>NC_083567.1:35379317-36051142 GCF_019925205.1 Metopolophium dirhodum | reverse complement strand
TTAGTTTTTACATAATATATTATAAATAATTATACTGGGTGATAATTTTAATAGGTATTAAACATTCAACATTACAAGACAGCAATTCTATATTTATTACTGTTATATTTTATAAGATTTTTAGTTTTTTAAATGACAACATTTATTTATGGTTTCATATTCTGACGCACAATATTTTATTAAAAAGTGTGATATTATATGAAAATGGAATTTCATACGAGAACCTACCTAGTTCGTTTTATAACTTAAAATTTTGTTGAGCGGAGTGGAGTGTCAAATCCTTGTAAAATGTTGACGTCCTACTTCATCTATCTATAAACTATTCAAATATTTATGACAAATTAACTAGGCACTCGTTAAAAGTTCTATTTGTGTACATAAAAGTTCAAGGAAAATTATTTTGACTTCTGAGCGTTAAAAATATATTTTTAAAAACATCCATAGTTTTCGAAATAATTATGTTTACCGTTAAAGGAATTACCCTGTACGTGTAGTCACTTCTGTGAATACTTTTCAACTTTATCGCAAATGTTAAATGATCAACATATTATTTGACGTATTTGTGTAAATATTAGTGTAAACCGATTACCTTGCCACAATACTAATTAAATAATATTAATCAATAATCATATTCAAACGAAATGTTTTAATCTGAATACTGCATGAAAAGTTTTCAAGTAGATAACTATTTAAAAAAAAAACATTGAAAAAAATAAAGGATTTTGAATTATTACATACGAGTATGATAACTGTATTATTACAAGAAAACGGTTTCAAATCAATTGTGTAACAGATTTTTTCTTCAATTATTCATTATTATATTTGAATTTTAATAGTAGGCACCTACTTACTATTATAATATCGGTTTGTTTGGTTCAGGGTTCTTAACGTGTGTTTAATAAACACAAATGCATTATGATAGCTATGAAATATTTTTTGCTGTTTTTTGCAGATTAATGTTCGCAGTGATATACTTACTAATTCTTTTAGTCAATACTTATCAGACTTAACTATGTTTTATAAATAATTAAACATATCTGGTACCTATGAGTGTATGACATGTACCCTTAGTTATTTGCAAAACAATAAAATCAGTGCAAATATTTTTATGTAAAAATTGGATTTTCTCATTTACGCATTTACTGTAAAGTGCAGTAAGTTTGTTGGTAAGAACAATATACCTATTTTTTATAAGAAAGTTTAAATTGATAAAACCAATATTGTCTCTTTCAACAAAAATATATATAATACGTACTACGTGGGTTATTTAAAATTTTAGAAATATTTTTCACTTGTATACCTATTTTATTTTACTCTACATAGATACAGAATTTTTTACTGCTTCCGAAACATGTCAAAACTGTATGCAATATCAAATAGGTTCTTATACTGAAAAACATTTGAAGGGTCCTTCAGATATTAAACATTGTGTATCGACGAAATTACTGTATTGAAAAAACGTCGTCGATATTGAATTACAAAAACAGCAATAACAATATATTGAGCACAAGAGGATGCCTCAAGTTTCAATATCAGACGGAGAACAAATAGATTTGAAACGATCATTTATTTTACGGGGCGAGGTCGCGAAGATTATTATATGACTGAAATGATATTCATACGAAATAAACATTGTTATTTTGTAAAAACTGTTTAGCCTGGCCACTAGCCTGAGCTGAGTATTGATTAATAAATAAATTGTATCAAATCAACTTCCTAAAGTCCTAATAATACCTATTTTAATTGAAATTTGAATAATTTTGTTTCGTTTTTTTTTTTAGAAAAAACGTGATCTTCTAGATTTTGGAATTTTAGTAAACGACAAAGTTAAATTTATACAAATTATAGTTTTCATCGATATTGATTATAGCCTTATAAGTGTATGACTAATATACAAGTATATTGATGTTTTTCAACTTTAAAATTCTTGCAAAAGTATTCGAATTTAAGTACAAGATTTGATATAAATTACATTTTAAAAGCACCGTGCATATGGTTAGTTATTTTATTACAGAAATTATATTTTGTAGGGTTAGGCTACATTTTGACATTATTAAATAAAGTATCCAATTACTGCAATGCATTGGGTTACATGCAAATTCGACTTTTTAAATTTGGAGGGTGATGTAATTTTTATATTTTTTGTGTGTTTGTTGGCCAGTCAGATGTCAGCAGGTACACAGTATTGACGTGTCAGACCGAGGGCGTGATTTCACGTGAAATATTAACATTAATTTGTATACGCATAATATATTTCACATAATATAATAGCAATGCGTATAATGTAATAGATAAGTATTTTCGTATAAATTAATAGGTTCCTAAAATATATTGTGGATCTATACATCACGTTAATAATGATTTAGAGAGATATAGTGTTGATGTACTATTGAAACATTTATTTTATAATGGCTTCTACGATTTATACAGCTTTTGTAAAAACTTAATCCGATTAATACACAAGATTCAAACGCGTTATAGTGACACAACATACATTTTATATACATTTGTAAAGAGGATGAGTGGAATTAGTGACAAAAACCTATGAAAATAGGCATTTTTGAGGTGTTTAATTTTTAAGGTCCCTAAATCAAAAGACTAGTACCAACGCCCATATTATGTTTATGAAGTTCTATACATTTTCTATCAATTATAATAAAACGTACATACAATTGAATACATTTTATGTATTTTAAAATTGTATAAGGTAACTATAGGTACTAGAATGATTAAATAATAAAACTTTATTTTTATTTTTTATAATAAGTTAATATTTCTAAGGCAATGATTATATCGTGTATCGTGTTTAACTGTCATCGTGTGGAAGCAGCTGTTTAACAATTATAGTGATTGTGAAATCGGTAATTAAATCTATAAATGGGTTATATACTTATATCTATTATTTATAAATTTATAACAGGTAGGTATAATATAATATAGTCTGATAGAGTATATTATAGTAAGTTATAGGTACTAGATAAAATTAAAATATGGGTACTGTATACTATAATGAAATAACTAAATTTATTTTTGAAGAATATAAATAAAAATATAATATTTTGAAGCTTTTTCTAAGACATAAATGTTCATCAAAAAAGTTGATGGGTGATTTAACTCCCCTGTAATATCCCCATGGATATCTGTTGCCCTGTTCATATCTTAAATTTATAAAGTTAGTATGTCGTTTTTTTGTACGATATTACTAATTTGTGTTTTAAACGATTATAAACGATTATAAAAATTACTATAAACCACTCGAAAATTTTAAACCAAGGTATAATCAAAATAAAAAAGATATATCTGATACATTCGCAGTTATAATCATATTATATTTGATGACATAATATGATATTAATGATAATATGATATTATACAAATGCCATCACTGTTAAGACTTCAAAATCTATAAGTATATAACAATTAAAAATAATTACTATGCGTCTAATGTCTATGCATGGACCAGTGTCAGCATAGGAGGACAATTTTTCAAAGCGCATCTAAAAAATACTCGTTTACAATCTTATTTTGCCAGCTTTTGTTTAGTAAGAAATGCTAAATAGTAAATAAATTTAAATAATAATTACAAACACTGAATGACTGAATCCTAATGGATTAGGCTGCAGCCGTGGGTTTTTATTTAGGTGATGAAAAAAATAAATAGTTACAATATCATGTAGCTATATTTAAGTATAAAATAATAGTACCTATACAAAATTATATTAAAGCAGTACGGCCACCGAAAAATGAGTCGCAATTGTAACTTTTTTTCAGTAGAGTTATCTAAAAACTATAGCCCTACCGAAAAGACGCCACCCGGGGCGCTACAATCGCGACTCATTTTTCGCTGGCCGTACTTTAATAGTTATAATTGCTTTTGTATTATTACCATTTGTAAATTTTTGTAAATACTTTTAGATTATCTATTATTAAAATACCAAAAAAAAAAAATTTTAAAATACTGTACGTCATTACCTAAATCTAAATTTAGAGGACCATTGCCAGGAAAAGTTTTAAATAAAAATAAAAATAATATTTTTAAGGTCCCTAAATCAAAAGACTAGTACCAACGCCCATATTATGTTTATGAAGTTCTATAAATTATCTATCGATTATAATAAAACGTACATACAATTGAATACATTTTATATATTTTAAAATTGTATAAGGTAACTATAGGTACTAGAATGATTAAATAATAAAACTTTATTTTTTATTTTTTATAATAAGTTAATATTTCTAAGGCAATGATTATATCGTGTATCGTGTTTAACTGTCATCGTGTGGAAGTAGCTGTTTAACAATTATAGTGATTGTGAAATCGGTAATTAAATCTATAAATGGGTTATGTACTGATATCTATTATTTATAATTTTATAGCAGGTAGGTATTAAATAAAAATGTTGATAATACTGATATTATTTAATCCGATCTAATCATACTATCTAGTATTCTAGTACATATCGATAATCGATATAGTGAAGGTATTGTACAAGTTGATAATTTTTATTACGTCTCCCAACTACTCTTATTATACCTAGATAACCGCTATGCTGCCTCGCTAACATTTAGTATGAAACCTATTGTCATTCAAGGTAGTTATAGGTATATTTTATTGTATACGATTGGTTTGAAAAATAACTAAAACATTTTTATCGTAGTAAAACGAATCCCCAAAATAGTTTAGCTGTAGCATTAGATTTAGTAAATAATTATTTTTATAAATTAGCTACCAAATATGGTGTTATAAATCAATTATACACTAGGAACCAGTTTTCATTATGTAAAGAAAATGTAATAACAATCACTGATGTAGGTACAAAAGGATCAACAAATTTTCTTAAGGCAAGTTATTCTACATCAAATTCATAAAATGGTGGGCAACAGTATACGAGATGTAATTGCAAAACAAATAGTGCACCACAAAAAAGTGTGGTGTAGAAATGTTGACATTTTATGTAGTACCAAATGTCATGACAGTTTGTCATGTTGCAATAGGTAGAATAATTTTTGTATGGTAAAATAATCATATTTTAAATTAATACCTAATATAAGTATAATACAGTTTAATATAACAATTTATAATTAAACATATTGTTGCTATTTTTTATTATCGTCTATAGATAATAGTACTATTTTAAATTTGGTTTTTTTTTTGGTAATTTATCTTCACTCTCACTATCATCACTTGCATGAACTGTTATTTTATTTTTATTAATATACTAATTCTCAAGAATTGTACCAGTTAATGTTAATAAAATGTTTATCAACATAACGCGAGTTTCAGATTAATATACAAATATTGAAGTCTTCTCCTAAAAATGCTTTAATGTTGACAGATGATACAGCCAATAATTATTTTTCAATAATATTGATTAGTTAAAATCATGTTATCTTAAATTAAAAAAATTTTGTTTTTAAATTGTGGCCATAATTATTAGGTATAATTAGTGTTATTTGTATGTTACAAACGTATAATATGCCTATGATAACCGTTAAAATATGATTAGTCATTAGGTATCTATTAACTAATATTAAATTATTTTTTTTATCTGAAACGTAAAGACACGGTGACCCGTTCTTTAGGTATACAGTTGAATGAAAAATTATTGCAGCAGAATACATATTATTATTATAACTATTGTAACATAGGTACATAATAATATAATACGTGAAATAGCGTTTAAACTTTAAATGGTATATAGTGTTATTATAATATATAAATTACCCATCACGTCCCTGGTGCTTCGTAAGTCTGTAGTACGAGTTTCTGCATAGATGAACCAAAACCGAAAAGTAAAATTTTAAATAAAAACAAAACCGAATTAAAAATAATGTTTAATCAATAACAGCATACAAAAATATGACGTGTATTAAATAATAATAAAACAATAATATAATATTATGTGTTTCAGAAAAAAAAACGTTTATCTCTCGCACGGGGCACACGCGCATACGCGAACAAATACGAAGACGACACGAGGTAGTAATGATTACTATAATATTATATTATAATAATATATTATATCAGTACGATATTAATTCGGATCTGTTCGGCTTTTCGACTTTGGTGGGCGCACACACTCACGTTCGAGCTCCAACTATAAATGTCGTGTATAATAATTAGGTAATAATTATAATTATATAATATCGTCGTAGGAGACTTGGGCGGTTTTTTCGGTGGTATTATCGCGATCGGGTACCGCGTACCTATAAATGTCGTGGCAGACTGTCGCGGTGCGCATCTAACATAAAGATATGCAAAAACGACGGCCTGAGAACAATATAGGCTCAGATAAAAACACAAATAATAGAGATACGTCGGCGGCGGCGGCGGCGGCGGCGGCGGCAGACTGCGTTCATCAAATGAGTGGTCTGCGTCGATCGTGGTAGGAGTATCTCACATCGTAATGTTATAATTTATAGAACCGGCAAACAATAATAATGTAATATATTTATATCTGACGACCGTTTTTATTATAGCTTTTAAAATGATAAATCGCTCACGCACCGACCACTGTGTATCAAAAATAAATATAGATATAACGAAGACTGCGTTAGGATTGTCTCTGTTCACCTGAAACAACGTGCGAGGAGAAACAATAACAGCTTTACAGCAGCACCTCTATACCCCGGCACGAGTTTCCGCGGTGGTTTTCACGCGACTGTCGACACTAAAATCATACCGCTCGTCTCTCGTCGGAATGCCTAGAATATATTATTATTATTATTATTATTATTATTATTAATATAAAGTATATATAATTTATCGTTTAAAATTCGTAACCATAACATCGGTTATCGTCAAGGTTACTATAATAAATTTATCATAATATCATATTATACCTATGTTATAATAATAACAATAATAATATTATGTCATCATCGTTATACATTACCACACTCATTCGTGTTGTTTTTTCTTCCAAAATTTTAAATTTTAGGACATTTACGGATAGTGGTGAATATAGGGGGGCTAGGAGTCTCCCCTTCCTTAGAGTCTAGACTTGGGGTCGGCAACCTTTTTAATAATAACTGTTAGGTTTACTAATTTAATAAGGTATCAACAAACAAACAACGTTTTAAACTGCAGTTTCCAGTCTTAGGTTAGGTAACTATCTTGGGTCGTGATTTTTATACAAATTATAAATTTTACTCGCGGGCCACATAAAATTACAACGAGGACCATATGCGATTGCCGACCCCTGGACTCTATACCATCAACCTTCCCTTAATATTCACAAAAATTAACTTTAATAATAGGTAGTGTTTTTTTAGAATCCCCTATTGCCCCTCTCCCCCCCCCCCCCCAGAACTCAACCATGGATCCATCAATGTATATACAGAATATTCAGCTGTGTTTTTTGGTTTTCTCAATAATTAACTAGCACTGCTAAACAGTAGTAAAACATGGAGGGCCAGTGGGCCACCTTGTATAATGATAATATCCTAAATCGAATTAATATAAAGATTGTTTTATATGTATACCTTTTTTGCTGATATAATAATATTGCTATAATATATTGCTACTATAACCACGAGGTTGGTTTGGAGGAAATTTATCATAATTGACGTCTTATATTTTGAAAGCCTCCTCCCCACCCCTAATAATTCAGGATATCATTTACTAAGGATATAATTTACTAGGATATTATGTTACTATACAAGTCTTGATGTCTCGGGAGTATTGCGCTCACTTATTGTCTTTACTGTATAGGCTTCTGTTCACCAAGTTGATACTTATTATAATGTTTTTTTATTATACTACGCTGCGTGTCTGTACAGGTGTAAATATAACATTGCACAGAAAGAATATAATATAGTTCATCTATACCTATATGCTACGTGATTACAAAACTTTGAGCAAACAAAGAACACTCGAAATCAAACAAAAATAAAGAAATAAAATAAATATCGGAGATACGGTGACGCCAATATATTATAATTCGACGACTATCATTCCAGTCGAGTGTTTTTGTAATCGCGACTTACTAACCGCGTAGGCGGTGACAACCTAGTAGAATAATTAGAAGTTTTACAGTATAATATTTTATGCCTAGATAGCTATTGAGTTATTGCAATCTATTATTTAATCATTTTTTTGTCCACTATACAGAGTAATGTGATTCAATTTATAATATATTGTACATGCCTTCAATCGTATATATGTAATATACGACCTAACGAGAATGTTAATGTTCACGTTATTCACGTTTAACGCGGATCGAAATGATCGTAGAGGTTCAACGAAAAACGTAAGTTGTATATGGCAAAGGAATAAATACATATTAAATTAATGCCTACACAGTTACGCACAGTCACGCAGATATATTTATATTATATAGTCTCAATACATTTCTGTTATGAAATAATTACGACTTTATAGAGCTTTTAAATGTCTGGACATTTATATTTTATTCTTGCAAGTATGTATCGGAGTTAAATAAATATATTATATGTAAAACCAGAATTGTATTTTAATAAAAATATTGAATCTTCGTGTTCAATAGTTCATAATAAACATTCATTGAAATAAGAATAAATATACTTATACCATCTTGGGTTTAAGACAACATCTTTACACCTATTTAAGAAACAAAAAAAAAAATGATTTAAAAATTTTAACAGTATTATTTAAATATATGGAATTAAGAATTATTTATACCATAATATTCAAGCAATCAAGCGTACAAACAAAAAATCGATTACCAAAAATTGATATTATGAATGTTAAATAATTGTACGCAACGCTCGACCACGTAGAATGTGAGTATAAATTATTTATAAAAATGTAATTGTATTTTTATTAAGAAATAAAAATTAATATTGATACCGGTAGTGTATACATACTAAACTATTTATGGGTATTCAAATCTCGATTATACAGAGGGACGTTAATTGTACATCCTGTATTAGTGTTTTTGAATTACGATTATTGATTACCAATTTATCATATTACATTTAATAAACACACTGCAACTCACATACGCAGAAGGTATGATGTGTATGTGATTAATATTTTGTTTTAATCTTTTACACACATACCTACGTGCTTAAAATTATAATGCTCTTCAAGACTATAAATGAATTAATATTTACTTCGATAAAAATATAATACTAACCTAAGTTCTTCCCACGTCATCTAATTAAATTAAAAAAAAACCCGAGACTATATTATATTAAGCCGCACCGACCATAAGTATTGTAAACTTTAGTTTTTGTACGAGATTAAAATATTATATTAATTATCCTTCTAAACAAACACGCGGAACGGAAAGACTTATATGTATAACGTATTATTAATTATTATAAGTCCCCCACGTGCTTAGAGTAATAACAGTAACGCTCTCATCTCTGCAGACTAGGCGCATAGGTACGCATTTAAATTTTTAACCCATTCATATTTAAACTTTGAAGATCTGTGTCCAATCCACGTCACGCACACTCTTATCCCAGCACACCGTCATAAAAACACTTAGTTCATCGTAGGCTTGACAGTTTTCATATGAGATACAAATCAAATATACCTAAACGCCAATAATTATTATAATAATACAACAGTATAACAGTATAATTAGTACCTATACAGATGTACATGTGTTTGCCATATAATATGGTGTGAATTTTTTAGTTAAATATTGAAGGTTTTCTATTTACATTGGCCTTATAAAATCATAATTAAAAAAAAAAAAATTATGACTTTGCTCCTTATAGTGAAATTATAAGGGCCTAAGTCATGATTTTATTTAAACTGTAAAAGGGACAATGTTCACATATGCCCCATAGATTTTGTAATTTTCATGACATTGGTCATCTCATATCTCGCACTAATGGTCATTAAGATACGCCTTTTTACCACTAGAAAAAGCGTATAATGTTTTATAAGATTGGCCATATAACTCATTTTCGCTAAAAAGTGAGATTGGCCCTTTTTGACCCAAATCCCAGAATATTATTCTATGATTCAAATATGATAGGTATATATAAAAAAAAATTATAGTCATGGATGCATATAGTTTTTTAGTACCTATCTATATAGACATATAGTTCCGCGTACATTTTTTTCCCACTTTAACCACTGACAACAATATAATGTATAAGTACGGTTTTTCAGGGAACTATTTGACGTCGTTACAATCGTGTTGAAAAAAAGTTCATTGAGCGAAGTTCAAAGACCCGGAACTTGTGTGTGGTACTACCGGAGTGTTATATATTACGCTTTTATAAGAGTTAAAACTTAAAAGTAAATTTTCTTAATAATTAATTGCGTTTTTCTCGGACAAATAACATACACGCCAACCACACGCGTGAAACATCTGCAATACCTATGTAATTCAATTTTTAAAGAAGTTTAATCTAATTAATATTTTGTGAAACGTATAATAATACCTATTAATAATGAATACATATTCAATTTGATGTCCACTGGTATTTTTCTTCGTCAATTTCGTCGAATCTGTTTTCAGTCGTTGCCAGATTGCTTTTGTATTCGCTTGAAATTTTCAAAATCTCTGCAGAAATAAATGTAATAGTTTTTTTAAAATAAAATCACTTATTTAAACAAAGTTAATTAATTTAATACAATAGTACCTATTCTCAATTAACAGTTGAGCAGTAAACCGTTTTATAAGAAATACCTGTATATTTTTAATTTCATGATGGGAAGGAACACCTTTTTTATAAACGATTTGGTCGATGTTTGATATTTATACATTTAGGAAAGTACATAATTATTGATGTCACTCTGCTGTACAGTAGGTTACAAGTGGGTCACTGTATAGTGGATGGTATTAAATTTGAATTCAATGATAGAATATCATTGTATACGAAAAACGATTCTGAGCGGTAATGGTTTGTCAGTGTGGATATTTTAAATTATATTTATATTGTTATTACTTACTATTAATACTAATTGTTAATATGGTAGCCGGTAATTATGAAATTATAAAATTACAATAAAATAACTTAAATAAATCGTTATTTTTGGTTATTTAATTATGTTATTTACTCCAATTTTGAACATAAAATAACTATAAAAAAAAAGCTATAAAAGTTGAAAATTTTATACATTTTTAACTTAAAAATCATTTTTAAATTTTAAATTTGATAAATGTTGTCAAAATCGAAATTTAAATTGATATTTATAGAAAAGAAACTAAAAAAATTGCAATTCGAAATTGTCCGTAAACAGCTCAAAACAAATCAAAATATTTTGAAAATTTTGAAAATTTTATCAAGTATAGGAATTGATAAAATAAACATGTGATATAAATCTCAAGTATCTACGGTTGTTCGTTTTTGAATTACAACAAAATAAGAAAATCGCTACATGAGAAATCGAATGAGTAATATCAGTGTTTTAATATCACTGTTTCATTTCGATGTTGTAAAAATTTGAACCTCAATCGCTCATAAAAAATTAATTTAACTTTTTTGTAGACATTTTTTTTTTTTGATAAAGGTAGACAAACCTATGAGTTCAAAACAAATCAAATTTTTTTGAAAATGTACAGTGTATATAAAAATATGCTAATATAGGCAACCAGTGAAAATGTCGTATATCTACGATAATTTGTTTTAGAGTTACACCAAAAACCAAAATCGATTTTTTCAAAGACCAATTTTGCGTAAAAATTCTCGGTTTTCCTTAATTTTTTTTTGTTTTTCTCGGCGCTTTTGAAAATTACTGGGAATTTTAAATTTTGACTATCCCAAGCACCAACAATATTAACTTTCCCATCGAACAAGATACCGAAGTTGAAAAACGAATCATTATTTCGATTACTTATCGTGTTCACAGACACACACAAAAAAAAAACAGACATCATTGTAAAATCAATACATTCATCGCTCCGCTTAGAATCTAAAATGCAAACAGGTGATCCTTGAAATACTCGGTTTTTCTAAAAAAAACGTGTTTGAAGTGTGATCCCTATAATTTTAACCTGTAAAGATCAGATATTTTGATAGACAAATTATCATATTTTCATGTATTTATTACCCTATTAACATATTATGATTTGTAAAACTATCTGAGTGTAACAAGTCCAAAATTAAATACTATACATTACAATTCTTTATTAAATGAAAAAATAGAGGTGAGCGTGGTTGGTTAATCACCCTGTGTATACTTATAATATATTAATTTATTAAGTAATTCATAGTTGCATAAACAATTTAAAAACTAGATTATATTAAACCAATTATGGGCTACTAAAATACTAATTTATGTTTAAAGAGCTATTAAACATTAATTAATGTCCAGTTAGTCCATGGATTGATACCTCTCAGGTTAAGCAGTTAAGACTTTCCCGGTACACGCGTTGTACTAGATATATAACTATATTTAATATACGGACGAAATGGCATATAAGACGTACATGGTACATACACATTTGTAGATAAAAATGTATACAATATGTAAATATGTGATGTATGCCCAATGCCTATAATATACGACGTATTGTTTATCAATATAACAACCGACTATCAGGACGTGTATATTTACTAGGCTACTAAGTAGTAAGTACTTATACATAGGAATACACTAAGACTTCCGAGGTAAATGATGCGGCGTGTTCCTATAGGTATTGTAGCAATATCATAGTGTCCCGAGACTTTTTGGTGTGTGCATTTAATATTCTTAAACCTACCCAATACAATGACTATAATCAGTGGCTTGTCCAGATGAGGATATTAGGGGTTATATCCCCTCATTGACCCATAAATCCCCTTTTTTGGGGAAAAAAAAAAATAAGTACCTAAATTAATTGAAGTACCTACCTAAAAGTATGATAAATGATAAATAAGATTATTGGTATTAACCCAGGCAATGATCCAGAGTAAAGATCTGGAGGGCAACAATTTTTTTACAACACAAATACAATATTGCAATATACCTACACATTATTTTTAATTTAAACTTTTTCCCAATATTAGTGTAATAAATAAATTAATGATTATATATTAAATAACAAAATCAAAACGTCTTTTCATATTGTTGCTTTTTCAAACACGATCAATGTTTATGTAAATTTCCCTAGGTCCTCCTGGATCCATCCCTGTATTAACCTATAGTCTCGTTACATTTATCTCGATATAATAATTCAGAATGCTTGGATGTTTCGATAAGAGATCGATAGTGCTATAATATTTAGAATAGCAATGTAAATATTATACAATTTATAAATGCATGAATATTTCTCACCTCTTTCGTAATTTAAATCTGTAACGGTGAAAGTTTTGAAATAGATCCGATTCTTCTGGTATAATTTTTTATTGATGAACTTCGAGGATTGAACAAATGAACACACCATTTGAACTATACAGATTCTATGTTGTTAGATCAGAGTATCAGAGACATAATACTGTATTTTGAAGAAATTAAATGTTACCAGAGTTTAATACAAAAGGTTACACTGGGTATGTCTAAGAAGGATGGAGTAGATATATACGTCATAATATAATTTGTATACTGCACGCAGACTCACTCTTTGCCCTGGTCGTGATAATATAATCATCGTTTGTATGAATAAATGTTAATTTAATTTTAATGATAATAATCCAGTGATATAAAATAATTACAATTTACAATCATATCAGTATATTAACATACACATTAAACAATGACAATTTATTATATTCATAGTTAAATTACCGATTGTAATAATATGTACAATAATAACTAATATGTAAAATGTAAACACAATTTTTAAATGTTAATATGCTGACATTATGATTTATGAAGTAGAGTAACCGTATATATAAAATATATGGAATTACAATTCTACTCATAATTTAATTGATTAATTCGATATGTCCATCCGATTATAATAATTCAATGGAACATTAATATGTTAATATTATTTTGACGTGTCGGCGTATTTATTAAATATAATCTCAATATAGTGACTATTATATTATAATTATATTATGTTAACGTAATATAATATTCAAATAATGTATTACATAATAATATTATGTTCAAAGAAAATCAGAAATAACAAACTTGATATTAATATAATTCGGATAGGTAGTGATGATGACTATTTTAGAAATTGTAGATACGTAGAGAAAGTAAGAAGTTGGGATTTTAAAAATATAAATATGAAGAAATGTGTAGCATTTTGTGAACATTAAGCTTAAGCAGAGCTTGATAAACTTATTTGGAGAAGCTGGAGCCGCTGGAGGGTATTATTTCATACGATTTATTATACACCTAATATAAAAAATAAATTGAACTAACTATGGGGGGAAGTGGTCATTTTATATTTTCGAAGGGGGTTTTTATTTATTTATTTATTTTATAAATTAACGCCAATAGAAAATTATTAAGGTTTATCAAAAAAAACCTCCCCGCCAACTGTATTTATATTAAATTTTTTGCTGTTTATCATTTGAACATGAGTTTAAGTAGGTAATCCTTAAGAACGATTCAGTTTCATTTTTTTTTTTATGGATTTTTGATTGTTATAAATTGTAACATGAAGCGTTCTTATTCTGTGAAAATAAATCTTGTGAAAACTAGAAAAATTTTTTTTTCCACATAGTACTACAAAATATTATTGTGAATCTCTCTTTTATTTTTTGTGTTTTTAAAGCTGTACACTTGTACGCTATACATTTACAAATATTGCAACTTCCTTTGACATAACTTTCGGTATATATTATATTTTTCTTTTATTCATATCATTATTTATTATTCTAGACTGTTGATAAACTAACATAATATTTATAGTAATTTTTTTTTCCATGCATAATTCGTATTTCGGCTTAGGTTTTATTTTTATTTTTTTAGCTCTATATAACATAATATATTATTTTCAAATCCGCCAATCGTTGACCGTCAAAAATAAGTCATCTCTTTTTTGTTTTGTTCGCCTTATACAATAATGCGGCTATTAAGTTTCGTATAGAAAAATTTAATCTCATCACTTCTAAATATAGTTACAATTTTTTAAGGTTTGAGTTTCAAATCTTGTAAAGCCGCAAGTAATAAAGTAAAAACATGAGTTTTTACTTTTTTTACTTAAAAAAATTCGGTGAAGACCAGAGTAATTTAGATTACTAAACAATATAATATGTATTTAGTTTAATATTATTATATTATTTATATAGTCTTTACTGTAACACTGTAATGCTGTAGTATTATCTCCAAACATAACGAAACCCATCTGTAGTTTCTGTATTTTTTTGAAGGTCTTTGCGTTCAAAGGTTTAAGCTTTAAACCATTGCTATAATATTAATTATGTTCATAAAAATATATCGATTAAACCACATGTACGTGAATTTCATAAAACCGTAACGTCTCCGAACGAATTGCAAATGTTAAAGTATGATATCTATGTCGCATATAGGTAGGTACCCTATTTGTATAATATACAGTTTTATTACTCGTAAAAAAATGAGAAAACAAATTACAATTCCGTCGTAATCCAATATTAATGTTGTAAACGTATAAAAATTCTTATATTCTTGTTTGGTTAGCACAAGCTACATTTATGTGTTTATCCCCTGAGATTCAAATGTCCTTCACATGTCTTTGGAAACATTAATCTCATTATTATTGTTATTATACTCTTTTATATTTTATGCGATAAGCTGAATTGCTGAATTATATAGATCTTAATATAATATATTTATATATATATAATAGATAAAATTATCATCATTCGTATACAGCAATTTTCTCTTTTCGAGTTTTTCCATAAAAACAAAATACATAAGACAGTCGTTAAAGCAAATCGCCATACGCATAAACGGTTTTATCAATTCGTATTGGAATTATCCGAAACGAATAAAGACGTCTATAATATTATACTGAGTCTGTGCGCTTAAGAATACAGCGCATGCGAGATCGGTATAGAATAACAATGTAAAAACCATAATTATGCTAATAAAAACGATCTACGTAATTAAACAAAAATCTTGTCGAGACGATTGTTTAAATAATACGTCACGCACATATACTATTATATTACTGGATTTATTGGAGAACAAAGATTATTTCGTAAATATGTGTGTGTGGGCCAGTGTATATAAGTGTGGTAGGTATATCATAAGGTGTGATGGCGTTGTAATACGATAGTCGATGGTGTTGTACAACTTCATATAAAATATTTACGTATTGCGGTCACGTGTAGGGTGGTATAGCCATATAGGCAAACGAATATGAAACGTATGAAACAATAAAGCGCGACGGCAGAGAATTAACACAAAAAATAAATAATAATAATTAAATAGCGTGACATAATTAACGACGCAAAGCAGTATATATTATGTATATGGCTTTAGTGCGGAAATTGCATGACACGAACTCGCGATGCGATTATTTTCTTAATGTTATTATTTAGAAAATTTACAAACTACGAGGAACAACAAGCATATTATTATTATACAATATTATGTACCTATATGTCATAACTCATAACAGAGAAAAAAATATGAACTATTTTGAAAAAGAAGGCACTATATAGGTACTGAATGACTACTAAATTCAACTATAAAATAATTTATTTTATTTAATTAATTGTGTATATTTTATATTCTGAATGGAGCGATTTTGATGAACGTATTGATGATGTGTGTTTTATTTTTGTGTTTAAAGACACTTTTTATTGTAAAAAAATATGCTTTGATTTTCAACTTTAATAACTAACAATTTTTTCTGGTAGTGCGTATATAGTTTGTACTTTTAAGAGGTAAAAATTAAAAATGCACAGTACTGTCTTAATTATTGGGGGGGGGGGGGGAAATGTATTACAAAACAACGGTAAATCTTACGAAAAACCAATTTTTGATAAAATCGATTTGCTTATTTTGTTGTGATTTGTAACTAATGTCCAAACGTAGTATTTTATTGATCGAAATTAAATATATAATCGAAGAAAAACGATTTTAGTTATTTTGTCATAACACGAAAATATTAATCGTGGAGACTTAAAACTACTTTTACGAGTACCTTCCTATTATTATAATTTATATATATACATTGACATTAAAAAAAATGTTTTTTTGACTATTTTATGCTATACATATTGCTTATTAATTTTATTTTATTGTTTATTCACTCCATTTTACGGTAATTCGGTATTGACTCAAAAGCTTATAACAATAATATATAAAACAAATAATATGCACTATTATAAATTATAATCATTCGGGCTGGGATTTCGATGCACTTTGCATTGTTTTCTTAAATATAGTTTTTACTAGCTACGCGATGTTACCACGTGGTTTTGAATTATCAAATGTTTTTTTAAAATATTTTATTCGAAAATCTAGTATCAATTCGTGTCATATAATATATTATATTTATAGGACACGCCGCACATAAATTTAGAAAATTTGGATAGTTGTTATATTTTGGTAGTTATAGGTATAATAAATAAATCAATCAGCGCTATTAAAAAATAGTATATTTATATGTAATGCTCCTACTCTCCACTGCCGATTTAAGTATTACACGCTGTGTAACATTGCATTTATAGTTGCACCATATATTATTATGTAGAGTAACTATGTATATTATACATAGGCACAATTTATTTCGATGGAATGTTTTGCATGGAGAGCCCCATTCGTCGGAGCACATATACTTACGGACAATAAATTATAGGATTTAGCCAAACATAAAAATGTAGGACGGTTTGTAAGATGTTAAAGCTAGTTAAATATCCCTTAAGCTTACTTACAGTGGATTTGAGGTGGGTCGTTATTGATTGTTTATCAAACTTTGTTCAGATTCCGAGAGAGTATACGCTTTTTTCGGTTAATGGCTTTTAGGGCAATAGAAAAGCTGTACAAAACTTTCACGTAGCACTTTTTTAGATTACAAATTATATTTGTCACGGATCAAACTTTAGAGTGGTTGTGCTCAAATTTAATTTCTAATATTTCTTCAGAAAATTCTGTAAGAAATAAAAATGTTACCATTTTTTTTTTTTGGATCACTAATATAATTAAAAAATGCGTCTTTATAATAAAGGTTCTCTGTTATAAAAATGTATGATATTAATATTGCAATATTGTTATGTGTTCAAGATATATATGCATTTGTAATTATTTGACATTATCGTTGACTTTCTAAGACTAATATAGGTAGGTGTAGAAAGTGTTCTTCACAAACTTCAACACTTTAGTACATAATATAATACATGTTCATGGACAGCTGATCATGGGTCACGCATATATGATTTTTTCAATCCTTTAAAAATATGTTCTTTAATTTGATTTTATTTATCCACGTAAATACACGGCAAGAGCCAAAAGCGCGGAGTTGTCGATATTTTAGTAAAAAAAAAAAATTTGCTAAAAGTAGGACCAAATCGATTTACCTAAGGTATTTCAATGTTGAAAGGCGTAGAATGACCATAAACAATTATTACTGGACGGGTTTTCTATAATCAATAAAAAAAAAACCATGTAATATACCTATATTAAAATTTGAAACGATTATTTCGCGGTTGTAAAAACAATATCCTGGCAAAACGGCAAATCGCAAATATTATTATAATAATACACAGCGTGTTGCAGCGGCGGCGACAACTCGGCGGATCGGACCCTGGTATTACGATCGTTGGAAAGAAAAAAAAATAAATAAAAGGGTATATTATTATTATTTCGTGTCATGTATATAATATTGTGCGTGTACCACTTTCGGCCCCAACTGGGTTGCCGCCGACACCGAATCGATAGTCGTCGGGTGAGTCATCGTCTGCGGCGGCGAGGGGTTGCAGTCGTCCGTATATAATATGGTCCGTCTCGGGGCGGAGGGCGGTGTGGGCGGACTCACGCGCACGACAATCGAGCTTTTTGCCCGAGTATACACCGCGATAATGTAACCTACCTATTATATAGAACATTATAATACAATATACACTGTGCCGAGACATCGATGTCTGCCGTGTCTCACCATATACGATAATCGAATACGATTGCGACGACCGACGGCGCAATTAAGGGACGGCGACGTGTACACACACGCCACTATCGCCGACGATCAGTGTGTGTCTCGAGGGCTATGCCGTGACATGAACGCCGGCGAATCGTACAAGGTGCTCGTGCTGGGCGACTCGAACGTCGGCAAAACGTGTCTGATGCACAGGTTTTGCGACGAGACGTATTACGACACGTACATATCGACCATAGGTAAGTTTCCGCAGCGAGCAGGTGGCCGGACTTGACGGGCTTGTTACCATAGGAGGGAGGGGATTTTATTTTTGTTGATATAATGTTATAATGCGCGTCGTTGTTTGTATAAATCGCGTAGGTATATGTTTAAAAAATATAACGAGTATGTATATAATATTATCTTACTGCAGCAGTCAGATGTTTAAAGTATTCCCACCGATCACAATATAATTAGGTTCCTAACTAATGATAATTAATATTTTACAAGTAGCTACTTAAATACTTAGTTATCAGTGATGCGATGGTCTTTAACAATGGAATCGCTGTAGAACACACATATGCATACATTTATATATTTATATTCGTTTGTAATACAGCAAGCTTGAAATATCACTTCTCAAACGTCTCAGATGCTCGACGCGTTGATGCTTAGTAGTTAGTGCGTTTCATGTGTCATGTGCTCGTGTGTGATGTTGTGTGTATCGTGTAGGTATGTTTTTTACATAATCAGTTCTGTAGCTGTATATCGTTTGCGTATTATAATTCGTACAGACAGTCTAAACATGTATAGGAATAAAAAAAAAGTGATGTGCTTTTATTTTAACGCACCCAACAAAACCTAACTAATTCTTAACAAATTGTTAACATTGTCACAATATAATATGAAACAATCACCTCAAATAAAAAATGATAAATGATAAATAGATAATGGTTATTTAATAAATAAAGCTAAATATTAAAGATTGCTTTGAATAAATAAATATATTATTGAAAATGGCTTAAGATGGTTCAGGAAAGGCCAATTATCCCTTAGCCTTAAACTCCTATTTACGTCTATGAATAGTGTCTTTGACAAATCAAATAATATTTAAACGTATACAAATGAGATTTTGTATCGAACTTCATACACCTCTAAAAACCTGTGTAGGACTCTAAATAATAATAATAATAATTCCAAGTTTTGAAAAAAAATGTACGCATCACCAAAATTTGCTGCCAGCACTATAGGTACGTCGTTAAATCCATCAAAGCGATGACCTTTGCGCGTAAGCAGCAAAAAATGTCCTTGCGGTAACCTACATTATATACCCGCTGTACGATGTGTTTAATTACGTGGTTAAATACATAGTTTATACGGCGTACACCGCGGTTACCGGGTAACATATTAAACCATAATATATTCAACCACGGGTGAATTTAATAAGCGGGCGTGTATAGTATATTTTTAGCGTGTAATAACTATAAACAACGGTAAAATTACATTATATAGGTAATACACCGTATATGTGTATATTATAAAATTATATATATTTTTCAAGTGTTTACATGTGATCTGTTCACTACTATCGCACAAATATATACGATGAGAATATTATTATGCACCACCATATGGTTCGGAGAAATGCGATCGATTGTTGTAACACTTGTAACCGCGGTATCCCTTTTGACCTATTCTGTATCGGTATCAAAATTAAAATAAATTAAAAAACACGATACTCTTTTAATATTTACCTACCGCATAAACGTATATGAGTATATGGTTATAGTGTCTGCGTGATTTCTTAATAAAGAATCAAAGAACGGGTAATGTGTGTACATAGGCATTAGATAAATATTTAATTTGTATATATTATGCACATTATATAACGCTATGTGATTAAACAAAAACAAATTCTATAGCTACTCAAACTGAAATAGAAAAATATGGAATTATTATCATCGGTGACATTGTACATTGTACAACCTAAACAGGCAACCAAATATTATATTATTTTATGCGATACCGCTGAATGATTAATGCGGCACAAAGGGATAAACAATCACATTCATGTATAATGATGCATTGGTGCGTATTTATTAATATGAATATATAGATACTGTATTATATAGGTATATCATTGGAACTAGCTAGGTTTGGTCGTGCGAAAGTCGAAACCACCTAACGTAATTCGACCAACATCCCGTCGGGGATTGCACCAAAGGATGTACCCCATCATATTAGATAGGTATAATATGATAATATATTATGCGGATGCTGTTGCTATATATGTCAACGAAACTTTTGGTACAAATATATACATACAGGGGGTTTCATTGCATTTGTCACAGTCTATACATTATTTTATATTTAATAATTTAAAAGTATGTCTTCGAAAAAAGATTATTATATTATTAGAGATCTTGCACAGCACAATTAGTAAAATCCATAATGTTTTTTCAATGATTAAAGCCATAGACACGAATTAAAAAAATGATTTTGTCGTGTCTTGTTAAATGTTAAGATTGGTTCTTATTTAAAGAGATAATTATGTAAATATTTTTAAAAGTTGAATTTATTACTATAAATTGCATTGTGTATTCAAATAGTTTTGTAGATGAGTAGGAGGGTAAAAGTGAGGACAAACATGGAGAAAATTCTGTATAGGCGTATAGCTGTATAGTGAACTACATAATATTTTACACATTTTTACGATTAACTATAATTATTTTAATTCATTTTAATACAAATCGAATCATTAATATTATAGAAGAAAAAAGCGGATTTCGTTCAAAATTTAAAATCTCATTAATAATAAATAATAATTATCGCTACTACGTTATTACGTAATAATGTTATATTATACCTATTGAAGAATATTAGATATTTACCTTTTCATAATGTCGTTAAAACATTAATTATGAATTGTTTTCATTATTTACTTAATAAATTCGTACTTGGGATTAACTAACTTTCAACGATGATTTTATTGTATAGCTCTTGAAATGTAATCCATATATCAGTATGACGGAAAACAGATAATGATTGTTATTCGTTGAAAATTATTATTGTAATAATAACTATAATAATATAAAACGCATTCGCCGTGCACGGGATGTAGGTATTACTCTTAATAAATAAATAAATACTACAATCAAATAGAAAAATTGCGCCAGTTTGACTGAAAATACGTTGAAATAGTGTTCAAACATAAAATTAATTTAATTTTTATCGAAAGTCAAAATTGAATACTAATATACAACATAGGCGTTCCCGTACGTGTTCTGAAACTACAGAATAGAATAGCCTACAGAAATGTACAGCTCGTACACATTTTACGCGATGATTATTTTCTTTTTTGTCACAAACTTTTGTGCGTCATGTTTCCTGTACAATTATCATTAGATCGTGTGGTTCCCTCGGTAATTTGGTTCCTTTACAATGTGTAGTCATGCAAATCGAATGGATGAAAGGGGTAAAATTGTACCCGTTAACATCGTTACACGACAGCATTTATTTACATATATATTATATACGCTAAAAGCCTAATGCGAACACTCATTAAACGTATACAATTTTGAGGCATCTTTGAGAATGTCATAAAGAAATGATATAGGTACCTACTTATTTTAATTTATAGCGATGGCAACAATAATAATATTTTCGTTTGCTTTGGATTCCAGGAGTCGATTACAAACAAAAGATAATTCAGTTGGACGAAAAACCAGTAAAGTTACAAATATGGTAAGTCAGCAGTTAGTGAATATATAATACATAAAGCGACACGATATGTTTAGATTTTAGAATAGTTAAAATTAATGTCGATAATCTTCCCTAACCCAATCTAACCTAACCTAACCAGTAACCATGATATTGATACAACAATATTTTTCCGGCATTATTCGAGTATAATATACATATTATTAATATGTGCCACGTCAGTACGACCCGGTGTAATACCAATATAATACAATAAAATATAAAGCAGTTTTTAAAGTAGTTTTTAAAATCAGAGAAACTGCTCCAAAATTCAATCCACCCATTTCAACATGTTATGACTACACCTATCGGCCACGTCGAGTGTCGGTGTATATAGTTTTCATCTAAATACAACTTTTTTGTGCAATATGGCATATAGGTATGCATTGTATATCAGGTATTCGAGTTTCGAATAGTTTTCATCTGATTACATTTCTAGTACATTTGGTCTATACGCAATCCAATCTTCATAATATATTATTATCTTTCCGTTAAATCATTTCATTTTTTTACGAATTAAATTAATAATTCACGATCTTATAATAATTCTGCAGGTCACAGTGTATTATTATTATGTTTTTCTAAAAAACACACTAGCGTTGTTTTAAATAATTAATATTTTATAATAAACCTATTGTATAATAAGCGAATTAAATATACGTTAAAAGTATTAGTCAAACACGGATATTGTACTGTGTATACGCAAATATACAATCTACACCGAACAAACAATCATTGCATTGCATTATAATAATTAATAATGATACGGTTATTATAATATTTTTTAAACATTTTTAACAAATTATTATATTATTCGTTTTTCCATGCACACTAATACATTTTATTATATACCTACATTGTGAGGCGGGAACCACGGTAGTATACCTAAGCGGTTACACATAAATTATATAAGCATTATACCTACCAGCTACTTATTATTACATTTTGTTCAATATTACCAGTTTTACCTACTATGGTTGTTATTTACTGCCGAATGTATTTTTACTCCAATATATAAGAATTATTATAGGCTGCACTTACTATTTGGAAAAAATATTCATACCTACTAGTAATCTATACTATCTTATTATTGCGTAATATTATAAAACATTCAAATCAATCATTAATGTCAAGTGTAAAGACCATCGAAAGTGCTGTCAGATATTTTTCATATTTATTCGAAATGTATTTCACCACACATCACGAAGAATATTGCACTATATTAAAACGAATCCAATTTATATTATGTACGGAAACGTCAAAAGTGTATAATCGCAAGGCATTAAAAAATAATCCACTAAAATATAAAAACTACAGCTGCATCTTTAATATTTTATACGAGACAGCACCTTGATTGAAAAAATTAAAACTGAATACTAATCGATTGATTTAAAATGCAAATTACTTTAGCGATACAGTCGCGACGTAATATTTAATTTATATCCAATAATATATAACTGAGTGGTTTATACTTCAAGCATAGCTAGGTCATTCGATGTCATAATGAAGTGTACAGAATATGACATAAATTCAATACTTAATTTGGTCACGATTGCTGTTGGGATGGGAGTTTTTCACTAAATTATTAGTAATTGAGAAATTATTAAGTCTGACATTGTACGTTTTCAATTAATAATATTATATTGTATATTTGTATGTATACAAATCAATGTCATTCATAAAGTACTATATTAATTAATAATTATGTACTTAATTATATTTGCATTTTTATAGTAATATTAATAATATATATTATAAATAAAAATAACTATCTATTACTTGTCGAGTAATACAAACAGTTATTGTACGTAGTTATTTATTATTCTGTTATATTTTTTAATCTTTCAATGACACTAGCCGACTACCATGTTCACATATAAATTTAATAAGTATTTTCGTACAAAACGATTCAATTAGGTTTTATGCGTAGGAATATCTGCCATATAATCGTTGATAAAATAGTACCTATATGAATTTTATTATTGTTCTGAAATAATACCTTCACAATAAAACTCAAACAAATATTTTTGGCGTATCTATTCGATGCATAATAATGTATAATACGACAATAAGATAATAAGTACAATAAGACGCCCCTGTCTTATGCAACATCAATAAAAAAAAAACAAAGTTAACTAGCGAAGGACAAGTTTATAAATATAACCCATAAAATTCAGTACATGTAATAATACAGTTATGTAAGTACAATTCAACCAAGCTCAACAAAATATAATATATGAATTATAATATGTTATAAATGACGGATATTTTTATTTTTTTAAAGATTTATGGTGTATAATATAATATTATAATGTATACAAGACGGTGCAATAAAATGTATTACCGTTGTTAAAACGGTATCTAAAAGAGTTCAAATAGGTTTTATTCACATCGAATTCTATGTACCTGCCCATGTTTTGAAATAATACCTATTATTCACAGCCAAAGATATAGTAATAAAATCGTTGTAGATAAACTGAGTCGTTTTTTAGGTTTAACACGTTATTTACTCGAAAAGTTATAACTTTTTGAGAGTCATTAGTCATTACCTATAAAATAATATTTTTGAAAAAAAAAAAAAAATATTTTTGTTATTTTTCGGTTATCTGTT
This sequence comes from Metopolophium dirhodum, assembly GCF_019925205.1. Classification (NCBI taxonomy): domain Eukaryota; kingdom Metazoa; phylum Arthropoda; class Insecta; order Hemiptera; family Aphididae; genus Metopolophium; species Metopolophium dirhodum. The sequence goes on along the minus strand of NC_083567.1, from coordinate 36,025,885 downwards.
GAATGCTTTTACTTTATTGAATCACCGAATACATTTTATACTCCAAAGTAAACTATTTTTCTGAATTTCGATACACAAATAATTAATTTTTATTGTGGAGTTAATAAGTTAGACTTAAGTAAGAACTTAAATACTTATGACTAATTAACTACTTGTGCAGCAGGGGCCCTATATATAACCTGTTGATTAGGTATGCTCGAGAAAATAACAATGTCAATAAATGGTTATTCTGATATAATAATGTTTAACTCCACAGAAGATAAGTAAATATTGACATTTTGAATTTTTATTTTTGTTTTATTACAATATAATTATATAAATGCCAAACGGCAGTTATAAAAAGGTGCAAATACAATTTAAATCTAAATCTAACAATACAACATAATAATAACATAATATAAATAAAATTATTCCGGTATCGGAGAGTATAATATGATATGTTCCGATCATGGGGCGGTTGTGGCCATGCTAGGTGGTGTGACTGGGGATAGAGAAAGGAATCTGGTCGTGGGTTGAGAGGAAATTTTAAAAGATAATGAGAAGATCTGGAGCATTTAAAGACCAATAATTTATAAGCGAGTTATTGTACCCCGTTCGTCAGATTCGATTTGTCGCGAGTATATAACCGTTTGGATATGTAGGAATTGTGAAATGTCTGTGAACAATCATAGTGAATGACAGGGATATTAACAATAAAAGAAGCATATGCTGAAAATCTATTCTAAACACTTTCGATACGGAGTTGATCATTTGCAATGAAAGGGTGTCAAACAACCACACCATTTTCAAGAGTATCTGACAAAAGTACAAAGTAAACGTTTAATGAATCCTAGGACTTCTAAGTTTACATCAACGTTTTATGACATATATATTTCGGTAGAAATATAATTTATTATAACTTTGAATTCAATAACCGAATAAAACTAATAATATAAAATGTGGCTGAATTTTCGTTTTCAAAAAATTAAAACTGAAAAAATATTAAAATTTATATAAGTATATCGATAATATAGGCCATTTAATTTCTAAGTAAAAAATGTACATAATATTATATGTAATCACTTATCAATTAATCATGTTGACATGCCTGTTAATTTATAAATTCTTCAGCTACGAGTTAAAAAATATATTGTTAGTAATTTTACATTACCTACATTATATTAGTAAGATTTCGTTAAAAATTACTAGCACACTCAAACTTAATTTCCATACTTTAAAGTAGGAAAATTAATAAAAGTACGTCAAATTCACTTGCTGGAAATACAATGCACTGCCTGATATAATAATAGTACAAATAAAAATTGTAAGTTAAAAAATTAAAACATAAACGAAATTATGTTAGGTTCTGTAAATGGATACATTTTTAAGTTTTTCTCCTGATGACAATATTAAAAAATAAAATGTTTTTTATGATCAAATTTACTTATTGTGCTATGCAAATATTTTAAATAATATCCATGTTTTTTTCCAATAGTAAAAAGAGTTGTTATTCTTATATAATACTACAGCTGAATATCTTGGCTTCGCCCGTGTGCACTGTGCAGTTGTTTTTTGTAGCAAATCCTATAATATAGTATATACCTACGCTATATAGCTGTATCTCGTCATCTCGGTTTGAGTGTATCTCAGTTTTAATGTACCTACCTCACTACCTCAGTCCACTGCGAAATCGGCGTCAGTGTAGGTACCTAGCTTTATGAAATAATTCGACCTAGATGGGCAACCGAAAGTCACGGATTGGATTTAGCACTGGGTATATATTTTTTAACGTGGTTGAAACCACTTCCTTTCTAAACTTTTCTGACATATCTACAAAAGTATCTGAGATTTTCGTCAAATTCAATTGTGTAGCTTTTGAGTATATAAAGCTACACACATACATTTGGTTTTAAGATATATTTTCATTATTTTAGGCCATAAGCGTGACAATTTGATGCATGCTTGTACCTTATTGGCCCGAGTAACCAATGGCAACTAATTATATACAAAAAAAAAAATAATCCTAATTTATACTATTACTAATATAAATTAATAAAAAAAAACCTATTATAATCTGCGCCCAATGGCAACCATTTATAAACAAAACAAAAGTTTCTATTTCATCCGTGAATCTCAAGATCACTGTTTGAGCACCTCTTTAAAATGCGAGTATCAGAAAATCCTTACTTATTGCACATCTAGATCATGAGAGGAACCACTATTCCAAATTTCAAGTTCATATAGGTTTTGTAGTTTTTGAGATGTAGCGATGAATGAGTGAGTGGTATTTGACTTATATATATAATAATTATAATATCTAGATTATTATTTATTATTGTAGCCAATGTATATAACTGAAACGTAATGGTGTTTTATCATACCTTTTATAATGATAATAATAAATTATTATATACAGGGACACCGCTGGACAAGAACGATTCCGGACACTGACCACGGCGTACTATCGGGGCGCAATGGGTATATTACTCGTTTATGACGTGACGAATCTGGATTCATTCGACCATTTGACGTATTGGTTGAAGAATATTCAAGAGGTGAGTTCTAATAATGCATGTTTTTAATGGTAGAATAATAATCGCGAACGAGAACCGATGGACCAATTATTATATAGGTAAACATTTTTAAATGTGACGATTATATTATACATATAATAATATTGTAATGAACATATTTAGAACGCTTCGCCGGACGTTATCAAAGTTTTGGCTGGTAACAAATGCGACAACGAGACAGTGCGAGCCGTGGATAAAGCAGACGGAGAAAAAGTGAGTAGTCAGAGAATATACGAAATTGTTTTACCATGCTCGGTCAATTGCGCCAACGATTAAATACATTTGAAAAAAACATTTGAATATAAAAAATCAGTAGATACGCTATAATAAAATATATTATGTATATACATACTCGTTTCTAAAATATATTGTATTACCTATTATGTATAGATAGCAGAATGCTACGATATGCCGTTTTTTGAAGTCTCGTGTAAGATGGACGTCAACGTGGAAGAAGCGTTTCAGGCATTGGCCAAAATGATTAAAGAACGTTCCCAATACTCGGTGAGCAATTAATTACTATGAAATATGCAATAATTATAGCCTATAGGTAGAATTAATTATGTGACGTGTTTTGGTATTAAATATGACTATGCGTGGCACAATCATATAATTTTAAATAAATCAATATATTGATACGCGATTAACTACCTACTCAATTGAAGTTCCATTTTTATACAGGCACCTATTTAAATTCTCAGAAAATATATAAAATATAAAATTTGAAATCTTATAACAATTAATGATTTTTAAGGAAATTAGTTTTTACCTTTAAAAAGTTACCCTTATTATTATATAATTACCTATGTATACAATATCGAAGACTTTGCGTACTTCTCTTTAAATATAATATTATGTAATTTTTTTAAGTCTTTAGGCCACATTTCTAACTTATGCTAAATTAATTTAACTTTATATGATTGTGCTATATAGTCATATCTAATACCAAAAGTATATATACTTCATATATTTGCTCTTTTTAAAGTTGCTACAATAACTCTGATATTTAAAAATAGGTTCTATTTCATTTTTCAGTAATTTTCAACCTATTGACATAATTTCAAAATATCTGAAAAAAAATAATAAAAATGAGATTACTAGAATTGAGTCATCTATTTTTAAAAATTAATATGGAGTTTAGACCTGGTAAAGGAGTACTTCCCCATCAAGCTATAGTTATAATGTAACAAAACATGTGTACAGGGTTATTTGGACAGTTGTAATGCTGCCGCCCCTAAATTCCTAAAAAATTTCACCCAGCTATGGCCCTCCTCCCCTCCCCGCTAAATACGTCCCAGCAGTCTACAAATGCATATGTTAGGTTATAAAATGTATTTTTTAAAGTGATTTGTTTGTTAATTCATATGTTATATTGTTTATAGGGAGCGTTCGGGTTGAGAGACGAAACGCCAAGGGAGAAATGTTCGCCACTTTTCGAAAAAGCTTTTGCTGAATCTACACGGAAGTGCAGTTCCTGTTAATGTCCATAACTGTAATATTAAAAATAATCATAACGGTTTAGCTATTTATATTTTCATAAAAATCTAAAAGCCTATTAATTATCATATACGTGATGGCTTACACTCGCGCCTATCCGATGACGTCGAGAGTTGAATTAACATAATATGCTAAAACGACGGAACTTAAAAGTTGTTGATTAGTGATTACTATATAATATAAATAGTAAAGACATAATAAAATACGCATAATATTATAACGTTATTACAATATTACAATAAATATACTAATATAATACGTAATGAATTGAATTTATTACCTATATCGTATCTATATCCATAATGATATTTTGTAAAGTCGAAATGCACAAAATCGTTGTTTTACCGTTAGAGTAAAATTTAATTTTCCACGTAATATATCTCTCCGATTACATATAAATAAATATATTATATCAATACCTATTAATTCGTTCTATCAAACACCGAAGTAAATACATAAATACTTTAATATGCTTTAATATTGTACATACGTAAACAGTGTGTCTTCAACTAATGACAGGGTCAGATATTGTGCTTGTTCAGACATAACATTTCAATTTTAAATATTTACTGTTTACATAATTTTTTCAACGGTTTATATTATATATATTATGTATAGTCAGAACAAAGATATTAAAATATACCTAATCACGATATTATGAATACATATAGCTACGAATCTTTCACGTTTTGCCTTTATATATATTGTATTGTTTCTCATATTATTAATATTATTACCTATATACAACTATATAATATTTTCCTGCAAATTCACATGTATTTTTTAAAAATGTCTATTTTGATTTATACCTATTTTGATGTTGTATACCTAATATACATTTTTGTTTATTGTAATCCATTAATCCATTGATTAATTTAATAAATTGGGAATATAATACAATTTTTGAAATAATCATCATTATTAGTTGGTTTATTATTATACTGTTACCTATTATTCACTTTATTCAATAGAAGTATAAAACATACTGTCACCAAAATATTTTCAAACTGATGACTTGTAACACGTCTTCTCTGAAGGAATTTGCTTATTTTCCAGCAATTAAAAGTTTATGTTTAGAACACGCCTCAATATAATATCAACTTAATATAATTGTATTAATATTAAAAAATTAGAAACCTAACAATTAATATTATTGACGTAAAATGTAATTTTTTTGAAAACTCGTCTTTTATGATATTGAGTGAGAAGTTTTCAATCCACTGTTCACAATTAAACTTTAACCAAATACAATTATTAAATTGTATTACAGGCTACAGCAATATAAACGGTGAACGGTAAAGTATATTATAATATATGGCCCGCATGAGACTTGAGTAAGTTGTCAAAGATTTCGTCGGTGAAAATCACAAGTACCTATATGATGTCCTTAGAAATGTTTATAAAATATATACTTCTGTGCAGAATATTATTGATTACTTACATTAACTGTTTTAGAAATTTTTTGACATGCTTATACCTATATATAGATACCTACTTGAAATGAAAAATTTCCAAACTAATTTAATTTAGTTGATAAATGAAAGTTTTGTGCAGGAACTATACGATAGCGTTTAAGCGGAATAACATGCGGTGAAAGTGAGAAAAATTAAATTCGTTTTCCCCTAAGTTAGGTTAGGCACGTCTTAAGCTCTAATAGTATTACCAGTTTGACGGTATGTACTCACAACTTAAATTATATGTACGTTTTATTATATATACATATACCTATACTACATAGCTTCTGTATAATGACAGAACGATAATGTGACAAACTCGTCTCTATATTGCCAATCAGCTCGTGTCGATCGTCGTTTAAAATTCAAGTATGCGGTTTGCTTAAATATATACAATATATATGATAAAAATGTTCACCTACCAATCGGATATAAGAACGATGTTGCGGCAGTTGTCCGTTGTAACTTGTATGTGTAAGTTTATACCTTGGAGTAGTTTTTGTGGTATAGAGGACAAAAAAATTTACACTATAGGTATATTATTGTAATAAACCACTGACTTTCGAATGGAAAATAATAACGATTGAAAACGGTAATGGGACGTATATTTAGTCAGTCTACCGTATGCACTATATAATATATTTTCTTACGAGTGTTGTTAACATAACTTGTATTTCGAAGGGATGTGTGCACGGATACTGACGAGGAGATTTGACGACCTTTTCGGACCGTTCATGTATAAAAATTTCTGGCGAGCACTGCGTTCATCTCACTAATAATCGCTCGGTATCCCTACCACAAAATGAAAAGAAAAAACAGACGAAAGAAACGTCGTTTTTCAGTTGTGTACCATTGTTTTTTTTACATATGCGTCCAGTATACATTGCAGTGACCTTCGTGAATCGCTTGCTAAGGATATTTATATTATTTCTGATGTATTTCCATGATGTTGAATAGTATTATTGTGCCACCACGGCTGTTTTTGCAATTGGTTTTATTATCTTTCACACCCGCGGAGTCTCTTTTTTCCTCCTCCAGTGTCAGCGCTGTGGGCGGATGTCGCACTATAATACGTCCAATGTATATATATTATTGTTGTATTTGAGTAAACCAATAACGAGCGACCCGATATTGTTTATATTTATTCATATAGGGTTACTCGTCTGTTAACAAATTATACAACTAACACATATTATTATATAGGCACTATTATCTATATTGTGTAAATGTATATGATATTATTGTTTATATAATATTACTAGTTGATCACGTGCTGCACTCCGTTATCCGTTAAATGTACCAACTCAATATGACTCAAACTTTATTCAATTCGTTATTTAATATTAGGTGTATGGTGTTAAAAACTTAAAAATGTTCATCTTGAATCTTGAATCTCAAAATACTAGTGCAAACATCACTTTATAAAATATGAATTTTAAAAATACGCTTTTAGTGTACACTTATTTGGTGGTACCATGAAAATTGCAAGTCTCAAGCTATCATTATTAAGTCTCTACGTTGATCAGTCAGTGAGACGTTCAATTATATATTATATTATAGCCATCCCAACTGGCGTTGCCCTTGAGACACGCTAGTTATTATGCGAGCAATATATTTTAAGTAGGCAATCCTGCGAGGAGCATGATACGTAATTACAAATATTAGCGTTATAATAATAATAATAATAATATTTTTACTAAGTTTTATGCTTTTGACCAATTAGTATAATAAATTATACAGGTCTAAAATTATATTCAATCATAACCATTAGCAACTATTAGCAACATTACAATAAACAAAAAATATATTACGATTTAGTTTTTTTTCTGGACAGCTGGCGCCCACTGTTGTATTTTTGACATCCAGATTTTCTACTTTTCTGCGGTGGATTAACTGTTTTTTCATATAAACTTTGCACTGAAAATTATGAACATAACAGAAAAAAAAACAGCCGAATCGGTAAATGCGTACTCAAGTGATGCTATGACAAAGGATAAGAGTTCATTTTTTATATATATAGATAGATAGATTATGTCACATATTAATATAATTATAGTATCTTATATTAAAATGTAATTAAAATATAACAATTATTATTATCAGTACATAATATTATGTCATATGTATTTGTGATAACTGAAAAATTGTATGCTAGTATTATATGTAATAAATAATTACCTATAGGTACATATTATTTGGTTAAATTAAATTAATAATAAAAATATTAAATGTTCATTATGATTAACTTCTTTTTTAATTATAGAATTCAATAATATATCAGACTTCAAATTTATTAGAACTATGTACAAAAGGTATTTTAAAAATGTTTTAATAGTTTTTTAAATAATGTGTGTGTTCTTTAATAACCCCCCCCCCCCCCCCATTATAATGTATAAATTATACATAGGTATCTGAATATCTCATGATTATTTTATATGAAGAATCAACAATAGAAGTTAAGTATTAATTATTATTATTATTTGATATTCATCGAAAAAATGTAACCAATTACAACTAACTTTTCTTTTGAATTCTAAAAATACACATCTAAAAATAAATGTGTTTTAAAAATATAAAATCAAGGGGGACAAGCTATCTCCAATACTGCATCCTCCCCGCAAACATGTCACAGATTGCTTACTGCCCTATACTCTAACAAGTGTATGTACATCCTTATTAATTTATAGACTCGATATATATTTGATTTTTTTAATACTTAAAAAAATATAAAAAAACTAACAGACTAAAATTAAAAATTTCACATTAAAATAACAAGTATGTGTGTAGTCTATCTAAAACACTTTTCAGAAAATCTTCATCTAAAAAATTAGCATTTTTATAATCAAATAACCTCTAAAATCGTTCCTATATTCACCCCATTTTAGGTATTTGTTACTGTGTTAAACCATACATTATAACTACCCATTAGGTACAATTGATAATTATTAATTGATAAAATATATAATCAATGCTAGTACAATAATGATTAAAATGCATACAAAATAGATGAAGTCTAATAAGGAATACCTAAATGAAAATGGGAAGAGGTCCTATCGTCCGGACTCCAAAGCATCTGCAGGTGAATGCATTTTAAAAAGTAAAAATATTTTTAATTAAGAATAAAGTTATATTCCTGTGGAAGCCGGTGACAGCATTTAGTTTAGAATAACAAACCAAAATTATAAAATTCAAATACAAAATTTAAAATTTAAATCAAGTCAAAGTCAAAAATATATTAAAAAATGGGAAGTTAACATTAACGTATCACGTATGTTGAAAAAAAAGCGCTGGGACATAGCTATACTATGCTATACTTTACCTCGTCATTGAATAGGTCACTGTAATGGGTGCGTTAAATTGTAGCTCAATGATACATTATTGCTTACCAAAAGCGATCCTTAGCAGAGACTTTCTGTATTATAATATTCTAAAGATACATCTCATCATTTATTATATATTTATTCTGCCATTATTATTTTATTTATTACAAAGGTAGAACATAGGTTGATTAATTTTTGCAAAAAACAAATTGCATATAATTATATTGTAATTAATATATATTGTTATTTAATTTTCAAATAATATTACTAGCAGTTATATAATATCACCTTATAAGTCAAACCGCAACGGACCCAAAGACATTTTCAAAATATTTAGATTAATTATAATTTATTAGAGATGTATTTATAAGATATTCACAACGTTCTACGAGGGCCGTCGAAATTTGAGGGTCAAACCAAATTATAAAATTAGTGATTAATTCGTAATCATTTGTAACCAAAGCCTTTGCCCTCAAATTAATAAATGTGTTAATAAGGGCTTTAAGACTTTGGTTACAAATTATTATGAATTGCTTATTAGTTTTCTAGTTTGGTTTGACTTCGACATTGGCTAGGCTGATGGACTATGTTCTAAGGTACGATGGTATTGACCTATAAATTAATAACAGATACTAATATTATATGAAAAAATATTGTAATATTTATCAGGTAGGTACGTAATCTATGCAATTTGTAGAAAGAATAGTTTAACCTACCGCAAAACTATTAGAAAAATCTATTACCAATGTTCAATATAGCAATATAAAATTGATTTTTAAAAAATTGCTGTGGTCTCATAATATAATAATTTAAAAAACTTCTTCTTTGAATTTTTTTTTTAAACAGATTTTTGTGTAATAACTATAAATGTGAGTAAAAAAAAAGCAAATATGAAACATTTTTCCAAATTTTAAAACAAAAATTTTTTTAAATTTAATTATTTTCCAGTTTTGTGGCATATAATTTCCTGCCTATACAAAAAACGCTCTACTGGATGTGTTTAATTTAAATGCAATAATAAATATTTGTATATGAACAATTATAAGGAGACTAGCTAGTCGGCCTCTATTTCCAAGGATATTTTATAATTTTATTTGATTACTATCAATGGTCAAAGTAAATAAGTGTGAAACAAATAGCCGCTTTAAACGTCTTAAATTATAAGGTAGAGACGTAGAGTTGTTTAATACGGAAAGTACCTATATTGCATATACGATACGCCGTGCTACTCTATTTTTTACGATTATTTTATTATTTTAGAATGAAAACAAAGCAGTTCCATTGCCCCAAAAATATGTCTTAATGTATACTCTTTTTAAATTTTAATGCTTTTTCATGGATACACCCATGACTAGAATACACCTTACTTTTATACCTACTATGGTCGAAGTGGCGCAAATTAAATGGAGGGATGCTTTTCATTTATATAGATTTCATAGGCTTAAACAGTTGTAAACTATGTGGGCGGGGTATAAGTTAAAGTTGTTTAACTCCTTATACCATTTTTTATAATGCAATTTTATATATATAGTATACATTTTTGTTTTTTGTTTGGTGACTTATTTTCGTAAATAATAAATTATAAAAATACCTACACTTCGATATATTTTAAATATAATTACAAATATGATGTATCATAATATACATATACAATATCGATGCTTATGATTCAATAAAATTATTAAACTCTTGCTCAGATGAACAATACATTGTATGACTAAAATGTTTCAAATATTTTCGAATGTAAATGAGCGACGATTTTTTGCCAATACATTTTTTGATAGTTTATCAAATAATATTTAATCATTTAAACCGATATTTTCCAATTTTTAGAAAATCCATATAAAATACTGTAAAATACTGTATAGGTACTTTGTGAAAAATGCATTAAAATACAAATATAAGAAATATGCACTTTTATTGAAAAAGACCTAAATATGCAAAATTAAAATTATTGCCTTCAATTTCTAGTACCTATTATGAAGCAAGTTTTCAATACCATTTTTTAATTCATAATCTCTTTTCCAGGTTTGAAATTCTAAAATGTTAAAATAATAATATGCTAAGATGTAAGTACCATGTTGTTTTCCATATATTTAAAAATGGCTAACTTTCCTAAATGATATAATTACACTCAGGGCCGTCCCAACGATTTGCGGAGCCCGGGGCAGAGTAAAATAGAGGGGCCTAAAATGCCTAAAATGTCATAATCGCACGTTAGTTGCATATCGCATATGGGAGCTATACTCCCCAAATTTGAAACTCAAATGTGCGCAAAAAATCTTAACAAATATAGTACCTTGCACCTACAACAACATGAATAAGTAAATTAACTAATAACGCACCATGTCATATTATATTATAATCAAACTTAATGTAATAAATAAAAAATATTGACAAAATAAGACAACAAATATAAAATATAGCAATAGGTACAATATAAAAATATATTAAAAATTAACTTTTCTGCTCTTTATATCCGCAAATTGATCAATAATATCATCATATTTTAATTGGTCAGTAATTTCTTTTTCGATAGAGATTATAGCTAAGTTGGTGACTTTTTCTTGTGACAACGTGCTTCGGAGATAGTTTTTTTTATTAATTTCAGCTTTGAAAACGATCGTTCTGCTGAAGCAGTAGTTATGGGCATAGTATTCAGCTAATATTGGTAGGTAGTAAAAATTACACCAATTAAATGTATAAAATATAAATATAATAGGTAGTGTTATTATAAATTTATAAGTACTACTTACATGTAATTGTGTCGTAACATCGGAATAATCGGATAAAATTTTATTTAAAAACTTTACTAACGAACCACGAATGGAGTTTATGTTTTCTTCAATTTGTATTTTTTTTTTTAATTTTTCACTACCAGATAAATATTTTCGGAACTTGTCTCGTGGCCTTGGCATTTTTGATTTTATATTTAATATTATTATATTATTTATCAGTTCAAAAGTTCAATAGAATAAAATGATAGCTTATTAGTTAATATTACTTATTATTAACGTCGTACGTGGTATGCCAGTAGATTACCTATTGCTATTATTACTATTACTAGGGCTGTGAATTTAATGCACTAAAAAACCTTAAAAAATGCATTAAAAATGTCAAAAATATGCAATAAAATATGCACTTACAATGCAAAAAAAAAAGGAATATAAAATGCCAAAATATAGTATAAAATTTATTAATAATGGTTTTTAAATTTTAATTTAATTTTTATATTTATATTAATATTGGGTACAGGATATTAAATATTAGTACAAAAAAGTGTTTATTTAAAAAAAAAAAAAAATAGTAAAAATGTTGATTGAATTTGAATTTACATTTGCATTAAGTTAATGCTATTCACCTGAAACATATTTTAAAAAATTCGAATTTAACACCATCCATTACAGTGACCCACTTGTAACCTACTGTACAGAAGAGCGACATCCACTTATCAACCTTTTTTAAAATTATTTTGTATTAATTATATAATATTCGACTGTATTGACGTTCGCACATTCTACAAATACATATTGTTATTTAGAACCCTCGTATAGTATAGTTTATAAAACTGTCCATGTCGTTCCCGCCGCGGTGTAATGCGTTATTTTATGATTTATTCAACAGTTTTCGTCGCCTTTAGTGTTTGATGGCTTAAATATTTCATGGTACATATTATAATATCCGTGTAGCGTTTATACTACGTTTATACTCTGTATAATTAACTAACGAATTTTTTTATTTAAATTATATATTTTAACGATTTATTAGCCGTTAAATCTGTAACAATTGATTAGGTATACACTCGACAAAATGAAAAAAAAAGAAACAATATTTTTCATAACAGAAATAGTATTTTGGTTGAAAAAAATTAGCACATTGGCTATCAATAATATATTAAAAAAGGGCCGAAAATAAGAAAAAAAAAATCGAAATTTACAATATATGAACAATTAGACAATTTGAAATAATTTAAAGAAATAAAAGGAAAAAAAAAATACGTCAGGACACAATCAACAAGGGGGAGAGGATGCAAGATGGCGAATTTTGGTGTGGATATATGCAATGTTATTGGCCACTGGTCACCTCTGCACGTTCTCAAGACCTGTCCCGCGGGTTGCCGAGTATGTCGCGGGCGCGTTTGCTCGGACGTTTGACGACCTTGCCCAGCCGGCGAGGCCAAACCGATACGGCTGCGGAGCGACCACGGATGTCGGCGACGAACGGCGGCTATAGTGCGCGATGTTGTGCGCGTTGACGGTCGACGGCGCGACGACTCTGCCGACGGACGGCGAGGACCAAGACACGGAGCGAGCGAATCGAGATTTTGTGCTGCGGAACCGGAGCGAAGCGGCCAATGTGGGATTACCGCGGGGCGAAAAGGCGAGAGTCAGCGGACCGCAGCGCGATCCTCAACTCTCGGTAATTTTCACCCTGGCGTTGTCCCTTCGGCCGCTTCTTCGTTCCGCCGCCGCGGTAGTGAAGTCGCGCGCCGCCAGACCCTAAAACCATTAAGTTTCCTTGGATCCGGCGACGCTGACGTCCCCGTGTTCCTAGCACGCAAATCTCCATACCACTCACCCCGTGCCAAGGTCTCCGCCGCTGCCGTCGTACCAAGTCGCCATCACCGTCGCCATCGTCGGTGTACCGTCGGGGCGGAAACGTTGCCCGCGCCGGTACCTCTTCTACTAGCCGCCGTGTCGTCGCCGTCGTCCGTCACCGCCGCCGCTCCACGTGACCGTAACTGCAGCCGGGCGCTCGCCGAGCCGCCAGAGGGTCTCGCGCGTCAAAGACGACCGAGCGCGCTACGCCCGCGAACAACCCGTCGCGCCGCGGGTGACCGGAGAACGTGCGTGGGTGACTTACCGCCGCGCACCGTCCGTGCTCTTTCTCACATCCTCCCCTCCTCTGTGTCACCGTCATCCTGCCAGTCATCTCACGCTTTTCCACCTCGTACGAGGTGGATCGATTTTTCCGGGTGCTGCCGCCGGGTCCAGCCAACCGACCAGCTCACCAAGACTATTTTTTACAACTATACCCCTGGCCGGCTCAATTTTCTCATCCAACACGTCTTCTGTACGCAAAACGTCGTCGAGCGGTCCGCCCTCAGGAGTCGGAGTGGGATCGACAGGCCCCGACTCCGAGGACGGTGCGTCCCCACACGACGACGTACAGCTGCTGGCCAATAAAACGGAATGGTCCTCTTCTGCTTCCGAAATTTTCGAATGGTCGTCTTCCTGGACAGTGTTGTTGTTGCCGAGCGGTGCTGCCTCTGGGATCGGAGCAAGCTCCGAATCTGCTGCAGATGACAGCGCATCGCCGCTCGGCAATCCATCACTGTGCAAAGAGACGGACTCCTCGGCGTCTTCGTCGAACTCCTGTCCATCTGCGCCTCCAAGAATCGGATTTTGTCCTTCAGGCTCCGACTCCGGGGTCTGATCGTCGCCACTCGCAGTAGTAGCGCCCGAATCAATGGCAGACAGAAGAAGGGTAACTAAACCCACGAGATATTCGTCTGTTTCGTCAGCGTAAGTGCCATCCATAATATTGACAACAATGTCTCCTAAGATTTCGAGCAATATGACGTTTACAGCGTCGATGTTATAATAGTTAGTTGCCATCTTTTGTTTGAGCGAAGATAATATGTATACGTGTACGTTGGGATTTAATCGAGAATTGCTAATGAGCTAAATACAAATCGTCCAACACAGAGACCGATCTCCGAGAAAATCTCCCAGACGACGATGACGTGTATTACTACTAGCCGGCCAGTAATATGTTTATCGTTCTCGTCGGCCCGCAGCATTAGAATTTTGAGCGCGTTAATTTTTCTAAAGACCATTATTGATATAATAATATTATACCTCAAGTTGGGGCAAAAAATGTAGAATATTTGTATAATTTATTTAATATGTCACTTGTATGAAAATATCACAATATTGTTACTATTTTTGACGAACTATGTGTAGGTACTTTTAATGTATTTATTTTATATTGTGGATAACAGTGTGCAGTGGAATTTACACTTGGTAAATAAATGTATGGGTAATGGGCATAAAACACCTTTATAATAAAATACCCAACCGAACATAACTTACACATTTCTCCCTGTATACTCAAAATCCATAATATAGCTTAATAAAACCAGAAATTTATTTTATGGGTACCCTTCTTTACAATATTTGTGTTATAATTTTATCATTTATTACTAACTACGGCATCGAGTATCGACTGAAAATGGAAATTATCGGTAATTGTCGAAAGTTAGCGACTGTGTAGAGGGGATTTCACAGGCGGGCGAGCCGGCTGGAGCGACGAGGCGACGTCGTTAATTTTTCAGGGAACTACACCACCGCCAAAAATAGAATGCAAGTGAATAACATATTAATATTGTATACAAATACCATACCAGCGTATACGGGTCTAATGTATTAAATAAAAAAAAATTAAATAATATTATA
The DNA here is from genome assembly GCF_019925205.1 of Metopolophium dirhodum. Lineage (NCBI taxonomy): Eukaryota > Metazoa > Arthropoda > Insecta > Hemiptera > Aphididae > Metopolophium > Metopolophium dirhodum. The sequence continues at coordinate 36,010,604 of NC_083567.1, read as the reverse complement.
AAATATAAATACTATAAATAACATTTTATTGTTCCATTCAACAATATTGTACATGAAAAAAAAATATGATATGCACTTTTTTTTTTTGCTCATCAACTTGACCTTTTATTGTATCTATGAAAGCGGGGCCTGTCCAATTGTGGTGAGAGCGCGGGGCCCGGGGCGTGGGCCCCGCTCGCCCTGCCCTAGGGACGGCCCTGATTACACTTACCTAATACATTTGTAAATTCTATTATTTGTTTATTTATAGATAGTCCATGGACCTTATTCAAATGATCTATCAACAATGTCTTCTTTGAGAAATTAATATCACAATCATTACACTGAGACAATTTTAACTTGATTTCACCCGATTGACATTTTAAACTTTATTGATGTCTATTTAATGAAAACTTTTTTGAGAATCCAATTTGACAAATTTCACAATTAAAATTCATTTTATAAAATTTAAAAAAAAAATATTTAAAAGAGTTGATTTGGACTAGGACTGGATACTTTTAAATGAGTCAGATATTTTTATTTTTATTCTATGATAGTCATGCCTTTTATGACAAAAAAAACCCCTCTGAATGAAGATAAATCATTATTTATAAACTTATAAGTTATAACTGTTAACTTAATAACACCTATCGAGATTACATTGTACAAATTTGAATTTACCGCTCTTATTATGTTATATAACCGATAACAAAATACCAGTTACCATACCCTGGGTAGTTGCATTGTTTGACCCCGCGCATGCGTACAATCATTGCACCATTCCTGTGTTTAGACACTCCTACTATTATAAGAACGCTGCGGTATGATCACGAACTACTACATAGGACTGGACACTGTACAAAATAAGGTGGCTGCAAAGTTGTACCATAGAACAATAATGGTAAAAAAAAACAACAACAATGGTTGTACGGTGGCCGTACGTTCGCTATGTAGCAGCTCTCTGGTGGCATTTTTTTATACTGTGCTGTTGTAAATTATTTTATGTGATAAGTCGTGACTAGTCACTAGTGATAACTGAACAACGATCAAAAATTCAAAAATTCAAATCAACGTCCAACGACAAACTTTTTATGTTCACTATTATGTAATGATATGCTCACACACCATTATAATAAACTAAAATTGTACAGAATAATAAACAACGGCCAGACTGTCGCTTGTAGAAATCGGTCGCATCAAATAAAACCATTAACAACGAAAACTAAGATATCGACACGCACTCATAATAATATTACGTAGGATGTGTGTGACCTTATTTTATGCTGACGCCAAAGAATAATCTAGTTCCCAGGCCCACAATAATTTAGTGACAAAGCCACCCACCACTCTCTGGTCAGCATCCTCGCGTCCGTCCCTTAAATCAGTGCATGAGCACCAGCCACCAAGTAACAACCTCTCAAGTATCAAAACCGATTTCAACGAGCGACAACTGGACTTCTTATGCAAGCAATAATCAGTGCGTTCGTTAATTCAATTTGTGTATTTGAAGTAGTACTTTATCTTATCTAAAACCTAAAACTCTTACAATATTGTCTACGAACAACTGCGAATCAGGTAAGGCATATGATATAATATTTTATGTGGATTGCAATCAATACGTTCTATGTGCCTTTTTCCATAAAATTATATTGTACGGTGTATTTGATATAATTCTCGAATACACGATCTCGAGAGCCCTCCGAACACCTGGAGGAAGGTAATAGCGTAACTTTACAATTCTAACTTTTACTATTTTAATATAACTATCGGCAGGAGCCGTATTATATATTTATTTCTATTTTATCATATTTTACGTTATTACAATTATTTCTAAATAAATAAATGCGCATTACTAGTTACTATGTTGCTACCAATTTGGAAAGTTTTTTTTTTTTGCGTGATTTCTAACTTGCTTTTGATTCGATATACGTGAGTATTGTCTCATTCTCATGGTAATATAATAAGTAATTATAAATAAAAAATTTTCATTTTTTTGATCAGCACATGGAAATGCTAGAAGATGTTGGTTGTTTTCCAAGAAAAAAATCAACAGTTTCTTGAAATACTTCATAGCTATCTCAACATTTTTCAAATGCTTCCTCTAAACCTATTATAATCCCAAATATTTTCCTATTGGGAAAAATTAATCCTCCTCTAGATTTTATGTTAGTCATTGATGCCTCAGGTATTGATCTGTCCCCTAAAAAATTATACAAATCAGAAAGTTTTCATTGTTTTGTAATAGTATTGTTTTTATCTTCTTTAAATGCTGATAAACAAATATCACAAGTAGTTCGTTTTATAATTTGTCGAAGTAAATAATCACATATATAATATGTAATTGAGTCTCTTGTTGAAACTATATGATATTATTAAAAATAATATATAAGTTCTTATAAATGTTTTAATGATTTTCTCATTGTTAAAATGTTTATGACATAAGTATGAAACATTTTGGTTGTTGCCATTCCAATGGTTAACAATACTTGTCCATGATTCACGGATAGATTCATCCTTAGGTATTGAAAATAGAGTAATATTTTCATTATAATTACTTTTATTTACTCTACTGTCGCATATTAATACCGAGCACAAGCGACCCATATTAAATAATGTAATAATAATGTATGATGTAATGGTGTATAACAATATTAATAAGATACAACAAACTCATAGAAATATAGAAATATTTATGTTAATCGATTTATTTATTTTTTTCATATTTCATAAGTCTATATATAAATATAATGTTTATAAAAGTAAAATTCGAAATGTAGTAAATCTAGTACGTCACTAGATAGCATCACAGTCGTAAAACTACATACCCGTACAACTTTGTGACCGTTGTCCCACCCTCCCCCTGCCCGGAGTGTCCAGTCCTGTGTAGTAGTTCGTGGGCATGATATTATTTGTTATATCTATGGCGGCAAGGCCTCCTTGTTATCTTGATTTATGGTAATGTTTACTGCTTTTAATGATTACGATTAATCAAATAAAATATTATAATACAGAAAAATTATTTTTTTGAAATGGCACCGCTGTCGTAGGAAGTGTAATTTTAATAGTGACCTTCAAAAAGAATTTTCGTTTATGAAGTCTACTTCAAATTCAACTATAAAAAAGCATATGTAGCATATATAGCATTGTTTATTGTGAAATATGTAAACGTGAAGTCGATATATCGAATAGCGGTTGCAGTAATATTAATACACGTTTAATCAAAAAAAAAAACATAAATTGGCTCTAAAGGCTGCTTTATTGAGTGGAAGGGTAATTACTTTAAAAATAATACTTATTCTTTAGACAATTTACTTATTGCGGCAAATAAAAATGTGTTGAAATGTTATGATATTATGTCAAAAATACTAAAGTTTTTGAATTTTTTTTAGTGATGAAATGTGTTATGAAGTGTTTAATAAGTTGAAAACAGATCAAATGTACTTAAAAAAATGCATAGATTTCAAAAATATTTAAAATATTAATATTTATTCCCATTATAAGTTAGTTATTAAATACATTAAGTAGGTAAGTTAAATGTTTGGGTAAAAGATGATAATATGTAAAAAAATGTTCTCTATTAAAAGTTTGTTATTTTTTAAATTGTTTTGTTATGAAAGGTCACACGATTTGTAAAATAATAAATATTAATAAACAGATACATTTTTAATTAATAGTAAGATTAAAAATGTATGATATGTTATGTCAGTTATGTTTCAAAATGAATATAGGTTGTTTAATTTGTATTGTATTTTATATCTAAATATAATATAATAATATGTTATATTGTAAGACCTATTGGCTGTTTACTTCTTTTTTTTTCTAATAACTGGTCACCATAAGTATAACATAATAGTAATATGTATGTGTAATATGGAAAAATATATTAAGTCGTTGGAGTTTGTTTACAATGCTTAATTTTTTAATTTTATCAGAAACCAGTATTCATGTTTCAACACGATTCATGATACTCTTTATTGAATCCATGAAGATTAGAAATAATCTTCATGATTGAATCATAATTCATAAAATAGTCGAGTGGAGCAGCAGTACTACATATTAACAAGTATACTATTATCATGTAGGCCCCTATAACAAAATATAATATTATTAATATTACCCGTATACCAATGTATTTTGACCGTATACCAATGGCTTACCAATAGTTCAATATAGTATAGTTTATAATTATTTTCAGACCAGTTTCAATGTGCAGCAATGGACGACATGGTAGTAAAAAGTGTGACTGGACCTGTACTGGAACAGAGGGTTTGGAAAATTATCATAGTGGGTGACTCGAACACTGGTAAGACTTCTATCATTGAACGGTACTGTGACAAGCATTTCATCGAATATTATCGACCTACAACAGGTGAGTCGGTCTTGTAAACCCGCAACAATGGTGCTGAATTTTAAATGTTTATGCACCCAACCATTGTCCAAGACATATTATTCTTGGTGAGGAAGTGTATCTGGGAAAATATGGTAGGTAGGTACCTACTATATAGAATCTATATATGATATAGATTACAGAGTCTTTACCTAGATATTTACTCCTATTTCTTTTTAAGCTTCCTCTTGTATGTGTTGTAATAATAATAACTGTTAAATATGTATACACCTAAAGTGTTTGAATTTTATTTTTATCAGGTATTGATTTAAAAAAGAAAACTATCAATTTCGAGAACAAAAGCATCGTTTTAAATGTTTGGTAAGCATATTATTTGAATATTTTGATATTATTTTTTGTAAGAATTGACAATCAAAAGACAATTGGGACTCTGAACATATTTAAATCACCGACATTCATTGAATTAAGTAGGGAGGGTGTCCATAAGTTTAAAATTCATGGGTCTACTATTGAATAATAACTACAACTTAAAAGAATGTGTATTTGTGTTAATGTGCATTAGATTTAGGTACTATTCAATAACACAACATTAAGTTGATATAATTGTAATTTGTAATCATATGTTTTTGTTCATTATTACCATAATTAGGGACACAGCTGGAACTGAAAAATATCAATCTTTAATTCAGTTGTACTACAGAGGAGCAATGGGATTATTTATTATCTACGACGTTACAAATTTAAATTCTTTACACAACTTGGACATATGGATGAAAAATATTAATGATGTTAGTATTTAAAATTTCAGATTAACAAAATTTATTAATAGTATTTAACTGAAATATTGGTGAATATAAATTTATGTTTTTGATAGAAATAATATCAGCTAATAGCAAATTTAGTCCAAACTTTTTTTAGATTTAATATGGCATTCATGTTGTATTGTTGGTTGTGACTTATCTATTTGTGTTTAGTGTTCATAACCTACGTTTTGGTATATGGTGTTATTTGTAGCATATGTTATTGTAACTTATGTACTTATTTTGTTTATTCATAATATTAATCAAGTACATAGGTGTGCGCACAGGGGCAGCAGGTTGTGCTATTGCTACTCCTGAACGGTTCGATTCGATTTGAAAATGCCGAACAGGTCCAATGGGCCACTGTATAAAACTCTGTAAAAAATAAGTTAGTTATCCAAAAAGTGTTTTGAATTACGAGGCTAATCTTTTTTGACATTTTTGTTGAAATAAGTTTTTTTAACACAGATCACATAATAATATTATTATTAATATTATTAGTAACATTCATTAAACACATTAAGGTGTATATCTAATATTATAATTGATAAAAAAATAAGAATAACTAAGGTTTACCGTGTCCTATCATAATGATGTAGTAGGCACACTATAATATTGTGGTATCACCCGTATTAGACAATACGCGGTAAACCAACTATACGCCTTACCCTCGTATTCTCTAGTTAATGACACTCTCTAAAGTTAATTAGAAATTAGAATAGCACTGTTAACTCGTTGAGGTACGATGGTATGCGCTTGTCAATTCTTAGTTCGTTCCTATCTAGTTGAAATGACTTAAAGATTACATAAACCTTGGCACTATTCAGTTTAATAAAACTTCATTGACACATAGTACGTATATCCCGGCGCTGTTCCCATAAAACGTAAGAACGTAAGAATGACTAAAATAATGTTTAACTCGGGTTTTCAGGTCGGAAACACTTTTATTGTATTAAAACAAACATAAATAAAACACTTAGCAAATTCAGATCGCCTAGCCCGTACTACGATCGGCGTTTCACATTCACACGCACGTCGTAGCCACAGAATATATGAAATTTCATATATTCTGTGTCGTAGCTACGTCCTCGCCGAATCACTCAGCGACAACGGGGCCGTGCCTGCGCGTACGGCGGTGTTATATAGAAAATATTATTGTCGCCTCAGCACATTATTGCTTCGCTGGCCTGACCTATGTCAATAACTTACAATTTAAAATATTCCCACCTATATTACATATATATTAAATAATATTATTTTGACGACTGTCTGCAATATACGACAATATCAATTTTATTACCACCCTCCCCCACCCAGGCCGTCAGTACCTACGAAAAAAAATGGGCTGGTAAAAATGTTCGCTGCCCCTGACTTGAAACTCTGCTCACGCCTACGATCAAGTATTGGTTATCGTATTGTTGGTATTGTTATTATATAATATATTATACTTAGGTATGATAATATCAGTCAATTGGCACCATATGAACTGTTGTCTATTTTCAAAAGATATTTATCAAACAAAATATGTAAAATAGTAATTAAAAAAAAATCTAATTGTGTATATATATATTGTGACACACCATTCTTTTTGCACACTAAAACAATTAATAGGTATATTTTTTTAATCATAAATGTACTTGATTTAGGTATGCGAATGTGGTAGATTATATGCAACACAAATACCAATAGTTTTTACTTTTTAAATAAATTGTCCAAATTAGGCACCATATAATAAAACACTTGCTTACAATTTTAAATATTTTTGTTTTTATTTTCAGTTTGCTCCTTCACATGTGATAAAAATTTTGATTGGTGCTAAATGTGATATGGAATCAAACAGAATGGTGTCGACCGAAGAAGGGAAACTGGTAATAAAAATTGACAGCCTGCATTTTAACTTAGATATATTTCCACTATCATTACTATTAAAAATGGCTGGATATTTTTATAGGTAGCAAAACATTTTGGAATACCCTTTTTTGAAGTATCTTCTAAAAACCATATAAACATAGACGATTCATTTTTGAGAATGGTTTCTATGATAAACGAGATGGAGTCTGAAAATACTATTAAAAAGGTAATTTGAACAGTAAATATTTTTAAGACTACCTATCATATCATCAATTGAAAAAATTTTAACGAAGTATCTTATAATTTTTTAAACTTGGTTTAATTTATATTTACATATTATATGTAGGTATAAAAATGTTTAAATTAATGGTAGTTTTATTATTCTTTAAATGTATAATAACACTAAATATAATGATTATTGTTTTATAGGATTTTGTGATCTTAGAAGACAAACCAACAGTTTGTGACATTGACAACCCATCCAAATGTAACTGTTGATTTGATATGATAACATTTTATAAAATGGTTTGATTAAATGTATACTTAAGTTTTACTTATTAATTATTATTATTACATATAGGTATTCTATAGAAATACATTTTATATTTTTCCACACTGATCAATTAAAATTGCTTTATGATACTTTCCTCTTGATTATCAATTAATTATATCATTTTAGATACAGAAATCACATCCTAAGAAATATACTGGAATATATATATATATATATCATGAATAATTTACAAAACCTCTGATGGTCTTATTTGGCTATGTAATGAATTATTGCTCTACAGTAAGTAATACATGTGCAGTAAAATTAGGAATTTGATTATTGATCCCTCGCTAAGTTGGGTCATTTGATACTTTTAGATTAGCTGAAGACTTTCATATCGGAACAGGTATTTAAATTTTAAAAGTGACTTTACCGTTTACTACACCGATGCGTCTACATTTTACCGTCCTTTACTCTCAAACTGTGTCAAAAAGTCATCTTTACTCTTTCTCAAAAAATTGTTTTTTTTTTATATGTAATACTATGGTATACTCATGATTGTCTCCAAGTTATCTTAGTGCACAGTGTTTACAATACATTCAATTAAACATACTTTTTATGGAAAATTGACAACCTAATAAATTTTAACTATAATACTGCAACATATCGGATAGAAATAAAAAAAAAAAATCAGTGTTATATTTTGAAACTGTATGTGGTATTCTTAAAAATTATATAGGTTTTATATTAATATATTTTTTTTTTTTTTTAAGATAATGTATGTGGATAACATTATCTTAAAAAAAAAAAAAAATATATTAATTCTTAATTAGTCCATCATTAACATAACTTTCGCATTAATTATTCGTATTGTATAGTTATCTACAAAGTACTAACAGCTGTCGTTTCATTGTTTTATTATAATTATATAGGGAGTAGTCATATGTGGAGCTAGGGATGGGGTTGGGGGGGGGGGCATAGCCCCTCCCTACCAAGTTTTAGATTAGCCCTCCCAAATGTATTATCTATTTAAAACTACATACCTAGGTTGTTTGTGGAGGCAAAAGTATAATTTTGCTCCTCCAAATAATCCACATTTAAAAAGTATTCTTATCAAGGCTGTTATCCTAAAATTATAATATTAAAATATTTTTTTCCTCAAATAACTTCATAAAAGTTTATATTTATTTTAGGTTTCTCTTGTTGAATGATATTATGTTGACATATTTAATGCAAGGCTCCTGATATAATGTTACAATAGCAGTTGATCAATTTTAAAAATACATAGGCACAATCTTTTTTTATAAGCATTTAAATTTCGAATTTTGACAAAATTTAATAATTAATTTGTAGTTGAAAATTTATAAAATGTTCAAATTTTATAGCTAAGGATTGAAAATTTAAAACAAGGTTCCACGTAAATAGATTATATATAAATTACTCTATTCACAATACTATCATAAGATATACTTGGTAATATCATAGGCTGACTGACCGTTTTCGGTCAGAATCGTTTTTCTTATACAATGATTTTATATCATTGAATTTAAATTTAAAAAAAACATCCAGAAATTAGTATTGATAAGTTAAAAAAGCGGTGTTTTTTTTATAACTTCAGACATCATTGATTTAGTGCATAGTAATTAGTAATAAATACAAAATTTATTTAGTTATTTTGTTATTTAATATTAATTAATAGGTATTTCTTAAATTTTTTTTATTATTTTATTCAAAACATTATTTTTAAATATTGGGATTAATAAAACGATTTTATTTATTTATTATTTTATATAAATTAGAATTTGTTAATAAACCAAGTAATAAATAAATGGTTACCATAAGTAGCAAACCGTTATCTATTATAAATTTACTGCATTTGCGTCTAGTAGAAACAAATAAATGTTTTTTAAAGATAATGTTATATATAAAAATGTATTCAATGAAATCATGGACTCTTTCCCATCTAAACCACAAATCTATACAGATGCCTCCAAAACAAACTCAGGTGTCGCGATCGCTATCATAAACGGAGAGCAATCCATATCGTACAAATTACCAGACCATAATAGTATATATACGGCAGAATACTTTGCACTCCTGGAAGGAGTCCACCTAGCCATTCAACTACCCGATTCCACCATTAAGATTTGTACAGATTCGCTCAGCGCTCTAAACAATCTGAAATATAATTTACACTCAAGCATCCTAGCAATCAAAATAAGCAACATCATTGAAAAAGCCAACAAGAACATACGGTTCATATGGACACCTGGCCATTGTGGAATTGATGGCAATGAGAAAGCTGACAAAGTAGCTCGTGAAGCAGTAAATAACCCTCTGACCGAAATACGCACGTACTCCTCACTCATCGACATCCATAGGAATGTCAACACCTTTTGTACTAATTTATGGGAATCTGAATGGCGTCGTACACCCAATAACAAACTGAGAGAAATAAAAAATATTACTGAATACTGGCCTAAGCCCCATACATCAAATCGCAAAGATGAAGTATAGTCATTAATAGATTACGTATAGGTCACTCAAAGATGTCCCATGGACATCTTATGCGCAGAGAAGAACCAGCAATGTGCCTAACCTGAGGAGAACCTCTCACAGTCAAGCACCTCCTTATCAGCTGCCGTATCCATACAGATACCAGAAAAAGTCTAAAATTGCCCGACAACCTCTTTGAAGCCCTCAGCCCTATCCATGACAACACTAACAAAATAATCATATTTTTAAAACAAATTGATATGTATAATTTAATTTAAGAATTTATTGTATTTGTATAACTATACTCTATTATGTACTAATTACCAATTTTTGTTGCAAGCTAATAACCTTAGCAGTTGATGCTGTACCATGAATAATAAAAAAAAAAAAGATAATGTGAAAATATCCATCATCCATAGGTTAGGACGGTTAGGTTGTAATTACAAATAATTTATGGCAAATGACAATCGTCTGAGACGAACAGCGATTCCAATACATACTAACATATTTCGTTCCATTCTGGTTATTAAGCTAGGTACCTATTTTTACAAATGTCATTAATCTCAATACTTCCAGACTGAACTTTTGGATCAGAGATATGAAGACATGCGGTTTTTCCTTGTCGGAGATTCACAGCTCTGGCACTAGACAATATTATATACACTCGAAGGGAACGCGTTTCGCTGGAAGAATGAATAATTACATAAGTTTTGTCCTTCTACTCTTTTGACGCGGTAGACCTAATGTAAATATTTATTGTCAGACAAACTTATATACCCGCCAGACGTAGAATAGTTTTAAAAAATCCAGTTGTTATAGGTGTACAACAATTTGGATATTATGAAAATACTTTAAATTATAATACTTTACCTACAGCTAATTCATTGTTATAGTAGAATAATTTTTAAAATTTAAAATCAATGATTAGGAGGCAATGCTTTTATAAATAGGAAGGTAGGTATTTATACCTATACCTATTAAATTAAGAACATACATAATGATTAATGTTATTTAATATGATTTGTAAGTAGTTCTTCGTAAATCCGTTCCGTCATGATAGTTTTAGTTTTCGTTAAGCGGATCCACCACTATTATGTCCGTATGCATAGTGAATTTATGTGTCACATAACACATAGTTTAACATGTCTTATGTGAAACATAAATGTTCTATCCATACGGGCTACAGGCATTCAACATTTGGGTTTTAAGAGAACACCTCAAACGCACGTTTTATTTTGGGAGTTTTACGGGATATACTTATAGGACATTTTCTTCAAATTTTCACACTTCACTATTTGATATTGTGATATTATTGGTACCTAGGTTAAGTTTCTGTTTTAGAATAAATCGATAGGTTACCTTGGTATATCACATTCTTTAATCTAAATTCTGGTAATCGAGTATTGGACAGTATACATACGTAACGTATAATTCGTATCGTAGTTTAATTACTAAAGAAATAAAAATTTCCCCAACAGTGTTTAGGGCCACCGGCCGCGGCAGGAGAATGCATTATATAGAATGTCTATAAACTTGAGGTCTAGTATATGGTTAAAATTGGCATGCGACCAAGGGGACTGGTTCTGGAAAATTTAAATGATTTAATAAGTTTCGTCTCATTATTTGAATTAAACTAATTTTTAAGTGATTGTTGTGAAAATAAATTTTTAATTTATTTCATTCAACATGCTTATCTTAGTTTTCTAGTACCTCTAGATTTCTAACGAAATTCATATCGATCATCTCAGAGCTTTCATATTCAAAACCATAAAAATATGCATTTTTATCTTATTTCAATATTTTTCATCGATTTCACTTTTCCAGGACAACCCCCTTGAAATAGAAAACCAGAATATATTACAGATCACAAAGTTTTCTGTAAAGAACATATGATATTTTATCAATAAACCATATTTTACAGGATGTATCAAGAAGATCTTACAAAAAAAAAATTATGCTACTTAAACGTATGACAAAAATTGTTAATATTATGTGATAAGTAAATAATTTAAGAAATATACTCATGTCAGCAAATTCCCAAAAATAATATTTTTAAAATAGTTATTACATTCCAAAATAATCTCGAAAGTAATTTAATTAACAAATTATATATATTAAAAAAATTCTAAAAAATAAACTACTTGACTTATATAAATGTTTTTACCATAAAAACTGTTATTATAATCAGATTCACAAATTGGCCATTTCGAATTTATCTAAAAAAATTTAAATCAAATTTTAAATTTTTATTTTCAGTAATAAAAAATAAAAATAATTTTTTGTATATTATACGTGTAGCGCGAGTGACAATAAATTATCTATAATAAAAAAACTTTAAAATTTTGTATATAGCAAAAGTTATGGCATTTGTCAGATCTTGGTGGGACATACTGTATATACTGAGGATAAGTTCTATGGATTTATCATATTATAATATATTTATGTCATCTATGGCAATCGCCAATTGTCGACATTCGGCGGAGACGATTCATTATTCTAATAATTGCAGTGAACAAAAAAATAAAATAAGCCAACAATTGACGGAAAGTTCGTTAAGCAGTATAATATTATAATATAACACGAACTTTCACATTTTGTAACGTTTAGGTTATTTTCATAAAATATTTTCACACTTTCTAGTTTCAATTCGGAGCGAGATGTAGACGGATGAAGATAACTGTTTTTTTCGGCGGCAGCATGTGCTGCAGTACAGCTGGGTTTCACCGGAAGAGTCGATGTTTACGCGTAAGTTTGTTTTCATATTATTTTGGGGCTTAAATTTAATTTTTAGACTTGAATTAAATATTTACTGTCACGAAAAATCTATTAACTCGCTAACGTAGAAGCATATACGTTACTACCTACCAAAGGCGCAATGCATAATAAATAATAAATTATACGCCAGTTCGAACGGGCGTCACCGTTTTCGGCCAAAATGTACCCTTCCCTTTTCGGACAGTGTCACTTTTCGGCCAAAACATAAAGTTCCTTTTACAATTATAACAACTGAACTTAACAATATTTATATTTAATTAAATATGATTGAATCCAAAAATGTGATTTTTTGATAGACATTCTTACCTAAAATTGAGTGAAAAAATAATAAAATAAAACAATTGGCAATAAAATGGTTTGACATATTATTAACTTAGTCAAATAAACTGACAATTAATTTTTGTTCAAAAAATGTTACTATTTTTATTTCCTTTACTCTTCAATGTAAATTTAATTTCGTTCATAGTTGGTTATATTTTACTATCATAATTATTATTATATACCTATTCTTATTACCTATATGTATTATATGACTATATTAATTTCTATTCGATTAATGTAAGTAATAACATTGATTATAAATACTAATGTAAATATATAATATAATAAATTGTAATAATAATATGTTATAAACTTATAACAGTTTATTGCCAATTGTTTTATTTTTTATTTTTTTCAGTATTTTTACAGTTATAGGTAATAATATTAAAAAAAATCATTTTTGGATACAATCGTATTTAATTAAATATAAAAATTTTAAAGTTCAGTTGTTATAATAAATTGTAAATTTTAAAGAAAACTGTAGGTGCTGGCCGAAAAGGGAACGGAAAGTTTTGGCCGAAAAGTGATACTGGCTGAAAAGGGAAGGGTACATTTTGGCCGAAAAGGGGGCTGCCCGTCCGAACAATCCAAACGCTGTCTAAGTTTTACCACGGTTTAATACGCGTACCTTATTTGCCCATACTATTCGCCGGGTAACACCTTAGGTTTGCGCGAAGTATTTATAACAATATAATGTTATTAATTTTTATATTTTATGTAAAACATGAACATGGGTGTTACGATTATTATTATTTTTGTTTATTTTTCACATAAAGGTACATAACATAATTGAAATGCATTGTAATCCTATTTATCTCTTGTTTACTTTAACACAATGCTTCAAATGTTTTTATTTAATTAATTGGTATAATATTTGTAAATTATTGAATTTAACTACACCTACTATAATTAGTAATAGTAATAAATCCGTGTATAAACTATTAAAATACAAATTAAAAAAACATCAAAGAGCACAATATTTTGCCGGTAGTCGAGTTCTAGTTGATAACTGACTTGTGAATAAATGTAATTTTTGTTAGGTATGATGTATAAAACTAATAAATCCTTGAATACAACATTTAAAAATACAAACTCTGTATAATAAAAATTAACATTATTTATTGGTATAGGTTTATATAATATCTGTAACGCATATAGGTCATAAGTATACTTTAGAACATTTCACTGCAAGATGCGTGTTATTTCAGAAATGGTATTCTTCAGTGAAAATTTACCAACTGGGAATAATATATCATAAGCAGACTGAAATGAGTGAACGTTTCAGTGTTTCGAAGACTAAGTTTCGTAGCAGATTTTGATTCGGTCACGGGGTATGTATTTTCTTATTTTTCCGTAGGTTTCTTTTTATTATTGTTAATCGATCAGGAGATGTATTGCCCGCAACTTTTCAATTATTTGTATTGTAACCATACTGGTATAACACTATTCTGGCTATCAATAAAGTCGTGATAAAATTAGAAAATTGGTCAGGTATGATATTTTTTTAAGTAATTCTTTTGCGTAGGGAATTCGCTCAATGATATTTAAATATTTTCACCTATAATCAAGTACGATGACTTGTAGGTAATTAGAGACTGAGTGAATAGGAAGTGTGTGATAAGGCGAAGATAAGGAAAGAGGTCAACAGGACTTCAGAATTGTTGGTGTATGAAAGGGAAAGACGAAAAAGAAATGTAAGGTTAGGGTAGGTAAGTGGAGTGAGAGTAGCAGATATGAGAATAATAAGTTGGGTGTTGAGGTACAAAAGAGGATAGAATAAGAAATTAATTAATTAAGGGTAGTGTAGGGTAGTGTACATATTGTAGTGAAAACAAGAGAGAATAGGTTTAGGTGGTTCGGTCACTGTATGATAAAAGATAGTGAGAGTGGCTATAGAAGTTAATTTAGGGGGGAAATGAGGGGCGAGAAGACTGAAGAAGAGATGGATATACAGAATACCGATCATATGGAGGTGTGGAATGAGAGTGGCTGAACCTGTATAGTGTATATAGCTGTGAGAGACGGGGGAAGAAAAAGTGTAAAGACTAAAGGTAGAATAGTTATGTTAACAATACCGAATACGTAGGAAAGGATCTTGAATTGCAAAGACCACTCCACTCTTTGGCTGAAACTACCGTTATTAGTTGATATAGGCTTACAACCTTGACTTATAGGATAGAATAAAAAGATCTGTTGCTGGTTGGGATGTCAGCGCACAATTTGTTTTCCATCTTAGACCCACACTTAGCATACCAAATGTACGATTAAGAAAACACTAAAATGATTGTGCGTGGGTCAGAGAGAGAAATAAATGGTGTGCTAAAAATATGACATCCTCTTAAGTGTTATCAAGTTAAAGAAGCAGTTGATTGTTGACAATTTGACATTTAACATTAACTGTGGTAGGTATTATGATTGGAAGTAAAAGTAATTAGGAGGGCTGAAAATTTAATGCAATGAAAAAGTGTTAAATATTTGCCTGCGCATGTATGCACTAAAAACATGAAAATAATATATGCACTGAAATATTCAAAAATATGCACTTAAAATTCAAAAAAATACTGAATGAAAACGTTTTTATTAAAAATTTTTTAAATTAATAAATAATAATTAAAATTGGTTTACAAAAAAAAATTCTTTATTTACACACTTGGTAGGTACCTATTTATTTTTCTAACGGATGAACCGTAAATATAAAAACATTTTAAGAAAATAAGCATAAATACGAAGAAATCATGAAAACATGCAATTATATTATGAACTAACCCAAAAGAATAATATGTAAAATAAGATTTTGGCCGAATCCATTTTTTATATGGTCACGGCGTAACAAAAAAGCATGTAAATGCATTCACAGCCCTGGTAATAAGTAATGATTTATCTGTAGTGGAAACCGGGGTACAGTAGTGAGACGCATATTGGTAACGGTGTTGTAATAATAGGGATCTCTCAAATAAAAACGTACTAATAGTTCAAACAAATCATTAAAGCCAACTGTATTAAATATTAATTTATGAAAAAAGTATATTAAAAAGCATTATTATTATAAATGAAATAAAACTATGAACTATGGACCGTATCTTAGTGAGCCCCGTGCCTTACTGAACAAAATATAGGTATTTCTATATTTTTGTATTAAGTACCGTAAAAGTGCTAAATTTGAGCTTTTACTTGTATTATATTCATAACAAATTATCATAGAAGGTTAGGTACTGTTATTCCACATACCTATTATAATTTAACTAATACATTCTAGTAGAATCTCAAAATATTTGGTTCCACTATTCTGATCATATAAACTTTAAATACTTATAACCAAAAAACTACGGGTCTGAAATTTAGTATATATAGATCTAAATAATCCAAAACATATATTGCTTCAAAATATAAAAATAAAGTGTCTTGTATTGTAGTAGATAGGTAACTATCAAAAAAAAAAAAAAAACTATAAAAAAATCATAATTGAAATCTATGTATAATATACGTTTATTGTATTAAATGTTCAAATGTTTATAATAGTACATTTTAAAAAATTAACTAAAGTTCAATATAATACATTATAACAGGTGTTCAAATGTACATTTCACACCACATTTTGTTAAATCACACGGTCTCTTTTTTCAATTTCAAATTCTTCATCAAATTATCCCAAATTATCTACAAAATATAAATGTTTAGTAAATTGGAAGACTTGATTCAGTATTTAAACATTTATCTAAAAGAGATATGCCGGGTCGCCACATTACTATATCTAGGGGCCATGGTGCAAGTGATGTCCATAAATATCATAACATATATTATATTGGAAATACAAACTTAATATTTCACTAACAGTAAATATTATAAAACAATATTACGAAATGTACTATACTATATTATGATTGAATAAGTTACAAACTCTTGAATTAAGAGTTATGTTTGAGGATTTAATTAATTTCCTAAAAGGAAATGCCACAAGGTTGCCTCAGTAGGTTGAGGGACCGTAGTTAAAGTGCCGTCCACCAATAAAGTACCAAAAAAAAACAACGATGAATTCAAATATGGAAGGTATTTATATCATATACTTTTATCAAAGTATGATTGTGTTAGTCACAGTCTTGTGTAAATGATATTGTCTTATGTTTTCCCAATCTAATTATACAAAATACTGAAAATTAATGAAATTACAAATATTAATACAATAGAGAGACTGTGCATTGATTTACAAATTTGTCTTAAATTTATTTTTTCATAGAGAATATGAAGGTGGGCTGGGCTTTTAATATCAGAGTATGGGGGACAGGGCTGGAATTTCATATTATGAATTGAAATATTTGTGGACACTGGACGACCAAAAGGACCACCCTCCATAGCATGTTTCAATAAGTCCAAAATAAAATTAATTGAATACGTTATAAATAATATGCTCCCATGCTCGACATTATCCTGGTATTTTTAAAAAAAACATGAAGCTAAAAAAAATCATTAAAAATGTTGTTTTAAAAAAAACCTTTCATGTGCATGTGTTGTCTCCAAGTGTGCGTTAGGATAGATGCTGATAAATCATTAACAGAGACTCGTTGATCGCTTTTATGTGCTTCAAATTGTTTACACGAGTGAGCTGGGTATGGGCTATATAGGCTATATATATGTGTGGGTATATAATAGGCTCCATCATAGATAATAAAGATATGTATAGGACATAATGGTCTAATTATCAGCGGTCTTCGAGGGGAACAATTGAGGCCAAATAAAGTATACCTATATCGAGTATCGACTATCAATATAAAGGAGCATCAATTGCCTTCCCCTACGGGAACGCGGCCTCAAATGTATTTAACATAGGCGTGGCCTATCCATATCTTTATTATCTGTGGGCTCCATCCATAGCATGGATGAAGGTGTCAACAATCAAAGGATTAACTTGATATTCAAACACTTAAGTTCGGCAACCTGCAACTCAGGATCTTTTTATTCAAAGTGTCCTAATAAGTCATAAGAAGGTTAGTTAGGTAAACCTATGGTTTGTTGAAGCTATGGAGATTATAGAAAACTATCATCACTGGTAGTGAGCTTTGCAATGATCTTTTCTTACTAACTGTTAAGGTATGCGATATTGTAAACATAATAATGAAAGAAAAAATTTAAATATTATTAATTTAGTTAGGATAGGATAGGATAGGATATTAGACGTTAACTAATTATCATAGTTTTTAACACGGTTTTAAAGACTGTCAGCCAGAGTTGTACCAGTATTATTAAAAACTTAAATACAGCCAACCTGAATTAATGATTTTTTTACCGCAACAAATTATAAAATGTATTTTAAAATATAACAACAAATTAATTTATTAGGTTTTTATAAGGTTTTCAATACTTATAAGTTTTTGTAAATAGAAAATGTATAAAATCAATAGTTTTAATTTAAAATATGGTTTTCTGTTTTGATATCCTTATTGTCACAGAATTCTAAAGGTTTCCTTCCCACTTTTTTTTACTTTGTACTAAATCTAATTTTTATCCGCACATATTTACAAAGACTAAAATAGATATCTGACTATGTTTTAATTTACATTTAGACATTATAGTTTGTAATTTAATATTGACTATAGACCCAGAAAAACACAATATTATTTTAAATTAAACATTATTTTATGTCCTTTATTAATTCCAACCACATAGTAGAGACGGTACAATTTCTTATTTAATTTTTTTGCATCATTAATAAATTACATTCGTTTTCTACATTTTCTAATACATATATTACGGTGATACACCTCCGATCATATTAACTATTCGTTTATTTTAATGTAAACAATACACACACATTTTCTCTGTTTAAATTCTGGACATTTTAGTTTGAACTTTGTAATGTGTTTTCCTACAGTAAAATTTTTTCTACATTTTTTTTTGGTTTTCTAAAATGTATTTGCCTGCGGGCGCCAACAACCTCCTTCAAATTTTTTTTTAGTTAAGTTTCTAGTTGAATTTTTTGTGTAGACTTGAACATTGATAACCTTGTGCTCTAAGAATAATCCATCTTTAATGAACAAAATATTTTGAGTAGTTTTTTCTGTTTAAATTTCTGGGCATTTTAGTTTGAACTTTTTAATGTGTGTTTCTGCTGTAAAATTTTTTCCAAATTTTTTTTGGTTTTCTAAAATGCATTTGCGTGCGGGTGCCAACACCTCCCTTCAATTTTTTATAATGATTTTAACTCTAGCTGAATTTTCTCAACATTGATAACCTGGTGCCATACGAATAATCCTTCTTTAATGAACTAAATATTTTGAATAGTTTTTTCTGTTTAAATTTCTGGGCATTTTAGCTTGAACTTTTTAATGTGTGTTTCTGCTGTAAAATTTTTTCCAAATTTTTTTTGGTTTTCTAAAATGCATTTGCCTGCGGGCGCCAACTCCCTCTTTCAATTTTTTTTTTTTGAATTTATCTTTAGGTAATGAATTGGTATACATTTTAGATTCTGAGCGAAGCGATGAATGTATTGATTCTACAATGATGTGTGTTTTTTTTTTTATTTTTTTATTTTTTTTTTTATTTTTTTTTTTATTTTTGTGTCTGTCATCACCTTTTAGGACAGTAAAAGTGCTTGGATTTTCTTCAATAGTAACTTTTCTGATAGGAAAGTGAATCTAGTTGGTACTTTGGGGGGTCAAAAGTAAAAATTTCCCAGTAGTTTTCACAAGCGACGTGAAAAACAAAAGAAAAATTAAGGAAAAACGGGAATTTTTACGCAAAATCTGTTTTCGAGAAAATCGATTTTGGTTTTTGGTGTAACTCTAAAACAAATGACCGTAGGGACATGAAATTTTGACTGAATGTTTATATTAGCATTTTCTATGCACCATAAAATTTACAAAATATTTTGACTCTTTTTGAGCTGTTTACGGCCATTGTCAGTTTTCAATTTTTTTAAGTTTTTTTTTCTATAAATATCAATAAAATTTTATCTGTTGAGTAAAAATGCGTGAAAATTTAATATAAGGCTCCTGATATATCGTTCTAATAGCAGTTGAAAAATATTAAAAATACATAAGCACAATTTTTTTTTATAAGCATTTAAAGTTCAAATTTTGACAACATTTATCAAATTTATAATTTATTAATTATTTTGTGGTTAAAAATGTATAAAATGTTTAACTTTTATGGGTAAAGATTGAAAATTTAAAACAAGGCTCCGAGTAAATAGGTTATATATAAATTACTTTATTCACAATAATATCATCAAATATACTTGGTAAAATCATAGGCTGACTGACCGTTTTCGCTCAGAATCGTTTTTCTTATACAATGATATTATATCATTGAATTCAAATTTAACACCATCCATTACAGTGACCCACTTGTAACCTACTGTACAGCAGAGCGACATCCACTTATCCACCTTTTTTCTGTTTAAGATTCTGGACATTTTAGTTTGAAGTTATTAATTTGAAGATAATTATTTAATTGTATTTAAAGTTCAAATGTTGACAAAATTTATCAAATTTAAAATTTAATAATTATTTTGTAGTTAAATTGTATAAAATGTACGACTTTTATAGCTAAGGGTTGAAAATTGAAAACAAGGCTCTTAGGCTCCATGTAAATAGGTTATATATAAATTACTTTATTCACAATAATATCATCAAATATACTTGGTAATATCATAGGCTGACTTACTGTTTTCGCTCAGAATCTTTTTTCTTCTACAATGATATTATATCATTGAATTCAAATTTAACACCATCAATTACACTAACCCACTTCTAGCCTACTGTACAGCAGAGCGACATCCACTTATCCACCTTTTATTATTTTTAAAACTATATAACTCTATCATCTATAAATCAATTTTACCTGGATTCACCACTTATAGCCTATAGGCTATACTCTATAGGTATACGGTATATTTAAAAATTAATATTAATTTAAATAATTTTAGTAGGAAAACGTTAAATTTGTTCATGATTTTTGAAATTGTCGCCAAAAAAACGTTAAAAAATTTAAAGTTTTTGAATGATAGACCTAATAAACGTTATTAAGTTAATCGTTCTTGTAAATTTAATCAGAAGAACGTTTTGAAATAATACGTTCTTTTAAATTTAATCAAAAGAACGCATTGAAATAATAAGTTTTTGTTTCTACTGCAAGTTCAACATTTTCAAATTATTTTTTTCTACCTATTCTCCCAATATTCTTTACGCTGTTGAGTGGTGGTAAAAAGTCATTCTACTTTAATTCAATTATTATTCTTATGACTAATAAATAACAATAGAAAATTATAATTATGTTTATTTAAAATACGATTGTAGATTTAAAGTATATAAACTATAAAGTAACTATTCAGCGTAGTAACTATGATTATCTATTTACATATTTAAGATTTTTTCTAACGCGATAATCTTGACTATTATAGTTGTCATATTATGGTCCAATTTAAACAAGCAAACAAATAGGTAGGTACTTGTTTCTTATCAAAAAAGTAGTTATTAATAATATTTATAATATGGATTAATAAACATCATTATTTCTTGACCCTTGTATTATTGTAAAACTAATAAAAAGACCATCGTAAAAATAACAATTTAGAAAAAACATTTTTAATATGCATCGTTAATATTTGTATAATATAATAATAATTATAAGTATGTACGATGTACCTACCTATATTATGGAAAAATTAATTAAGTCGTCGGAGTTTGTTTACTGTTTTTATTATTGTAATTTTATCAGAAACCAGTGTCTAAGGTTCAACACGTTTTATGAATTTTATGATAATCTCTGAATACCTACTTCTAAAACCATATAGTCGCGTGGTGCAGGAGTACTACATAACAACAGGTATATTATTATGTAGGCAGTAGGCACCTATAAGTTTTAACAAAATATAATACTATTAAATTACTCGTGTACCAATGGCTTACCAATAGTTCAATTTAGAATAGTTTGTTCCTATTTTCAGTCCAGTTTCAATTTGCAGCAATGAGTGACACAGTAGTAGCAGGTGTGACTAGACCTGTACCGGAACAGATGGTTTGGAAAATTATCGTAGTGGGTGACATGAATACTGGTAAAACTTCTATCATTGAACGGCACTGTGACAGACATTTCATCGAAGACCGTCGACCCACGATAGGTGAGTCTGACGTGTAAGTTCGCAGCGACAGTGTTGGAATTTAAATGTTTATGCACCCATCCATTGTCCTAGATTTATTATTCTTGGTGAGGAAGTGTATCTGGGCACTTATCTAAGTGCTTTGAAATGTAGTAGGTATCTACTATATATAGATCAGACATCCATATCTGAGTCTTTACCTAGATATTAACTCATATATCTTTTTAAGCCTCTTCTTGTTTATGTTGTTATATTGTTAACTAGCTGTTAAATATGTATACACCTAATTTACCTAAGAATTTGAATTTTATTTTTATCAGGTATTGATTTAAAAAAGAAAACTATCAATTTCGAGAACAAAAGCATTGTTTTAAATATTTGGTAAGCATATTATCTGTATATTTTGATATTATTTTGTGAATAATTGACAATCACAAAAGGCATTAAGGGACTCTTCGGACATGTTTGAATCACTGACATTTATTGAATTAATTAAGGAGGGTGCCCTTAAGTTTAAAGTTCATGGGTGTAACATAACTATTGAAACATAACTACAACTTAAAAGAATTGTGTATTTGTGTTTAAGCATTAGGTACTATATATTAAATCACACAACATTAGATTGATATAATTGTAATAATATGTCTTTGTTCATTATTACTATAATTAGGGACACAGCTGGAACTGAAAAATATCAATATTTATCTCAATTGTTCTACAGAGAATCAATGGGGTTATTTATTATCTACGACGTTACAAATTTAAATTCTCTACAGGACTTGCACAAATGGATGAAAAATATTGATGATGTTTGTATTCAAAATTTCAGATTAACTAAATTTAATAATAGTATTTATTTTAAATGTTGGTGAATGAAAATTTATGTTTTTATAATATATAGGTAAGTAGGTATCATCTATAAACATATTAGTTCAAACTTTTTTTGGATTTAGATTATATAGATAATAATTTGGCATTCATGCTGTGACTTACCTACCTATTTGTGTTAAGTGTTCTAATATGTGACCTATGTTTTTGTAGATAATGTTATTCGTGATATATGTTATTGTAACCTTTGTACTTACTATTCTGTTTTTTCATAATATTGATCAAGTATCAGTTATCGCCTTGTTAGTAAGTATTGTTACTGTATGATACTATACTATATTTAGGTTTGATACTATCAGTCAAATGTCAATTAGCACCATATGAACTGTTTTCAATAGATATTTATCAAACAAATATAATATATTTTTTTAAATTAGCCTAATAATTGTGTTATTATATATTTAAAAAGCGGGTGGTGAATGTTGCTCTGCTGTACAGTAGGTTACAAGTGGGTTAATGTATAATGGATTGTATTAAACTTGAATTCAGTGATATAATATAATTGTAAAAGAAAAACAATTCTGAGCGGAGATGGTTTGTCAGTCAGGATATTTTATATTGTTATTATTATTTATTATATCCAGTAAGTTGAATTAATATTATAATATTATAATTTTTTATTCGTTTCTATGGTGATAAACAAAACATTAGAAATTAAAATCCCATTTTTTCTGTTTTTCGTAATTTGTCAATGGTTTTTCCCATAGCATTAAACAACAATTGAGAAAATCAAAAATTGACCTCTCTAAAGTACCATCTTGATCCAATTTGCTAAAATATGTGTTGAAATCGAAGCACCACTCCTGGTAGAAAGGATAAAAAAAAAATAAAAACCATTGTAACACCACTAGGACGGTGTTTACTCCGCTCAGAATCTAAAATCTATTATATTGTGACACACCATTCTTTTTGCACACTGAAACAATTAATAAATCTTTATTAATATATATTTTTATCATAAGTATGTACCCCGTTAGGGGTAAATATCCATTAATGTGGTGAATCATAATATGCAATACAAATACCAATAATTTTGAAATAAATAGTCTAAATAAGGCACCACGTAAAATACTTGTTTTACATTTTAAATATTTATGTTTTTATTTTCAGTTTGCTCCTTCAAATGTGGTAAGAATTTTGATTGGAGCTAAATGTGATATGGAATCAAACAGAATGGTGTCGACCGAAGAAGGGAAACTGGTAATAATAGTTTGATTAATAAAAAAAAAAAATTACAACATTTTTATCCAAATTATTATGTATGATAATGAAAATGACAGCCTACATTTTAACTTAGAAATATTGCCACTATCACTACTATTAATATTGACTGGATATTTTTATAGGTTGCAAAACATTTTGGAATACCCTTTTTTGAAGTATCTTCTAAAAACAATATAAACGTAGACGATGCATTTTTGAGAATGGTTTCTATGATAAATGAGATGGAATCTGAAAATACTATTAAAAAGGTAATTTGAATATAGAAAATACTACCTATCATATTATGAATTGAAATAACTTTACCTAAGTGCTGTTCTTACAATTTCCGGTTAAAGTTAACCGACACTTTACCAGCCGAATTCTGTCGGTAATAAAATCTATTATCAGTCAGTAAGCGTTAACCGACACTTTACCGGACATTGTAAGAACAGCCCTAAGTATCTTATAACTTTTTTGTAACTTAGTTAAAGTATTATTTACATATTATACATATAAAAATGTTTAAATTGACAGTGGTTTTATTATTCTTTAAATGTATACTAACACTAAATGCATTGATTATTGTTTTATAGGATTTTGTGATCTTAGAAGACAAACCAATAGTTTGTGACATTGACAACCCATCCGAATGTAACTGTTGATTTGAGATGTATTTATAAGAAAAACATGATAACATTTTATAAAATGGTTTCATTAAATGTTTACTTATAATGTTTTACTTATTAGTTATTATTATTATATATTATATTCTATAGAAATACATTTTATATTTTTATGCACTGATTAAAATTGCTGTAAAATACTTCCTCTTGATTTTCAATTAATATTATATCATGTTTGAAACAGCAGTCAAACATCCTAAGAAATATACTGGAATATATTATATATTAAAAAAAAATTTCTGATGGTCTATTTGGATATGTTATGAATTATTGCTCTACAGCAATTCTATTACAAATTTTTTTAGGAAAAATAATTTCACTACGAAGATCTATTTTTGAAAAGATTTCCATTATGTATAATAATTTTTGGAGGGCCGCTACTCTGGTTGTGTCAATGGTAATCATTGTAGTTGGAGTATGATTACAAGTATAACTGTGAGATAATTTATTTCAATTTTTATTGTATGTATAATAGAATGCCAGTATTTTTACAGGTTTTTAAAAAAGGTAAAAATTAATTACAAATATAGATGTTGTTCACAATTTTAAAACTGAAGCAATACAATTTTTGTTTCTACATTTCTATTGAGGTTGGAGATTTAAATAACCAGTAAATAAAATAATCAAATTAAAACGTTCCATATATTTTTTTCACTACTATTAATATAATTAAAAACGCAGTTCAAGAACACAAGCGCATTTGCCTACCGCAACACATTTATCGTTTCAGTACAAAATTTTGTAGACATATTATATTGTTATGTAGGAGTGCATGGTGCCATTAAGACTTTGTATTGTAACTGTTAAAAAAATTACAATATTATATTGTTACTCGTGTGGCCATTATAAGTATCCAGTGATATGCTTAAGTATGATGAACACGTTTAAAAAATGAACGCAAATACAATGTATACACTTAATATTATAAAAATAATATGTTTGTTTTTACACCGTTTAAGTAAAATAAACAAGAATTATTAATAACAATACAAATTAACAGGAATAAAGGAAACAACGAATACTTGCCCATCTATATAAATTAATATAATGTAATATTAAAATAATATATAGCTGAGAAAATAAAAAAGAACAGGTAACCGCGTTTAAAGCTGTTGTGAGTATAATTTATTATATATTATTAATAATTGAAACGATTTTGTATTTTTATACAGTTAAATAGGTCTACAAATAAAAATAATCGACAAAACTACAACAGGAGAGTTCTGAGCGGTCGACACATCATATAATAATAAACACTAAAGCGCTATTTCGTACAGATATTATAGTAGTTGGTGTAAGCCACGGTATAAGGTCTCCTAGGTTCTAAGATGACCGTGGTACAAACGTTTCTCACGAAGACGCGTTATTATAAATTATAATATTATACAGAAAGAAAACAAGTGATAAAAAAGAAAATAATAAATCAAATCGTTTAAAATAATAATTCTAATAACATCGTAATAATATATACATATTATTATATATATATACCTAGGTACCTATAATAATAATAATAATAATAATGATAATAATAATATGTATACATATAATAATAATTGTTGATAAATACGTAATTTTAACACAATTATATAATATTACAATATAAAATATTATTACTACATAGTCTAAAATGATAATATAGTATAAGCCGATCGTGATAATAACACGAGACGGTATAAAATAAAAGTAAACAACAATAATTATAATATTACCTATAATACAGGTCACGGACGCGATGTGGTTGCCGCCGCCCGCAGTGTACAATGGGTATAATAATACTATAATATAATCTGGACTGGGGTCGTCGTTGTCGTCAACCCTGGTACAAAACTATTATCGAACCAACGACTGGACACTCGATTATCATAATATTATTATTGTTGTACGGACGACGCGTTCAACACTATATTTTGTATTTTTATGATTATTTTATAACATTATATTATATTTATGTAAAGCTATCACAGCGCGGTATTATTCATTAATTATTATTTTTATCGTTTCGCGCGCACGCCAAACGGACCGTCGTCCCCGCCTCCTCGGCCGACACGCAACAATAATGCGCGATAACTAGTGTGCCGCCGGCGATGTGTTGAGTCGATCATCAGATGACGCTGGACGGGAGTATGTCCAACGGTCTGGTCAGCGTGCTAGTGCCGTTCTCGGGGCAGCCGTTTTGCACGAGCAAGTCCGTCAGGGGACCGACGTCTTGGACGGACGCGGCACCGGCGGCGCTCCGGCAAGCCGCTCTCACGTGTTGCAGGCACGTCCTGCCCTCGTGGTCCACGGCTTTGGCATTTGCTTTGTACTACGGGCGACAACGATAAACATAATGAAATTAATGACATCATAATAATAATAATATTATTGGATCACCGCCGAGGTGAATAGTGAAGTCACTGCACACTATTATAATATAAAATAGCTATAAATCGGAGTGAATTTAAGTGTTTTTTTTTTGGGGGGGGGGGGGGGCTTAGGGGTAGGTTTAGTCGAATTTTAGGATAGACACATTTTTATATGAAGCTTACATTTTATGGCGATTTCGTCGGTCTCCGTATTTTTTAAAACACGTATATCGGTACCAACATGCATTATTAACGTGTTTGTTTTGTTGATATATTTTGTGTACTTACATTTATAATTAAGTATATTATAGTAAATTAGTATTATAGAAGTATAATATAGTTATCTACATTTTTTTGTTCGTAAATATTAAATTTGGCTATTTATTTTTATTATAGTAGAGTATGACCTATATGTATACACTTTTTTTCATTTAAAATAATATATAAGAATCTGTTGGGAGAAATCTGTCGGTTGTTTTTCTACCCTCCGTAAAATACGTCCACTTTAATAATTTAATGTTTATATTCAAACAAGACCATATTATGTTTAAACTTATACGTTTAAGTTATTATAACAACACGCAATAATGTATTCGTATCATTTTAGCACAGAGTCTGACCGTTTTATTAAATATCTCACTTACCCATAGGAGTAGCTGTGCTACGGGAAGGTTGATCGCGGAGCAGGCTAGGTGTAAGGGCGTGCGCAAGTCTCGGTGGCTGACAACACAATTCACTTGGTCAGCGCTGGCGTGGGCCAGTATCAGCGTGAGGGCTTTCATGTCACACCTTAAAATGACGGAAATCAATACATATAATCAATGTTTATTATTTGGATGGGCCGCAAAAGTTAGGCTTCCAAAAGTTTTGCAGATTTTCTCAAGTATATAAACGAGTTTTATTTTTTTTTGGGACGATTTTTTAAAACAAATTGCATAACCCTTAATCAAAAAAAAATATATTTTAAATCATGACCCACCTGTACACGGCGTCGATGAGCTGCTGTGATAAGTTAGAAGTTTGGCTTATCGCCGGTAGGAACTCTTTGGTCTCGTACTTGCTACGTATCCACAGTTCTTTCTCCTCCCGACTCGAACCAGGATTGGGTTTGGTTCGATCAGGACGGACGTTGGATTCCCATACAGAGTTGGCCAGATCGTTACCCATCGCCATCATTACTTTGAGGTGGGAAGGTCTAGAAAAACAATTATTTGTTGATTAAATCCATATAAATATTAAACTATAGTTTTATTTAACTATTATATTATCGGGTTAACATTTTGAGTATACATTCTATTTTTTTTTGTAAATAACTGAATTTAAATATTTAATGACAGTTAGAAATATTCACTCATTATACCAAATCTGAACCCTTTATAAATGTATAACACTCACGGCCATCCATCTAAGTCGAGTGACCGGACTTTGGATATGTGCGAGCCCAGGTTGCGGTGTACTCCGGAACACTCGATGCACATGAGTATTCCCAGATTCAAACTGGCCCAATCGGGATTCGGAGAATTGCAATCGGCGCATTGACCGTTTCCAGGCACTCGCGTCCGGATGCTTTGCACGTCTTCCGCTCGATTATAGGACGAGCCGAATTTACCGCCGACATTTACTTTGTTGATCTCATTGCTCTGTGGAAATAAAGTAAGGCATTTTTGATATCGTTATTTAAAGTGAATACATGACAAATAAAAATGTCTTCTTTAAAGACACAGGTAATATTATTATATAAACTAAAGTTTGTACTACCAATGATAATACTAATAAACACTGACTTGTAACGAGTTGAGAATCTGTTGTTCAATGGCGGCCACCCATTCGTCTCGGTCCTCCGAGCTGTTAGCTTCGAACTGCCACTGTTTGTTGTCCAACGATACGATTAGGAATTCGTATCCATCGGTGTCTAAAAGCGTAAACACTATATTATTTTTTTTTTTTGCCAACATTTGTTATTTGACTAATTATTGTTTAATGACTTAACGAATTATTTTTATAGGTCATTGTTGTCACCAATATTGCTATCGATCATCGATGAATACACATTTGAGATATAAAATATTATATCCACAAGAGTGTTGATTATTATTTATTAGGTATCGTAAACATAACAATAAATAATTACATTTTGTATAAGTATACAGTGTGATATTCCCGGTTTAAGGTAATACTAAATATTTTGGCCAATGCCCTTTAATTTGATTCAGGTTTTTTTTTACTGCACTTAATATTTCACTTATTTTTTGCAGATGTGAATTTTTTTTAAATTGCACCCACCTTACCACATTTTGAGTTTGAATTTGAAAAAATTATTTTTTTAAAAACAACTGACATAGAAAGTTTTTTTTTATCTTAAAAATTAAACTATTTAGAGCGAGTTAAAAATTATACGATTCAGTACAAAACTAATCAGAAGGAGCTTAAAATATGAATAAATAATAAATAATGCAAATAATAACAAAAACATTGCATTATTAATTTTATATTTTTTATCGTATCCATGTCATTTCAAATGAATCGTACTGATTCGTAACATCACTTAATTGTTTAGTTAAAAAAACTTTATAAATTAAAATTGACTAAGAATGTTAACTTAGCATTATTATTCCGTTTTTTAAATTTCAACGTTCACGTTTACACATATTTTGGGACTTTAGAGCAAATATTTTGATAATTTTTAATGCACAAGGAGTACCTACCGGCACGTTTAATAATTTGTTTGTGCATTAAATTCACAGCCCTAAACTAATTATAACGATGTTGTTTGTATTTACATACCTTCGCACTCTTGGTTCTTTATGTTACTGCTCTTCATCCGTCTGTGTCTCTTTTTCACGTTGGGTGTTTCAGCTTTGAGATCACCGTTGTTCGCCGACAACGAAGTATTCGACATGCTTATTGTCGATTCATCACCATTACTGTAAAAGATACATATATACTTATATTTTAAAATTACTTGGTTATGTTTAGCGCATATACAGTGCTGGTATATTACAATACATATTTTTTTTATAAAAAAAGTGATTACCTATACCTAAACCTAATTGATAAAAAGTTTTAAAAAGTGACATAAGTTGATTTGTTTTTTTAAATCTGGTACATATAATATAAGCGCTTTAGACATTTTTTGAATACAGGTATAGCCGTATATAGGGGATAATATTCATGTCATCGTATCTGATCATGGATGACAAAAAACCTATACTTATACGTCAATGGATGTATCAGCAACACAGAATTGATAATTTCAACTTTGATTGTTTATATCGCTTGAATTTAACATATAGGTAATATGACAAATTTTGAAAACTTATTAAATATTGTTAGTTTCAAATTTTTAGGAAACTCAAAATAATTTTTTTACTGGATGTCCATGTCTAATATCTAATATAATAACATCTTAACAAATCAACAATTCCTTCTTGTAAAAATATCTTCAGTATCAAAATTTCTTTTTTTCATTAGATATAAAAATATTATTGAGACTCACTGAGTGGAATCTCGTGTGCAGAGTGCGTGCCCAAAATTAAAATATACTAAAGTTTAACACTATTAGCCCTGCATATCAGCATAAATATAAGTATGTTTATATAATATATATTAATTTCTCTGCCTTATAATAATAATAATAATAATGATATGCATACAATACATAAATGCAATTACTCACGCTGAAACACCGTTCTTATAGCTCGGCTCCTTCAGCAGTTCGAATGCGGTGAGCATCACTTTGTCCGCCGTCCGTTTGTCTTTCGACTGGAAATTCGATATCGATATGTTCGACATATGTTCGGATATGCCGTTGCTGCTGCTGTGGTGGTGATGGTGGTTGGCCGACGTCGACGATGACGAAAGCGACATGATGGTCTTTGAGCCCCTGGGTTTTTGACCGGGCACTTTGACTGTGACGTACTGGAGCGATATCTCTTTGCCGTGTACGTCTTCCATATAGTCCTAAAAACAAAAAAAAAAATGGTATATTATATATATGTGTATGTGACATGTGTTTATGATATACCTAAGCTATTAACAATATACATATATGATGTATGCAAGGAAAACTTGAAAACTATCGTGATAAGTTTAACTGATACGAATACAAATACAGAACAACGCTCTCATTTCTTCCGAGTTTTCGGGCAGTTTTTCACAGGTAGGTAGTAGAAGAAAAATGGTGGTTAGAACACGGCAATATAATTATAAATTTTAAAAGCACCGTTCAAAATGTATGTCTTTATGTATCCAATTTTAAAATATAATTCACTTGTTATTACTTCTATTGTTCAAATTTTTTTTTTTAAATAAGTCATTGTTGCACTTAATTAGCATTAGTTGTTTGAAACGTTCATTCGTTACAATATAACAATATAAGTATGACTAACAATTCTATATACATTTTGTAATTTCGACCTGAAAAATAGCACATTAATACGATCATTGTATGTTCAAGTTAAATTTGAAACCACGATTTTTGAATAAATTTAACACAAAAAAATAAAAATGAAATACATTGAATCATCCAATGTCAAAAAAAATAAGTACTCAATACCAATAATCAGTACTTACATCAAATATAATTAAAACAATAGGCGAGGTATCAATAGTAATCCTATTAAAAAGTTATTCGATACCAACAAAATTATTAAGACACATTTAATCAAACCCTTTACAACAGGGGTCGGCCACTTTTTTGATATCAAACAAAAACATTTTTACTTTTCACGGGAAAATTGAATATATTTACTTCATTTTATTTAAAAGAAATTTATAGTCATATCAAGTATAGTTTATTAAAGTTCATAACTTTTAGGTATATATATATATAACAAGGTTAACAAGGAATCTACACAAAATATAAATAACGTTTTAACCCTGCACTGTTTCCAGCCCACAGGCAATACTATCTTATACGCTTCACGAAAACTGGTGGCTGATCGCAGAGCCCTCCTACAGTATCGTTTTTTTTGGTAGGGCTATCTAACTACCCTAGCCCTACCGGAAAAACGCCGCTGGAGAGCACTACGAACAGCCACCTGTTTTGTAAAGCGTACAATAGATAATGGTTTTTATGCATAATGTCAATTGTTATAACTTATAGGCTATGTCAGAAGGAGATGGATATCTACTTTTATTTCTAAACTCAATAATATTAGGATGTTGATTTTTATGAATAAAAATTAAATTAAATATATTATTAGCTTATATTATAATACTGACGTGCAGACTCGGATGGTACGTCAGCCGCCCGTCGTCGCAAAGTGTGACGTATTTCTTCTTCCACTCTTTGTTGAGACCTTTGCTGCTGCGCTTGTATAAGTAACCCTGCTTGAGAGGAATAGCCCGACCGCTACCCAGCTCACCGGTGGCCAGGCACCGATTCTTGTCATCCTTCTTGGACGGATTGAACAGGTTTGACCGTCTCCGGGTCTTCCTGGTAGTGGTGGGCGTGGAACTGGGTGTGGGTAAGTCCTTGCAGGGCACCGACAGCCCGATAGCAGAGCCAATGCCTCCGCCGACGCCACCGCTAAGTCCACCACCGTCGAACGCGGTTTTCGTCGATACATTGTTGTTGTCCAGAGCTATGGACAGCTCGAGCGGTTGTCGGTTCAGCACCGACGACAAGTTCGATCGGAGCACCGACTCTTTGAATGCGTTGACTACGCCACCACTACTACCGTGGTGAGAGGGTGACGCGCCGCCGGCGCCGTGTACAGGAGGCGACGGCGATGAGGTTTGTGAGAACGTCCTTGAACCGCTGGCTGGAGATTGCATGTGTTGGTAGAGTTGGTGGTGTTGGTGTTGGTTACCTGCGTACGATGCAGACTGCAAACCACCAACCGGGGTAGTGGTCGACGATGAGGCAGGCGTCGAGCACCGAGAGTCCGAGAGACAGTTGGTAGATGCCGACAGCCTCTGCTGGATGATCTTTTGGCAAGCTATGAACACATAAGGTTATAAGTAAGTATTATATAATTTGTTTAGTACGCATTAATTGTAACTGAGGGTTTGCCGCCAAAACACTATATATTGGGCGTAATGCAAAAATGAAACATAAAAAATATGTATTCGATTGTAATAGGTACATTTTATAAAATATATATATAGGTAGGTCATATAATACAGCGTAAAATAATGCATTAATTATTTATTGTTTTCGTTCACAACTCTTGTTTACGATGCAATTAAATTTTTAACTGCTTCATACTCATATACAAGTCATGAACATAAATCCTTTTTATTTTACTAGGTATCCGAATCGTAGAGAGTTATATTCATCTCACAACTTGTAAGCAGAATGCAGATCCTACAAACCTCGAACTTGTATTAAATTTAAGAAGGGTATGAATGAAATAAAACAATTGAAACCATTGCTTTCTGCGTGCTTTGGGTGCAATTTATAAATATATTTTTTATTTTCCTTCGTGGGAGGAAGTTATGAATTTTTTTTTAAAGATGGTGGCGATAAATGTCAAGGCAATACACCTCCGGCGTGGCACCTCAAAATTAATACATGCCCTCTAGTTTACACACACCAATTCAGAGGAATACTATACCCACAGCGTTAACATTAATTATACCAATTACCGACGCATCCAAAATAGAGTACAAAAATGGTATCATTGATGCCATAATTTTCGATGAAAAATTCGTAACTTTTAGACTGGCACAAACAAAACACAAGAGAGAAGAAACCTTTGTCCTACGCGTGGTGAGACCCCCACTGTTTTGGCTGACTTGCAAAATGTATCTAGATTCTAGAAGTTAGAACCATATTTTTAAAATTGCTCCAACCTTTGCAGAATCACTTAGTCTGGACCTCACATCCACCGAAAATCTACTTGAATTCTTCAACCATACATATATATTTACAATGTATATTGTATACTCCAAACCAACTATATAATGCATTACCTAATACGTATTAACTAGTTATAAATTTTTTTAAGACACATAATAAAATAAAACAAATTATAATATACATGTATTATTTTCTTACCGTCTTGGAACACCCGGTCCACGTTTAAACCGTACGTGGCGCACGTCTCATAATACGAACATCTCTTCAGGTCCGCCGCTAACTTCCTGGCTCTTGTGTCGTCTATTACCCGAGGGTTCGTTTCACTGATGGCGTCTGCACATGAAAAACACATTACACGGTTATCATTTTTATCTGTTATATCATACGATATATTGTATAATATGAGATATGGTGTCCTCCGATTTTATTATTTTATTACGATCTTTATTCGTATATATATGCACATAGTTTAAAAACAAGCACGTTGTATCGCACTATTATGTGTTAAAACATAAAACATCGTCGACAGTCAAAATTGTAAAAAGCCATTAAGTTCGACTCAAAAGACCTTTATTTTTATTACGGTGGTGTATAAAATAAGTGTCCGACAGTATAATGAGATACGGAAAACCGAGAAATCCAAGCATTATGATCAGCTCATGGCATTATTATGCACCCCCATATAATATTAAATCCTGAAATCTATACATACTATATATAGGTAGATATTTTATATTTATACTATTTTGCATTAAATTCAGCCAGACTGAATGATGAGTATTGAGTAATATATATTATACTGCTGTTTACATATAGACGCTCGTTCCAAGACTACCGATTTTTTCACAAAAAATGAAAAAACAATCGCGATAAAACGTATATGCGGAACTTCTAGGGGATACAGAGATCGTATATAGGTATCGATTTTTCCAAGCAAGTCAAAAACCGGGGACGATTCGTACACACAGCTTATAGTACACGTGCGCATGCCGCTGAAAAGTTCCTGAATTATTCATGTAATATATTATATATACGCTACTCGTCGTACGTTTTAGGAGGATTTTTTGATGAATAAAGAAATCGCGGTCGTGTACATTTTTTTTTATCCGAAACACTCTTATATAGTATGTACCTACTCGCCCCTCTGCGGGAATCAAAAAAAAAAGCTGACAATGCGACGTCTATCCTCTCGAAAACCGCCTTCTTGTTCACTGCGGCACTCGACACCGAGTCGTAGCGTAGCAATTATATATGGCATACGGCGTGGACGCCTCGTGCGCAAATTGACATAATATATATATATTTGTATTATTATATAGACATCAATAGATGCGAGTACTCACCCTGTGTGCCGACCAAGATGAGCGGTATTTCGGCCGAGTTACGGTAATGTGCCATTTTCGTGTAATATCCGTACACGGCGTTGAAGCTCGCTTCGTTTTCCAGGCTGAACACGAATATAACAGCGTCCACCCAGGCGGTAAACTGTAAATAAAGGGTATAACTATTATAATTATTTCGCCGAATACAAACAGCGATAGAATCCGGCCGTGGCGAGGAGGTTGTATTAACATAATATTATATAATATTATCCGTGAGGTATAGAGGCACCTACCTAAGTGCGTATTATCTGTGATATGTGTATAAGTAGCAAATCAGTGAGATGACTAAATATATAAAAAATACTATATAAGATATCGCTGCCAAGAACGCAGACACCGTGCTGTTTCGAGCGCAGAAAACGAATACTGTGATAATACGCGATCGGCGAAACGTGCGCCCTCGTCGGTCGCGGTCGTTTCAGCACGCGCCGAATCGTCGAAAGCGATCGATATGACGCGTAGGAGGGTTGTTATTATAGGAGGCCGTTTGGGGTTGACGATGACACACCATGAGACGAGCGTGCGACGGCCGTCACAGCGCGTTCATTTTCAAGGACAACGGGGACGGACGCGGATGGGCGGAAATTTGTCGAAAATTCTGTGAGGGGAGAGAGCCAACTGCCAAACAGTTTTTCCACTATACTTGCTATAGCCGCGATCTACAACGACTCGTTTGTCGACACACTCTATATTACTAATATTAGAGTAGTATTAATATATATCATTTAAATAAAAGTTCGGATTTATAGCAATTATTGCATATTCATTTTAGATGTAGTGAAACATATCGCAACAGTATACAGATACGTATCTCTAATACCTATATATATCGTAAATCCTATTTCTTATCTAGCCTTAGAGGTCTAATGGTTTCTATCATCCTAAAACCACATACTTTTGATGTCGACACCAAGAAGGTCGATAAACTAAGACCGCACAATGTATTAGTAATTATTGTATATAGGTATATATACCAAAATACACGACACACTTTATTTTGATGTTTTGATTTACAGAGAAGTTGTCAGATAGCATATCACAATAATCATGAATAAATCTTAAGTCGAGGGTGTTTTAGTCGAGATAAAAAGTTGTGGGTGTATATCACGGTATTACATACGACTATTGTGTATGGCGTGCGACGTGCATATACGATATCGATGTATATATGATATATACTTAGTAAAGTACTAAGTAAAGTGCAGGATTCGGATTCAACGCATCTAAGAATAATGATTCACAACAAATTGAATTATTATATTTATAATTGATGCAACAACGACTACAAATATGTAAGTTTATAGGATAAAGAATGAATAAATGATCAAATAATCATTGTATAACTAGTTATTGTATAATTTAGCAGGAATTCCCCAAAGATACAGATCATTTAGATGGTTCTACTCATTAAAACTTTTGAGGGGGAAAGTATACTCAATTCTGCCTCGTGTATGCCTGTAGATTACTTGTGTATGGAAACTTTTACAGGGAAGGGTCAGAACATCGCGTTCGAAGTCCGTCTCTTCACGCATTACGCATACGCACGCGAGTGTAAAATCAAAGAGAGTTTGTTATTGAATTAAACATCTGCGTACATCGTTTTAGCAGGTTATAGGTACGGTTAATATATATAATATAGCACATCATAGTATGTCTATAACCTATAATTCATGTGTATCTATACTTTCTTTTTGAACGATGAACGAAAGAAAAAATATGACGGGTTATAACATGTAGGTATTATATAGGTTAACATTATGATGAGTACATTGTATACAAATTCCATAAAACATTTACAGATTACGGAGAGAAAACGATATAAATTTAGTAGATATATTCATAATTTATACTTAATTATAGTTAATGGTATTTATAGTATTGTGTAGGAAATACGATTTTTTTAGAAAAAAAAACAGTAATTACGTCGGAAGCATCACAGGCGGGTTGTACACTGTCACCCTTACCCCTTCCCTAGAGCAGCTACGGAATCTCAATGGCACCCACAACGACATACAACCACATATTATAATAGTATTAAAGTTCTGCTTTGATATCCGTGTGTCGCTGTATTAATTTGTTTATTTATTTTATCGCTGTATTAATATGCCTAGTCCACTTATTATGTTTTATTTAATAAAGTTGTGTATATAATATATATACTTGTTACCTATTGATATTTACGAGTATGTATTACCTATTTTTTTAAATCAGTAAAAAAAAAGGTTAACTATATATGTCCAAAATTGTAATAAAAAAATGAGTAATATCTAACACTACGCGTAAAAAACCTCGCTAAGAAAAAAAAAACAAGTTAGAAAAGTTGCAGTGATTTAAAAAAGGGGCTAAGTAATTTCTTAAATTCATTAGTATAGAAATTGTTTATAATTGTATGTATTTGACGAAGTGCGATAATTTAATACAAATAAATTAACTTAGCTTGACGGCTACTCATAGTATGTACTGAAATAGTGTTATGGTAATATTATACAAATATAAAATGGGGACGTAAATATTTATGTCAGCATTATATGTTTAGTTGTAATCGTACATATTAGTATAGCCACCAAGCTAAGTTAATTTATTTGTATTAATAATTATCGCACTTCATCAAATACAAACAATTATCAACAATTTCTATACTAACGGATTTAATAAGTTATTTAACCACTTTTTGATAACACAACTTTTCGAACTTGAGTTTTTTTTTCTTAGCGAGGTTTTTTACACGTCATATATTTTGGTTGATATATATATATATTATATATTCATAGTAAAAAAGGGATTCGTTAAAGAATGACACAAAAAAAAGTAATAAACTCGATCCTTAGTCTATGTCATTGTCCTATACCTATATGTATAGGCAGGTAATCGATAATAACAATAAAAACAATTTATACAATATATACGAAGGTTATACATAAACCAATGACGGACACGCCTGCCTATTTTTAAAATAATCAATTTTTAGCTATACTTAATCAATTCGTGAGATAATATATTATCGAATATAGATAGTGAGTATGTGCATGACGTGTGTCGTTCGAACCACAAAGTAATAATTTCGAACGGATATCGGTAAAATTTATAGAACCACCGTCGCCGACCGTTACATGCATCCAATTTAAAACGGGTGAGAAATACGATTTCACCGGTAAAATCACATTGGGAAAACGCACAGTTTTTACAACGCACGCTTACGTATTACACACAGGCGTGTCCTAATAGTATAACGTGAATACTAGTAATATATTAAACATTATACGTACCGTACAAATTCGGCATAAAATCGCGCATTGTCCGTCGGCAGAAACAAATTTTACCGCCTCCCTTCTAAGCGGTTTCTAATACGCTTCTAATACGATAAATTAATATTGTATAGGTATTATTGAGCAGATTGTGTGTAAAATAAAACGCCCACTGCAGCCGTAGATACACTCCGCGCAGGGGAGGAGATGTATTAATCAAACGAAAAATATATTATTATTATTATTGTACGTAGGCAGAGGCATACCGTATATGTGCATGTACCTACTTTGAAAAGATGACAAAAATAAATATAATTTCGATTTCAGTGTCGATTGTGTACAAGACGTACCTAAGCAACGACCGTGTCGGTTATTATATTCTTGTAAAAATATAATATGTATATACCTATTATAATATGTGCATATAATATATTTTGACAGTAAAGGGGAGTTTTATTTATTTGTATATCGCTTACGCTCATCAAAACGCATTAAAATATACAGCGGCCGTTATATAGGTATATACAATTATATTACACTCGACTGTAGCGTAGCATAAAGTTAAGACGATTTATCTTGTTGGCTCGTATTTTGCTGCATTTTTGCGAAAACACATGTCTTTT
Source organism: Metopolophium dirhodum (assembly GCF_019925205.1). Lineage (NCBI taxonomy): Eukaryota > Metazoa > Arthropoda > Insecta > Hemiptera > Aphididae > Metopolophium > Metopolophium dirhodum. The sequence goes on along the minus strand of NC_083567.1, from coordinate 35,971,270 downwards.
AATTCGGGATTGAATTGATTTATAGCTCTGCCAATAGTAATAATTTGTTTTACATTTTTAGTGCCACTTATATACAACTATATATAATATAAATAAGTGACTAATAATATTTTATGATATAGATAAAATAGTAGCCTGCAGATCGGTATTCGAGAAAAAGGATTAACATTCAAATATTAGTATAAGGTTATGTTTATAGATATCAGTAATCATAGTACACCTTACAGTAGGTAGTATTTTTACAGGGCGATTGTATTAACACTAATTAACCAATAACATACAATGCAATATAGGCATATAAAATATGCTGATAAAATTAATAAATTAATAGTTTTAGTCTTTAGATTTAATTTTCTTGATATTGTATTTTGCACGTGTTCCAAACAGGTTCACGCGTCTCCCCGGTATATACAAATATATAATATATCATATAGGCTAATGAGTAATAAGTAGGCGGCACTGTGACAGTACCGTAGTTTGATTTTTAAACGATAAGTCTGCGTGCAGATAGGTATATAACTCTCATTTGATGTTTTAAATTGTTTAAACGTAGTATTTAGAGTTGTTGACGGGTTCACGTTCAAAAGAATCCCCACTCGCGTGTACGGACGTCGGAATATAAGCCGTCGTCAGTCACGCGTATAAAACATATAATATTAATGTGTCTGTTGAAAAAAAGTTTCGTTAAAATATAATATAATATTATATTGTGGCGCGCGGAAGGCTATATAGATACGATTAAAGAATCACAAAAGAATTGATTTACATTCCGCTGCACTCTTTCCTCTGTCTACATCTTTCACTTCAAAACTTCCAAGTTTTAAAATATATTCCAGAGAAGAATAAAAACAAATATATACCTATATTTACCAAACATTCTATCAAAGAGTACAAACAACGAAATATGATTTCGATTTCGAATCAACTCAGAAACAAAAACAGTGCGAAAACATTAACGCTTATTTGATTACGCAAATATAGTGATTACACGCACGTTCCATTTATATTGTATGAAATATACATTAAATAGGACAGGTAATCTATATAAGACAACCGTTAAATACGTGGATTTTATGCATATGGCACATGTGAAATAATATGCATTATGTATACGGGATGCAGTGTGATAATGTGACTGAATTATTTTGGTTGACAAATGAAAAATAAATATTCAAACGATAAATTTCCAAATCCTTCACATACACCCTATATATATGCAAACATAATATATAATATTATAATGTAGGTGTATATAGTTGAACAAATTGTAATTGTCAACAGCTGCGACGACAAACCGCGACAAACGATTATTATTACGATTGCTACACATACATGGGTATGATATTATATATTATGCACGCCACAATTGCGTACTAGAGTGTAGGCGATAATTCAAATGGCTCACGACACGCAACCATTGCGCGAATTGTAACACGTCGATATACAAAATATATAATAATATATACACATAGTGATTCAAAAAATGCTCATCCCCCGTTTTCTTTCTTTAATAATTATAATTAATTTAAATTCAGGTTTTTGGAATTTATAAACAGTATACACTTTAAGGGTCATGTTTTCAAATACTCAATTTTTTTTTATATTTTTTAAATCGATGATATCCATTTCGTTTTTTTTTTTCATATGAGAACTACCCTGTTTTTCTTTAAACCGTAAAGCAAATGATTTATTTAAATCTTATAAATAAACTAAGTATTTAAATTAATTCATTAATAAACGAAAAATTAGGGTGAGCGCATGGTTGTTGAATCACCCTGTACAATGTATACGCGTGTTAAATGATTACAATATTCGTTTGTGTTTGCATAATACACGCGGTGCGAAATTGTAATAGGTATAGTAGTATACAATTATTACACAGGCGAAACAACGGCATCCGCCAAAGGAGTCAATTTGTTTATCGTATAATATCATATTATACTGTCATGACTTGAACATTGTTGCATGTTTTTTTTGGTAGACTAGATTTATTGCTAGGAAATCTAGAAATTAATTTCAAGACTACGAATGAAATCAAACTTTATAGCCCATATATTTGTATATTTAGAGATTTTTTAATTTTAAGTGCATATTCTTTCTTGGCTAAACAAAGACGCATTGCTGAAGGTACTAATGGTTTATTTGTAGTATTTTTTAAAAGGTAAAATCGAATCTTCTAAACTAATAGTTTCGCGTATAAGCTACTGCTCCTAATACTGCTCCTTTTTACATTTCATATGCCAAAACTATTTATTTAGCAGAAGAGCCGCTAAGAAGACGTGGACCCAAATTTTCAAACCTGATTATTTTTATTTTTGTGTATATTTATGATTTTTCAAATACGGTTAAGTTTATTACTATCTATATTTATATTTTGCCAATATTAATTTAATTAATTGAAAATTGTACATACTTTTGTTAAAAGGGCCAAGCCCTTTAAAATAATAAGCCGATTCATCAAGTATGTATTAGTTTTATCCTTGGGAAACCAAGCATGACGAAGTTGCAAACTTCAAAATTTCTATAATCGGGATTTGAATAAATACATGATGATAAAATGGGGGCATGCGCGTGCTCCACGTTAAATCATTCTTCAAATGTAGGGCAAGACTGTATGTATAGTCACTCAGATCGCACACTATATATTATGAAACCACGCGTTGTTCTATATTAACCATTATTCGGAAAACGTGCAATACAATATATTGTGTACACGCGCTCTAGTGTATATATAGTACCTATATACACAATCGATGGCGCATAACGAAACGGGGGCTTTCCCGGAAAATCCCGAAAGGGTCTCCGGAAACGATGTGTATCGGGCGAGATTTGCGAAGAAACTTTTTAGAACGTTATTATACGCGCGAGCGTCTCACAGACATTTAAAATATATTATATATAATCATGATAGAGAGAGAGAGAGAGAGAGAGAGAGAGTGGTGTCGTGCAGTAAGTAAACCCCTCAAGTGGCTTTTTGGTTTTTGTCAGAGACAGTCCGAATATATATGTAATGTGTTATACGATTTACGGAGATTAAACAAGTCCTACGAAAACGGCAAAATAATAGTTTCCGAAAATCGTATCGCGAAGCGCTATTATCGTTGCAGCCGCCTAGCATCCGCGTAACCCACATGCATATATCAATATATTACAATGTTAAATCACATCCGACAAATATGCTTACATGCTTACAAAAAATAATGTACCTACGTCCTATACTTATTATATATTATTATGTTCAGCGAACTGAGACGGTTTACAAAGTCATATTATATTATTATATCATTTTGGAGGCTGGCACACGTATGTTTCGATCCACCCCCTCCCCCATATTTTACTCAGAAAATAAATCCGTACAGATTCAGATTTTCATCGTACAGATTCATACAAATTCCATATAAAATATTTATGAAAAAAAAAATGTTAATAAATATTTACGGTTAAAAATACTCTTATTACCACCTACCTACCTATACCTACTGTTTATCACTTTGAACAATAGGCGTACAAAGTTCACAAAATAAAATAAATCATATTGTTGTGACTATTCACAATAATATGTTGATGGATATGACCATGGGATAGCTGCAGCCGCTGCAGGCTTTGGGGGCAGCACTAAACTACGCGAACGGCACCGTAACCCAATTGATGCGTTATTGATCCGTATACGGCCGCAGTTTTTGCCCGGCCGACTATCTATGCGACATTAACTATTCGGAGTTTTCCGCTATATTAGGTTGTTGATTCGTTACTATAGGTATACATAACATATTATTTTTCTCATTGATTCCGTCACGATTTTCCGCAAAACCTATAATACTGTGAGTACGTTAACTGGAACATCGATGCTCGGTTTACATTATCATAAATCATAATATTATAAAAAAAAAAACAGGCATAGCAGTATACATATTGCAAGACGTCTACAGAAAATCACGATAGTACCTATACATGTATTTAACGGTTTAAAGGGTTTCCGCACAGAACTGTTATATAGGCTAATAGAGTTCAATGCGTTGTATACATATAGGTATTTACATTATAAATATAATGACATTTTCCAATAATAAACAATTTGTTTTCTGAATAATTCTTGATTACCCATCGTTTTCTCTTTAACGGTTCGGACATCCATTATGTATTTATATTGATCTCGACTTTATTTTAAGAATAAAGTGATAACAGAGCAAAATAATAAGACGATACAATTACAAGGTTATAATATCAACACGACGAATGACGCGTTTTATTATTCCCGAAATGAATATGCAATAAACAAAATAGGTGAAATGCTTGCCCGAGAAAAAGCAGTCTGATAAAGTCTTTATCCCACTATTCTAGAGTATTATTTTTCAAACACGATTTTAAACCACCGTCGCAGTGTGTATTATATACACAATATATGAATATATCATATATTATTAAACGACGGAATTACGTGAAAAAGTTTAGCGACAGAATTTATTTACACATTACAAAATTTTCGTTCGATGAAGGCGAATAGTTGTTCTTCATTCGAAACTCAAGCTCGATCGATACACCTGAGTGTTTTTTTTTTTAAATGATTTATGCGCGAGGATCGAGCACTGCATGCAAATCGGACGTTAAAATATCAAAAGGTACAAATATTACAACATATATACGCCGTAAGGGTGGACTGAATATAAAAACACAACACATTACTTATATTTACACACACGCGCACTACCCACACATCATGGCCGGTATAAAAAACAATAAAAGATAAAACTGTTGTCTATGAAACAATTTCGACACCTTTTGTGTGGCGTGCTCTGCCGACGTGTGTGTGCAGGTAAGGAGGATTAAATCTTAATATAAACGTCGGATTAGGCTCATTCGTATAAGGTGTGTGATGGTGCGTATATATTATATAGGTGCGAAGATGAATATGATATAATATTACATCGCATTACTTTTTTTGTGTATGCTTTATAGGTGTGCGCGCGTGTGTACATATAGCGACGAGGTGTAATGTTCGCGAGGAGGCGACGTCCGTCGCAGGAAAGAAAAAACGATTTCGTCGACGACAAAAGGTCCGGTCGAGTGTGAAGCGCACAAAAGGCTCGTCGTCTTGCGTCCAAAAAAAAAATAATAATAATAATAAAAACGGTCGTCAACGATTAGATAGCCCGGAACTAACGGACCGGATGTGCGTATACGTATATAGAGTATACTGCAAGTATATAGACAGGGTCACCTATGGGCTCTCTCCCCCCCCCCCCCCCATCGATGTAATCGGATCGTAAATCCCGAAAAATTTCAAGTGGATATACCTATATAGCGTGTAATAATATAATGATAATAATAATTCAAACCAACTGGATACACATCATATTATATATTGTACCCATATATATTTAATAATCGAACGAACTGTATAGAATTACAAAGGCGTCGGTAATCTCGAACGCGTTGTTCTCACGGAATTATAAATAATGTAATTTGTGAAATGCACGTTAAGTTGATTTTTTTCACTAAAAGCATTCTTGTGCGCGAAATCCGTGAACTCGTCGATTACAATCGATCATGCGCTTCATTATGATTATTATTATTATTATTATTACTCAATCGAATTCACCCCTCCCCCCCAAAAAAAACTATGTAATTGGCATAATTATGATGTATATAGGTAATAATATATGACTGGTGATGCGTTTTCCTCGATTCTCGAGCAATCTTTTATGTTTTCTCACGCTTTCCATTTTTTCCCAACGAACGAAATACACATCCGTATTCGGAGTGATCCATTTAAATGATTACGCTATAATTTCTTCAATCTACTATTGACATACACGTCGAATATAAATGAATTTAAAAAAAAATTCAGATTGGATTTAAAATAAAATATAAAATAGTAATTTTTCGGTGAAGACTGTTTTAAAATTTAGCGTAGCTTGTAGCAGTTTAAAATGGATCCACACTGTATACGTACAAACTTACATAGTATATATTATATACTAAACATATATATAAATGTACGTATACAATATATACCTACCTACCCATACTTTTACGTATATATATATCTTTACAGCTTTACATTTATTCGGTATACTTTTATTTTAGAAAAATTCCAAGTAATGTACGCGACGGTGATTTCTCTCCGTCAACTGGCGATGTTCACGACCGCGTTTGTCATTACTCATCGCCAATAATAAATATAGCCAGGGTAAAACGCAAAGAGAGTAACACATGGTAGGTAACAGCAATAGCTTGCTTTTAGGTACAGGAACCGGAAAGAGAATGAAAGGAAACAAATATGACAGGGACGTTGGTGCTGTCAAACATGCATATAATATATAATAATTAATATTATATAAGTTGTATAATTATACAGGATATATAATTTATGTTGATATTATTTTATAGGATATGTATGATTTGACACAAGTGTATGAAGTTAGCTCTCCAAGTCTAAATTACACCAGACAAATTGTAAGTTGTAGAGCTTAAATTTTAAGTAATTGTTAGTGGTTAATTTTGGCTTCGTGTTAGGTATATCTTCGAATAACAGTGGTTGAATTGTAACGAAGCCAAAAGTAACCACTAACAATAACTTAAAATTTAAGCTCTACAACTTACAATTTGTCTAGTATAATTTAGACTTGTAGAGTTTAATTTGTATAAGGAATTGTCAGTTGATTTTTGGAATTTTTAAGTTGATAAATTCGAAGGTATAATTTGCGGGTAAAATTAACCACTGTTACAATTAAAATATTTAAAATTTAAAATGGAACTTAGAAATTCCCAAAAACCAAATCATCGAGTCGATGAACTTAAAATTCCAAAAATTAACTTAATATTCCCTTACAACACACAATTTTGTAAGGTATAATTTGAAAAAATTTGGGGTGAGGGGCTTTACACACATCGATTCGATTTTATACTGAATTACATTTAAATATGTTTTACTGTTCTAGATACACCCTGTACATAAATAAATTGAAAGAATAATGCGAGGAATTGTCGACGTACGTTTGCCGCAGTCATCGTCGATCTGTCATAATATTCGTCAGACTACGCATCGAAGCAGTATGATGAACATGCGTGCGCACACCCAAGCCGTAAACAAGTAATAGCGATGTCACAGTGCGGCAAAATACAATCCGTCCGAGACATTAAAACAACGCGTGCGTCGGAATCGAAGGCGGCGGGGTAATATAATTTGCGAGAAATCGCCCGAGGAGACGAGACTATGCGAACCCTCCGGAGACGATATGTGGCTATATAACTGGCAGTATACTATAATATATGTATACGTCGTCGTCGGATATATATTATTATACTAAAAAGGTGGTAAACTATACACACATATTCACTGTACCTACTGCGTTTACGACGACGGTTTATAGTGTGATCGTTTGTTTTGTGCATATACAGGATGATCCATTTGATCAACTGTAATCATATTATTATTATTTTTTTTTTTTATCCCAAGATTTTTAGTTTTTACGGAATTTCGTAGTTTTCATTTCAATACGATTTTAATTATAAACATTTAAGTTTCAGGCGATTATGTACCTACCTATATTCATTTTGGCAAATATTGCCACACTACTCCACTCATCTATAGGTATACCAACTGGGAAAATTAGTGTGGTGGGTTAAATGTATCATCCTGTATACGTGGGACGAATGACAATCAACGGCGGACGGAATTCAACGAGAACGAACCTTTGAGGGATGACGTTAAGACTGGTATTTTGGGACTATATAAAAGAACGCATTATTTTATTGTTATTACTTATTGGATGACAACGGAAATGGGGAACGCAATAACGCAAGCGCCGTCTCCATTTTATAATACATTTAGTCAGACCATTGGCGACGTTCTGCGTGTAAAACGGGCGTCGGTAGGTATATAACACAATACGTATTCCGGGGCTGGGTTTTATGTAGATGGTCAAATTATTTAAATCACCGAAAAAAATACGATTGTAAGCGCGAAATTTACATTTGAGTGGACTTTTTACTACAACCACCGTCTTTTGTGAGTTTATACGCACACACGCACACACACACACACACACACCGATAATACCCTCTAATAAAGGCACTATTTGATTAAAGGGCAGACCACCTACAGCAAAGGCTGCGATAACTTGATGTAAAAAGTTTTATGAATATTCAAAAATACATAATATAGTAGGTACCGTGATTGCGTGATTATAGCTTGACGGAAACGAAAATAATAATGATTTAATATTCATTCGTTGTAGGTACCTACCTATTAGCATTATATTATTAATTATTATATAGGTCATAGTTGTCATGCCTACGTAAAAAATGGAAAAAGATTGGTTTTTTTTTTAAAGATTTAAAAATCGCATGACTCCAACTTCATCACACCAAACAAAAAAAAATAAAAAAAACCACACGATAATTTATTTAATATACAACAATATCACGACTGTTCGATTTGAAGGGACATACGTCATAGGTATACTTCGTTGGTTCAAAAAAAAAAAATAAAAAAATAACACAGTATGCGCGCGCGTTAAGGTCGCATAAAAGAATCCTTCGCGTGGAATAGTTATAGTACCTATACCTATATAATATGTAATATGTTGACGAAATAATCTTCGCGGAAACCTGAACGTATACCTCAGTTATCTGTACGTATCTACACTATAATAATACATATAACCAACTGCAAACACCCGTCATTTTCACCCTGTCCAATATTCATTATTATATAATATAAAATGTTTTTTTCACAGCCGAATCTATATATTATATAAACGAGACAGCCGATCATATAATAGTTGCTAACGGCTGTATCAAGATCAACGTCATTGTCACCAATGCATATATATATATTATATATACACTATACAGGATGATTCTTTTAACAGTTAACACTAATTAGGTAGGTTACACCAACTTTCGACACGCATAAAAGATTTTTAAAATATTGTTTTAAAAAATTTAGTTATTTGATATAATAATATTTTTTAAAAAAAAGCACGATATTTCTATAATATTTATAATTATTTAAATGTTTTACTTTTTCGAATGACCGGCATACATTTTTTGTTTCGTATTCCGAAGTAGTACATTTTTCTGAGAGTTGTTATGCAGCCATGTTGATATAATATATTGTATAATAATGAAGTATGCAATTAGTAGGTAGTTAATTAGTTATAACTTAAAATGATTTAAAGTTATATGAGCCGATTGGAGTAGCACTGCAGACGTACCCTACACAATAAAGTATCCACATAAAATTCCCTGACAAAATATGGGTCTACTTACTACGCTCATATTATGTATCTAGTTAATGTATTAGCATTAAGGAACAAAATAAATTAAAAAATATAACTTTTTCAAAAACAATAATAGGTATTTTATGAGATTATAAGTATTTAGTAGTATTTACTATTAAACATAAAACAAATCACCCATTATACAGCTAAGTCGCATAAATATCGTCTATATCGTATACCTATATTATGTTTAACAAATCTCAAATAAATTATAAACAGTACCTTAATACTCCCAAACAATGACTCACGATTTATCCATTTAACTTTGGTAAGCCTATTATTAAGACACTATCATGAAAAAAGTAATCAATCCAGTCAAAACTTAAAGTACCTAGGTACCTATATAATATAACAACATAAATTAACACAAATTATGCCAATCGGGCTTACCGCCTCCTTTTGAAAATTACCCGTGGGAAGACCTCAAGATTACTACATATAACAGTCTATACTGTGTATTGAATTTTTTATATCACACTACGTTCTCGGTTATACCTTACAATTATATATTTAGAATTATATTATATGTAAATTTATGATTTGCGAGATTTCTAAATACTTTATATTATTTATAATTTCTATCGTGTAGTCTAATATCATTATAATATGTTAATACAGGTACATCAAACACAGATTAAAAATTATGGAACGCATTAATGCGCAGTATATAAGAACAAATATACTATACATATTTATACAAGCAAACAGACAATATAGTCACAATATGTTATTTGACATCAAACTGTAGACAAAAATTACATATATTATTGGTCGTTTTCGTTTCTGATTGCGAGTCCGTTCTATTATAGAAACTCAGAAATATAGTATCTATACTTAATACATTTTATGTAATGAGAATTTTTATAATAACAATATTTAACAGCACAATAAATATATTATGTATGCCGATATACGGCCGCGGGTAATATATAATGGTGAGCATCACATGGTGTGCGAGTTTAATATTTCGGTGACACATGGCTGTGAAAAGTCGAAAATCAATTCTATAACGATTGGAACTCAAAAGTGGAGAAAAAAGTGAAACGACGTCGTCGTCCGTATATTACATATAATAGTGTTTGTTCCACGTGCGCGTATTGTATATCGTATTTACTATATTTACTATAAATATATTTATCTCGACGACGTGACCAGGAATGACGTTAGAGAGCGACGATAAAATGTCGATCTCCTCTAAGTATATAATATACAAATATTAAATGTATCGGTACATATGGAGCAAACTTGATACCACACCAAACGGTTTTCGAACTATATTGTCGCAAAAAGTAATCGACATTTTTTTTACATACGTATATATACTACACCTGTGTATACTTTGTATATAAAAACGAAAGGGTCACTTTTCGACGACTCTTTGGTTGGAGAAAACTTTACATCGGTTAAAAATATTACGTCCACGATTTTAATCGATATTTAAGGTGATTGTTCATACACTAATGCGTAAAACATACAACAAACTTAAGTGTTTACGAAGGAGAAAAAAATGTTTTAATATGTTTCATTGTAGTAATATTCTTTTAGGTTCTTTAAATTTCATAGCTATGAAGCCGAATAGTTTTTTGAAAATGTTGGTAAACAAATACCGAAATTTGAATAAATAGTTTAGATCACTGTATTATATACTTATACAAAGTACATTCCACGTTTATGATAAGTGAACTTTAAATGGTTATAAATAAAAAGGTGGGCAAGTGGATGTCGCTCTGCTGTACTGTAGGTTACAAGTGGGTCACTGTATAATGTATGGTATTAAATTTGAATTCAATGATATATCATTGTATAAGAAAAACGATTCTGAGTGGAGACGATATGTCAGTCTAGGTATAAGACATATTATACACTTATCTATGGTATTAAAAAAAAAATTGACCTATAATAAATTCCAAATTAATCATATCACAATATCCATTAGGTACATATAACGCGTTATACATCAACAACAAACCGTGATACTATCATCATAATATATCGATGAAAATATTACAAATTAGAAGTTTCAAGTGCCCACGAATAATATTATACAATCACAACAAAATAACTAAAATAGTTATTCTAGGTTTTTATGTAATTTCGTCCAAATTTGAACTTAAAATGACTATACAAATAAACTGTGCTTGTGTATTTTTTAGATTTTTTGGTAACCGAATTATCTATTTACATGGAATCTTGTTTTAAATTTTCAATCCTTAGCTATAAAAACTGAACATTTTATAATTTATTAATTACAATGGTTGATAATTTTCGAGATTTTGATAAATTCTGTCCAAATTTGATCTTTAAATGCTTATAAAAAAAAACTGTGCCTATGTATTTTCAATATTTTTCAACTGCTATTGTAAAAATATATCAGGAGTCTTGTATTAAATTTTTACACTTTTTGGCCCAACAGATAAAACTTTATTGATATTTATAGAAAAAAAAACTAAAAAAATTGAAAACTGAAAATGCCCGTAAACAGCTCAAAAAGTGTCAAAATATTTTCAAAATTGTATGGTGTATAGGAAATGCTAATATAAACATTCAGTGAAATTTTCATGTATCAACAGTTATTCGTTTTTGAATTACAAGAAAATAAGGAAATCGGTACATGAGAAATCGAGTGAATATCTAATGTTGTAAAAATATGAATTTAAAACGCTCATAAAAATTTAATTTGACTTTCTTGTAGAAATTTTTTTTTTGATAAAGTTAGACAAACTTATGAGGAATCTTGTATTAGATTTTAAAATCTTAGATTTAAAAAGAAAATTTTTTATGAATTTCTAACTCAAAATAATTTGCAAATTTTCGTGATTTTTCCGTATTTTTTCAAGATTTGAACTTTAAACGTGTATAAAAAAAAAACTGTGACTAAGGATTTTTAATTTTTTTTCATCTGCCTTTGAAACAATAACCTAGGAGCCTTCTATTAAATTTTCAAGCTTTTTTACCCAACAAATAAAATTTTATTGATATTTATAGAAAAAAAATTTAAAAAAACTGAAAACTGACAATGTCCGTAAACAGTTCAAAAAAAGTCAAATTATTTTCAAAATTGTATTGTGTATAGAAAATGCAAATATAAACAACCAGTGAAAATTTCATGCATCTACGGTCATTTGTTTTAGAGTTACACCAATAACCAAAATCGATTTTGTTAAAAATCGATTTTGCGTAAAAATTCCCGTTTTTCCTTAATTTTTCTTTTGTTTTTCACATCGCTTTTGAAAACTACTGGGAAATTAAAATTTTGACCTCCCCAATGCACCAACGATATTCACTTTCCCATCGAACAAGATACTGAAGTCGAAAATCGAAGCATTATTTCGACTACTTATCGTGTACACAGACACAAAAATAAAAAAATAAAAAAAAAAATAAAAAAAAAAATAAAAAAAAAAAAAAATAAAAAAAAAAACACACATCATTGTAAAATCAATACATTCATCGTTTCACTCAGAATCTAAAATAGATTGTTAGCACAACTCGTTACAACGGTATTTATAAACCAAAATCGAAAAGACTATCATGAAAAGTATTGAAAAATTATAAATTGAAAATACATTTGTTAAATTAAAAACCACAGATATTGATCGAGCATCAACAATTCCTTCACTGTATAAAAATACAACTGAACGACATACAGCTATAGCACGTAATCAATTGCAACAACACAAGAAACTCAAAAATGGGTATGCTATAGGGGAGGAGTGATAGTTGAAAGACTACACATTAGGAAATGTTTTGCTAGCTGGAAAGCGGTCTTTCCTATAACGTATGTCGTACTTGGGATTTTATAAATGGTTTTATTGATCAACGGCAATCACACGATAACTCGCAAAAACAGACTACTGTCGAAATTTGCACGCCTCGACGTGAACATTCTACGCCACACAACAGCTGTATACATAATAAATAAATACATACATATTACATATATATATATACTATAAGGACAGAAGAAAATAAATGTAAATAGCATTTTGACGGACACTTTGGCAGTTCGGCGTATACTCTATAGAGTATACCTTTTTACACATATACTTACAGGACTACAGAGTGGTTCTTTTAACCGGCAAAACTATAACTATATAAATAAGTCAGTACATTTCTCAGTAAGTTTTTATGATTTTTTGTGAAGAAAAAAGAATTTTTGTTAAAATACTATCGTTTACTATTTATATTTTTATCATGGTGGATTAAAACTCCTTTAAGCTGCAACATAAAATATCATCATTTTAATTTCACAATCTAGAGTAGTACCTATTATAGGTACTTTTCTACAAATATCGTATAAACATATTAAACATAAAACGACTGAAATAGTGTCAATACTGTCGATGACACTGTCAATAGAGTCAATTAATAAGCTTTTAAAGCTCGGACGATTGGAATGAAGTTAGGTCACTTTATACCGTTAAGTCGCAAACTTTTGCTGCGCTATTGCAGGAATAGTAAATTTCAACTAAACCGTTGAAATTGGCCGAGAAAATAATATTAGTGTAGTCTGCAGTTTTATAGATCAATCTCTGTGTAATGTAGATTTATAACAGCGGCGATTACACATTTGTACTTACAGGTTTTATTTGAGATCGATCGACAACAGCGTCACGACGAGCGTATATTGATAAAAACGTTGCCGAATTCGGAGTGTAGTGGAATGATATAATTTATATATTATATACAAATTGGCTATATGAAAAATACGAAGGATTGAGTGGCTCACACGTGAAACGTGCACGCGAACGTTTTCATCGAAAATAATGTTGTTATTTTTTAAAATGCGAAAATCACATACGATTGATCTCGAGTGTCATAAATCATTCGACGTCACTAAGCGCCGCGATAATATATATATATATATATATATATATATATATATATATATATATATATATATATATATATATGTACGTAGTGTTTGTGAATGTCAAATTCTCGCACATAATAATATAATATATTTTATACCCAGCTCGTTTATCGCAAACACAGGCCGATGTAATGTCACGATAACGGGCCGAATTTTATGATTAAACGCGCACACCACCGTTTACCGTTTTCGAGTTTTCGTAAATAATTTTACTACAAACGTGAAATCAATTTGAAATATTATTAATCCAATTTTGTATTTGGAATAAATTTAAAAAAAACTTTTGACGATCCGCGTGTATTACCAAAAACGACATAAAAAAAACGTGAAAAACAATATCCTACACGTCTATTATAAAGCGAGTGAAATATTAAAATACATTTCAAATGTTCTACATAACTTTCGTTTAGTAAAATATCTATTTACTTATATATTATATAATACATACTATATATAGTTATATACATACATATAACCGCAAAAGTGTGTACTCGCTGATCCTTCATAGGATATAATATAATCTCGGAAGCTAATGGAACTTTAAATAAACATTTAAACTTTGTTATACGTCAAGTAAATCCTACTTGAGTATTGTTAATAAGTTATATACGCTTACATAATATTCACTTGTTTGGCATTACGAAATACGATCGTTCATGAACGTTCGAGATCATTATAGCGACTTTTTGTTATTTTGTCGTGTGAAGTTCAAACTAATAAACTATAACTAATACAAACTATAAGTACCTGTTTATTATATTTTATATAATAATATTTATCACATTTTCGAGGTCTTCGTATATAAACTTTTATGAACAAATACAATTTATTCGACGTATATTGTAAACAATACTGGTGGAAAGTGGAGACTTAATTAATGTTAAACGATTTAAATTTCCTTACGTCCTACGGGGAAGTTATGAATTCTCAATTTATAATTAGAAACTTTTAAGCTTGCGTAGTCATTACTACAACAAGGCAAATGATGTTCGGCTGAAAAAATAAATGACGTTGGGGTGTACTACGACAATTTATATTCCAGATTACAGAAATTATTTTTTTTGTCGTTTAAAATATTAAAACACAAAGAGCTATATATTATAATAATATAAGTATTGACATTTTTACTATAAATAATAGATTGTTTTTTAAAACCAAATAAAGTCGTAAATATATAAGCACATATAAGTATGTGTCGTTAAAGCAAATGAAAATAAACAATACATAGACAGAAACGAGAAATTTGACCAAAAAAATACTTAATAAATCATATTTCTAGCGATTAATTAGGTAACTAATTATTCTACATTATATCGTAATTTATAAACTGCTAGCATATTCATATATTTGAATAGTCAAGACAGAATTTTAATGGCTATACATACAATTTTTAATAAAATGTACAACGAGCTATTTATACTCAACTATATCATTATGACTACTTTTTTTTCAATTTATTATTATTATACAATTAGTGTTAGCCAAACACACTTAACCGTTTTTCACGATGATTAATTTTTAATTATGCGGAGAGCGAAAAACTAAACGGCCTCTAGACAAAAACGTCGTTAAGACTGCAGTGCTTTAAGTGCGCAGTTAAAAATTCGCTAAACATGCGCAGTAAGACAGGCAGTGGAGGTCGTAGTGTCGTACGCCGTTCTTATGTAGTTATGTTACTTATTACTTATTAGTTATTATAAACGAATGGTTTACGCTCTCCGCACACGTATGCCACGTGTATAAGTTAAACAAAGTATTATAATTACTTGGTTCTTAGACAGTTTCAAAACAATCTAATATAGATGATGGTCGGCGACGGACGCTGCATCGACCACGACGAATGTAACAGCTGTTGTGTATAGGTATACACAAATATTGCAAATAAGTCGTAATAATAATAATATAACCCCATGCTGATAAATACAGGGGAGTAGAAGCGACTAAATTACTAATACGCGACGGCTGCACTTTCTAAAGTTGTCATGAGGCAGGTAAAACTATCATATTTTCTTTTGTTAGACCGGTATTGAAACTTTTATTATTAAACATTTATTATACAATTTTAAGTTTCAAAACTTAGACATTTTGAACTTGAATTGTTTATTTTATCAATCAAGTTAATGGAAATCGAGTTTTTAGCAGTTTTCAGAATTTTTTTCATCATTATATATACCTGTTCAAAAGTAATATTGTTCGAATGCGTTACGTACATATTCGGAAATTGAATTTTACTAATCCATTTCACCTATGGTCTATATATGAGACTTTGAACACCGTTTGAATTACCGTTTGCATTATATATACATTGGAAAATGTATCATCTTATTAAAAATGAAAAAGTCGATACCGTTCTCCGCGTATAACATTACACGACCGTTGTAATAATTTGTTCGGAAAGTTTTCGCGCATAAGAAGCTTATTCGTTCGTGTATACAGCACATAATAATATGTGTATAATATATTATAAAATGTTCACACGCGTCACCCCCCGAGATTTGAGTTCAAGCGCGATAGACGGCATGTCGAAAGTCTCTGCAATGGATTATAAATATTATATTATATAAGTCGAGATACAGTACGGTAAGACAAAAAATATTTTATAATTCACCCAGACACGAAGGAAAAACACGATAATAATTATCACATTATAACAATATAATTATTGGGAAAACGGCCAAATAAATAGTGGCATCAACAGAACCGCGGTATATGCAAGACGATAACACATATTATACACACACAGAAACCGCGAAGGATAGTTATATTATAGAAACTATTTAGGGGTTTATACATTTTTTTGAATGACAACCTATACACCTATATATTCCATTTAATTTCATGATCGAAATCGGGATAACAACGTAAATGGAAAAAATTCATAAGGTAGGTTATATGAATAAGTAGGTATATGAAAAAAGAAAAATAATGAAATATTTCGGTCATGTTAAGTACCAACTTCAAACTTTAAGTAAAAATGTTTTATTTCAATCAAAGAAATTTACTTAATCCATAGACTTATAAATGTGGGGATGTGGGGGATGTGGAGGTCAGGTTTTAATTTTATAAAATAACGTTTATTTTTTTTAGAAAGAAAATAATTTTATTGATCACTATAATATATTCATATAAAAATGTTATAATTTAATTTAATTATTTGAATATTCAACATATATTTTAATTTATAAGTATAATAATACATAGTGGCAATATACAAATTTGATAAATTACAATTATATGGGAAATCTATATAGGTACATAGTTGGAGTAAGTAAATAAAACATAAAATATATCGATTATAAAATCACCAAATCATTATTGTAACAGCTAATATTATGATATGGTTTAAATAGATGCTGTCTCCGTAAGGAAAATTTAAAAGTATAAAAAAAAATTGTTGTTGTCACGAAATGTCATGAACCATCATGATAGAGTTTTCACACCATAAAATGTGCATGATAGTTTGAAGTAGATTAGAGGGCATGAGTTTCACCAAAAATTATATTGCCAAATAATGGCGTATTTTTTAGGACATTACTATAAATAGGTACCATAAACACCTATTTTTTTTTTTACAGGTTTGTTTTTTCCACTGTTGAGGAAGGTACTATTTCGTGTTTTTCCGATGTTGTGTCGATGATATGCACAACACCATGATTTGTTGGATATATATGTGCATAGATGGAACTCCGCACGTCGGAAAATCGCAGCCGCCGGTCGAATTATCGTTGCGTGATTGCGTCGAATTTAAGAGCAGCCGGATTTCCCCTCGACCTCACGCAATAACGACTACTTCCGCGGCGAACACGCCACCCCCGCCGCAAAGTAGATTAACGTTTTCGGGCTGTTTGTATAGTAAATATATACATACACAGTCTAATATACTGTACGACTATTATAACACTGTTTTATTACAGTATGTAAACTAAATTCCTGGACACGAAATTACAATGACGACGACCCCCCAGCCGAGACGATCATCATGATGTATATTATAAAATATACAGTACCTACGACGATAAATATCCAGGGACACGCCTAACACACATGCACATTGGCGGAACTTGGTAACATTTTAGAGGAGACAAACTGTATATTTTTCATGTACAAAACAAAATCTATATTCTAAGAAACATCCTTGTAACGGTTAACACAAGAAGAAAAATTGATTATCATACAATTTTCGACCTAATAATCACGAATTTGTTACGATTATAATTTATAATTGATACTTATGGATATTTTTTTATTCAGTTCACCGTTTTTACAGTATGATATGCATTACAACTACGGACCGATGTAGCCGGATTCTATGAGAAAACAATCGTCGTCCAATTATGATAAGTATACAAACTAACCTGTGACTCTGGAGAACCACCCTCATCTCTGATCAACAACAGGTGACTGTGGCCGTCTACGGATATCTCTTTCTTGAATCGACCTCCTTCTGGACTCTCTTCTTGCATGTACGACCCGGTCAGGTACCTGTGAACCAGCGCCGATTTGCCGGACGATAGCGAACCAACAATGCCCAGGCGTAAGTCCGGAACTGATCGGGACAACGTCCATTCTTGACTGTTTACAAACGAATCTATGAAAATAAGAAAAACAAAATATTGAAATTAGTATAGATATAGGTTTTACTGTATAATATTTCAACTTATCTTATCGTATACAATTATAGTGTACAACACATAATATAATACAGTGCGCATTAAAATATATTATAATATTTCATCATAAACTGCATTATTAGGTAGGTACTTAATTATATTATAAACGTATTTGGCGAAATGCCGACAATTCGATTATTAATACGACGGGCTCATTATTTTTTAATGGTTCCAATTGCTATTATTGAGTATTTGAGTCTCATGTAGTCATGTTAATTATATATTATAATAATCTGATTACATTTTAAGACCAAACAATTTAATATCCAAACTTATTCGCGGTTGAACTAAACCGTTATTATTAGTTCTTACAATCATCAAAAATATAAAATATTATAGTTTTATTTTTTTCTCATAATATTGTAGATCAAAAAGAAACGAGTACCTAACCTAACCTACCTACCCAAATACAACTTACAATTTATCATACCATATTAGGTACTTATAGTGCATATAGGTATTCACGTCGACACTGAACACACGAGTTTGTTATAAATTAAAATCATTTAAACAAAAAACGCAGTAGGTACCTATATTATAAAACGCACATTTTTAAATGTATTGTTACTATCAAAATATAATCAATTCTTGTATAGGTAATGAAAATAAATTCAATATAATTAATCAAATTGAATAATCACAAACTGAAATGGGTTTGTGTTGAAATGATATATGAATACAATAATGATAGAACAGTTTTTTAATTTTTTTTTTTTTTTATAATAGAGTTTATTACAACGCAGTTTCATTTGTATATTAATTAATATTTATAACCTTTAGAAAACAAGCGTGTTTGCTGCAGCGTCAAACAAAAAATGTCCGCCCCCCTCGTCGATTTTAAATAGCGGTCATTATAATATTTCTGTCGCGACGTTTTTGGAAACCAATCGATCATTTGAAGTTTTTATGCCACGCACCTGTCGTGTTTCCATTACACACGTCAAATGTGGGACCTACCACAATATATTATAATATGCGTGTATCCATCATTGATGCAACGAAAACACGACCCACCGCTTACGATATTATATTATAATAATATTATGTTCCCAAACAGTGTATTTAAAGTCCGCCAGCTACACAAAATCGAACTGCCAAATGTCGCGAGAGAGCCGAACAGTTAATGTGTATATATATAAAAAAAAAAACATGAAAAAAGCTTACAGTCCTTTTATGTAAAAACACTTAAATGTTATATTATTTTGTATACGTTAATACTATACAACCATACAACGGCTCCACGCTGGCGATCTAAAGCAACGCTGTAATAATATACTATAATATACATCACTATATATTTATTATAGCTTCCTTTACCCTATCCTTATTTCACAAATATTTTTTTTTTTTTTTAGAGACTACAATCTAAAATTGTCGTATATTATTGTGTACTGACAATACCCGTCTGTAATACCTACACTAATATATGTATTATGCTATTATACATTAAAATTATGCCAACAATTAATTATGAATTTTTGTTTTGTGTAATAACTAATAACTCGTGATACGTCTTCGACAGGAAATAGGTTTAGGTTACTAGAACATTTCAAGACTTATAAATATATTATTGCATATTATATTATTATATTAGTAATATAATATCATATTTCCTCACATGTCGTGAAATTATGATATATATTATGATAATATATGTAATAAATATGCAAAATGTGAAAACTACAAAATTTGCACAAAAAACCGGTCAGCTGATGACGAGTGTTAAGTATAAGGTATAAAAACACTGTATAAATAGATAATTTTGTGAATAAAACGTTTTGTTGGGAATGATAATATAAAACAATGATAATAAAGTAGATAGTAAAAACCACCGCAATAAAATGGGACAAATATAAAATTAAATAAAAAAATTACGCCTTAATAATGAGTTATAGTGTAAATATAAAAATAAAATATTTTTGCATAAAATTAAAATAAAACATAAACATTAAGATATATTGAAAAAAAAATACAAATACAATTTTCTATAAATAATCATCATAAAAATTTCTTTCTCTATTTTAATTTTTACTTAACACATTTTTAGCTTTCTCTAATATATATTTCTTGTGATTTTCTTTAGCATAGATAATATGCCAATAATTTATGAGTATAAGCTGTAATCTGGGAGCTGTATAGTGATGAAGACAATAATTCCTATATAAACCGGAGATTACTAAACGATATAAAAAAGCCTTAACAGATAATAATAAAAAAAAGATATAAAAAAATAGACTGTATTTATTTATTTATATATACACACACACATATATATATATATACGGTAAACCGCACCGTTAACGAATTTAACGGACGGTAAATACAAAAACAGTATTAGGAACCTATACAGGTTTAATCAGGGATTAAGAATTTTTCAGAGAGAAAACTGTTAAAACGGATAGGTAATAAAATATATATAAAAAAATCACCCGCATAATATATAATATATAGGGCAATTGCAAATTACACCATGGGGGTTAGCCTTGTGCGTATAGTGTGTTGACAAAACGATAATAACACGACGACGTCGGACTTGCGACAGCGGTTTTCCGGCAAATTGTCATGAATAAATTAACTGGGTGTTTAACGGTGGTCGACAAATACTACCTACCTATAAAATATGTATTATGTAGGTATATAGGACGATGTAGGTTATGTTTGTAATTCTAAAGTAGGAATATCAGTATATATTATATCTTGCATTTACATAATATTGAGTCTTACACCTGCAGATGCGACAAACCGCGACTATTGAATATATATTATATTTATGACTATTGAACGATTACCTACCAACTAAATTATTACAATTGCATTAACACCACACGTCACCGCAGTAAAATATTTATGGTACATTTGTGTGGAGATCTGGGAGGAACTTATACTGGGGCCCTCAAATAATTCCCTAGAAACTAAAAATATTACAAATATAATTATTTTAAAACTTGTAATATGTGCTTGAATTTGAGAAGACGGGGGGGGGGGGGGGGCGAGTACTTTAACTTATTTTTCTGAAATTTTAGCGAATAATAATATTATTAATTATAATTATAATATATATAACTAGCAAAATTTACTTTTTTCCACGATTTTCATTGATTATTTATAAACAAATTTTATAAAATAAAAGAGGGATAATTAGTGGTATATTAAGCCTCCCACGGTTCAAACGTGATGGGGATACTCTTTTTTAAAAGCAAACAGAGTTCCCTACTTTAATTTTTGTCAATTCGAGCACTGGTAGTATAATATTGGACCGATTTGTTTTATCTTTGGCCATAAGCCCATAACTATCTCATTCCGGAAATGAAAAAAAGTTAAGCACAATTGGCACATTTATGATTTTTCGCTGTTGTAGCTGTATGTTAAATTATTATTAATTGTCATATTTACGACTAAGGGAACAAAATTATTACAAAAAAAAAAATGGGAAGGGTATGTATTAAAAGCAAACTTTATTTAAAAATGAAAGCCCTCTTTAAATAATTAGGTACGACTTAATCTCAGCTTGCGCAGCCGCACGCAAACACTGGTTCGACGACGTCAGTTTGATACATGAAATGTCGGCAGACGATATGTGGGACGTGTAGTCGAACCGAAATATATTACGTGTAATATTATAAAAAATCGGTTGTTGTAAATAAACTTCCAAGGACAATATGATAAATAAAATCGCTCGAAAACGTCATCAAGAGAATATGCAGGATGTTATACATCTACGAAAAATTGCAGCCGATTGCCGGTACAATAAATGATCCAAACGGTACGTAAGACGACGACGACGTTATAAATCGTCGCTATACATAATATTATGTACCTATATAATAGGCGTGTGCGAGAGCGCGTGCCATCGACGTCCTATTACAGTATTGTATTATACATAATTATTATATATAACCAGTTTCCACGACAAAAACTATATTGAACATAGGTAACCCTTTTATGTCACGAGAATACGTATCGGACCAGATCCAGTGATGGGAAGTTATGCACGCGCTACTCTTTCCACGGTGTCCCTATATATCTGTGTGCAAGCGAACAAGACGAAAGTTCGAGCTTCGTACATTAAGCGGAATGGTCCCGTATGACTCTACCCGAAAGTCTCTGCAGGCTATAATACAATACTACATTTTTAAGCCGATAAAATTTTTTTTTAATGGTTTTTTTTTTTATAGTTTGAGTTAACGCAATGCAATTTTACGTTTTTATTGTTTGGCCAAAACAACGGGCAGATAGATGATAAATAAATAATATATTATGCAACAACATTTTTATAAAAAATAATTTGTTTCTGATTATATATATGCAATTCAAAATGTATAGTATTTAAAAGCTTCATATATATATATAAAATATATATTTTTGATTAAAAAAACCTACATACTGCAGCCACGGCTTGCCTGTAAGTAGCAGGCGGTGTCAATCCACGTTTACGGGATATGGAAAATATAAGGGCGGAAAAACGAAAAAAATCACTCAGTCGTCACCAATTCACCTATCTCAATGTCGAACTGACAAGGGACAACAAGGGACACACACGCTTTTATGGGTAGTACTGCACCCAGATTTCACCATGGCTAGGTGCGACGAAGAGGAGAACACGAGGCACACGGATTGTACACAATATGCGTTATATAATCGAAGCGGCCTCGGTCGCCGCTAAACGTGTACCTACACTTAGATATATTTTGTAGAAGATTTAGGTGTGTGTGTGTGTGTAGAGAAAACCGGTTTCTTTTACGAAAAATCGTTGGGATGCCGGTTCCGCGCCAACGTTTTTTTTTTTACCACTGACCAATCCTCTGGCGGCGCACAAACCACACGCGAACGACGATTTCTTTCTCTTTCTCACACACACACATACATACATAGACAACAGTATTATACATAGAGTGGCATTCTACATAGGTACAGTATTAAGTATACGGTATACCCACGCGCGCTGCGTTTGGATTTGAAAAATAAATAAACGGTCTTTTTCTGAAGTACGCATCCACGGACGGAATAAAAGAATTGCGCGACTGGTGGGATATACATATACCTATATTATGTATTTATATATATACAATAATAACAATAAAGAGTACTCGACCAAACCGTATACGCAGAGCATTATGTAGCTCATAATCCACTCGCGTTACCGGTATCACTACAATCCGTCCTAAAGTTGACGAGATAAGAGCAGTACTGCAGGTGGTTGTAGAGTTCTACAAAAACAAAACGGCCGACCGATTTTATCGCGCATGCGTCCCCGTTTATGTCATATAATATTATAATATAATATATTGCTGTACCTATTATTTTTTGAATAATATGTTATTATTATTATTATTATAAGCCGCGGTCTATGGTAAGATATTCCAAAATAAATAAAAACGTTATCGTTGTCAGCAGCAGGCCAATATTATACAACACGTACAGTATAATACACCTGGCAGACACAGAGGACATTACATTTATAATATATATACATGCGAGCGGTTAGCCTACGGGTTTTGGCCGTCTGTGAGAATGGAAGGGAAAGAAGAGGGTGTTAAGTGAGTATATATTATATAATATAATATATAATATATCATATCGGCTATATTTATATAACGTAAATCGAATACATTTAATAGATCGGAATAAAACAAAATATATAAGCATATGTAACACGTCAGTATGTAATACGCATATACAGAGGGATTATTCTATCACGAAATACTTTGTATTATTTATTAAAAAGTGGCTAAAGTAACTTTTTTTTAAGGTTGAAATCAGTGCCCTATACGCATCTACTGAAGTTTAAACTCGAGCATCCGTGAGTAATGATGATCATTCGTGATTGTGTGTGTGTTGAAATTAACCCGCTTCGCGAGATTAAAATCCGACATGTGTGCAAAAATACACACAATATATTATAATTATTTGTTATTATACAACTACGCAAAAAATAAAGTCGTTTATTGTTTATGCGCGTTTTCCAAATCACGAATACACATCTCACTTGTTGTTATAATATACAATAATGGGTATATAGTATGCGGTAACACACGCCGTTGTCCAAGGTCATGTTTTCCCACGCACATCATACATCACGTATCGGATGACGGAAGCGGATAAACAATAATAGGTAATCATAATATAGGATTTCGTTTCATTGTGGGGCGAACGCGCCCGCAAAGCCCCTATATACGTTGGGCGGCATACTTTAAAATACTTAAAATATATTATTACGCGACGACGATAGACGATAGACGAACGGACTAAACATACCTAATATATACGCACATACGCTACAGGGCGGCTCACCCTGCGTAAGAAGCCGGAAAGCAACGCCTCCGATTTTAGGGGCAACAAATGTTAAACGCTCACCGACACGTCATATACGAAAATCGTGTTGGCAAATTAGTATTTAGACTTTAGGGGAACGATTATGTAATTATCATATAGGATTATCTAACGACTTACGAGTTATGTACTTATGCGTAGACGGGTAGAGTCGGTCGAGTGTCGACCTAGTCAGTCGTCATCGAAATTGGTCGCGAATATTGAAAAATGCCACCCGCTTCACCGAGATCATTGGTCATCGTTTACATAAACGATGCAAATAAAATTAATGTATGTTTGTTATCATTAAAATCGGAAGTCAATGCGTATTTTGCTGAATGCTCTCAAATATAAGCGACATGCACGATTAAACTCTGAGAGTATTCTAGTCGTGATGCGTGAAAAAGACAAAAAACAGTTGAATAAAAAGTCAAGCAATCTTTGAGTTTAGGGAATGACTTGAAAAAACTGGTAGAAATTAAATTTAACTTAAATAAAGTATTTAGTATTTACATTACGCGGAGATTTACGAACGTGGCATAATATAAAACGCCAACTACAATATATTACAGTGCATTAATTAAAATGTGAAATCAGATTTCTGTCCGTCTGCGGCCGCGACGGGAAACGAACCACGGTAACAATATTAATGATAATCGCGAGCACACGACGATAAAAATTAATAATAATATTGTGTAGGCTATGACAATATTCTACAATAGTATAAAAATAGTTATATTTATGACACGCCGTGACCAAAGGATTCGATCAAAATTCTATCCGGATATAGGCTGCGGAACTGTATAGATATATAGGCGTAATATTATAGTATACTATTATATTATCGCATAATACGATAAATTGATGACACGTATCGAGAAAACGCCAAACCATAATTATTGTAAATTCGAATCATACAATTGATTCAGTGACGTGCTGACGTCTCAAAACCTAGTCGTAAATATCTGTACAGTATATATCCATGTATATATTATGTTGTATTTGTACTCAAATAACTGCACACATAAGTATAGTTATATGTAAATAATAACTGGTAAATATAATATTATTAAATAATACTAATAATATTATATTATGACAAACGATATTTGAAAGGAATTTTAATATTTGCATGTCTAGTTCCTATAGTTTATATCAATGGGCTTAAAAAAAATATAATGAAATTATGTATAACTGCAAGTAGAATATAAACACGTTGGACATCCCTAACGGCATTATAATCGCTATAGCGATGCGTTGGTATTATTTTTTTAAATATAAGTTAAATACACGAATATTTGTTGTTGTTTGACCTAAATGTATAAATATATCGGTACAATTGATATAATAATTTATAATACAACGCGGGGATGGTGTTCAGAACTCAATACTCATAATATAATACCAACATAAATATATTATATACTTACAACATAAAAGTGAATTAAATGCTAAAATTCTGAAAAACACCAATATAACATTGTACATGGCTGGCTAATAATCATTGAGGTTGAAACGTTAATTATAAATAGAAAAAAGCGTTATTAATTAATGTTCACCAAATTATTTTACGATAATTATAATAGCCGCTATAGTTGATAATATAATAATATATAAATACTAATTAATGCTTTCATTACCTAAATACAAACGCAGAAATAGGGGAATGTAATCCCTGCAATTGGCAATCGGTTTTATTACGAAACGAAATAGTAAGTAGAGTGGATTAAAATTACTATACGTATAGTAGATCTAATTTCTAATAAAAGCGTAGGCTTTGGAGCCTCTCCCTCCCCCCGGGTAATTCCGCCTATCCGGAAGAACGGATTTAATCGCTCGATAATAATTGTACGGATATTAGATCAAGCTGAAAAAAATCTAAGTTGTGTTTTCGACTTTTAAGTAAAACGTTGTGGCGTTATGAAAAATCATCGGTGCGGTCAATATTCATTCACGACCCCCGGATGGTACTTCACATATATATACAGTAAAACCTCCTTATAACGGACACCCTATAAGACGGAAATCTCCCTAGAACGGAAAATAACAACGTTTCCGAATAACCTATTATATGTACCGTGTATTTTAGTCTCCCTATAACAGTAAACTCTTTGGAAAAAATTTTTGGTCCCAAGCGATTTCGTTATAGAGAGGTTTTACTGCAGTATAATATATATTTATATAATATTATATAACTGCTGCTACAACCGTCTTATCGATCACGCGTTTGATGGGAGAGATGGTGTGTATATATTATATATATGAGAATAATGTGCCGACGAGGCACGGGTGTATAATTATTATAATACATACAGAGTGTTAACAACATACACAGCCCTTATGCCTCGAGGACACTTCACCGCTGCGTATATACACTATACAGGGTCTTGAAAAGCTACATAATGCTATGGTGCAGGAGCTTTTAGACTAGTCAACAGCAGAGTTCGTAGATATGCAATCTCCACCAAATTCATCACGTGACATTGGAACTGCTCTGTATACGCCGTACACTTATATTACTATAGCCATATTATTATTATTTGGCTTTTAGTCCGCAGGCGATGAGTCACTGCGCGACTCGAACTACTGCCCGCGCGCATAGGGGAGTAAAAGGCGACACACACACACACACACACACACACATATTATAAAGACTACCCAGACTATTATATTATACTCGGCTTTTGTTCGTCAAATATAAAAACAACACATAATAATATATAATATATACTCAGACACACAAAAGAGAGCACGCGGGGTACGTCAATTTAAGCGACGCGGGTAAAGGGCGATTCCAGTCGAGTGTGTATTATACGTATTGCGAGTAATAAACTTTTAAGTATATGCACATGGTCATAACTAGGAGAGAGACAAAGAGAGAGAGAGGGAAAGATTGTTTTAAAAACAAAAATGACGTAACGACTCGATTTTACTATGTGTTGCACTTGTAATAATTAGTTATTTTAAATTTATTTTTTACTTCAGGGGCGGCGCGCGGCGCCATCAGATACATCGGTACACGCGCATATATTATCGAATCGTCTCGCAGATTTTTTTATGTTTAAAATTTGCATAACGATGTCTATTGTCTAGCTATATTGGTAGATGCAGACTACAGAGACCTCGTCTTGCGACTCTGCATATACAGGCCGGCTGTCTATACATACCATACGCACGCGTACCTGCAATTTTCTTATTTGCAAATCGCCTTGCCACTATAGAAACAACAACTGCAGTTTTATGATAATAATATAGCATAAATGATTAATACCGTGTATATACACTCCCCGTTCATGTATATACTTGTACCAGTGTACCACAGCTGCGAACTTGAAACTCAAATCTCCGAAACAACCCCTCTAAACTATAACAATAATTTATTTCCCAAAAACAGCAATCATTACACAGCATATTACACGAAATAAAATACGCCCAGAAAGCTCATGTACATATAAGTACTTCTCAGCACTTGCGACAGGTAAAAGATAGTCATTATTTTAACATGTAAATATAGGTATTAAAAGAAGTTATAATAATAATTTTTTAATTGTAAACTTTATTAAAAAAAGAGTACCTAAACTAATATCATGTTGTAAATCAATATATTTAATATTTATACATCGAAACTTCTAAGTTAGAATTAATAATTACATATTATATAATATTATCCAAATGGTAATTATTTGATCCCTCCTCTGACTTGTAAGACATGACATTTTAAGATACATAAATATTAAAGGGGTACATGCACTATAACTTTTAACTTATATAATACAATACTATATGTACAAAGACTGTAGAACACACGAAAAAAGAAACATAATTTAATTTAGAAAATAAGCTTTAATCATGTGTAGGTACGACATGCGTTTATAAGGACCTTTATACGTAATCAATCAACTGTGCGTTAAACAAGTTGAGTAATATGCAATCCTGCACGCGCCATTCCCATTTAAATCTTCAAGAATTTCACCTTCTCTCTTGTGTATACCAAACATAATAACAAATATATTATACCTATATTATATACTACGCGATACGAGAGCAAGTGGTAAACGAAATCCGAAATAGTATTATGCCAATTGCCATCGATTGCAATTGTTTCCCTATAATATGAGAACTTTTTATTTATTTTTTAAAATAAAGACGTTCGAAAAACATTTTAAAACTATTTATAGTCATGGTGTATCATAATATGATATGACAATTTTACTACTGAAATTACATATAGGTATATATATATTGCGTCAGATCTACGGAAAACACCAATATACTCTGTAGTGTAATAATATATACGCAAGTATAAAGGTTCTAGTCACAGCACTGAAATAAACACCTCTTAAAAACACAAAATTTTAGCAGTTATATCTCGTCAACTAAAAATTTTAGATAGGAGAAAAAAATGGAGAAAAGTTAATACTTTTCAAGATAACTACCACGGAGTGTTAGTTGATAAAATAACCGTCGTATATGATGCGCATCGTCACACCTAATGCGCATCTTATATGCATTATTCGTGGAAAACTCTAATATTGTTATCAAATACTTTGACTGCAGGAAACCGTCGTCGACGTTCTATATAAACTACAAAAAAATAACACTGCACCTACCTATATAATGCATAGTGACATAATATTATTATACACAACTTGCATGGTACTGCACCACAACTCGCGTAGTCCCGTTCATATAAATTATTAAATATACAACCGATAATAATATGTTGTGTAATATGTATGGAGTGACCCAAAGTCCCTAACTTAAGAGACGCACGCGACCACGCAGATATATGGCAAATATAAATATTATGCACGCGATCTTGAAAGTGGATTGATTTTTAAGTGTCCGTGGTTGCAGTGACATCACAAAACGTTATTCTACGATACGCGCAGCACACTCGGCAGGGTGCCATTATTTTACACAATAAATATTATAATATGCTCACAACTATTCCAGCCACCAACATGCTTATAAAATGTTAAATATGTATTGTAAACTATTTGAATATACTTCGTCTATAGTACGCCATCACTTCTGCACGTTTCTTTATTCAAAAAAAGCGTAACACATTTTGGTAGGATTATTGGAAGTTGAGAATTTTTTTATAACTTGTTTTTAATAACAATTAATATAAGAAACTTTTTATCGTAAATATTTTATATTTCGCCTATGCATAACTATTAGCTTGTTTGTATTGAAAACGATTTTTTTTTCAAACTCAAATTAGTTTAATGCGATTTTGACAAAAATATAACTGAACTCCTTTTGACACGCTCCAAAATAGATGAGTACCTAACTCACATTACGTTATTTATAACTATAATATTATAAAAATGATGTCCTACTTGAATTCTGAATTTACTCCAATCAGCCGGACGCTGATTAATTATTAAAATACCGGTGACCACCATGTTTTTCCATATAGTTTATAAATTTTTGTTGTATATATGTTTTAGGAATTGTATTATTTGGAATTAATGCGTAAGTATACCTACTAAATGTATACCTACTAAATGATAATAGTTCGCTTTATAAAATACTTACACAAATATTCTATAAAAACTGCAAGTTATCTTGAACTGTTAAGAAACATGAACAACACAATTTTAAATTCCCCCAACGTTATACACTAAACTATATATTAATCGTGACTGCTGCAGTTATAGGTTTTCAAAAATATTAACTATAGAAAAATAGTCATCGCACAACGGGGACACACTGCAAGTATGAGAGTTGAGAAATCGTGGACATTGCACCATGGACAAACTTAATACAAGAAACACCTCGGTTTGCGGTTATTTTCCCACGACCAAAAAGAAACCTAAGCGAACCCTGAAATTAGTTTCAGTATTATAATAAGATAATGAGCACGCATATATAATAAATATGTACATGCGATGCACATTGTACAGTGTACACTATATACACAGAATAGATATAATACTGAAATATATACCTACAATTCAAATTTGGTCGACAGGCGATGACATAATATTTATGTACCAGAGGGATTTTTTTCCAACACGAGAAAAAAAAATTTCAAATTTCAAATACTGCCAACGATCGTTATAACTTACAGGTTATGTATACACATTTACAAGCAATAACGACCGCCTTCCGAAGCATCCAATATATTATTCCCGGTATAATGTGTATACGAATACCTATATAACAGTAAGTTTAGATAGGTATCGATTTATTATTTAAAAACGTTTAAATGGTTTATGTAAGAGGAGGATATATTATATACAGGTACAGTGTATATATTATTATAGTCATCGTTAGTCGGGTTACCCATCGTTGAAATTTTAACGGCGTTTCTCGAATCGTATAACTTTAGGTAAATGCGTTACTACCTATATTAATAATGAACCGTATTGGTACGCAACGATGATAATCGATACATTAAATATGTTTGTGTTTCCAAATTTTCTCATTGTTAGTAGATATACTCGTTTTCAAAATACGAACGTAAAAAAGTGTACAGAATTCATTCGAAAATAGTCATTACGGCAGCAGCAGTAGAGTTTTCTGATCTCCGTGTCATAAGGTAAACCTAAGGCTAAAATATGTGTACGCGCAAAATTCCTAATAAAAGGTATCTACGTATTACCTATATATTATATTATGAAATTTTGTTCGAAAACACCGCGGACATAATAACAGTGGGGTTCAAGAAAAACGAATCGTATATTCTCTTGATGAGAAACAAAAATCACCTTGGACTTTTATACATATATTATTATTTATTATACACGCAACACGCGTATTTCAAACAGTGAATTGTGCCGACGTGAAATCGAGAGGGTACCTATAATACTATAGACCACGCGCCGCCTAGTTGTGGTTATTATTTCTTCGCGCCACCGTTTCTCTTCGCGTATATCTTAATGTATATACGTATATGACTTTCAGTTTCTCTGACCATAAAAGAAGAAAAAAACAAAACCAAAGTAAAAAAAATATAATATAATAATAATAATAAAAACACGACAGCAACAATGCCAACAATATATACTTCACGACCTCGACTACTAGCCACCACCCCCTCACCAATCCTCACTCCTCTCCAGGTCCCACCTCCCTTAGGTCGCACGTAGTCATTGTTGTATGAATACCTATATAATATTATTACACGGCGCGTAGTACGCTGTATACACAGTATACGCACTATTAAATTACATGAGAATTATATTGCACAGGAAAAATGTAAATGTTTTAAAGGCTTCGCATCGATTTACGGTTTATTTTCATTTTGTTCTGTTATTATTGTTGCTAAGTTACAATCGTTGCCACTCGCCGCCTAAGCACGACGGAACAGTTTACGAAAAAAAAATGTAAACGCTCGTTAAAGAACATGAGAAACCTCCTTCTCTCCCCGCTAAAAATAAATGAAAAATAAAAATAATGCAGGTAACCCGGACGATTTTGAAAATTTACGACCGGAATGCTCAAAGAGCGTGAGAGCAGTTCTATATACCTGTATAATAAACAGAGACGGGATGACAGATATATATACGTGTGTGTGTGTGTGTGCACATAAGTACGAACGTGGAAACGAAGGCGAAAACTTTTCTACCAAAATCTCGAACAAATATACGGGTGTATAGAAAAAACACTTTTTCCGCTCTTTCCTATACACACCGTCTATCTATTTGCTGCTTCTGAAAATACATAGGTATATAGATATAGTTTAGAATGTATAGGAATATACCCACACAATTACTGCGAGGTCTTTCAAATTTCGTATCTCAAACACGACGGAGGAATTGCGTAAAGTTGTCACGATCGACACCCCCCACCCCTAGATTTCGTCACACGAAATTTGAAAAACATCACAGTATATATATTATTATGTATTTACGATACAGAACTATTACGAACGACACCATGAAAAACTTGAATTTCGATTCTTGTCACGCGTATACACCTATGTATCGATAGTATGTTATGTACGACGTAGGTATATTGATGCGTCTGGTTGGGAAATTCAAAACGAACGGTTAATTTTCTCCAAAATCATAGGAGTCCGAGGGGTATGTTGTGCATTTTATATATAGTTGACGGGCTGCAGGGATGCAGAACACATAATATTATATTTATATAAGTAAGAAAATAACGATAATTATTTATATATGTAGATCATAAAATACAAGCAGCCGAAACGTGCAGGGTTCGATATAAAACTAATAGTTCCAACTGCAAGGAACGGAATGGGGAGAAAAAAAACCAGTGGCGAGACGCAAAAAAATACTAAAAGAGCGTGTTATATATAATACATATAACTGTGCGCAATGAATTGCAGGGTTCATATTACCACCACAACCTATTGTGTATTCACATGCGTATTATATATGTATTATATGTGTAATATGTATAAATAAATGCGCAAGCGATCGCTGCGGTTATACGGTTTTAGGAACGCGCGTGCTGCTGCTGTTGCCGGAGACGGAATTGAAAAAAAAAACTGTATTTATACGCACCGGAAGTGGGCAGTTTAATGATTCGGCGCACGGTTTACAATCCGGAAAGCGGTGAGGAGATTTTTTTTATTTTATATAGGTACTAACTATATACATATAGGTTATTCATTATATTAGGCAGTATTTCAGATAGAACCATATAGAATACCGTATATGACACGGCGTAACTAAAGCTTTACACACTACAGCACCGTGAAGTTTCACTGCATTAGCTATCGTCCGTAATTTTTGTATTATACAGTGGTTGAAAGTTGAAGAACTGCGTTATTATTTCAGAGTTTCGTTTACTTTAAGTATTATTAATTGCAGGTCTATGGTTAAAAAAAGAAGGGTTATTGGTTCTAATCTATGTGAGCAATATGTTTAAAAGACAGAATTATTATATAATATCCATATTCCATTCGGTAGGTAGGTATGTGTAAGATATATTATAAATTATATACACACCTAGCGGGATAAAAAAAAGTGAATTACATTGTGTAGGTATATAACACATTATTTTGAATAGTGATAAGCAGGAATTTACACTACCTATAATCTATATAGTATATAATGGTAATACCGTAGCGTTGTAATAATTTTTGTTTTTTTCTCATAAAATTTTTTACCTATCCACTTAAAATTGTAACTGCGGGTTTTTGACGTTAGGTGCGCGTGTTCGAATACAAAACAGAAGACCGCCGAGACAATGATAAATACATAATTCAACTTACTATGTATCATGTTTACGTGCTTCTATCGGCATTCGGCAGCGAATAAACCGAAAAAAAACAACCCCCAAAAGGAATTGTGTGCTTAAAATGCGCGCGTAAGCTTTTGAACATCAAATATATACTTATACAGTTATACACATAACATCATAAATAATAGACTGCAGCGCTTCTCCTTGTACCTATCATGTGGGACTACAATGTACACATATAACATTATAAACGTTATAATATATAGGTATACTTATATAAAAATAATATACGCGTATTTAGATATATGCACGGTATAAACCACAACATATATGCACAGCGGCGTTATGATACCACGCCATATTCTAGCTGGTAACAATATTTTAATATAAAACAATATATTATTTTGACGACCGTCACCAAGGTGGAAATATCATAGATATAGCCACGAATTCTGATGCATCTATATATGTACAATTTATGCCTAACCTAACCTGTACACGAGGTACCTAGGTACATACGTATGCATAACCGAAAGTTATATAATATGCAAAAAAAGGTAAGCAATACGTAAAAATGGCACGTGGAGTGTCGATTCTATTAGGTCTCGCTTGAAGTGCGTGGAACAAGATTGCAAGCAAAATGGCTGGAATCAGCCGACTTTATGCAATTATGCGACACAATCCGCGCGTTACGGCTTGTATAGTCCATCGACAACATGCAATCTTTATCTGTAAGATATTTCGTAGGGAACGATGATGGTGGTGCTGAGGTAGTGTGAGCTATTATGAGGTACGCGGTTGTAGTCGAAACCCAAAAGGCATATATAAGAAAACTTCATATATATATATATATATATATATATTAGACGAGGAGTTGTGTCGTGAGATTATTCCCTCTCCGCGCCCAAGCCTTATCACGAGTATAGTCGAAGGTACTTATATGTAGGGTTTATCGTATAATATTATGATAGAGGTTGGAACTAAATTGTTTATCCTTCATCTGCGCGTAGTCAAACAACATTTTGCCACCGATCCTGACACCCTATGAAAAATCCTAAACAGTATATATACAGTTTAATTTGTTATATAACAAATACGAATAAGAGACAATGCGACGCGTTTTTTGCTGTGGCAGGGCAGGAGTCGATGAAAACGGAAACTTCGTTTCTGTCTTTCCGCAGAAGGAACTATACGAACGGAATTTATGAACAATAATAATAAATATCTTCTAGAGGCAGCTTCCTGTAAAGTTGAACTAATCGACCGTTCGCCCAAGCCAATCGCGAGTTTGTAATTATATATATATTATATACATGACAAAAGCTCTTCCACTCCGCTCTAATTCAAACTTTGTAATTCGATTTTAAAACTCTCGCGAAGCGGTACATATACATAGCTATATATATATATGTATTGTGTATATAAAACAACAGTAGTATATAAATACGATTATATAACGATATGACCCTCTGCATAGGCACGTATATATGTATAAGACGACGATAACAAATTGCGCTCGACGGGGTTAACTCGATCATCGAGTCGAAATAATCGAATCTGCTGTACACAGTGAACTAAGGGCGATTTTTTTTATATATATAAATATATATTATGTATACATTGCTGAAGTCATAAAATAATATGTTTACACAATTCGAAAAACCAACATATACATTATATATATAGAAAGTGCAATTGATTTTTAAAACCACCATTTTAGTTTCATAGTTTTGTACATATTTTATGATTTTCTGGCTCTACAAAATTTACGATAAAATGTACTACGAACAAAAGAATAAAATAAATAATTTTCTAAATTTAAAAAATACACGAGGCAAAATGTCATATTATAATACGGGGAAAATAGGGTCGCCCAAAAACAACTTTTCCCAAACGGCACTCACGCGGGTTCGTTCGAATATTATAAGCTGCACGCTAGCTGCAGCTGCAGAGTCACAAAACACGTCAACTTTCTATTAACTTCAACGCCATAATGTATGTTCGTTCGACTGAGGGTGGTACTGCGATATTGTTAGTTTTTTACCTCTTTATAAAAAATTAAAATAGTGAAGAGTTTTTAAAACTTAAATTATAAGAAAAAAAATACGAAATACGGACCAAACAAATCGTATTTTTAATACTTAAAATACATATATATATATATACTTCATTGTGTATAATATTATATATCAGTAAGGGGGGGGGGAACCTATAGGGGGTAGGTCAGAGAATTTTCTTCTATGGGTTAACTGGGCAGACGATAAAGATGCATAGATAGTTATAGATAACTGCAGATAAATAAATTTTCATAAACGCGACGCCGGGCATGGACAGTTTTTTATATCCGTGTCAGATTATTAAATATATATAATAATATATGATTGAGCATGTCATTAAATGACAATAATGCCTTCAAACATAATATAATATCATAATTTTCGTAAATTATAGACGTAATAATCGGCCAATCGCCCAGACCTATCCGCTAAACAAGTTACGCACCACCACTATACTGTAAGAGGCTGATAATAATATAATATGGCGTACGTAGGACTTGTGTAGTTTCAAAACGCCTTCTTCAGGTGTACAAAACATATATATAATATGTACCTACCATGCATGCACCCGACGCGAGTTTTTCGTGTGTACGGTAATCCCCACTTTCGGAGACGTCGACGACGCCAAGCCGATAAAATAGGGGAGGAAGTGGCTGCTTCGGCTGTATACATATATGGTACGCTGCACGCGATTTGATGTATATATGTATACGCGCGTAGACTGTTGGCGCCTAGATTCTCCGATACGATGTATACAAAATAGTTGTTGCAGCGATAACATAATAATATATTTATATCCCCTTAATTTCCATCACGCAAACCAGCGCACGTTTGGAAGGGAGAAAAAGAACCGAAAAAAACCGTATACAGAATTTCCATTAAAAATTATTATTAGTATTATTATTAAACACGGGAGCTCCGACGCGGGTCGAAAATTATATTCAGACTGTTCAAACCTTTAAACTGCACGAGCCGTTGTTTTGTTGTCGCGCCAAAACGGGGGTACCGGGCGCCCCGCAGTTTTATATTGACTTTGCGCGTCGCGTATATTACTGCATTACAATAATATATATAAATAATATTATTGTACACGCGGCCGTTTCCCGTGCTGACTGCTGGAACGGTCGTAAATCGACGCGTAAAACTGTACTAAGAGGATTTTGACTGGCGCCGTTTTTATATGCGGTATAACTATACAGCCAGGTAGGTCAGTAGGTACTCAGTGGTGTATACTAAGGGTTGTTTCAGCTAACCCCCTATAGTTTTGTTTCTTAATATACTTCTAAACAATGTCAGTTCACATTGGAAATGAAATTTTAATTGAATATTACTATTATTTATTATTATAATACCCAAAGTTAATATGAAGACAATAGAGTTATTTTGTATGATTTTATGTACACATATTTACTAATTTATACTACATAAACTAAATATAATAATGGTGGTTATATGTGTGTGTTCGCCTGCACTGCCCACTGAGATATAACTGATATATCTTAAATAAGTTATTTGCCCGAAAATTCGATTTCATTCGGTAAATTCGTTTTAAATTCAATTTCGACTGCCCGTATAATGCGAACGTGGTAAATTTCACATAAACTCGATTATTATTTTTCACGTCTGGATAATATAATATTATAGGAACCTCATTGTATACCAAAAAAATAATACATTTTAAAACACGCGGCTTATTCTAACCTCATCCCTACACATAATTTCGAGTTTTCAACCCTAATTAACCCGTCACGACGGCCTAAGTTACATGCGTGTACGATCACCCTCCTGCCCGTTATTATTATCTACATGCATTTCTAAGCCTTGTCCGCAACGACCCATTTATGCCACATATTTTGATAAAGTTCCAAACGCCATAATATAATATGCATGTATTTAATAGGTGTACATATACTCTACGAGTAAAACGGATTCACGACGACACAAACTCATTTTCGCGCGATTATAATTATATGCACATCTGCGAGATCTATATAGGACACGTTAAATAAATATATAATATTCACGAAATCGTAAACAACCGAAATTTGTACAACGTATAAGCGTATATTAATATAATCGTGATACATAATGTGCAATAAATCGTCTTTTATTGTTGCGGCTGACGTCATGTGCAGTACGAGTGATTTTTTTTATACTGCAAACACTCATTCGGTGAACTTTAGTTTCAAAGAGCAAGTATACCTACAAACTTTTTCATACATTTTTTTATGGTTGGAAATTTAGGACACATCGCAATTGACTTTTGGGTTTTAAACGAAACTAACGGTTTTTATAATAGACAGCACGTATACTCTGTATCGATGTACGCGACTGGGCGAGCATAAAAAAGCCTATATAGCTATACCACGAACTTCCGGTATGTCGCATATATATACATACATATACCGTCCTCAACGAGCCCCTTATATATATACTATACTATTTTTTCCCGAACAAACGTAATCCGATCACGTCGCGCGCATATACATTAACATTATACATATTTATCTATATACCTACAGGAAAGCTTGTCGCCGTCTCGTAGGTTTTAAATTCTGTTCGCGTGTTGTTGCCCAAAACATTTATTTATATTTTACTTTTCACGATGCCCTATGCCTTGTGTTGGGTTAATAATTACGAAAAGGGATTAATGGTCAAAATCAAAATATCATAAAATCATAAATTTAATACTTTAGTTGACCCAAAAATTAGTGTTTTTCACCGCTTAAACGGATCATATTACTTTAAAAATTTTTTAAAGTTATCATCGATAATGACGAGCATCTCAAACGAGTACGGTTTCTAAAGAATATGTTAGGTACGCCCGAAAAGAGCATAAATGAGTGTATAGTTTGTGGTTAAAAAAAAACTAATAACTAATTATGTATGTGACACAAAGCAGACGTATGAATGCAAATTCGAGACGTTGCAGACGGTTGTACACATATGCCTGAGCAACTCATCGACGCCAATTCTGCAGTTTTTGTTGTTGTTGTTTTTGGAGGGGTTAGCAGTTCAGTTCATTATATTATACACAGTTGGGATAAAAAAAAACACGTTTTTATTGTTATGTAAATCAAAATTTTAGTGTTACTCGTAATTGGGACGGAACACACGCTGTCGGGACTCTGGAGACTTATTTTCAAGAAAAAACGGCTAAGCGACAAAGCAGACGCGTGTACTACCAGTGCAGTGTGTATTTAGAGACGACGAATGTATAATAAACAAATGATTCGTTTTATTCACATATAAACAGCTATAATTATTGAAAATCCAGAGTAAAAATCGTTCATCCTTATTTTTTCTGCAGTATATTTAACTGTAATAAAGGTCTATGGACTATGAACGTATTGATTTTTTTTAATAATATTACCCTCGGCAGCATAGGCCATTGGGATGTACAAAAATTATATATTTACATAAGATACATCTAGATGAGGAGACCATTAAGCTTATATTGATTAGTCTTATAATGTGTTTATTAATTTTAAGGGTCCTTCAATTATGATGAATTCGACTTCCTATTGACTCTCTTGAGAGTTCCTAAATGATGCGGATATAATATTATGTTGTGAGAGATTGGCTTTTTTACCTGTACTCATTGTAGATATGGCATTTCGTAAGTGTTGATACCCTGATACGCAAAAATGACATATTTGAACCAAGGTTTTATTAGGGTGCTCTTCCCCAAGTCATATCATGACTAATCATAAAAAATAGAAAAATTAAATAAAAACCAGTTAGAATTGTAATGGGAATATGAAAATATTTATTTTATTTAAATTAGGTATACATAATTTATACATTTTTATTTAGATATTCGTAATCGTTTCCGTCATCACCATCGTTGGGTTTTCAGCTTTTTTTTTTGGACCATATAAAATTCTACGGTAGCACGGCTCTCCTGTAAAGACACCGCGGCGCACATTTTGGGAACCCCTGATATACACCATTTGCACATTTAATATAAATCGAGAAATATATAAATACCATATAATATTATAATACAAAAAAGCAGCACCAAACAATTCTCTTAACAATTTTTCACTTGAACGCTGAACAAATATGTGGTACGGGGATTTAAAAATAATAAAACTAGCTATGACAGTAGGTATAAATATATATACATAAATACACAGTAGTAGGAATGCATATATAGCAGGTAGGTCGACTCTTCCGGTGTTTACAAGTCGTTTCTTTTACCTCTAGTATCCTGCAGCAATATGATGTGCGCATATACACGTGTATAATAGAGTATTTGTTTTTATTTGCATAAATGTACATAACTACATATAAGTGCTTCTTACATAGGTACACTTTCGGCGGATGAAAGAATAACAATGTAAGAGTCGACGACAACGGATGCTGCAGGTTACCAGCATTTTCGAAAGACGATAACGTAATAGTATATCTGTATACAGCCAAATTTTCTTAAGTATAAAAACTAGAGATTATGTGTGTATATATTTGTACAGTTATAAGTATGAAATATATATACCCTAACTAAATGTTCAAACATTTCTCGGCAATGGTATTTTTTCTTCCGCAGTATTTTTTTCGCTTTAGATTTTAATTTGTTTAAAAGACCCGGACGACTTAATGGAATATAAAGAATAATATCTAAGGGTGTACCTAGATGGAAATTTATAGGGACACCAGCGCATACGAGTTGTATAATATCCAAACTACTGTGACAAAAAGATCCAAGGGGGTCATCCATTATATCCTACTTATATATTTAATAATATTCATTAGGAGTTGAACAATTTTGGGGGCCAGCCATTATATTATTTTTAAAACAATAATATTATATACGGCCCCGAAATCCATGGCGAATGTATATAATGGTATACAAATACAGCATGATAATAAATCAGCATTTTATGTTGCCACCAAAAAATACCAGACCCTCCTGCAGGTATATTATATTATACATTTAGTTGGCGCCGCCGTGGGTCATTTTTCATTTTGGCGGGTGAAACCACAGTTGCGCGCAGTAACCTACTCTTAGGCCTACAGAAAACTACCATATATGACGCTAAGGCTCCCTATAAATAAGTTATAAAAAATTTAAAACGCAAAACATCAGATTTGTTTTCGTTCTCACAAAGAATAACGCGGTTTTCATCGCAAACAAAATATTGCGTTGGCAAAAGTTTATAGTTTGCAAGGAACGTGGAGGGCACGGATGTTGTTTCTTTTTTAAAGTTTAACACAAATATTATTATTTTAATGATTATTAGCAGAACGTATAGAAAAATATAATGTTTAAGGCAATTACTTCCGAGTTTGCACAACAATTAATGAGGGCAAATGAATTAAGTATTTAATGCACGAGTGTTCAAACAATACCACGGAGATTTGAATTATCTGAACGCAGCATAATATAATACAATTTTAACAGGGTGTACAAATAAATAGGCTGAAAACGCGAAGTTTGATACACCACATAATAATAATAATAGGTATATCACAGCTGCTGTGGGAATATGAGGATGCTGGTATATTACGTGGAAAATATCGCAGAAAACTATAGTTTTTGTTATTGTCCGCTAAAATGCGGACTAGATAAGATCGAACTTAACCTATAATTTAACCAGAATAATAATCGTCTGTCCCCGGATAACGTCATTATTATTCCAGAGATAATGATATATATTATATACAGGGCGATTTATTAAGCGTAAAACACTCATTATCTCAAAAAGTATTAATGTTTTTGAAAATATTTTTTTACATAGTTTCAAGTTGTTAAAAAAACAACATTTTTATTAAAATTGTATTTTTAAATACTTTTTATCCTTATAACTTTTTAAGTTTTTACTGTTTTGAATGACAGCGTAGAGTTCTAATTTCATTTTCCAAAGCAGAATATTTTTCTAAGTATTTTAATACATAAATATCGAATTTAGGATGAGTAGTTAATGAGTTATAAGTATTTAAGGTTTAGACAAGCGGAGTAGTGGACACACATTTGCGGGGTAACCCCATACCACTCCACTCCACCCATCTAAACTTTAAATGCTTATACCTCATAGACTACTCGCCCTAAATTAGATTTTTATGAATGAAAATACTTAGAAAAATATTCTGCTTTGGAATATGAATTTAAAACTCTATGCTGTCATTCAAAAAAGTAAAAAACTTAAAAAATTATATAGATAAAAAATATTTTCAAAAACATAAATACTTTTTGAGATAATGAGTGTTTTATACTTTATGAATCACCCTGTATTATTATTGTGCGATGAAGTGGATCGCGCTCATCTATAACATATAGGTACATTTATGCTCCGATGCATGTACTTAAAAAAATATACAATATATATTATAATTTCCAATCAAGAAATACGTATACTTTACAAACAATAAAACAGGGTTACACGTGCGATTCGAAGGACGTCTATAAAAACAATTAGTTCTGGTAAGGCAGGTTACACCGCGGCACGTATAATATATTATATATTATATATTATTATATCGGTAAATCAATTAAGTTGGGGATTTGAAAAGCATAAAGCATTAGAAACGTTTCATTTGGTTGATTATACACGTGTGATAATATGTCATACGTATGCATATTATATATAGATAGTAAAAATAACAACGACAATTTTACGACATAATATTATATTATTATGTGAATCGCCGGATATAAAATACAAATATATTATGTATGAAAAGCGATCTCTAACGAACAAAAACAAAGATATTGCGTTTAGACACAGATTTAATAAAAACTATTATCTCAAAATCACGCAGGGTGTAAATACAATATCTATAGGTACCTAACAATATTTATAATTGGTAAGTATCTAAATCCATTTTGTATTATAGCCATAGATCTAATATCAATATTATAATTGTTAATCGTAGATTATTTAATTATTACCTGATTTCCGTTTCTCCGCGATTACCAACGATTTAGACCTCTTCACCCGGAGCGACCGGCGTTTGAGTGATCTCAGAAACGACTCGTGCACTCTGAGCACCGTGCCCCGGCTCGAAGGGGGTCCCATTTCGGTCTTGGGTTCCGACGACGACGGTGTCGTGGTCACCCATTTTGTGGCGGCACTTAACATCGTCACAGCACGACTGCGCACGATCGCGATAATAAACTATATACAGAATAGACCAGACCCGTGTAATTCGGCGATAAATGTGTAAAAAAAATTAAAGATATTTAAGTCGGAAACTTTTTGACGGCGGCGACGACGATGACGACGAATACGAGGACGCAGACGACGACGAACAGCAAACGTCTGCCGTAGCGACGCGAACACGGTGGAGTGCGGCGGGAGCGAGTCAGACCGCTGTCATGTGGCCGCGATAGTAGGGTCACGGATTCTCTTACCGTGCGCGCGCGTTTGTTTACCGGGCGGCGCGCGGCGGCGGCGATACTAGGCAACAGATGTTCCGGTCGGAGTAGAGGCGCATGCGTCGCCGTTGCGTATATCGTTGCCGGTTTTCGAGTGAAAAACGGAAGAAAGAATGACTGACACGCGTGCGTGCGCAACACTTTTGTACAAAAGCCTCTTTTTATCCGCTGTTTTAGACAAAATAAAAATATATTTTAATTTAATTGAGTAATGAACCCTGGGAAAAAAAAAATCCCCGGACACTTTGGTCGTTAACGATGTACGGGAGCCAAACACCGAAACATACGGAGAAAAAAATGACGCGATTCTTTTCATTAAAAGGCACTAAATCAACCCCTATTTTTATCAAACCAAACGCAAAATCCCCTCTGAGCGTTCCAAAAACGAAATGAAAAAAATGTCGCGGAAGTCTGGTCGCAATACCTACCTATATAATATACCTACGTGCATTTCGGAACTGGACTCGTACATAGAATATAACAATATAATCTCGCCGATTGTGTATACATATTACATAATATATTATATATAGCTGCTATGCATTTTTTTGAGGGACTTGTTTTTTAAAAAAAAAATGTTCACAATTCGCACGTATACTACTCTCAAAATCACTCGCCGTATGACGTTTTCGAAAACAACAAAACACTAAGACAAGGAAACGAATATTTTCCACCGCTGTGCTTATTATTATTAAATCAGTCATTTTTTGCAGCATATTGAACGCGTATTTATGTCGGTTATTTTTCTCCTATTATTCAT
Organism: Metopolophium dirhodum; assembly: GCF_019925205.1. Classification (NCBI taxonomy): domain Eukaryota; kingdom Metazoa; phylum Arthropoda; class Insecta; order Hemiptera; family Aphididae; genus Metopolophium; species Metopolophium dirhodum. The sequence goes on along the minus strand of NC_083567.1, from coordinate 35,926,771 downwards.
CGCATAATAAAATATGAATACATACTTTGTGTGGGGACTGGGGTCTGGGGACGTCTCTCTGTGCCACATGATTACCTGAAGCCTATATATTCGTATAATACAACACGATATTGAATATACCTACGTTTACTTTCTAAACATTTGGGACGAGAATCGTCTAATATATTCAGAGTACCAGACATATAATATACGACACGATCGATATCATACAAATTATTATAATAGCTGATAAAAATTAAAAGTATGGTTCTCGCGCTATATATGATATTGTTGTTAATTATTGTTATCGACCAACGACAATAATATAATAATCTGATGTATCGTAAACTGCAGAACAGTGTGAGTTAATATTCTAGTATGTACGAGAACCTATTATACCTATATAATAATATATTGGTGGTAAAAGCACAGAATAGTTAAAATACCTCATACTATATACAGTACTTATAAACAATATACCTGTATTTGCACTGCATACCTCTATAGTTTATTATATTATAAATTTACTGTATTCGTTTTGTCATAGAAGCGTGATAAATTTGTTAAATTAATAACATGACGAAATAATGATGATGCCCTAACGATGCAAATGCAGACACGACCTTAATACTATATACATTTTTTTTAAATATAATTCCGTAAAAATATCGTATATACCTACAAACGCCTACGAAGTACACGTATATTATTGATTAAAGATGTTAATGTATAGTATAGGTACGTGCAGATGTACAACCATTCCCATACGCAGTGGAACACGAATGACATTATATTATTATATTTTGATTTAACGAAATAATAATAACAAAAAAAAAAACAGAACGATACGGACACGAGCTTGTTATATATCAACAGGAGATGGTGTGGATCTAGATAATAAATAAAAATAACAAAATTATTTGAATTATTGTTCCAAATTGATCTGCACCAGTATAAATCAGCTAACGATACATAATATATACTATATTATACGCTATTACACTTTTCTATTATATCATCTTAGGTTTATCTGCAATGCTATAATAAATAATTTATCATCGGTTCAATACTGACAGTAAAACAAAATCACCTAATCGTAATACATAATATATGATACACATATCGAATTTATAGTTTATACGTGCATGCGGTACCTATATGCAATGAAGCACCTAAACATAAAACCGACTTGTGTGATCAATAATCAATATAAAATAATATTTTAACCACAATTGTTATACACAACATAATTTAACATCAAACACACGTTAACATTATCGCATCGATAACGATGATAACACATGAACCAATATTTAACCGTAGTGGAAGTTAGCCCTCAAAGTTTACAGGTGACCGCGCATTAAAGTTTACCAGGTACACGTATAAATGTTGTAAATATACGTCTATATAGACAGGTCAACAATAATATAATAATAATAATAATATATGAAAAGAAATATTTGCTCTCTGTGGGCCGCGGCATTTGTTCAATTTTTTTTTGTAAACATTTTATCGGTTGGACTGGGAAAACCACGGGTCCTAACAGCTACCACTCGGACCCCGGTATAATAATATATTTGTATAATATATATAATATAACGCAGAGACGTAAATCAAAAAGATAGACAATCCTATACAGAGGCCGCACAATATAATAAAATATTATATTTTATACGGGAATTTGACACGGCGGGCACATCGTTTCGATTCGGACAGATGTTATTTAAAACGAGAAAAACTCCTCTGTGCCCGGCGGTGCACGCGACAACAACATAATAATATAATATAAATATTATATAACGCGCTGCACCAGCAGCAGCAGCAACGGACGCGAAAAAGTGTTACGCGCGAATATATTATATTGTACGGTATATATATTATGGTATATCCCGTAATATGATTATTATGTATAATTTACGACACATATACCTGCGGTATAAATATTACGAGGAAACCACCCACTAAAAAATAAAAACGGCAACGTACTATATAGTATACCTACGTGACGTTATGCAAATTCGAAAAGGTCGCTGTAAAAATCGACTGAACGGAGGCCTTCCCGGTGCATTTTTTATTTATTCACATCGTATGTGCGTGTGGCGTTCGCGTTCGACAAGGTTACATCATATATATATATGTATAATATAGGTATAAATGTTTACGACCGTCAAAAGTAATTAGCGGGACCCACCCTCTCACCACCCGACGATATCGGCGCGGCTCCTGTGTACGTTGTTACTATATAATGGAAAACACGCGCACTGCATATTATAACACTAATATTATATTATTATCGGCCTTTGGACATAATATCGAACGAAAAGTACTAATGTTTAGTTCCTTTTTAGTGCTCAGCGATTATCGCAATAAAATATCATTTCTATAAACGCCACACGAATAATGCGACAAGTCCGGTGTGCACTTAATACTTATAGATTTAGGCAATGCTTAACAATTCTACTAGCTATATGTATATACTCACGCTCCAGCGCTGTATTATATTATATTAAATAGGTTAGAATGGCGTGTAAATAATATAACGTCATTAAGATTGAGTTAGGTTACTAGCCGGACGCGTGCAAAAATTATGATTATAAACGAGTTGGTTTAGTTTGTTTTACCGATTTTATTTTTTTTTTTTTATGATTATTTCATAAAGAACCTAAAATACGTATGAAACTATCGAATTGTACAATTGTCTAGTACGATGGATATTACATTAACGATGGTCGTTATATAGCCACTTATATTATAATCTTAAACAAAATAAACATAAATGTTATACCTAGGTATTGTGATAGGAAAAATGTACTCGAATACACTGCAGACATTGTCTAATGAATCGATAAATGTTTTTATAATAGAAACATCAGACAATGACCTAAAGGAATTTTTACAAGGTAGCTATAAATTAAAAACATTCATCTCTGCCTCGCATAATATATTAAAAGTTCCGCAAAGAGTATAATCTAGAATTTACAATTATGCAGGTATGATGTTATAAATAATAAGTATATAATATCAGTTATCTGTCGAACGCATGTCATATTAAACTTATTTATATTAAGATATATATATATATATACTATACTATTATTGCAGTTTTTAATATAAGTAAGCTATTATTATTATAATATGTAGGTATAATATATAATGTTCCGTTGTACAGTCGCGTCGGCAATCGACGGTTTTCCTACGCAATGCGTTTCACGAGAGGTATATATAGTGACTATACCTACTCTCGAGGTAATTTTTTAAGATATTTGACTCGAGGAGCGCATATATTACAATATTATATTTATGTATATTGTTCTCACATTGTGTAAATATACTAGAAAAATATATACAAAAAAAATCATTATAATAATATAGTACAATAACGCGTGTGCCCTTCGATATATAATAACGAATAATATAGGTAGGTCACAAGACGGTGGCGGTGGTGGCGAACTGTCAGCCGCGTTGTGTTCACGTGTTGACGTGAACGACGTGCGCGTAGAGGGTTGGCTTGTGAAGAGAGGAGAGGAGTGACGCTCGCTCACCTCTACAAGTGTCATTGGTTTTTAATTTTTCGATACGGAGACACCAAAAGGAAGACCCGTCACAACTGTCAGTTTTGAGAGCCCATAGATAATAATATACATAACCTATATAATATATTTTTCATTGTATACCACGGCACAGAATCGGAGAGACCCGGCGAGGGCAACGCGGTCGTGTTTTGACTCTTTTGTTGTCCTATTGTAGTTGTATACATATATATATTATATATATATATATGGAGCAGAAAGACCTTGAAAGATACGGGAAACAGACGAAACCACTATGGGTGAATTCAACGCATGCCCTCATTTTACCTCCAGCCAAAGGAACAATCTCCATCCGTATATTATGGGGATGCTATCTCCACTCGGATCCGATAAATCATTCGAAATTGGTTCGAAATTCGCGACATACCCGCGCGCGAAAACAGGACGCGCGCTTCTACCCGGCCAACCGCACTACCACTATCAGCTGCCGCTCTATAATACATACACACCCAGCAAGAACTTATATAAAATATATATATATATATGTTTAAATAATTGAACATGGACTATGGACAATAATACCGTATACATTTGTACAGGGGTGGCCATTACGGCAATATCTGTCATATAAATACATGCTGCATACGCAAAGCAACTAATGGTAATCTGAAACACGAAACACTGAAAATCACTGTTTACTACCCTTAAAAACCCTTCTACCATGTAAGATGTAACAATATTTATAACTATTAATAAAACATATGTTGTAAATAGTGGATCCCATACTTGCTACATAATATCATGTGCCCAAAAATGTTTATAATTATGTAACGATTTGATAAGTAACAGAAACAACGTTGATATTATACTTTTTAGTATACTCACTCTCAGTAATCTAAAACGCAGTTTGACACTAACTGTACCGGCTTATATTTTATATGACGAGAGAAATATAACGAAAAGTATACCGAAACCGGCTGGACTCTACAATCAAAAGGGAGTATTCTCGTTTGCCGCCCCAAAATCCTAATACAATAATAATAATATAATATACTGACATGCTCGATGCTCTTACACACTCATACTCGCTCTCTCTCTACACACACACACATACAATATTTGTTGTATATTTTATATATAGGTACTGATAATCCGGACGGACCTCCCGCACAAGGAGCTTCAGCAGCGGGGTGGGGTGGAGTGGGTTGCGACCCGTGCCGTCGCTGCGTGAGGGGGTGGATGAGGAATATACGCCTTCGGCCGTCCTTTTATCCGTTCGATTATATAACGTATTGTATAATATACGACGCGCGTGTGCGTGTATTATATTATACATGTTGTATGTACCTACGGGGTTACAAGGAGATGAAAAGAACATATATGTATAATAATAATATATAGAATATAGAAAGAAAAAAGGGGTTCGAAGAGTATCAATACAATTTGTACTAATTCGGCGACGTTGTCGTCGTCGTCACTGTATAATATATTACTGCACATACAGTTAGTCGGGTGCCGTGTTTTACAACAATAATATGTGATACGGTACAGCTGTTTCGCGCATTCCAACTGTCACCAGCCGCGAAGGAGGCCATAAATATAATAAAAAAACAATACAAACGGGGGCCGCGGTCAATGTCATCGTATAATATACAATATTATAATATTATGAACGTACACCGTCGTACGCGCTATAAACACGCGCCGCGTCAGGGACCGGTGGATTTAGAGCACAAAATTTATGCAAAATATCGTTATTAATAATAAGTCGCAGCCGTTGTTGTAGCGCCGTGCTCAGTCATTCGAGATTCTGTAGACCACTGCGGCACTATACTTTGTGTACAACGTATACACGTACAATATGTGATATAATACAAGTTACCTAAAATATTGATAAGATAGCTCGTTGATTGATATTGCAATAATTTTTTCCTGCAGGTAATTATGAGTTTAAGTCGAAATTAAAATATTTAAAAATGATCTTCTCGTGTCGCTTAAAAAACCGTATAAATAATGCCGATTTGCAAACGTCAGCATGCTGCGGTTAATTTATCCTTAGTTTTAAAATTTTAATATGTTCCGTTAAATATTAAAATAGATGTGTAAGTACCTACTAAGTTTGAACGGGAAGAGCGCGGATGATATTATTTAGCTAGGTACCTACATGATAACAAAAACGATGGACACCTACATCATAATATTGCGAAGCTGCTATATATTATCGCGTGGTCAAACACCAGATGGTAACGTGTGATAATTGCAATTACTCCATACTAGTATAACATACACAATATAACATAATAGTATAATATTATCTTACATATATTACGGAGTTTCACGTTATGCGCTTTTCATATAGGAAGCGGTTAAAACTACGTTCCGAGGCGTTGCGCACGCGTCACTTTTTTAATTGCTTCACTTTTCGTATACTTGCTATACATATTATAATACCATACGCGAATGCGTTTAAAATATATACAACGACACGGCTTTTGCGCGTTGCTACAGTTACAGTCTGCGGCAATGCAATAATTATACTAAACAATCGCGGCGAAAAAAATAAAATAAAAATGTTAATATATTTTTAATATTTATATCATAACGGCGCCAAACGGCCGAAACGTTGACGCATAACATAAATTACCATTTACTACACGCGCGTGCGGTCACTCGGGTTATTGAATTCCCTCGGGCGGATGAACAACGCGAGACGAAACCGATTAAAAACCACAATTTATGCATAGCTGAATTACAGAGACGAGCGTACTGCACGAGCGATTGAACCCGCGAATTTGGGGTAACCGGCACTGAATCAGAACTATATTATAATACCAATATTGATTATTTGTTAGCATTAAGCGCTATTGTACATCGAAAGGCAATCTCAGGCAAGGTACCAGGACGAGTATCGATTGGGAAATGGGAAACGATAAAAACTTTCAAAGCACAATCAAGAAAAACATTTTGAAAAAGAACTACCCATCCGCTAGTATATCCTATCCAAAAGACTAATCAGAAGACAATATATGTAGTTGAAAAGTTTGTTTTACACCGAGAGTTAAACCGAACGGTATGACAAATACAACTACGATAGGTGCCGTCATTGTTTAATACGCGTGTACAATTCTAATATTCCAGTGCTGTGCCCGAACGCATAGACGCATAGTCGCACGTTTTCGGAGAGAAAATATATTTGACACATTCCTAAACACAACCGTATAACAAACGCACATTCTGTATACTAATACGTATAATATATATTAATACAATACCGCCGGCTAAACCGAAAAACCAAGTCTGCGACTGAAAACTATCATCTGCCGATAGGTGTATAATATTATAATATTACTTAGCTAACGGTTTTCTTTTCTCTCGACACATAGGTACAATATAATATCATACACCTTACGTATTTATAATACTATAGTAATAAGAATTGATAAAATGATAACTAAATAATATGGTTATTCGAATCTCATCTTCGGCTGACGGATCCTACTTACACGGTTCGTATACGAGCACATATTTTAGATTCCGTGCAGAGCGATGAATATATTGATTTTACAATGGCGAGTGTGTTAATTATTTTATTTCAGTCATCACCTATGGGGCCATAAAAATGGTTCAATTTTTTACTTCAGCATCTTTTCTGTTAGAAAAGTGAATCTAGTTGGTACTTTGAGGTGTTAACAGTAATAAATACCCAGAAGTTTTCAAAAATATTAAAATTGAAATTAAGATAAAATTATATATGATTTTTTAGGTGTCGTTAGCTTGCAGAAGTCTGGACAGATGGGTTTCCTCGAATATATTATATTATTATACACTTTGAGAAACTATACCAAGAAAAACAAAAAATTACTTCTACAAAGTACCATTTAATCATAAGTTTTGAATATACACGAAACTTTGTTCGGAATCAAATACGCATGTATTTATGATAAGAGCTGATACGGGTCACTGGGTGCAGCTTTCCCGCTTTCCTACATAAGCTTATGAGAAAACACGATGGCCCCCCGCCCTTCAGTATACATATATATTAATATATTATAATGGTACCACTAAGTAAAACTCAGTAAAAAAATAAATAAATCCTTGTGTTCCAACTGCAGTCGTATATACTAGACGCATATACGTGCGACATATGTAGAGCGTGTCGTTCAGACTTTGGCTGTGAGCCTGAATCTCCCAGTTGCACACAATACTATTATAACACGTATTATATAAAATTATATGAACTCGACAATTATATACCTATGGAGTATAGACCACTATAGGTGTTCGCGATTCGGCAGATAGACACGAACATTTTTAATAATATCATCTCTATATTGCATATAATATATAAATAGGTCAGATAGGTGGCTAAACGATCGTGGACGATTTCAAAGTTAATCACACTTTTGTTAGAATTTATTATTATACTTATCTAGTAGATAAGTCACAATTTTAATTTTGTTGAATGTACAATAATTATATGTTCATTATTAATATCAATTATAAATACTTAAAAAAAAAATTATGGAAGTCAATCATCAAAGGAAAAATAATTTCTCAGTAGATCTTTATCAAAAACAAGTTTGACCCCATATAATATATAATTAAATGATCACTTTTATAAAGGTATGCCGTCTATTACACTAATACCAAGTCCACGCTAGACTACTGGAGATGTTGTTTATATATTATTTATAAATGGCGATTTCCCCATACAAACATCGTATATTGGAACAATAAAATTGGTGTGACAATCCCGTCTTATAAGCAAACAAGGAATCTTATCGGTCGTCCATCGGAAGGTTCAGCGAAGACGAGGGAGTCAGGAATATACTGTAATCTGTATTCATAATAAATATGAATGAAAGAATAACATAATATCAAAATTCGAAAGCATTTATTGTGACAAATGAAAATTCCTAATGTATATAGTTAAATAGTCATTACCTAACGGTCCTAACGTGAATAACAAAATGTACAATTATTATACGCATAGGTAATTATATTGTCATTGAACACCAACGACCTGTTAACGCGCAATCCAACATGCGCAGGTAATCTTAAATCGATGCGGCACACGAAAGCCGATCGTTAATGACGCTGAGTAAAACAAATACAAGAATTCAATAAATATGCACGGGTACGTTAAGTCTTAAAGAAGAAAATACAAGTGAAATGAGAAGGAATGAACAATGGCGGCGTGTCCGAGGTATACTGCTGATTTAACAGCACCCAACCATTGATTATGAATTATATTAGCATTTATAATTAATATCGCGTCGAAAACAACGGGTCATCGGTGAAAACAAACTGATAGAGACGCTATTCGCGGCGTACAGGGGTCACTTTTCTGTACCCAACAGGAAACTAATACTGTTAGTGTCGGGCCACACGATGCGGTATCACCGCATGTGGTGGAAAAATTTGCGGCAATACCGGATAGGTCATGTTCAACCACACGATGCGTTTTCGCCGGATGCGGCAGACTAAAATAATTATTTATTTATTTACAAATTATAGTTCCTATTTATGTCACTGGTAAGTATGATAGGTCAGTGTGATATTGGTTTTCGTCAAGTACAGTTGCATGTTTTTACAGTTTAATCATGTGTGATAATTTACTTTTGAATATAATATGTGCTGCGGAAGCTGCCGGTGAACTAGATGAACCAACTATTCCTACTCCTAAAGTAAGGAAATATTGGGTTCATCCAGTTCATTCAAAAATAGAAGGTGAAAATTATTTTTCTATCTTTTATGAAAATATTCGAAAATTTCCCTTGAAGTTTTTCGAATATTTTCGTATGTCAATTACTTCATTTGATGAATTGTTAAAAATATTGAGGCCTTATTTGACAAAGCAGCAAACAAACATGAGGAATCCTATCAGCGCAGAACTAAGACTAACAGTCACGATAAGGTAAGAAAAACTATAGAAAAACTAGAATACTATAATATTAATTAGTGTGTATATAAATGTGTATGTATAATACCTATAATATTTTTAATATTTACATAATATTATGACGAGTGGAAAGTCACAGTTTTAATAGTTTAAAATATTGAAATAAACTTATTTAATATTTTCACCTGTATCGAAGTACAGTATGACGCACTCATCGTTATTTATGTAAATACCTATTTAATGAACTAATATAATTAATTATACTAATATAATTACCCAGCAATGATGTAAATATATCAAATTAAATTAAAAAATAAAATAATAATTCTTCATATTGGTGTAAAGTTCTGGACTCTAGAAAGTTTAATTACTTGGACAATATAAATTAACCAACAAAATTCTCCTTTATTTTGTGTTAAAGATTTATACTATTTTTCAATAAGTGCACATCAAAATATAAAATAGTAATGTTAGTAATAATAATAAAATATAAAAAGTATATTATAATAAAATAAAAATCAACTTAAATAGAACTCAAACATAAAAATTAACCTTTTTATCATTTAAAAATACAAATAAAACCTTTTACTTTGTATAGCTTAAATAAAGCAAATATCTTTTTGTATTATTACATTTTTTATTATGCATATAAATCCTTTCTTAGAATTACTTAGGAACTTGGAGGTAAACTATCTGATTGATGATGTGGATATAGAGCTTGAGGTGGAGATGGATAAGGATCTTGAGTTGAATGTGTAATACTTGGATACCATTGACTATTTTGTAGTAGATTTTGGTTTGGTAAATGCAAAGTAGAGGAATATTGAGGATAGACCGCATTATTTTGATTTGAATAGGGTTGAGAATAAACTGAACTACTACTCGTCGAAAGCTGTACATTTTTAAAAAACTGTAGACTATTTAAGCGAAATTCTAACTTTTGAGAATCGTTTAACTTTTTATAGTCCGGTAGCAAAGATAATAAAAAATGTTTATCGGGATCAATGTTTTGAGTTAGCTCTATATATGACAGTAATTTATTTTGAAAAGGAGTAGTGGTCGGTTCTTTTTGATTTTTTTTTGATTTTTTTGATTGAAAATTAACTGTCTGCTCCATGCTAACGGCATCCCGTTTATTCACTGCATTACCAACTTCAATAATTTGATCATCACTATCAACAATAATTTGCGCACTAGTATCGCAGCTTTCAACAGTTTCATCAAGATCATCCTCAAAATTTCCGAACGTACTACGCAAACATTTAATTTAATTTTACATTATTTAACAGTGCATTAAGTTTTAAATATAAATTCTACAGCGTATAGTTTTATTACACATGTGATATACAAATAGATAAGTACCTTCTTCTTTCAGTTACTGGCTTCAAAAATGATAATATCTCAGCGAAATGATATTTTTTTCTATTGGAGGCACTAGCACCTGATTTGATCGAGTTTTCTTGTTTAATGTATTTCAAGTAATTATCACGTAAGTGTCTCCACTTTTTGTCTTTTATGTCTTTAACTGAAATTTAAATTTAAAAAAGGGGTCAAGTGGATGTCGCTCTGTTGTACAGTAGTTTACAAGTTAGTCACTGTAATGGATAGTATTAAATAATAGTAGTATATACATATATTATATATATATATTGTATATTAAATCAAGATAAATTATGAATATTTAGTAACAATTAAAAAACAACATAATTATTTTTTTTAAATAGATATTTGTCAACTGGTACATGTTTCAAAGCTCTGCAATTCGACTTTCATATTGGGAAAAGTACAATTGCAGAGATTGTTAGAGAAGCTTGTACAATGATTTGGACAATTTTGCAGCCTTTAGAAATGCCACAACCCACTACAAATCAATGGCTTGAAATAGCAGGTACATTTTATTCAAAAACGAATTTCCCAAACTGTTTGGGAGCTATCGACGGTAAGCACATCAGGTGCAGAAATCCTCGAAATTCGGGATCATATTATTTTAACTATAAAAAATATTTTTCAATAATTTTAATGGCTGTGGTTGATGCTAACCTGAGTTTTGTTGTAATTGATGTCGGAGCTTATGGAAGAGAATCGGATTCAAACGTATTCAAAGAATGTCCATTTGGCAAAAAACTATATTCTGGTCAGCTTAATATACCAGAACCTGCATACTTGCCTAATACCCAAAACGTTGTACAACCATATGTATTTGTAGCAGACGAGGCATTTGCACTCCATAAAAATTTACTAAGGCCATATCCAGGACGAGGCCTTACTGACAAACGTCGAATTTTTAACTACAGGCTCTCTAGAGCTAGACGAACTGTGGAATGCGCATTTGGAGTGCTGTCAAACAAATGGAGGGTGTTGCATACCCCTTTGCTGGTAGAACCAGATTTTGCAAATGAAATTATCAAAGCATGCTGTATATTACACAATTTTGTGCGTCAAAGGGATGGTATCAATTTTGACGACATGGCAACGAGTCAATTAGTCGATGACTTGGAGGTTCGGGGAACAGCACCACGTACACAGGGATTACAGGTCAGAGACTACTTTTCCGATTATTTTATGGGTCCAGGCGCAGTACCATTTCAGTACACATGTATTTAATGTTTTGTATTTTAAGTTTAAAATAAATACATGACATTATACAGATTTTACTTATTTTATGAAGAAACAGATTACACATAATTATTTATTATTATTTTATTTAAGTTATATCTAGGAGATTACCTAAAATGTATTTATTTACATATTTCTGTTTTTTTTAAAAGTTTTTTTTTTAGCTTTTGATATTGTACAGGTTATTACAATATTCAATTTGTGATATATATTTAATTTTATTATATTTTAAAATACAGATATATATTTTCAGTACTGTATAATTATATAGCGTTATAAATGTAAAATGACCTACTGATAACTTACCTCTTTCATCCTTTTCTGTAGCTGAAAGCTCATTCCAGTCACTATACATCGTTTCACAGACCGAAGTCCAAGCCAAAGCTTTAAAATGTTTATTATGGTAATCGCTATCACCAATATTCCATAGACATGGTTTCGATTCTACTTCAATTATTAGTTTTTCGTAATCGAACATTTTTATTTAATATATTAATTACTTTTTTTACATAAAAATAAAATAAATAAGTTCACCGCATACGACACTGCCGGATCGTGTGGTCGAACTATACTAAAATAATGTATATTTGGAGTTTGTCCGGTATTGACGATCCGGTACCACCGCAACATGTTGCGGTAGAGACCTGCCGGAACCGGCAAAAACGTGTCGTGTAGACCAAAATTAAATTAATAATTTAATATAATGTATTTTTAAAATATTTCCGCCGGATCCGGTGTCGCCGTATCACGACGGATCCGGTAATACCGCATCGTGTGGCCCGACACTTAATTATTTACTATAGATTTATAAAAGTTTAGCAGGGGCTCGTCTAGACTATAAAAACTTATATAAATTAAAACAGTAAAGATTTGATGTTTAAAAAAACAATACAAATCACGGAGATAATCGGTAACGTTACACATCAATAGAAAGTTGAATTTAATAACAAACATAATAAAACCGAAATCAAACGCAAAAACGTTGTAATGTTCACAGATAATCGCCGATTCACGTTAAATATATAAAAGTTGCAGTATTAATAATTACTATGACCATTGACCACACTGTAAGATATAACCTCGTATTTATTATAATTGCAAGTAAGTACTATGAATAATAATATGTAAGTACGACTGGAACAAATTAATAATAAAATTAGTGACCACGTATTTTTTCATGGTTTTCAGAGTCGTTCTTATTGCTAGCTAATACGTCAAAATGATACATATCTACCGTAATAATGATATTATGTTATATTAGTATCTAATAATTTGTTACCGAAAAAATTATGTAAAACAGTTTTTAGGCGAGGCCAAAACGAGAAAAGGCACGCATGCCTACGTCACGAGTTCTTGCAGTTACCAGCTATATAGGCTATAACTATATTATGTATTAATAACTGAACCGTCCGCCGACACGTGTGATAAACACCAACGATGGATAACCATAAATAAAATAATCGCGCATAATAAATATGAACTATAATAATATTATAACAATAATTCCTACGGCCGGACGACCTTATTCTAGACATGTACCTGTGGATAAAATGCATACGCATGGCGTTATAGACGTGCGTGAAGTTGGACCCCCACCGTGACCAATTTATTTGAAAGTTATGTTCTCATTTTGCAAATAATTTGAAAATATTTGCAAATTGGTTTTCAGAATTTGCAAATAAATTCCCTGTCTAGTATAAAAATATAAGATTTTTTTATTGAATACAGATTTTGTATATAATATAATTTTTTTTTATTTAATATAGATTTTTTAATAAGATATTTTTAAATAATCCTTATAGACAAAAATAAACAATGCGATTTTAATAAAAATCTAATTCTTAAAAAAGCCTAAAATTAGAATCTCATAAAAATCAAATTTGAATAAAAATAAATCCTTAGACAAAAAAATTAAAATTTAACTTTTTTAAACAATCTAAATTAAATTTAAAAAAATTAACAGACGTGCATTATAATCAATAAACCTGGCTGTATCGAGTATTTGAATACATACACATACGCGTAAAGTATACAATTATTTGAATGTAGTTACAGGATCATCGAAGAAATACACGTACTATTTATCTATATTATGTGGTCCAAGATTTATAAACGTAGTCCAACCCAAATCTCAGATTCAGTTAACGACACCGTTTGGCGGTAAAAAAGAAATATTTTTACCTCCCGATACGGTCATCGTAATATTATTATTCTTTTATTGACCACTTGGCACGTCGAAACGATAATTCCGAAACCGACCGATATTTCAAATTCCATCGTTTCGTACGTAAAAAGAAGTACAAATATATAATATATACGACAAATTATGACTATATAATATATAGCAGCCATTGTACCTATTTAAATAATCGACAAAATACATTTATAAACCATAGAATGTTGAAAGACTAAATAAGAATGTTTCAATGACAATTTAAATAATTGCAAAGATGTGACGTTTCTTCTGTAAGCCACCCCAAGTGGTTTTCCTGTACATAATAATATACTACTTATATTTTGACGTTTCTACCATGACCTGATATTTCCCCACGTGTGACTGAGTAACTAAGTAAAACTATTCAACTATGCACTTGGCTTTTCGAAGAACTTATATACATTTAGGACACATAACTGGTATACATATTTCCGAAAGTGTATAAAACAAAAAATAAGTAATATATACAAGGCTTTATGATTTTTGAGTTGGTCGGGACACTTCCAAGCCCGAGTTTGATGTCTCGTATTCATCATACCTATATATATATATATATAATGCGATATATATATTGAGATATCAGACGTATATATAATATTATGTGTCAAGCCCTATACGCCGTCGTCGCCGCCAAAGCTGTGGTAGTGGTGGTGGTGGTGGTTTTAATTCACGTTTGGCAAAGCTGTATAATACCGCATAAAATGTACAAAGAAAATTATTTTTAGCATTAACGGAAATCGAAAATTTACAACAGTGGTCCGACTTAAAAATAAAAGATTCTGGAAAACGTAACATCAACGTCTGAGTCACAGTCGGCAACGCATATATTATATTTATCGTCTGCGCGCCACAACAATAAAACACGGTTATATTTTCAACATGGCTCTGCGACTGCGTCATGGATAATATATTGTATAGATGTTTAATACGATATATGTATCATAAATTCGTATTTACCTATACACGTCCGTGGATTTTAATCACAGTAAATCTCATGTGTGTTGTATCGTTGTAGTAATAAACTGTCATAAAAAAGAAGCGCTTGTAAATTTAGGCACACCACATTGAGTAAGTAGTAAATATACTAATAGCAAATTGCACCCATAATATCTAAGTAACATTGAATTCATCGATATCTATTATATATATTTTAAATACTGTTGTTCATTTATTGGTGAATATGTAAAGATTATGATGTCCCATTACTATTACTATATGCTGAATGTTGATATATAAATTATCATAAAAATAATATTTCTATTGCAGGGCGCAATTTATGATATAGAAATTTGTACCTGAAAAATATCGGGCGCAATTAACTAAATAGAAATTTGTATCTGAAACATACAGGGCGCAATTTACCACAAAGGAATTTATACCTGTAAAATATCAGGCGCAATTAATAATTCTTACCCTTTGTTGGAAGCAATAAATTTACGTTTGTCCAAAAAAGTTGGTGAACTTGTACGTATAAGCTCTATTATATGTGTTAAAAAGTACTTTTCACACTATTTATATATGATTGGTCATTATCATTAAAATAAGAACAATATATTTTTTTAATGCTATGCCTAATTATAATTATTTTTTTTCATATAGATTTTTAATTTCATATTCTAAAGCAAAATATTTTACTGAGAATTATAACACTCAAAATCAAATTTTAAATAAATAATTAATTTAAGTAAAAAATATTCAAAGTTTTTATAAGTGGTGCCTCTCCTCCATTTCACTCTGCGCATCTAAACTTTAGATAGTATTAGGTATAATTAGGTCGCAGTTTCGTCACGCGCCGTTCAAACCACAAACTGGAGCCCTATATCACCCTGTACAGCTGTACCAATACATTCCTAATATCTGCAGTCACAGGTTTATTTCGTCCAACAACTCGGAAAACCTCACACCGAACACGCGACGCCTTTACTAAGAGGATATTATTATAAATATTTCGATGAGCTAACAGAAAACAATATATACGAATGACTCACTGCGTGCAGTATAGAACATGAGATAAAACAGCCAAGTGGCGACGTTCTGCCGATGGGACTTGATTACTTGAACGATGGCCAGAAAAATAAGTCATAGCCCATAGGACGCAACGCGTCTCACGAGATATCATATTATATGAATGTATATAATAAAATATTATGCATTAATTAACCAGTTGGGAATGAGAAAAACTTTTAAAAAGTGCTTTTATAAACGCACGATTAATTTGTCCCCGGTGAATTTTTTTTAATTTAAACGCTCTATTTACTTGATTTTTTTACTTACAAATTATTTCTTATAATAATAATAATTGTATATAGTTTTACAGGAAATCTTGTACAGGTTAGTGTTAGACAAAGGATACACATAATGTAAATACAAATATTCCAATAATCATCATCAATATATCATAATAATATGCTGCGCAAAAGTAATGTACCAACATTATTGTTTTGTTTTGTTATTTTTTGTTAAATAAACGTCTGTTTAAAAAGTATATAATATAATATAATAATACGGTGGCGCAAATAAATGAACATGCTGCGAGCACGACAGTTGAAGGAGATACATGTTAAAACACGAGTAGAATTTAATTTTATAACAAATTATTCATGATTAAATTGCAGAACGAAAAACAAACCCTATAAACTGCAGTGGTATACAAATCTACACAAGCGGTCATTTTTAAAATTTCCAATGAACACAACTTTTAGGTTTTTAACCCAACATACAATTTATTCATTTCATAATAATTAGAAGTAGAATAATTTTTTGAAAAACTTGACGAATTATCATCAAATATTGCAATAATAGTTTTTTATTTGTAAAAATATTTTATGTTTAATTATGATTGTATTTAAAAGCTACATCCCTACATTATGCTTAACCTATATATGCCATGCAAAAGGGCAGGGGTACCCCTTAAAATTGTGCTGCATGACTCCAACATGTAAACTTTAAACGTTTTAATATTTTGACATTTTAATATGAAATAGTCTGCTTAGAAATACTAAACAAAAATACAGTGGGAATTATTCAAATTATATGTACATTTTTTTACAAAACCTCCAAAAATAGTGTTTTAATGCTATAAAATCATCCTGTAACTATACATTTTTATGTACATACAGCCTAACAAATTATACAAGGTTTGCTCAACGCATGTCCCCGGTTAAAGAATTGTTTATTGTCCAGTAGTTGCTTACTATAATTATACTATGGCCGTCAAAATGGTTTTCAAATCAAATGTGAATTTAACAATCTCTATTCATACAAAACCTTATCGAAGCTTGCCTAATACACGTTTCAACCACCTGACATAATAATAATAAAACAAGTTATTATATCGTTAAAATTGAATGTTTTGACAAGCATGCACGATATTATAATTTATAATCCAAAAATATAACAAACATTTATTATTTTACTATAACAAGTTACTCTTAATAAATAAAATGTGAAAATCAACAGAGAGGAATGTATAGGCACAAAGAGTTTTGTTCGTGTTGTCGTATGTAGTCGATAGTTAACTTGTTAACTTAAATATCTGATAAAATTTTTAGTATCTAATAATTAATGGTAACGTCGTAATAATATTTCCTCTCTATAAATAAGTCTTTTTTTTATTGATCCTTAAGCCTGGCCATCCATGGCCATTAGCTGTTTGTAGGGTTGTATCGTGGTGGTGGAAGGGTTTGGAACGGTGAATTTTTACACATAAGTGTTTGTGTTTGGCAGAATTTTTAAGTGGGCACCTGTAAGTATTTACCATGCCCGGAGGGGGGGGGGGCGGCCTTTTTCTCCAGACACCGTGACTGCCCGAAGAAAAATACCACCCGTAGCCGGGATCAAACCGGCGTCGGTGCGCATCGCAACTGACGCCTAAGTGGCGGATCCAGGGGTAGGGCAAAGGGGTCATCGCCGTAGTTTTCCTTTTTTTTACACTGTGTTTAGCCAATTTTGGAACTTTTTATACTTTTGCCCCCCCCTCATGCCCCTCCCAAAATTAAGCCCTGGATCCGCCACTGTGACGCCATAGTCCGCTCGGCCAGTCCGACCCCCAAAAATAAGTCTATATAGTCAGTCAGTTGACACTATATATTAGACATTTAGATTATGATCATGATGATAACAGTAGTTATTTTAATTAAGTTTTGTAGTGGATCGGCCATGGATACGTCGTACGTGTCAAACGCAACATCACATATTATAGTACTATGTATTACTCGGAGTTTTCAATATACCCGTCGAGATTATCCCCCAGCACGACAACAAATCAATCGACCAAAAGGTGGACTTTCTGTATATATACATGTTTTACATATACGACAAAAAAATCTATATACATCGGGGGGTGTTAATGGTAGCAGTCGGACGCCCGAAATGGAAACGATAAGACGTATTTTCTGGACCGAAAACAATGCGTTTCCGATGGTCCGCGCGCATACAATGTACATACTACATATAGTATACGATTCGTAAATCACCCATCGCAGGTTTTTATTTATTATTCAGCTGCGTCGAGGGGCACACACACACACGATAATATAATATATACTCACCACCGTTCGCCGAAAACGATTTTCCACCAAGGAACAGAATAATATAATAACAACAATAATATTATTCGCACTGGGTTATGTATTCGATAAATGAGGGAGAAACATATGTGGTACTGATGATGTAGTTATCAGGCCCGTCGTTAAATATTTTCCGCCCTTAAGCGTTCACTTTAATGCCGTTATTCTTTACCGATATTTATTTAACTTTGCCACCTTAAATTTCTTTAAAATTGTATGCCACCCTCAAGCAACACATGACATGCATGTGCCGGCCTAGCGACGGACTTGGTGATTATACGTACACACACGCGGACGCGAACGTTTCAAAAATGTTTTTGTTAATATACATAGATTTAAAGGATTAATAGCAAATATAGTATATACAAGACTCAAATGTATTTATATGTGTGTGTATATAATATGTATTATAAGTACAGTAAAATAATAAGAGTTAAGATACATCGTTATCTCGACTGACGGTATCGACGAACCAATATTATAGTTTCTAAATTAAATACTGGTAGATAATGAAAACATTTTTCATTTTTGTTGTACACAATTATATAAAACACATTATACCTAGCTATATTGTTCGTGAACACAGTTGTAAATATTTGTAACAAATTCGCAATTAGATTCTTATAATATGGCATTGCGTTATTTTACCTCGGTTATACTGCAGTGATGGGGTAGGGGCGATCCATGATAGGATGTAATTTCAGTATTGTATAGGGATTAACAACGAGGTAGGTTCCGGACAAAACACTAGTAAAACATTTAGGACCCGAAAATCTGCAATAACGCCATATTCTACAGGATATAATAGCGATATGTACATTGTACATACATTATACGTCTTAAAACTATTATATTATTAATCACGTAATATTACCTATATGATAATAAACAATAAAATATCTACTGCCTATATACTGTAATATTTACACATCACGTTATAGTTAAAGCTTTAACTTAGCTTTAACTAGTTGTTGAGATTTAACGATGAGTCTTATAATAGTCGTGTGTTTTTTTTATGTATCGAATAATATATTAGGAACGTTGTTCCAATAAATAATACATTAATACATTAGTCTTATCTATCACAGACCGTAGTGTACATAATAGTGTTTCAATAGTCACACAAGAATACAAGACAGATGCAAATAATCAGAAATTAATAAAATAAAATAATTTTATTTTAATAGGAACCTTTTGTAAGAATAGAACAAGTGCTTAGCAACGATATAAACGATGTGTTGTATACACGGAATGATTACAACGCGTGCGTAAGCAACACAACAGTTTTTTTTTAAAGTTTTGTTATTTTAAACACAGCATTAAGGTAGATTTAAGAAGAAAAAACATATAACTAAGCGAGAATAAAGAGAAATGTCTTTTGTCACGACGCCAAGAAAAGATAATTAATCAATTCATTCAATTCGTAGAAAAATAAACCAAATCTAACTTTTAGAAAATTAAAAATGTCCAAATGTTATTCAGTAGTCGTTCTTTTAAATAGCGATGACATCTACGGGGGATCTCCACTTAAGCGTTTACGGAAATGCTGTTCGAGAGAATTTAAATCTTGACAGATCATCAGCGTATATGCTAACGGAATGGTGGTGGGTGTTCGATCTAAATCTTTACAGCTGCCACCAAATGAGTATTTTTGTAAGGAAAAAACTTTTTCTTCCGTAAATAAAAACTATTTTAGTATGGTTTTTTTTTTAATACGATAATTACCAACACAATTATATCGTTCATTAAGATAATTTAACGAAAGGAATGCTTTTCAACAGTGTTATTTTAACGATAAGTACTGTTTGAAGTTAATAAACCACTCAGTGAATATAATATGATATCACGTATACCTATTATGTATATTATCGTGGAGACCTCACATTAGATAAGAACTTTTGTTATTAAACTATCTCATAGCACTTTTGTGTAATGTAAATTAATAAAATTATGCATACTTAAAATAACATCTTGAATACATTATTCAGTAATTTTTTTCTTTCAAAAATTGATTTGGTAAAAAATGTATTTTTAACATACAACGATTGAAAGTTCATCGGAAGTCACGTTATTTCTTTTCAAATAGTTTCTTACATTACATATGTATAGAAGTTTCGTATTTTACTCAGCTTATTCCCTCCTTCCCTAATCGTGAACATTAATTTGGTATTCAAATCGCATACAAACTTCTACATAAATATAACGTAGTGTTCACCCTCAGTCCTTTTCCAGAAAAAAAAAGTTCACCCCTCCTCACTTCTAATGGGATCTGTTCTGAAACCAAATTTATTATTACACAAAGGTTTCTCTTTCACATATATATATATATTATATATTATTATACACGCATATTCGAGTAAAGGCTATGGAAAAAAACCGAAAGCGCGTGAACGTATAACTGTTGTAACAACTATTAAATTGCGTGTCGCAGTTTAGACTTTATAAGAGCCACATTGAACATTGTAAACCACATTTGTTTTTCCTTTCAAATTATACGACAAGATTAAACTATATATTTTCATAGAATCTGCAGTAATGCCATTATATACCGATTGAAAATGTGAGTGTCAAGAAAAGTGTCCATATATATATTATATTATTATATATACATAATTACAATATATACATACATACATGAAGTGAATATACAGAATTTGTCTGTAGGTATACCGCTACATATAATATATTAACAAAATGTGTTGTTAGCCAAAAATCATCCACGCCATGGAATCAACAAAATACAAACTTTATATACTCGATCTTATTCGACTATACTATGGTACCTATATAAATTGGCATGTTGTGGAATGTTATATTATTATTTCAAATTCAAACGAAACTATGACTATCATTATAGTATCATATAAAAACACATTTACTGATCTATATTCTATCTCGAGTTAGACCCTAATACCTATATAACGTCGCGTTCTAAACAAATCGGTTCGAATCAAGTTTTACAAATAAAAAACAAAATTATATATTATTATATTTGGCTTAATGTATAAATTTAACGGTACATATATATTCGACGCACAAGTACCTACACAATACTTTGTATATATCTGGTATACTTAGTCAACCCTAATTTTCAATTTGTAATGCCCTGTTGTGTGTTATGAATAACATTTAATCGAGTCGGATACAACACGAATTTTATTTTATAAATATTCTTATATATAGATACGTTATTCGTATCATGTTTGTACTCAGCAACTATCATACACGTACAAACCCTTTCAGATGAATAGTAATGTACGCAAATAATAGATGACTGACAGACGCATAAGCCGTTACAAATATATGTAATTTTTTATTTTAATTAGACTAATACGTTTAAAATTACCTGAATGTGTAATAGCCCGGAAAGTTATAATCACAAAAATGACAGCACAATAGCACACAGCTGTCTATATACCTCAACAACCCTTTGGCTGCTTTACGCGTGACGTCAATCGGTGTACCTTTGTATGTATAGTGTATATAATTAATAATATGTATCTGCGAGTATCGAACGTGACTTAACCCTTGGTGGCTTAAACCACCTTATGGACGAGGAAGCGTAAAAAATTATTTCGATTTATTGAATTAGTGCTTAGTGTAAAGCGATGATTCTATTGTATTTTATTATTATTATTATTAATCCACAAAGTCGAATCTTTTAAGAGGCATGAGCCCCTTCTTACATTGGAGTTCATATTTCTGTTGAGGCGTTTCCAAAACTCTGCATATATATATATATATATATATATTATGTATATATATACAGGTACTACATAAAAAATTATATATACACACCTAGCTATGCAGTGTAAATCGTCTATAATCTATATATATATATATACTGTAAGTAGATAACAGATAGGTACTTATAATTACATCATGTTACAATGTCAAAGGCAATAAACTATAATATCATATTTCATTGAGTTAATTCTTTGCGGAAGACGTGGCGAGAGCTTCTCCAATGAACCACACTACCACGTAATTTGCAGCAATATTTATTTCATGTGAAATTGTACCGGTCGGAAAAAATCCTTGGAGAACAATCTAGTTGATTCGCGATCATGATATGATAATGGTACATAAAAGAAACCTAATACCGTTAGAGAATAAAAATTATAAGAATAATAAAAAACAAAAATCGCGGCCTGAAAATCCCCTTGATGTTCGATTTTTACCGGATATTTGCACACTACTTGATATGTATAGTAATATCCTAGAGTGATTTATTCAAATTATTTTTCTACGCATTGATATTTCATCTAGAGTATTTTTAATTATTTTTTAATGGCAACCTTTCTATGTAATTGAATATCAAACCATATTATATAATATGATTATAATTATTTATAACTTTATTAACATTGTTAAAGTTTATGAAAGTCCCCGAAATTTAGAGAAGAGTGTTTCTCCTGCCGCTCCACTCAAGTAAACTTTAAATGCTTTTAATGAATATTTAATTGTTCAACACTTTTACAAAAACATATCAGGGGTTACAAAAAAAAAAAATATATTACGTTTATAATAAGAACTATAAAAATTTGAAAAATATCATTCCACTTAAAAAAATAAAGACGAATAACGATTTCACGATGACTACCAAAAATAACCGTATGAATGATATACGAGATTCTGGTTTTCCTGTAATCTCTGCAGATATAGCAAATAGTCTTCGACAGTTCGACTCGCACTCGCCCTGTATATAGGTAGTACCTATAGCAATTTTGTAATTCGTATTGTACCCATACATCAAAAGGGTTGTGTTCGGGGCCCGGAAAACGATCTGATTTTCGACGTGTATACCTATATGATTATGTTTATAGAGACCGATTTCCAACGTCGAAGAACGCCAATAACAATATATATAAGCAGGCCCGCCAAAAGGAATAACAATAATCGGGCGGAGAAAAAGCTAAAGAAAAAAGGGCGACACACAATGGTGGACAGCTATATATAACATATACATTATACATATATAATATAATAGTAGTACAGCGTGCGCGGTACGGACATATGTGGGGCAAGTCCTTTTCACTGTCGGCGGGGGACACCGTACACGCACATGAACACATGCGCGCGCGCAACATCATTGCATATATACGCTTGTGTGTGTTACCCTATTCATATATATATATACGCATACACAATCGCGGTATTGTGAGTTGGGTTTTTTTCTTTTTTTCATTTTTCGAGGAGTCGAAATAATAATAATATATAATATAAGAAAGGGGGTGCTTCTGAAAAATATTCCGGGACGCGCGGTCCGCAAGGTGAAAAACGGCCGTTGGGACTTCTCGCGCCGTGATGAGACGATTTACAGCCGGGTACATACATCATATATATTGGTATATATACAAGGTACTATTCAGTATTCACCAAGTATGCTCACCTCAATTATTTCCTTTAATAGTACATTAGGTAGGTAATTCAAATTCTGATTTTTGGAATTTTTAAGTACCTATACTTTAGGACCACATTATCAAATACTTCGATTAAGGTGTATCCTGCGGCAAAACCAACTTATTTTTTTTGAAAAAAATTTACATTTTTTTTGGAAACTGTTAATCAGATAAACAATATTCGAATATTTTGATATATCTAATTTAAAATTATAAAATGAGAAGTTTTATATTTATTAGGGCCTGATTTATTTTTTTGTATTAAGGATATTAATATAATAGGTCCATGTTAATAGATTTGGAAGGTATGGAGGCTAAGATGATTTGAAAATTGTAGTAGTTAATATTAATCTATATCTACATTTTAAAATTTGTACAAGTGTCGGAATATAATAAATACTAGGTCCACTGCTATTACATACATTTTATAAATTTTTTTTAAAATTTATTTTTAAGTAAGTACTATACATTTTAATAACTCAGAAACTATTCAATTACATTTTGATTTAAAAAAAAATCAATATTTTACAGACATTTGAAAAGATTACTATCACTACAGGACACTCCTTAGGACACTCCTTTAGAAAACTATAAGTACCTACTTAATTAAAAATAAGGTCCTTAATAAATATACTTAAAAATTCCAAAAACCATAATTTGAATAAATTCATTATTTTTAAAAGAAAAAATGAGAAGTGATCATGTGCTTGGTAAATTTCACTGTATATTCAACACCGCACATTCGAAGACGCGCCTATATTTTTGTACTTTAGCGGGGACCAACGCACAGTTCACGAATATTATTGTTGTATACATGTATACGGTTTACCGTGTGTCCGCGTAAACTGGGTGAACTCCATGACTCAGTTTCCTATACATTACTCAGTAGGTACCCTATACATATTTTAGAATTCTGTCTGCAGCAGATTGATGATCTAATAGTCTAGTGCAGTCATTCTCAAAGTGGGCGATAGCGCCCCCTAATGGGCGTTGGTGGTCTTCAGGGGGGCGGTAGGATGCCCGAAGGAATTTTGGGGGTGTTGAGTTAGGTTTAGGGGGCGATACAAAAAATTATATATATAAATATTATAATTATATTATATTAAAAAAGTCTCATTTATATATTTATACATATATTAATACAAAATGTTATATAGTAAATCTATATTTATTAAAACAAAATCCTTTTTCAATTTATAAATTTTATATTTTGAATTCATAACTTTTTTAGCATGATTTTAATAAAAATAATTTTAATGTGAATAATTTTAATTATAAATGTTTCGTTTTAATAAAAATACTTTTAAGTATGAAAAAGTATGCGTTTTAATTGCTGTCATCCAAAAAGCTAATTTAAAATGTATGTTAGAACTCAGAAATTAGATATTGCATATTTATGTATTATAAATTGTAATATCTATTTTTAAAAGACATAACAGATGCT
Source organism: Metopolophium dirhodum (assembly GCF_019925205.1). NCBI lineage: Eukaryota > Metazoa > Arthropoda > Insecta > Hemiptera > Aphididae > Metopolophium > Metopolophium dirhodum. The sequence goes on along the minus strand of NC_083567.1, from coordinate 35,901,115 downwards.
AAGTTAATTTTTTTTTTTTTTTTGGGGGGGGGGGGGGGGGGCGCTAGAAAATTTTTGATTCTCAAAGTGGGCGTTGGATGAAATAAGTTTGAGAACCTATGGTCTAGTGTTATGTCCCGCAAACAGAATTCAAGAATACGTATAGGGTTACTGAGTAATATGGGTAATTTAATTATACAATATACCCTGTTTTTTGCGGACAAACGGTATATGAGGTAAACATTTGTATTGGACATCCTCGAATACAACTCCTTATATATTATGTTTAAATATGTCATATATTTAGGTATAACCTAGCTACTATCTATAAATTCGGTTGGAGTGGGTATGTGTTTTCACAGAATCGTCCCTTGCCTATTTTATCGTAGACCGTTTCGCATTCAACGAACACGCGTAATATATAAGCTATAGGTTAGTGTGATGCCGCTCTTCCAGCAAAGGCGTATGTGATATTGTATTATATAAATACGTATGTGCACTATAATACATGTGTATATTATCTCAAAATTAGATAATTGGGTAATTCAGATAATATGCTTCTTTGCGAAGTGCATATGATGTCAGAAGTTGACTAAGTGGCTCTATAGCCACTATAAGTGTATTGCAGACCCACTCAATATATTATTGTATAGTTTGACACTGTGACGCGTAGTTGTATACAAATTAAGAATAATTTTTTTCAATCAGAAACCGAACGTGAACTAATTAAGCGCTAGTTATGAATGCAATAATATTACTTTGGAAAACGATAATTGTTATTAAATCTGAAACGATAAATTGAGTTACAGGTGTAATAAACTTCAGTCGAAACTATAGATGCTGTAGAAGAGGTTATTTTTTCTGGTAGGTATACTTGTAAATCTAAAAATTATATGTCAATCCTCCGAGAAGTTTCTGAAAAAAGTTTTATGCGATCATACATCATAGTCGCTGTCACAGTTCCTTACTCTACACAGATGAATAATCGTGTTAAATATAATACTAACAAATATATAATGATAAATCTTGTAACATTTATGAGTATTTTGAACTATATAGAAACATTTTATTGCGGAGGCTATACGAAACGGCGAGAAAAAAACCGAGGATACTGACGTAAAACAATATTTTTTGTCGTAAAAATTGTGCTGTTATTATAAATTTATAGTAGGTATATGCACCAACACCGTACCGTCATGCTCTAAAATACATTAATACGTAGGTACATCGTTCTGAGAGGGTCGACGACGGATATTGTAGAATATACCAACACATCATGAGAGGACATAAAATAAAAAATGCAAGTTTTTCTGCTTAAAAATTATTGATTATGATAGTAATTATTATTACTATGTAAGTATATTATATTATTACATACTTAAATAAAAAATATTACACCCCAATCGTTTATAGTCTATCCCGTTAAGTACAACACGACGTTTCCCTAGAGTTTTATTCGTGTAAACGCAATGAAGACGTTTTTATTACAACCCTGCATATAAATTAAACGCGTGTAAGCTTTTTAAACACATATTTGACACAATTTTTCTGTTATTATTAATATTGTAATTAAATAATTATAAAACATACTATAGATACCTAACGTATACACTATACATTACACTATACAATTATAGATGTTAAAATGCAATAATTCAAATTTCACAAACACTTGAAAATATGCTGCAATGCTGCCAAAACTTAACGATGAATCCCATAAACAGAAATTAAGTAGGTATATCCATACACATACTTCTATTCCGTACGCTCACAGCAAATAAGTTTTATAATCTTAAAAAAGAACTTGACGGGTATAATATATATATTATATATATATATACCATAACCCGGTACCCAACTGTTTATGATTGCTCTCCATATTATTGAGTTATATTACTGCACAGCGAAACATCACGCATTGGGCCCCAGAAAATAAGGGGAATTGAGTAAAGCGCTCGCGCCAAACTTTTCAGAACGACAGATGGAAAGCGGTACGCACGCGCCACACGTGTGAAAAATCTTCCCGGTGAACTTTTTCAATAAGCTTGGGAGGACGACAAACATCATAAATTACTCGGAAACGATCTCTCTCTTTCTCTCTCTCTCTCTCTCTCTCTCTCCCTTTCTCTCTATTTCTCTCTAACCAAGAGTCTACACGACGCATATACATATATCAAGGGTGGCCGACATAGTCGATCGGCTTAAAAATCGATACGATATAATATATATATGCTGTAAAAATACTTGAATACCTTGTTATATATCCAACTGGCCAACCCTCCACCAACAGCTTTTACGTTTTTTCGATCTACGTATTTACATAACAGAAGATAAATTCAATCTAAAGTCAACACCATACAAATAACAGACCTATTCCATATGAGACATATATAATATAAAATATTATGCGCAGTGTCATTTATTTGGTATACCTAAATATAAGTGTCAAAAATGTATTTTAGGACGTGTACAATTGTGTCACATAGGATTTTTTTATATTAAAAGTCACCTACAAGGTACTTTTTAAAATAAGCAATAGGTAATATAAAATAGTTAATCTTAAAATTGTGCGAGGTGTAATGTATGTATGTGTGTTGGGGTGGGGAAGGAGAGTAACAAACGAATTTTTATTATTTTTAATTTTGACAAAAGCGACGATTGTCGGTAACTGTTGGTAGTGTTGTGCGGTTTTTCACTAAGACGAAATCTCATTTTGCAGTAAAACCACACTGTTTAATTGACGGCTGGATAGGTACAAATTCTGGCGAAGCCATAAAACGACGATGTTTATGTTTACAATAGCATGTCTTAAATTGTATATAATATACATCGGATAGAACAGAAAAACTCATTTTCTATTTATCCAATCTATAAACTTACTGTAGATAATAATGTATACTTACAGTTATAACTCTAGAGTTATTTAGATGAGCATTCTAACAGGTAATAAATTATTTTTAATAATAAATATAATTAGCGATGTAAATTCGTATTAACATGACGTATCAAATTGTATTATAATTTACAGGATAATTTGTTGAGCATGCTCTTCCCATTTTTATGTTTAAATTATGCATATATTCAAATTATGATTTTTAGTAATTTTAAGCGCAGTTAAAAACCTTATTTTCGATTACCTACTCAGAGTATTTTGTGGCCATACCAACTTTGGTTTTTCAGATGAAAACCTACATGTTTTAATGAAAATTGTAAATCAAATAATTTTTTTGAAAATGTTAACGTAATGTAATACAAATTTGAACGAAAAGTTTCTCACCTAGTTATTCATTCTACTTTAAATACTAAGAATATAGGGAATAGTCTATTAATAGGATATTATGTACTTTTGTTTTGAAAATTATTGGCAGTAATGTTAATTTATAAACATTTTATAATATTAAAAATGATCTGAGTATACTTAATACTAAGTAGTAATATTATTAACAAATGTTTTATGTTGCATATTTAATTAAATCACCCTGAACAACAATCTTATATAAAAAGCAAATATTTATGATTTATATTTCATGTTAAAATTCTAATTCATTATAGATCATTAATTATAATAACAAATCATTATTTGTCCTAATTTATTGATATTTAGCTTACATTCATTAGATATTTTGTTAATTTGTAGTTATTGTCTTTTACTGATCACAAAACTCTCCGTCTCGTTTTATTTTTTATCATTGTTAAATGTAAATTAATTTGCATTTAAATGAGTAACATTTATAATATTATAATATACCTATTTTTATATAATTATAATTATACTTATACTTAAAAGTTAAAACAAAATGTAAATCTATCAAAAAATACTAGATTTTATAAAGAACATTTTATAGACAACAACAATGTGTAGTATTGAATATGAATAAAAAGTTTTATTTTTACTCTAACAGACGATTGTAGTTCTCACAGTACCTACTACACATAGTATACTTACCTACTCAGATTGTCATTCTGAAAATATATTCGAATTATCCATAATATTTACAAAAAGAACGACCAAAATTATTTTTCAAATTAATTTTAGTTAATATTAAATATATTTTTAAATTTATTACAATCCAAAACATAAAATATTACAATGTGGCTCCATTAGTACCACACATACATATGAGAGTTTGAACATTTTTTCAGAATAATTTTAGGATTAAGTTTTTATCTAAAAAAATAAAAATATGATTCGTGAGGCCACTTAATTGACATTATAATAAATAAATATGTATTATGTATTTATATTCTTCCTATATCATTTTATATAAATTAGTCTTGCTTCCTCATATACTGTATATTATTACGTCTAATGTGGTATGTAATACTGATTAGTGATTACGGATATACTCACTAACTTTAATACGGATAATAACGCTTATGCAGCACTAACAGTTAATCCGGTAAAAAACGATTTTTTTTCTATTCTAATTGCCTCCTTCCCAGCAGCTTGTTATATTGTTGTATATTATATACGTTTACATTGGTAGTAATAAGTAATAACACACACAAACACAAATGCAGGGATTACAACGACGGACATGTCGAGCGGGCGGCTACCGTTGAAAATCGTACGTTTCAATAATAGCACCCCGCTGAGGCCGCCAGGGGCACAAGCCCTCTTTTTTCGTCGATACGCACTTGTCAATCCTCATTATTATATATTATTTAATACGAGAGCGTAATAATATGCGCATGCGATAATCTGATTCTGGTTCCTATATATGTATTGCACGACGATATCACATACACATCGTTATGATGCATAATAATATAAACCTCTTGCGCCGGTAGATAACAATACAACACATTTTTTTGCACATCATCGGATTTAATAGGATTTTTCGACAACGTACCAAGGTGAAAAATTTACATTCGCAGCATGGTACATTTATATATTATCCGCTAGCTCTGATGTTCATAATATATATTATATTTATATGACAAACACTATTAGTGACCATCTTGCCTGTGTCGGTAGATATTTTATACTTCGGCAAAATACAATAACTATTCTTATGTTTCTATGATATACGTAATGCGAAAGTGCAATAACAATAATAAACAGAGGGAGGAGGAAAATGAAAAATTAATGGTAACGTTCGATGACGGGTCCCGATGATAATTAAGTATGTTGCGCACGTTATTCGGTATTTCAAAGAGGGCAATAATAATATATTACCTAGGAATAACGCCGCGATACGACCGACCGGGTCGGGGATGGATGCAAAACTAAATCGAAAAGAATAAAAAAACACCACCACAAAAGACTTTGTAATTAAACATTCGGAGTCGAGACGCTTCCCCTTCGGTTTGCAAATAAAAAATGAAAAATAAAAAACGGGGTCGCGGAGCATTGTGCGCCAGTGAAGAATAATATAAAAGACACTGTACGGCGATGGTGGCATAAGAAAGGGGGGACCAGAATCCGTCCGCGGACATAGGCTTGTGCCCCGACGTTGGGGGTAGGTTAGTGCTACTGATTTTAAAATACCAGTTTACAGTTGCCCAACGATTTTAACGACTCTGCGGGGTTATACTGTTACCAACCCGTGCGGATTACACGTTTCTGGACAATTAAACCGTGTTTATATACTGTATGGGTAATTCAATTTTGTCTTTCGTTCAAATACTTTTAATGCCTAGTTCATAGCTGAAGGAAATTCGCACCAAAATTGGCGTAATGTTATTTTAATTTGCACATAAACTACACTAAATAACTGCAATAATTGTTGAGCCACTAAAAACCAAATACAGACAACTATATGCATAGATAGTTCTATTACTAGGTACCTACTTAAAAACACAAGATAATTAATTTTAATTTTTATAATTACATTTAGATCATCTGGACCACTTTAGGGCTAACCAGTCACATTTCTGAAGATATTGTCAAACGACGGTTTGAAAAAATAATCGACGTTCCTAAAGACAGAAAAATAAAAACTGAAGCCCACAACATTTCCGAGACTTCAATTGAAACGAAAATATTATCTATTTTAAACTTTCTGCTTCCATGGACTTCACACGCGCTTCACTAACATACGTACAGATAAGTTACCTATATGTAAACAACTAATGCGATCAAGCCGACCTTTTCATTAGTATCGTTATGGATGTAATAATATATATTATATTACATTATTATGTATACACGGGCCGATTAAAACGCGAACCGATTGAAGTAGGTGTAGGTATAGATATTTGATTAAACTGCGGAAAACATGTAATCCATAGAAACCCGCGTGTTTGTATATTACGTTCATTGGCGAGGACAAACAAATTCAGCCATATAATCATACTAAGGAATACAACATTATAATAAAATATTATACATACACGTCAAAAAGGAGTTATATGACGACCCAACAAACTATTAAACAGTATTAATTTATTCGTTTCGCGTAGTATAATGTATATGCACTATGCATATTATAATAACAGTCTGAAGAAACGCGTCGGAGAAAAAACTTTTATTCGGGTGTGTTGAATACAATTAAATTATTTAGCATATTATTCGTAAACGGTTATACTAACGGGTAGAATAAGAAACTCTCGCGGTTAAATAATCAATTTAGACGGATGGTAATAACAACAGTTTGAACAAATCGGAAAAGTTTCAGAATGCGCGCAAAACACGATTAATTATATATCTTGATTTTCGTTTTCCTGTAGTGTTGTTAGATGACAAATTAAAGTGGGTCTCCCTATATACACGACTACAGTTATATAATTATTGTATACGTAAAGCTGGGACGATTGTTTGCACAAGTGCAGTATACAACACACTACGAACATACACGAAATACACTTTGATAATTTTTTAAGCGTTATAGATTAATCATTTATAAAGTATAAACCATTCAATTGTTCGAAGTAGATCGATCGGATGTATATGTTTTAAAAAATATAACATAATAATATACAATAATACGTATATGAATACAGAGCGATCGTACATTATAACACGAGCGTACTCAAATTGATTTTCTTTTAGGTAGTTTATATTGTTTTATATTGTTTAAAAAAAGTATCACCTACTCGTCAGTCGTCACACGAATATACAATTTTAACATCAATTGGTGCGAATTACGACACGTACCCAGCTATATTTCGTCTTAGATAGTTAACAATATTATAATAACAACGATGCTCACGTGGAACGCTACAAATAAATCGTTTTGTACTTTTGTTCGTTTTTGTTATGACAAAATAAAAATATCTTTAATAAATTCAAAAAATTTATTTGGTCTAATAAATTACACATCCGCCGCAAATACAGTCACGCCATCTGCTATGCTATATTATTATAGTTCCTCGCCAGGCGATGGTAGGCGCGATCTACCGGTTGTCAATAGATTTGTCTTTCCTGATCGTAGACGATAATTTATACGCATAACGTGGTGAAGGTAGGTACTATACCATCAATGGCACTACTTATTACATTACAGATACCTCAATGACGAGGTACAATCGAAACCAGCTATACAGCAGAGCAATCACCTAATTCCCCCCTTGTTATGTATGGTATTTTATCATAATTTTAAAAATATCATTACCAAAACAAATTGAAACTTTACTCATTTATTTAAAGCAGCAAAACATTGCATAAAAGCAAATTTTAAATTTGAGGATGGGTTATGAATTATGATAGAAAATTGAATCTAGATTGTACTTTTAAGATGTAAAAATTGGAAATTCTCAAATTTTTTTTTTATTAATTATGAAAAACAAAAAAGGGGAAATTTTAGGCAAAATTGATTAGGTTGTTTAGTGTAATTTCACAAATAATTTATTTTATTATTTTCTATGTATAGACATAATTTTCAAAATATTTTGACTGGCTTTAAATTATTTATAGACATTTTCAATTTTCAATTGTTTTAAGTTTTTTTCAATAAATATCGCTTGGAAATATAATACAAGGTTCCTCGTAAGTTGTTATAATAGCAGTTAAAATGTTTTAAAGATACAAGGCACGGATTATTTTATAAACATTTAAAGTAGGTACACATTTTGTCAACATTCATCAAAATCTAGATAATTTGCAAATTATTTTGTACTTAGTAAAAATTTTATAAAATGTTCAATTTTTATAGTTAATTTTTATGAATTTGAAAATTTAGAGCAAGGTTTCTTTAAGTAGTTCATAGTTCATACTACACCCAAAAAGTATATAAACACATTTCAAATTTCAAATTTCAAGTTCATACCTACGTTTTGTCATTTTTGAGAAATAGCAATGAGTAAGTAATATTTGGCTTTTATATATATATTATAGATTATATAATATTTGCAATAACACCTACCTATCGAAATTTAATATATTATATTACTAAATATAATATATTTACAACATCCAACATTTTCAACATCGAAAAAATTTTTTTTTTAATTTTTATTATTATTCATAATACATCTTGAACTACCAAAACTATAAACTTACAAAAAATAAGATAATAATTATAATATAATACTAAATATAATCATTTATAATCATTATTATAAAATATGCATAAATTTACATTTTTCTGTCGGTACGCATTAGGTAGATGCTAAATAAGCACAACATATCATATTTCGTGCGCGCTTTCGTTGTCTATTGCATAATAAATTTTCAAAATATTTAGGACACATTCCATTTCAAGAGCATATAATTAATTAGAAAAAATGGCAATTTTAATTTTATCATAAAACATTACACGTTTTTACAATAATATATATGCCGTAGGTTATGCATGTAAGCAGTACAAAATACTTATTTTATCATTAAAGTATATTAATATTCGGTTGATGCGCGTAATTCATACTATTTTAATAATAATTGTAACATTTTCACATTAAGCCGGGTTGTGACTACACCGTGTCGTGTGATTTCATGTTTTTGTGTTTACACCAATGCTATGAATATTGTACCTGATGATAACATAATATAATTTTTATTTAGTTATCACTTTTCCGCAAGTACATAAATGTAACCACACGGTCAAAAGTTGAATATATTCAACTATGCGGTATCGTTTGGTAACTGTGATTATTTTACACTACACACGGTGTAGTGTGAACCCGGCTTTACTCGCAATTATTTTACACCACTAAGGTATTGAGATATCAAATACAAACAAATAACCTATAACCTACGTACGGAAAATTAATTTTGCATATGTATTCTAGACTAGTCGTAAACGAGATTAAATCGTAGTCCCGGACCTTACCCATACATACACAAGTGAATTTCATTCACACGTATTTTCTGATTAAAATATTTTTTAAATTTCACTTTTTTAAACTGTAACAGCTATAGTGTGGATTGTAAGACAACACAATAGTATCTAGTAAATTAAATATCGTGTTTGCGGAACTAGTGTCTTTTAAAAAAATAATAAAATAATAATACTTATTCGTTATATATAGATCTGAAGAAAATAATTTCAACATTTGAGTTCGTTGAAATTGAAAACGTTAAAAGCGTCATGCATAAATGTCATAACATAATCATCCAACATAAATAACTTAAAATTTGAATTTCGAAGATTTTATGCTATAGAAAATCAATAATACTATTAAAATAAAATTCACGAATATAACTGACATAGAATTAAAACCAGTTTAATAGTAATTAAAATGTTAATCGGTCACTAAAAAAAAATTTCGTTACTTATAGAAAAAATCTTAGAAATATTTTAAATACATATTTGAATAAGAATATTTACTTTTTAGTAAAACCATAGTCACACAAAAATATGTAAGTATAGGTACAGATAGGTAAATGCCAGAAATAAAGAAAAGAAACATGACAAATGGCTTTGAATTCATAGCATAGGTCATATAGAGGTACAAATAAGGTTAAAATAGTTACATTCATAGTTTTATTCAGAATCGAGTTCAGAATATTACACGATTATAGAACAGGTGCTAACATTTTGGCATTTATAATAATCGTAGAAAAATTATATTTATTAACAACAATATTCCAACTATATCAACCCAACTAAAAAACTTGATAAAAAAAACTAGATGATTACAATTTTATATAGATACTAGGTAGTTATAACAAAAAATATACATATTCGCATTTTTTTAAGCAGGTTCAAACAATTTATATTTGTAAATAGTAAATAATGTAAAAATATTGTTCTAAAGTGAACTGAAATGTATTATGTTCCTACTGAATTATTTGTTTTAAATAAATGTGTAATATTATATCTAAATATGACAAATATTATACACGAAGATCGATTTTATCACATTATTTATTTTTCAAAAATGAAAGTAATTTAAATAATTTAATTATTGTATTCTTCTATTTTTACATCTTTCTATTTGTTGCAAGTACAAGACTTATGAACAATATCAATTTTTAATTTTTATATGGCAACTTCACTTTTTGCTTCATAATTTTAAGTATAAAAACTTTATATTTTATTTATTATATTTGTTAGATTGTAAAATTATCAAATATTAATAGGATAGTTTTTTAAGCATTTAAGCTTAAATAAGTAATGGTGAATCCCAATTTAGCAAAAAATAAAGAGTGTTTTATTTAAAAGATTCACTATGTACCTACATATTTTAATTTCTTACCAAAATTAATTCATATTTAATTTTTTTTTCCAGTATTTTAAATTTATCTAGGCAATTTAAAAACAAATACCATATGAATAATTAAATGCATGAACAATATTTCTGAAATTATAATTTTAAATTTCACAAACGTGTACAACAATAATGAGTTCATACTTCGATAGAAATATAAGCAAATATACAGTATTCTTCGGAAATACTACTTGAACACGTTTATAAAAATAAAAATGTATAACGAAAAACGCATAAGAGAAATATAAAGTAAAAATGAAGTATTTTTTTCTATTTAAATATAAAACTCTTATCCACGGATCATTATTTTGTTTAATTTAAAAAATACAGTCATGTTCAAGGGGGCACTTATATTCTTTTAACAAAAAGTAACGTTTATTTATTTTTTATAGTATCTAGGTAAAGGTAAGCATAATTTAAAAATAAAGACACGGATATTTGTTTTTTGAATCAGCATAGATAATTTATCAAGGAATTTCATGAAATATTTAAGTTATTGAAATCAAGTTAATCGTAAGTTATATTCTTTACTATAGTAATATTATACTCAAAATAATAATTAACCGTAATAAAATTATACAAACATTGATATATTATATATATATTTTATATTATTATTTATAGTACGTACTATTAGGTAGGTACATAATACACTGCAGGGTAAAATCGTTATCATTAACCACTGTAATAAATCGAAAACCAAATCAATTGAATAAAAAAATGTATAAATTATTTTATGGCCTTAGATGTGATGATAAATCGTGTCAAACGAAATTAAAAAAAAAAATGCCATAAAAATCAATTGAATCAGTTGAAAATAATTCAAAACAATAAACGGAGACGTATATGCAACTAAATACACTTCTCTGTGTGAATGACAGTAGTCGTCCTCGTAGGATAGGCGTTCAAGCCAGAACCATTATCATTTCATATTAAATCACAAAACAAAATTATCTTTTTATTTACATAATAAAAATGGATGTATTTTTACCATCCAAATAACGCAAATGTTATTTTCATTGATATTTAAGATATTTCAAACTTAAAGTTACCATTCGAGGAATTTTTTATCGATAAAACTAAAATATAGGTTATATCGTAAGAAGTGTATATAATTTAAATGTTTATGATCTAATCAACGCGTAAAATTTTATTGAAAGATCAAATATACAGAAGTTAACATCAAAACGTAAACACTACTACGTATAGTATAATTATATAAAAATAAAAAAAATATGAATATATCATAATATATAAGTATAACACGTATATTAATAGGGTTTTTAAGAAATAAATTATACAAAATAATATTTTGTACACGGGATCTTGAAGTTCAAAACAAATAAACATCAAGTACGTTAATATTTAAAACGGAATACTGTGTCGACCATTAATGCGTTTTAGATTAATTAAGTGTTTAATTCGTATAATACGTTCTGCAGAAGATAATTTAATAATTACAAACCATTTATGGGCACTACTGTGGGAATTCGTTTGGTTGTATTATTACAACTTACAAATACCTCCACTAAACGCTATTTATTTTAACATATAATTATTTTAAACGCAGAATAATTTTTTACAAGATAATAATGTGAGTATGTCTAGTATTTATTAAAAAACACCTCACTCAACTGCACTGGAATCGAACTACATTTATATTTTTGTAATTTATTTGATGCGAAAAAATTTAAATAACTGGTAGAAAAATAGACAATATATACTACATTATATTATAGTCATAATAATGAGAATATTTACATATTATAATGTTTAAAATGTTTAAAATGAGACTACAACAAAAGGTAGTACTAAATTCTTGTCTACAATAATATAAATCAACTGATATGGCATACAAATTTAACATATTAAATAACAAAAAAGTATTTACTTCAAGTATTATTAAACGATTTATATGTACACAATCAGTAATTAACTTTAATCTTTAAAAACATATAACTAAATAATTAAAATACTACTCCAGTAATTCATAAAAATGTATTTTAAGCGCATATATGTGTCAAGAAAAATTGATTTGACGAAGGTTTGCGTGACAATTTCGTCTTGGACGCATATGCATGAGATTCTGTCAGCTGTCAATCGATAGGCTCAGTGAAAACATGGAAGTAGACTGTACTTAGGTTTATATAATAAGAATGAATGGAAGAATAACTTAACATCGATATTCGAAAGTATTTATTGTGATAAATGAAAATTCGTAATGTATATAGTTAAATTATCAACCAACGTGAGTAATATAATGAATACATGAACAATTATTATATCATATAAAATTATATTGAATAAGCCAGGTGATTATTTTATCATGACCCACTCATTATTTCAAAAACTATTAACACTTTTGAAAATATTTCTTATACATAATTTTATAACATTAATTATTTAAAACATTAAAAACAAAATTTTCCAAAAAAATTAGAGTTTACTATTTTTATCGTTAAAATTTTTAAATGTTTCCCCGGTTTTTACTTTTTTTGACAACATGCATTTTTAATGCCTTATTATTCCGAAGCAGAATCTAAATATTTTTCGGGGTACTTAAATACAAAACAATTTTGGACGAGTAGTTCTTGAGTAATAGGTATTTAAAGTGTAGCTGAATAGAATGGAGTGGCAGTAGTGGCACAGCGAAATACCCCGAAAATGTTGGTCTATTACTCGCCCCTCATCTTAAATTTAAATACTTATAAGTTATAACTAATAATCTACTATTCCTAAGTTTGATGTTTACGTTGAAAAAACACTCCAAATAATATTCTGCTTTAGAATAAGATGCATGTTATCATAAAAAAAATTAAAAACTTAAACAATTATAACGACGAAAAATAATAAAATAGATTTTTTATAAAAATTTTGTTTTTTATATTACTTTAAATTATGTAAAAAAAATATTTCAATCATATTTAAATGATAATGGTTTTTGAAATAATGAATGTTCAATGATATAAGAATCACTGTATATATTATCAAATGCAACGACAAACGTACTTCGGTGTCATCTACGACAAATCTACACAGACTGCACTAATATGAACGGATAAAATGATGACGTCGAATACACAGGAGAAAATCTCAAGTCAATACGTACGGCGATGATACTAAGAGATCGGTGGTCGATAAGAGATGATGAACGATGCAACTTTGACAAGGGCCCATCAATGGTGTGTCAGCTCACAAGGACCCCGATCATTAACGACTTTAAGTACGACTAAACACCATAATTCAACAAACACAACACGGTGAAGTCATAAAAAAAAATACTAGTGAAAAAGCGAATAACAGCGATTGTTGATTGGGCGACACAAGATGAAGGCAACTGGTCATCGGCACGATTTAACATAGTATGGTATCTTATCTCTGATAAGATCTTTTTAAACAAAATAAGTTGGACATATTTAAGTTAAAAGAAACAATTCTTAAAACAGTGCAATAGTTAACAATAGTATGATAATATTATATTGACGAAATTATTTGACCACTAGAAAAGGCCTTTATAAGTATTTAGTGAAAATATCAAGTCCCTACGATTTTTATTTCTGAATAACAGCATAAAAATTATTTTGATTTTGTTTTTATTTGTTGTATTAGCAATATTTTGTTAAATCTATATAATATATTTGTGTAAATGGTAAAAGTTAGAGAGCCTCATTTATATATTATATTATTATTTCATATATAATGCATTGTTCTTTATAATATACAGTATTATCAAAATTAATTATTACCTAAATTTATAAAGTTTTTTGATAACTAAAATAATAAAAATATTATAATTTATAACATTTTGGTGCCGTAATTGACTTTATTTATAACGACCCGTCTTTGCCGTCTTATAGGTACCAACTATCTTAAATCGTGGGCCGTGGCCATCGGTGACAAAAAGTCGAAAACTGTCAAGACGCATCCGGTGGGCGTCATGTCACGCGTCATCATATATTTTAGACACGGTTACATTTTGACGCGTATACTGCGGTTAATATTATATATTAACCATGGGCGTACACAAGTCTCTTATCTGTACCCAACAAGTAGGAAAAGCTCAATAACTATTAACAGTAATCGTACCTATACTGCTGAAAAATAAAACTATATTTGCCAAATAATAAATATAATAATTACTCACATAATATAATATATGTATTATAATACATTGTGTACGTATAGTTCGTCATATTATCAAATATAGAAACGATACCACCCATTATAGTCGAATCAAAAAATAAAGATGGCATATATATATGAGACTGTTGTAAACTCAAGGTCCAAAAAAATTGGTTCGACACTTCGATTGTTATATGTTATTTAAACCCTTCGAGTTCCAACAATATCAGTCTGCTTAAAACAGCTATAATATTATACTTCTGCAAATCGATAAATAATATTTAAATATCACATTTATATTATATACGATAAAACATCACGATCGGTGACATACACAGAAGCTAGGAACAACAGTAACGAGAAAATTATAAGTCATACAACTAACACATTTTTAAATAGTACACAACACATAATACTAAATAAAAACATAGTAAAAATATAGAAGAATATATAAATAAAATATATAAAAAAAACTGTGTTTGGGGCCCTCTGTAACATATGGGTTTTTTTCTTAAGCCCTTCACGGGTATGAATGAAACAAAGCAAAAAGTAATTCTTCATAATGATATATCAAACTGCAATGGCCACAAAATCGAGAATGAAAATTCAACGTTTGAAAAAACGGACGCTATTGGATCGAAAACTATATATCGATCGTGAAAGAAAGTCGCGGAGAAAAACGGTGGTGCGTCGCATTTTCTTCGCCCACCGATTGTTATTCATCTATTATATTAATATAGTATATTATATTATCGCCATTTTCGTCGGCGGTGGTAGCTGTAGTTGCAACAGCATTGGGTGAAAGTCGGGACCACTGCAGTATACAAGAGCGTAAAATTCATAACCTACACATAATATATACAAGCACTGTTATTATTATTATCACATTATGTGCAGAGGTTTTTTTTTTGTTTCGTATAAATTCAGTATTGTTGTTAATACGGGCGTGACTAATCCGTCAAGGTATATAAGTGCGGCGGTGGGGAAGAAAGGATATTATAGATATTGTATACCTAGGTATATTGTTGTCTCTTCTGCTGCGGAGACACTCGGGAGAACGAAGACCAACTATCATCACGACCAAATGCTGCTGCGTGGAAGAGGCGATTGGAGAATAGGAGGGGGTGGCTGAAATGGGCTGCGTATTATTGCGTAGCCGTATATTATATTATACGCTTCGCTATATACCGCCACCGTGATACAGATATATATAGATAGTACAATATTATATACATCATTCCGCGGTTCGTTGGCCACGACAGTGGTATTATATATACAATATACATATACATAGTGGTGCGGGAGAGGGCCTATATCGGAGAGATTCGGAACCGTTCTAGATCAATGTCGATGGAATAACACAATAATATAATAGACGTCACGATAGCGGTTGTTTTCGACTAGGATATGGCGAAACGAACCATTTTATACCTATAATAATATTGCATTTTGCTGCTCCGGGTGCAGCGTGGTTCTATTTTACCGAGCGACGTTTATATCAACACTACTCGTCCGCGAATCGCACCGGTGATAACTACGCTTTCCTATTATGCAGCAGGATATAAACACGAGACACGCGTACGAATATTTCGTTTATTTGCATATTTTCTTACCAGAAGTATGCGTTCACTAGGTCGTCTCGGTTTGACACTACACAATATTGCCGGCGCCGCCGTACCACCGCCGTCCTTTCAATTATTAATAAATTTCTATATTCGAATCGGAATGCTATGCATATATTATTATTAGCAGCGCACAAATTACTATTCAACATCGTAGACACAATATACACACGACATACATATTATAATATTATGATCCCGTTTAAATGGCACAATCGATAGTCGACCAAAATGTATCAACTGGGTTACTGCAATGCGCACTGGTTTATTTTGGTTTGACTGTCATAATCGATCGGGAATAAATAGTTTAAACCGTACAACTGTACAAGTTTCGTAACTCGTAATGATTGCTTTTCAGTATATTATAAACTTCCATAGACCATTACAGACAAAAACATAATTGTATACGAGGCCTAAACATTTCACATTATTTTCATTGTGACAACTATATGAAGTATTTATATATTACAGTAATGTTATTTAATTTGTATTTCATTAGCATATAGTTATACTTTAAAATAAAACCAATCATGGTTACAATTGTGTATACAAATATATCAAGACAAACGATTTTGTATGATGTATTCATTATATTGATGAACCTAACGGCATTCGAATATCCGTTGTAATTGAGCCGACAAATAATGACAAGATGCCTAAATGATAAATGCGTCAAAACTAGAAATTATATATAAAACTATGTAATACTGAAAGAGAAACTATGAAGAGTAAAACTCTTTAGGTAGGTACCTCGTACCTAGTTAATTTTACTCTTCACAAGAGAAACTACGCACCAAAACACAGAACCAAAAACAAAACTTATCGTAAAAAAATTATTCATTATTATAAATTTACCTAATTTTAAACGATAAAAACTATTGATACAATGTTTTTAAATCTCTTTAAAATAACTGTTTAGTTTTGATAGTGAACCTGTGTTTGGCTGTTGGATAAAATACATATTTTTATAATTGCATGTTTATAATGTGTTGAACGAGTAGAACATACAATTTGAATTTAAAAAGTGTTATGTCATACGTTGTCATTGCTAGACACCACATACAATTATCGGATGATTATTGATTACAAATGCAATATGCATATATACATATAGGCATACTTATGTATTATAAATAATTGGAAACTATTATAAGTAATATATATGATAATAATTAATATTATGTAGAAGTTCAAAACATAGAAACAAACACGCTACAGAGTACTAGAAAAAAAAATTTTTCTTCATTTTATTTTTTAAATCTGACATGAAATGTATCAGTGGATACTAATTTATTTATTTATACACAATAAAATTACTTATTCATAGGCTTTATTTTCGTAGAAATTTAACAATTGGATTATTATTTGTATATAAAAATATTTTAAATTTAAGTGTGCATTAACTTCTCTGGATAGAGTTATACACTTCCGATATAAATACAATAATTTGTATTAATTAATACTCACTTTATTAAAAAAAACACTAAAATTAAATAGCCTTATCAATAAAATGCAGCAGTCTAATAGAATAATAAATTGTAAAAATTTAATTGACAAAAAAATAGTAGTCAAATATTTATATAGAACAGTACACTTAACCCTGAATATTTATCGTTCTGCTAAGTCAACAGTTTATAGAAGAGGTCAAACGATAAATCCCCATTTGACGCATACATCACTGTTTCAGGGTTCCAATCGTTCTATTTTTTTTATACGAATAACGCATATAGTGGGCGTTTCGTAGCAAAGGACTTGACTCGACAACAATTACGTGTCAAGGTCTATTATATTATTATTTTTTGTGTCTTCCGTACGTGGAATTATAATAATCTAAGACAAATAATACGCGTATTTAAAAAAACGCAAAAAGAGCTCTGCAACTCGTTGAAATTCAAAGATCATATTGTTATAAAAGATCTTTACACAAATAACTCACTAATAGTTGTTTAAAATTGTATACAGTGTTTAATAACTCTGTAAATAACGTCTTATAATATCTATAGGTACACTTAACTGAAATGAACGCCTACTGAAATAAGCGACTTCCTACGCGGGTATCCACATCCGGTTTTTTATATAGACAACTGTGTGTGAAGTGTAAAAAAGTCATAGAAAATGCAAATACCAACCTGCGAAGTATAAAAAAACAAAATAAAAGATTTATAATTGTGCATTATACCTATACAGGGTAGGTACTCCACTCCCCCTACTACTATATAGGAGCGCTCCACTACCAGCTTCCTGTCTAAACTTTGAAACGTACATAACTATTTAAGTATACTTAAGTAATGGAAATAGTGATACAATTTTTAAAACAATATTAAAAGTAATTGCAGATACATGAAAAAACTAAAAAAAAATAGTTTTATTTTTGGGTATAGTACGCCCAAAATAAATATTATAAATTTTAATATATTTTGTGTATTTATTTATTATGAACTTATTATTTAAAAAAATATTAAATAGGAAAAAAGTTGACGGAGACAACCACAGTGAAACACTCAAACACCGTGTACGTACGTAATGTATAGATACATACGCATATTTACGATAGTCAACTCTATCAACAGAATAATGTATTTACTAGGTATAAATAAAATATATGAATATATTATCATTTACAATATATACTCAATGATATTTTACATAATTACTACTTATATAATATATCGCTGTGTAGGTATATGTGTGATAAATTAATAGATAAAAAACATACCGTATACATATTATAATATGCCGAATTCGAAGTTTATTTTTCATCATCCATATCCACTGCAGCGGACACGGACAATAATGTAAGACAAATATCAAGTACCTGTTAACTATTGTATGGTTATAAGCCAATTAAAATAGATAAATTTTAACTACCTAGTGCAATATATCTTAAATCAGAAGCTAAATAACTGAAAACCTGTTAAATCGTATCTATATATAGGTTATAGGTAGAATAATTGTAAATACATAACTAATATGGAGGTAATTTCCTTCATATCACGTATGAATATAGCTTATATAGATTAGAGCCTAACTCTAAGAGCAACTCAGTCATTTTACACAGAAATATAAGTATGTATATTGTATACCGATAATAAATTAAAGAGAGTTTAGTTATAGATTATTTCAATATATTAACACAATACTATACATTTTTGTTCACACAGAATAATCCATTTAAAATATTAAATTTGACAATGTCCATTTAGATGTGTGTACTTAACACCTTTAAGATTAATTATTGTCCCATGGGCCATGATTCATGACACGTACGAGGAGATACAAATATATAGCAAAAGTAACTAACAATAACGTGCCCAGCATACACATATTTAACAATTTCATAGTAAATAGATTTCCGTATAAGATATAGGTATAATGAAAGTTATCCTTGGTCTAAATTATTTTCATAATTTTTTTAATATAATCATATGGTTTTCAAAGTACTTAAAATATTTTGATATGACAATAATTCGACGAAATAAATATTTAATTTAACCGTTACATATCCAATTGCATAGAAATGTATAAGATAGGTCGGGATACAAATCTATAAACTGTATGGGAATATGGTATAGGTACTGCAAGGACCGCTTTTAGAAAAAATTGAATATTCCGTTAAATTCCGTTATTCTACAAGAAAAATTGTAAGCATATAATTTCATCTAAACCTTTGGATTCTGAAAACATACAAAGGTTTATCGAATAGGAAAACAGTATATGATTGGAAAAGCAACTGAAACAGAGATACGATTTGGGGATACTATACTAATGTACCAAATAATATTATACACAGATCACTATATAATTATCTCGTATTGCCATTGCGTTTACTCATGTAATACACACGGCTGTTTTGGATACATGGTTGCATACAAATTCAAATTCCGAATACGCAATTCTAATAAATATCACCCTTCATATTAGGTAATCTACAACGTATATTATAATAATAGTAAAAACTCACGGAAATCGATAACAGAAGAAATACTTTATATTATATGTTATATAAATATATATTGAGCGACAAGTCTGTATATAATATATCGACTCCCCAATGAAGAGGAAAGTAACTCGATTTTACGAATTTTTTTTTCAATTTGGTATTTTTGTTTTTCTGGATTTCCATCGAAGACAGCAGTAACTGAATCTTATTGTATAGAACATCTTTGGTTGATTTATGCTACAATCGGTTTCGTTGGAAATCCAGAAAAACGGTAACACCAAATTGAAAAATAAAAATTAGTAAAATCGAGTTATTTCCCTCTTCATTGGGAGAGTAGATAGAACTTAAGTAAGTTAATAAGTCATGACTGAAAAACGATTTCAAGGGGTCCAATATTTTTTTAATATGGATACTGGACACTTATCATTTTTTTACGTTCAAAATATAAAAACTCTTGTTCTACTTTTAAAAATGTCGAGGGGGAGGTGATCCATTGTGCACACTGCCTATCATAACATATATTTTGCGATATTTTTTCTTTACTTATGGATAATATAAATTGTCTGGAATGAGTCGATAAAATAATAATAAAATTTATATAAAAGTATTACAAGGTCACCAGTGTAATATTGAAAATAAAATGTTAGCACGCATAATATATTGCTCATCGTTATATGCGTGCATCTAAATATACGTTTCCGTTAAATATATATATATAATTATGAAGAATATGTTACAATGCTGGTAAATTTACGGTTCTTTTTATTATTTACATTTTAAATTTGTTGACACACTTGACACTTAAAACGAATTAATGACAAAAACAAATTAAAAAAAGATGGGTAAGTGGATGTTGCTCTGCTGTACAGTAGGTTACAAGTTGGTCACTGTAATGGATGGTGTTAAATTTGAATTCAATGATATAATAACATTGTATAAGAAAAACGATTCTGAGCGAAAACGGTCAGTCAGCCTATGATATTACCAAGTATATTTGATGATATTATTGTGAAAAAAGTAATTTATATATAACCTATTTACGTGGAGCCTAAGAGTCTTGTTTTCAATTTTCAATCCTTAGCTATAAAATTTGAACATTTTATACATTTTTAACTACAAAATAATTATTAAATTTTAAATTTGATAAATTTTGTCAACATTTGAACTTTAAGAACTTTAAATGCTTATACAAACAAATTGTGCATATGTATTTTTGATATTTTTCAACTGCTATTAGAACTTTATATCAGGAACCTTATATTAAATGTTCACGCTTTTTTACCCAACAAATAAAATTTTATAATTAACAAATATTATAGATAACAAATTCAAAAGAAAATGATAATGCGTTTGCCGATATTCTAGAGTTTGGGAGTTCCGAGCTTTAAAACGATATAGTAGCAGCATTTGTAGTTTAAATCTACGTATAACATGTACCTATAAATGCTGTTGTACAAAACATAATTTATGAAAAAAGTACATCACTTCTTCTACAGAGCAATACAATATATATCTATAGAATTTACCGTTGATGAACGATAGATTTAAAAATAATATATGTCATTGTTTACAATTATATAATATTATATAGTACCTATATACGATAAATACGAGTGTACGACACAGTATGGAACAACGCGCCCGCAACAATAACAGCGGGAGCGCGATTTCAGAGGCGGTTTATTGAACACTCGGAGACTGCGACAGTGCGACACGGTATTTTCTTCGCGGGTCGTTGGACGCGGTTGCGTCGGACTAGATGGTATCGTGGAAAACACCTTACTACACTGTAGTACACACTACACTCAATTCGATTGTCCGCGATGATGTGATATTCGCGCGACGACGATAATAGGTAATAGTAATGTAAAATAATGCCTTATATTATGTAGGTATCTATTAATTATACTAAAAAGATACAACTATAGACTATGGCTAATCAATTACCTGCAATCGGAAACATTATATTTATAAGTTATAACAAATTAAAAATTAATAATTACATTAAATAGATACATTAATAAACAATGATAGTTGAACAAAATTTAATATTTTAAAAAATATTCCAGATATATTATTCAAATTAATTTTTTGATGGTATAAAAAAAAATTTCATAATATTATGTTTATATACCTTATAGTTTTATAATAAAATTTTTAGCCGATTGATGGTTAAGTATTCTTTCAATTTTATAAATAAGTATACGATCAGATACAATTTTAAATCTCTGTTACACTTCTGAAACTCGATTTTTCTTTTTGATTACTTCCATTGGTTATATCTTATGACTTATACACCTATTACTAAACACGGGCTTCGATGCGTATAATATATACAATATATAGGTATTGTTGGTTTTAAATTAATAACATAATGGCCCCCTATATACTCGATTCAAATTGTAATTTGATGCCTTTATTTTTTATCATACTGATGTGTGTTAAAAAATATATATGTATATATAATATGTATGCTATTTTACCTACATTTAAAATAAAATGTATTATAATATGCACTATTATAGTCAAATATCCACTAAAAACCGTTAAATTAGGAAATATTATGCACTAAAAACGTTTAATTATATGATATTTATCATGAAATTAATTTAAAGGTAAATACCGATGTACCCAATAAGCCAAGAAACATGTAAATACATTCAATATAGAGCTCTAATTACAATATATGTACATATTTATATATTGTTATGTGCGTGCGGGTGTGCAGCACATATTATAATATACTACAGTACAACGACTACACCAAAGTGGGTTTCCGCTCGCGATCGTTATTTTTCGTATACGTCGATTTTATATTACGTTATTACGTACATAAAATATTAGATATTGTATACCTATTTATTTCAACCGGTCGTAAACTTGTAACGGTAAAGCAGGCTGCAGACGGATGCGCGAGCGACGACGAAATTTTCAGCCACTGCGGTCGCAACGTATATATATATAGATACACAATATTGTACACGCGCGTGCGGCCGCCAACAACTGCACAGTTCCCGATTTTTTTTTAACACTTTATATATGAAGTAGTGAGGTACCTTCTATAAAACCATTGTTGCTCAAACACGCCGTCTGCGCCACAGTTGTGTGTGCGTTGTTATTGCTACACACTACACAGCCTACACCAAGAGTACACCGAAAATGTACAAGTACTCAATAAATAATAAAATGTATACTGAATAGTGATGGATATAAAAAAACAGTGCTGTGTAGTATACTAATATCCAACATTTAAATACCCGCAGCAGGTGTCACTTTTCGGGAAGTGAAAAAAGGGGCCCCGCATAGTGCAGTATAATACTCGTCTTTTCAAAAACGATTAACTCGCACAGAAACTGCACGTGCATCGAGTGCACTGCTATTCTATTATATTATCATGTTATGTATATTATAATAATATAGCCATATCAAGTAAGTTCAAAAGGTTTGATATACCGCTCAGTCTTTTTTTTCATTTTCTCTTATAAAAATGTTATTTCATTAAACAATATACCGGTCTTTAAGTCATCAGACCGAATTAATTAACAATACAACCATTATTATTAAAGGTATTATATATTTAATCTACCATGCATCGCTGGTATTGCAAGTTTTTTTTTTATTATATTTTAGAATTCATACAAAGCCCCGGCCCCGGTTACGAAATAAAAATATTTTGTTAACTCAGTTGAATAAAAAAATTAGCAATCGTGTTATCCTAAATTCTAAATTAAACTTCGAGATGTAGAACTAGTAGAAGTATTTCCTTGTCTGCCTGCGTCCTACACGGCTACATCTCTACGGGTATATAGGTACACGTCATTAATAAACAAAAAATCGAATGTGAGCAATAATGATAAGCCTATTGAATTTTTCAATTTTTACAACTAGATAAATAGTTAAGGATTCATAAAGTACCATCAATACATAATAGGTAATTATCCGTACGCCAGATGAATATCAAGACGGCCTACGCAATAATTTATGCTTACTGCAGTAATAAATCATCCTATATACAGACGTTAAACGGTACCCACGACATAACTAATATATTAAGCATGACCAAATAAGCGCAATATCAACAATGCTGCAAATATTGTCGAAAATCAAAACTTTAATACTATAATATTCAATTAAAATAATCACACTACAATGGTTAAAAAGCTGTAAGACTACAACGGTTCAACGTCAATATTATCACACCTTGGTGCGGCGTTATAATATATTAATATTAATTACAACATCCATACATATATAAATAAATATTAATATACAGTTTATGACTTATTTTTTAATAGGAAACAATCCAGTAGTTTTTTATTATGTTAATATGTTACACTTAGTTAAATACATAAATAAACCAACAAATTAATTAGGTAGTTAAGAAAACGCACCAAGTAATTATATTTCCTGTTTTTTTATTAAATGTATTTTTAATTTATTAATACTTCTTATCCGGAAAAACTAAACATATAAACACAATTATTACGATACAAAATGTATTTTAAAGCCCCAAGGAATTTAATATTTTATTAATATAGTTATAGTCTTCGGTATTATTTGAAACCTAAATTTGTAATTAAACGAACTTGTATTATAGTTTTCAATTTTAAAACTAAATATTCTTTTTTTATTTTCATAATTCTTTTTTCTATCATAATTTAAAAGTAGGAAGGTACATTATTATTTTGTACACCTATTAGGAGAGAATTAAGTAATTGATCAAAAACTAAAGAACTTTTAGAGATAAAATATAAGTTACAAATATATACGCATGTTGCATATAGTAGTACCTAGGTATAGTACATACATTATACTTATTTTATTTTATGGTTAATCGTTAATATTAGAATGGTAGGAAAATTCAATTTTACTTTAAAAATAAATTAGTAAAATACGGGGTAAAATACTTTTAAAAAAAACATAATATGCTTAACTATAAAACTCGAGATAAAACTAATGGTTTTCTTTATTTCGTATAGATACTAAATTGCATAATAGTTAGTAATACAAGTAATTCATAAATCGAAAATGTGTTTTAATAATTTAATTCCATTAGACCCAAGAGGAGTGGGTGAATGGGTGTGTACTGTGTATAATATGGTATGGACAGGAAACAATAATAATTTGAAATGAAAAAGATGGCTTACAGTATTGTCATTTATATTTAATATGCATACATATAAAGATGATTACGACGAGCACGTTATTGATCATTAAACAAATACAATGCAGTTGTGTCCTGTCAATAGCTCTGTCTGAGCACATCAATATGTTTTTTTGTTATACACTAACAATATAATAAGTACACTAATACATCAACACTTGAAATAGCTAGAACGAATTTTTAATGAAATAACCTGATAAGAGTTCTTATAGCTAAGCATAATTTAGTTTCATATTTTTTTTTAACAACATAATAATACGTAGGTATTATAGGTACCTATAATATTATATTTCAAGTTTATTTAATTACAATCGTTCATCAAGTCATAATAATATGTTTCAAACTGTTACATTAAATATTTAAACAAAACAATAGTGTTGTAAAGTTAGTACTTACACCAATAGCTAGACTACAGTAAATTAAAAATATTAACAATATTATATTCATATAAAATCTTTGATAATTTAAATTCTAAAAACATGATTTAATGCAATGGAAGTTTTTAATCTTTTATTTAATACGCCCTGGCTCGTGATTATTAATAGATAATAATATAATTTTTACTACCTACATTGAAATAATGTAATGTTTATAAAGATATATTTAGTACTAATTGGAATGCAACACTACAACGATATCGTATCTACCTATGTCCTAAAATGTTTATTAAAATATTAGTCATTTCAAATGGATTATGATTTATCCTAATAGACATGTTTCATTCAAATTTCTAATGCATTGTAAAAAATAAAATCAAAACACCAAAATTATTATCACCAATATTAATAGAAATCGATGTAAATTAAGTATTATTGTCATTTGTGTTACATAGAATCAACATGTTTTTTAAAAAGAACACGAGAAGTCGCTCTGCTGTATTATAGCCTATATGTGTTGGGTAGATCACTATAATAGACGTATTAAATTTGAATTCAATGATAAATCACGAAAAACAACTCGGATCGGAGACGGTCGGTCGGCCTTATTTTAATATTTTATACTATGTATCTATAATTATATTTATACTGGTAATAGTATTTAGTAATACAGTAAGTTTAACTAAATTTTTGCCAAAAACCAATCACATTTATTTTAAAATAATAATAATAACTGTATTTAACCTACCCAATATAAAACCTACAGTGCCCTCCCCACACCCAATGGCCTATGTTGCCGCGGGTTACCCAATAAAAAAAAAAAAAAAAAAAAAAAAAAAAAATAACTGTATTTATTATAATATTAATATTATTATAAAATAATATTATATAATATTAGATATTAATACTATCTGTTACTAGCGTAGAAGTCAATACCGACATACCAACAAACCGTCATAGAACATTTGCAATGGTACCGTAGACAGTGTAAATATAAGTTCGTGGTATCAATTGATCAAATTCAATCAATATTTTAATATTTTGAAAATTTCAATGTGTTTACTGTTTAGTAAATAATAATATTGTTATAATAGGATATCATTTATATTATTGGTATCAAAAAACTTATACACTTTTAAGTCAATCGACGTATGAATAACATGATTGCATGAAATGAATGTGCATAATTGTTGGTATAAATATCTTAAATATTATGAAAATGTCATCGTGTACCTATAGATTATATGTTTTGAATTTCTACAGAATTCCTACCTAACTAAAAGTACTGACAATTTTCGACACCCCAAAGTACCTACCACTGTACTAACTTAAACTAGATCCAATTTGCTATCAGAAAACACCAATCAACGAAGTTGATCATCATACCATTTTTCTGCTATCAAGAACCGACAAAAATAGGTTAAACAGTCATCAATGTAAAACTCTCGGTAAAACCAATACATTTATCGGAGAAATATATTATATATATATATAAGTATATATATTTATATTTATGTTAATAGGTATATTTTAATTCCATTTTGTATTACTATATTATTTTTTTTATTATTATTATTATTATTGAAAATATATAGGTACCTATGACCTATGTACTAACAAATATTTAAAAGGCATAATAAGATCTAAAATTAAAACTGTATTTCTTATAGAAATAAGCAGATTTTTAGCATGGGCGATTGCAAGTTTGCCAATTATCAATGGATGTAATCCAAAAATATAGTAATACTCGAACTGTAAGTTTAAAATCATTATTTCTGTTCGGTAGGCACAAAGTTACACATTAATCCATGTAGCTACTAAAAAATATTTTTTTGTTTTATTTTAAGCTTACAAATAGGTACTAATAAGATATTATCGAGCGTATTATATTTTATTTGGGAACCTATAGTCAAAAAATATTATAGTAATCAATACCTAACTTACCGAGCATCTTATAATAAACATAGAAATGTAGAAATTACAATAATATTTAAAACTATTAATTTAACCACCAGCTTATAAATAAGACAGAATATTAAATTTAAAAAAAGTTATATATTCAATTTTATATTTCAATAATATATATGCCTACTAAATAATGTATCTAAAACAACAATCTAGAACATAATATCGTCAATCGTCATGTTATAAAAGATTATAGTTATCAATTGTAATACAATAATTATCATTTATCAAAATATACGGACGTATTACTGATAATAAAACTGGTAGGATGATTAAATCTAATTAATGCCTTCTAAGAAGGATAGATGGTACTATATTTAAAATATCTGTACACCTATAAATATAAGCCTGTAAGATATATTGTAAAAACAAATAGAAAAAAATCAATCGTTCTAAGATTGAACCCATTCCTAACCAGCTGGCTTATACCCGCCTTCCTGAAACAGAAGTCATAAATCATGGTGTGGAGCTTTAGAGCGTACATAATATTGAAAATAAACCAAAAATAAAAATGCCGAATAGCCGGTCTTTATAAAATCATAACCGTTAGTTAGGACCGTTATAATAGAAATGTTCACAGCTCACCATAACTCATAAGAAAAATTGTGTCAGCAAAAGCTGACCTTTAAATCTCAGTTTATCGGATCTGATCGAAATCCCGCACAAAATGTTTTAAGTCTCCACACGACCACGACACTATTCGTGTTTCAGACTTCCAGTGGCGACGACGACCTGCATAACGCTTTAGGGCACAGTGTACGTAATTTGTTGAGAATCCAAACACGGAGGATGATCATTAAACTGGTTTTCTGACTGCTTTTTTTCAAGGGGCGGGGAAGGACATTGAAAATGCACAAAAATTAGGTCAATTGGTCGCGCATCATAATATTATAATACGGCGGAAGTAGCATTTTATTTTTATCAACTACCTTTATCGTATTATTTTTTCATGGTCATCGGTCATTATCACCAGTGTCAAAAAATATAATTTTCTTGATTTGAATACGAGTATATACCGCATTTGTTAATCGGTTAATATTTTTGTTTTTTATGGTAGGTGATCATATTATTTTATTTAACACTTATGACTAGTAGGTTAAACAGTAAACACACACACACACGCACGAACACTGAGGATTTCCTTCCGAATTGAAATTGAAAATATCCAGTCAAATTAACTGTTTGTACATAGTACCTATACTTACTTAATATGATTTTTAGGTACTAAAATATACTCAGGATATTTATTGGTTCATTAAGAATTTGGTAACATTTATTTTACTAAAATAGTTAGGTATTTATATTTAAATTTTAAATTTTTTTTTATTATAAGGTAATTTATTATAAAGGTGTTCATAAAAATATTATTAATATTATTAATATATTACAAACAGTAGTAAAATTAGCCACAAACACATTATAAAAAATTTGTTAATTTAAACAAATTGTAGGTATTAGGAATAAAATAGCCATTGGTGTTACCTACTTACAAACCAAGCATTTGAATTTCTTTTGTTTTTTATCACATATCATGCATACTTATTAAACTTTAAAAAATAGGGAAATAATCTGAAAAGAAAATACATTCATGATCATGAACTAATAATATGAACCTATCTATGGTCTTCTTTGTAGTTGTTAACTATGTGACTATTAAGTAGAGAATAAAGATACAGATAAAAACATAAAAAGATGACAATATAACACAATTATTATCACTATCATTTTTTGACCTATGACACACTAAAATGGACACAATTAATATAATAAAGACTACGATCCTAATGAATTATTTGCTGTCACTCGTTCCGAATGTCTGATAGTTTAAAATTTAAACATATGTATATATAGTAACAATGTTAATGAACACTTATAAAAGTGTTATTAAATTGCTCGTTAAATTGTATCTAACTGTTAAAATGGTTAATCATCATAATATATTATATTTGATTATTATAAAGCTATATTGCCCAGATTATCTAGTACAATTAAACAGATAAACTGATAACAAGTAAACTACAATGTTTAGGAGGTTCAGCCTGACTACTCATTTTGACGACTAGGTATAAAAGCCATGAAAACGACAATATTCAATGGCTTATTGGCATGAACACATTCTTAAATAACAAAAGTTGTTAAAAATGCATGAGCAATACTTTTGGATAGAAAGTATGTTGCAAAATAAAGGCTACAAACCAGAAAATACATATACGGCTATAATACCAGCCATAATATTATAGTCATGGAACTTGAAACGAATACAACTGGTTGTCGAATGATGTTACTTGAATGACACAATATACTGTATAGATCTCTCAGATCATATGAAGAACGGTCGAAAATGCAAATAATACCATTCAATCAAATAGTAGGTGCACTAAAAGAGATGATAACAATGCCTCATACTTCATGCAAGTGGAGTACACTACAATACTGTTGACACAGAGAATGATAAAATAAAATTGACTCACCTTCGATGCACACGACATGGTCCCTGACTTGTTGGGCGACGATTGGATCGGGTATGAGCTCGATGAGATCATAAATGGCGTAGATGGACGGATGGACGCTCTCAAACCGCTGAATTTCCTTGCAGATGGCCAGCGAATTGTTGGAGAACGGTGAGTGGCTATGGTAGTACGATGGACGGCCGTTCATTTTTCTGGTCACGTCGCGCACATTACACTCATTGGAACTAAAAACGGACGGACGGGCGGACGAATTGGCAGGAAACGAAACGCACTTCGGGCACTTCGATAAGAGGTAACGAAAATATCGACAAGCAGAAACGGAATAGCGCGGTTGATGGCTCGCTGTGACATACGCGGATCTCGTTACCGTCGTCGATAGGAGTTTAGCGGGGCGGTGGCGGGCGACAAAAGCGATAATTGTGTATAATTATTATTTAGAAAAAAATCAAACGTCAAAAAGCGAAACCACCGCCGATGAGTGCCGTTCTCGACGTGCGACGGTATCACACCAACTCAGAAGCCAACGGATTGTAATCAAACCCGCGTACAAATAAACAAATTGCTATCTCGGCCAGACGTGTTGTTGTTATCCGTGTTTACCATTTTCGCGTTCCTTCCTCTACCCCCTCTTCGACAAAAAGGTTCATGGTACCACGCGCACGCGCAAACAATCGCCGCCACCTAGTCCGGTCCGGCGTTACCACCACAGACAGATGTCGCTCGGATCGTAGGAGCGGTCACCCGCGCTATTTTAAATCATTCTATCCGTTCCGAAAATTACTGATTTAGATTTTTATCATTTTCCATTCCCATTGTTTCATCATTACTCCTAATACTTACTCCTATTCTAACGTTCTAAATTTTTTACTCCTTTTTGAATAAAAAAAAATCATTAAGTCATAATTCTGACTCATCCTATAGGCAATAGTAATGAGTAAAAATGTTTACATAACAGAAAAATAAAATAAAAAATCCAATATTCTTAACAAATAATACTCATAGGTGCAACTAGACCAATATTCATAGGGATGCACAAATTGTAAAGAATTTCTAGACCCCCGACTCTTAGCACTGGATATATATTAACAATAATTTCAAATGTATATTTATGTACTATATTTTAATATGAGTAAAACAGTAACATATTATTAAGAAAACAAAATTTCACAACTGTTTTAACTTGATATGTCTGCCAATAAATTGTATTTGTTTAAATTACTGCTAGTTCAGACTTCAGGACGACACAATGTGTTCCACCTCTCCTCTCTCGATTTAACCTAAATCAAGTAAGCCATTACAATTATTTTTATTTAGTTGAGTATTTTTAAACTCTGGCTGATTTGAACTAGAAGTAGCTAGAAATAGCTTGAATAGGAAAACTTAGATCATTAATTTCTTGTTAAGTAGTTTTGTTTTTTTAATACTATAATATGTACTATGAACGTAAATGGAAGGGGCACTTTGAGCACAAACAAAAATTAATCTAAAATTTTAGACACCGTGAATTTTTTTTTTTTTACTTAAGGTTGGCTAGGCCTCATAGTATAAGGCTATATATCTACTTGACCTTAATTTTTAGTATCGTACGTTGGCCACAAACTCAATATAAACAAACATACAGAAACATGTTATTCATATTTAATATTATTATAAATAATAGATAATATGCTGGCTAAATAGTATGCTACTATTATTAGTTATTAATTTTCTTATTAATATTATTACCGTTTTAATTTTTTTCAAAATACATTTGTATAATAAACATTAGTTTTTACTTTCGTGAATAATATTTATATTTGTCGATTACTGTTCTAGTTTTTATTTTCTTAAAGTTTTCCTATATTATTTTTTTAACTTTATTTAGTTTCTTTTCGTTCTTTAAGTATAAGTTTTTTTATATTCAACATAATACCATTACACTTTTTAGAATCATAGGCGCACACATCAAAAATGAAGCAATTATAGGTATAACCAAGAATTATAGCACAGATCTGAAGACTGTAATAGTTTCGTGTAGAATTCCACCCTTATTTGCAACTTAACCCGCAAACAATATTGCATCCGGTTTTGAACGCACAACCCGAAACTTACGATCTTTTTTTTATCTAGTTTCTAATACGAAACCCGTATAGGCACCCTCAATATTTTAACCCATTTTCACTCCTCTTGGATTTATATAATACTATGAGACAAATACAAGTCCCTCAGAGACAGCAGCCTTTCCAAAAGCTGAAACACTAAAATGCAATGCTATAGTAAGCCGAAAATGTGCGAATGCCGTACTGTGACAAAATAAAAATTTGAAATTAAAACCTATTAAACTCATTAAAATCGATAATATTCATTTATTTATATTAAAATATGTTTTTATGAAACGTATATTATGTTTTACGCGAGAACTGCAGTCTTCGCTGTACCGATCTATGTAAGTTATATTATTGTAGTCGGCCGGCGCGGCGTTCGCGTGTTCTCGCTTGCGATGTGGATTAGGCCTACAGGGGACATCACAATAAAAAAACGCGCCACGTATTATACCTCATGCTTTTAAACAACATGGACGATGTGATATTATGCCGTTTAAGAAGTATATAGGTGGTGTGGAAATTTACACGACACTGCAATCATTCGAGTACCTACTTTCAAGTAAATATATAGCAAGGTGGATATATATATATCCACCTTGATATATAGATAACAGAAATAATATAATAAGATAAAATAAAACTGTATAACTTAAGACCGTGGATGTATAGATTAAAGAAATATACTTTTGAAGTGATACAGATCACAGGTGGTTTAATCAAGATTATTTACGAAACCTCGGGGGCTGGAAAAATGTTCGTAGGTTAGGTTAATGTTCGTAGTTCTATTCATGACAAAGTCACATTTAAAATATTGTTTTTTGTTAAAGATCAGAGCGCCATTTGTAAGACACGTATAGGTATATCTAAAAAATTTAAAAAAACAAATCATTTGTAATTAATGTCTAATGATACCTATTATAATATTAACAAATCATAAAAAAGGAAACAATGTAAAGTGTAAACGGAGCATTCATGAATGCATAGACAGTTTTTCATCCTGCCAAAGATAAAGAGAAAATTTCGTTATTACATTATTATGACTTATAACTATTGTTATACACAAATAAGTAATAACTACGTATCTGTGACCTGTTCTGTACTTCATTAACATATAAGCTAATGATTATTTCATAATATTATTATGTTATAGCCAGTGTTGGGCATAGCAACGTAACGCAAATTACAAATTACTTTTGCAGTAAAACTGTAGTAATTTCATTATATTTCATTTAAATTAACGCAATTGTAATGAAATTACTTTTTAAAAGTAATCTCTATGGAGTATCGTGTTATTTTCCACGTTATTAAAATAATTTATGATTATAGAATGTATGACAAAAACTATAGGAACTATATTAGAGAAAAATTAAAAACCAATACAATTTATTCACAATTTCGAAAGTTTTTATAATAAATAATAATCAAGAATATTATTTAAGTTCCTAGGAATTAATACTTACACATTTTTTTTCATGTATAACATTAAATCATGAACAATGAACGGTACCTACTACTTATTATTCGTTATGGACTGATTTTATAATTATTATTTTTTTAAGTAACGTTATCTGTAACGCCCTACCTTTTGAATGAAAAAGTATAGTAACTTGATAAAAATAATGTCGGGTAACGTGAATGTAAAAATATCTAATGTAACGAGTAATGTAGTTTTATTACTTTTTAAGAGTTATTTACCCAACACTGGTTATATCCGGGTACATAATTATAGCTACTTATTATATATTTATATGCAGGGCTTCAAAACATTATATTAAAGCATAACGTTATAACGGAAAATAATGAAATAAAAATAAATAAAAAACGAAAATATTATAATATCGTTAATCATAATTAATGATTTAAAATAAACAATAAACGTATAATATGTAACACAAAAAAAAATTGCAAATAACGTTTGTGCTTTTTCTTTACGTAGAACTTGACATTGTTTTTAAATCTATTAGTCTATATAAGTATGAATATTATAAGTTATAACTATGAACAATGTTGGCAAACCTATGTTAACGGTAATTTATATTTTTGAAATACATTATCCCTGTTTGATTTATAAAATATATTGAATTTAATATATTAGTTTATATTAATTTATTTCTGTAATTAAAATTTCAATATTAGATACAGAACTTCGAGCGTGCAGTGTTTTGGTGTACCTATACCTACTAAATACGTATATATAACATTAACATTATTATGCCATTTCAAGTTGTACCTATTATTGTTATAAATATTTATTTTTTTTAATAATATCAATTTTTCATCTTTCATTCATGCCATATTAAGCAATATTCGACACCTAAACTAACATCAACTTGCAATTATAGCCACTTACTAAAAACCCATAGGATGATTGAAAATAACCTAACCTGCAGGAAAACAAATTCTACTAATTTGATAGTTCTTACATCAAAGTGTGATTACCTAATTATCAATACCAAAAATAACAATATAATTTATAAAAAAAAAATTAAACATTAAACGTTAAACAGAAATCAAAAAACGTAAATAACGTTTGAAAGTACAATAACGATAAACATTAAAACTGTATAACGTTTAAATATCCGAAAATGTAAAAACAATATACCTACTTATTTTCAATTTGAGCCCTGTTTATATGTATTCTGAATATACAGTATACAGGTATATAGTAAAACATTTTTGTATGTGTTGATAATTTTTACTTCAAAAAAATCAAAATATAATAGAAAAAGTCTTTTATTTTTGTGGGTGCACAAGTCTCAGGAGCACCACCCTAGTTTCAAGTGTTTCAACACTGTTTCCTACTGCAACTGCATAGTATAGTAAAATATCAAAACTAATTTAATAGAAATATATAAATGAATCTAAGAAAAATGTAAAACTAATTACAGAATACCTACGCAATATAGTTTCTAGAAGACTTTTAATACATTTATTTATGTTATGGTTATCAAAAGACTATTGTATAATATACAGTTCAATACTTTTTGGAAATAAAAATGGACATTGTACATTTTTAGTCAAATATATACATATTTTTTTTGTAGTCGGTATTGAATAATATAGATAATTATTATTTAAAGAAATTATAAATTATAATTTATAAGACAAATTTTCTATCAAAATTCTGCAGAATTACATACTGTCCGTATGGTCTCCTTAATAATTTTAAAAAACCACATTTATACCTCTGTTGTTCCTTCAATTTTAAAAAGGGGCAAAGTAGATAACAGATCAGCTGAAGGCCTGCAGACTACGTATTGAGTGCACCTCTTAATTGAGGAAGTCACTTTATATTGTAATGTATTATGTACGTGCTATGTGTGTTTAACTTGTTAAATTTGAATTCAATGATAAATAAATTATTCTGAGTGAAGACGGACTGTCTGCCTAACATTACTAAAGATATATTTCATGATATATTTTTTGATATTGCTATGCTAATAAAGTAATTAATTTTACTATTGTCTAACCTAACCTAACCTACTATTACGGAAAATTAATTTAATTTTTCCCAAATTTATCGTTTCATTAATATTTAATTATTATAATAGTAAGTATATACCCAGGTATATTTTCTTATTTGATATTAACTTTTAAGTTAATACCACCATACTGTAGAAAGGTATAAATAGGCAAATAATTAAAATGAATCTAAATTTTGGAAAATATTCACAATAACAAATAACATTGTTTATATTATATAAAATATAATAAGATACGTAAAAGTTTTAAGTTCCCATGTGGCCACGAATAATATTTTTGAATTACAATCAAATTTTAACTAATTTTGTATCAGTATTTTAACTACAAAATGTTAAATGTGTACATACCTTAATTTAAATATTGTAAACACAGGCTAATGACCAAGTAGTTAAAGCCTTATTCCTTAATAAAAAAAAAAAACAAAATAAAATCACTAGAGTCGTTAGTCTTTGTTTACATATAATTTTACTTCTCGTCATATGCAATGTTTATATGTATACGTGATTGAAAAGTATATAAATACGATTAATAACTTTTTTCCAGCCTTGTGATTATAGCCTAACGTTAAATAATATAAAGTTGTATAGGTACGTATTTAAATCGGATAAGTTCCAAAAGTTAAAATAATTACATAATAAGTACACAAATCAATATAAGATTTTTTTAATAATGGATATCGCCTGCACTCTGCAGTAACAAAATACTAAAAACTATGTTATAATATTCTTATAATTGTTTTATTGAATTTTTTATTATTATTATAAACAAATAGCGGCCATTAATGTATTTATTATTTGATTAAAAAAAAAATAAATACTGTATTCTATAATCAATGTATAGGTATCAATGTATTGTAACAAAACTGTAGCCCCCCATCTCCCCAACCACTCAGATATTTCTTCGGATACGTTTATTATCAATGATAATATTATATACTTCAAACAAAATCCAGAAGATTCAAAAACAAATAGTTTAACCCCCGACGCTTGCAACGCTTAGGCTACACAATTGACACCAGAGCCCCAGGATTACTCTGTGTGACTAGTTCAGAAAATGTCTTTCTGATATCTAGTTCACTTGGAAAAATCCTTACAATTATCTTGTCTATTCTTTCGATAGTGTTGTTAAAAATTCTATAAAACCAAAACAATAATAGTAATACTCAATTTTTTTTTTTTTTTGATCATGAATAATAATTTGGCTCCGGCGATTGCCAACTGGGCCACTATAGCACCACTTATTATAAAATAATATTATATTTGTGACATAATTTAGCATATGAAAATATTTAGGATATTAGCATATATGTTATATATAGTGTTAAAATAGTACGATATTTATACTCATTTATATGAGTTAAACTATTTTTTCGTTTTACATTTGTGACCCAATCTCCAAGTACTTTTTAAAAATAAAAATTTAATTTGTGACCCATTTATCGTCTGCTGTAATTATTTTTTTTTCTACTTTTTGGGTGCAACCTGCAGTTTCTAAAAAAAAGAAAATATTTCAGACAATTTATATCCGAATAACCTTTGTCACATTAAGAGGTTAGGAACATATTACTGATTTTTACTTTGTATTTTTTCTCTGTTATTCTTATAAAATACTTAAAAACTTATTTGCTTATAAACATTTTTGTGCTTATTTCTATGTAAAGTTAATAATTTATATTTTCGGGGGCATAAAGTATAAATGCATATTTTAAGTCCTGAACTCTATAGATATTATATACTAAAAATTATATGGCAGCAATATTATTACCAGAGCGGCCGAGTCCCATTCTATTATTTGAAAATTAAAAATTTGAAAATGAACTGTTTGAATTCCAACATTAAATAATTAATACGATTTGTTGTTTTTAACATTTTAATAATTATAATAATAATAATATAACACACAATAATCATATGACAACACGAGTTTTTACAATAAGAAATCCGTGTCGAATATAATAATAATATGATCGTCACACGATATAATAATAATATGTATTCGCATAAACATTTGTAATGTTAAAAATGCATAATAATATCAAAGGTTAAATCATAATAATACACAATTTATAATTTACTTAAGAGTTAAGACTTTCCGCCGCACGACCAAACTGCAGCGAATATTATAATTTATCATATAATATCATATTTTATAATATTACATAGCGTCAAATAAATCGACCGTATGATATATTACTATAATAATTATCGTAACGTTTAAAACACCCTTCGGACACACATTATTTAAATCGTAAAAAAAGGAATCATCAAACTCGTTTATAAAGTCATTAACGGTGTACACACGCTATTTTATATTAGGTTTATTCGTTTAGTATAATATTATAATATCATAGTGTTCTACACTGCTATACGTTTCCGAATCCGGCGTAAATGTCGCGCAAGACAAACCCTATATTATATATGTTATCGTCCCCGGGGACGAAAAAAAAAAATAAACGATGAAATAAAGTGGAGGGGTGGGTAGTGAAATTGTAAATTCGATGATATGATGCGGCGGAATAAAATAATCATTTACACACTAATAGGGATAGGTATATAGTTTGGTTTGGATTCTACACACGTCCGAACAAATTGCGAAAACAAAACGAGAATATTGCCAGGTAGCAGGTGAACTGCAATAATAAAATTAATATCAATAACAAAGTAAGTAGGTATAGTAACTAATAACGGTATTAGCAGATGGTTCCAGGTTTCTCGAACAAGTCAATGGCGTATATCTGAAGCTCGACCAAGGGAGGGGGTGATTTATATCTGATATTAATCAACTTATTGGATTTTTATTTAATTTTACAGTTGTATTACTAAAAATACAGTCATAAACAAATGGAAAAAAAATACCAATACCCAACTTTTCTCAAATACGCCACTGGGGGTAAGCGTGATTTCAGCTCGCGATGACACGCCGAATAGACGGTGATTTTATCTACGATAAAATATTGGACTTCCATAATCGTTAATGTATGACCTTAAATAATCGTTCAGACGTGTGTATAATATCGTTCCTGTCTCATCACTTTTTAAATTTAACATCTTAGGAATATATTTATGTAGGAAGGTAATACATTTTTCAAATAATAAATAATATAGATACTAATCTTCTATATATATTATTATAATGCGAGTATTGTATACAACATTTAAATAGGTTTTCGATGTATGCAGTAACAGATATTATATAATATTAATATGTATTAATTAATTTTTATGATATAAAATAGTAACTCGAGATCTATAGGTATATAAATATAATACATCCACAACAATAATGCATTAGATATAACGCGGAATAAATAAACTTGTTGTTTTCACAAGTCTACTAACAATTATGTAATCTAAATGTCTATACCTTACGGTTTTTGTATTACAAAGGATTATGTTTTTGTGTCAAAATCGCTATTATTATTTATTATTCTTAAACACAATATACATTAATAATTCAAAACATATTTTATGTATTATATAGGTAGGTATAGTACTGTAGACTGTAGTAGTAGTTTAGTACATAATAATTATACATTTATAATATTTTTAATATACTAATAATCAACACATAAATAAATCACACGCCTTTATGTAATAATATAATAAAACACTCAAAATAAAAACAAATCAAAAACTTACAATATTTATAAGCCATATTCAATCGTAATATGATAAATATTGAATTTCTTAAGTATCTAATTAACACGTTTGATATAATTTTTTTTTTTTGGTATTATATAATAAATATAATTAACTCATATCAAACAAACTGCAGCCTTCGGAATTAAATTTTAATTTTTTTCTGTCCCTAATATTGAGTATCTAATTGTTTGTGAATTCTGGTTGATTATTATTTATGCTAGCTATGCAACCTGTACAATGTGGATACGCATACAATATTCAGCCATTTTCTATTTATGATAAATATATTTAATTCTTATGGGTTATTGTCTTAATCAATCATTTATGCATCATCCGTAACGACGCGATGCCTATATAATACCTAATATATGACTTAATCGTAATACCACATAAAATGGTAGTATGATATACATATACATAAATAGAATCAATAACAATTGATACCTATTTTAAGTTTTAACAGCTCAACGGTAATTTACATTATATATTTACCCCTATGTATCATCATTATAATATAATTATATTGTCGGTAAGACAACGATTTTGGTGGTAACTGATTGTTACAGTCGCTGGGTAGAGGCGTACCCCTTAGGAAAGGCGACGACCAAATCGATTGTAGATACATTCGAACGGGAGTTGTTCCCACGGTTCGGATACCCGAGGGCATTATTGTCAGATAATGGCCCGCAGTTCGTGTCCAAGGCAATGGGAGACGCACTCAAGAGGTGGGGAGTGGAAGGATGGACGACCCCAATATACCACCCACGTGCCAACCCGGTAGAAAGGCGAAATCAAGAGTTGAAGAAAGGGTTGCGGACCTTACTCGTTGATAAGCCTCATCATCTGTGGGATGTCTACCTGCCACACGTGTTGTTCTCTGTAAGGAACAGAGAAAACCGAAACACTGGACAGTCGCCGGCCAAAATGATGTTTGGTCGGGAGATCAAGGCCCCCGGAGACTGGCAGCTCGAGTTGGCTGAAGAGTCGCCGGACGACGGCAAAGGTGGTCCGGAGGTGTCCGGAGCAGATCGGAACCCTTCGGTAGAAATCGAAGATCCTCCGGTGGAACCGGATGATGCTCCGGTGGGAGAGAGGGGTTACCCGGTGGGGTCCAGCCCCAAAAGCCCCAGTACCCATATAGCCCCAGAATCCCCGGGAAAAGACAATCTGTCAGTAGGGGATTGGGTATATTACAAAGCGCATCCGCAATCAAGTGCGGAGAAGCGTTTTCACGCGGGGTTCGCCCCGAAATGGTTAGGTCCGGTTAAGTTGGGTAAACCACTAGGGACCGGAGTGTTCTTGACGGAGGGTAAACACCCTACTAAGTTACATGTCTCAGCGATGAAGCGAGCTGTAGGACCGTCAGAGAACACTAACTAATCATACTTTGTTTCAGATGGCAGAACGCGCCAATAACCCCCCACCGAACCGCAACAACCGGCCATCCCGCGGCATGATTGCCGCGCATGTGGAAAAGCTCCGGGCAATGGCCGCGCAGTTGTTGCGGGAAGCCAGGAGGCTGTCGGGCGATGGTCCGGAGGACACGGTGAGCGGTTGGTCGGCCGAACGCGCGGCTACCGCGTCGTTCGGCCGGATACGAGCAAGCCCGACTGCATGGGCCTTGTTCGAGCGGGGTTTCGCCGAGGGACGCCGGTCCACTCGAGCGAACACCCCACAGCCCGAAGCCGCCAGGCCTAGGGCAGGACCGCCCGGACGAGTGCCACCTCGCCGAACAGCGCCGGCGTACCAGCGCCACGACGTCCGGGATGGGCGTGGCCGGTTCAGGCGGCCAGCGGTTCAGCCACAAGCCGACCAGACCGACGAGCGGCCCATGGTACAGCCGCAAGCCCAGCAGCCCGTGGTGCCCCCGCCAACAGAGCCGCCAGCAGAGCAGCAGCTGGCCCAGCAGCCAGACACCCCGGAACAGCAGCTGGCCGCGGTGGAGCGGTGGGTCCAGGCCATGGAGGTGACGCCCGGGGACCCAGTCATCCTCTCCGTGGACTAGGTTGCTCGGTCGCGTCTCGCGGACTCGGGGGGGAGTATGTCGCGGTCGTTATCGCAACGACCGCGGCGTCTCTATCGACGTCCGCGAGATCGCGACCGACAACCGGTCTGGCCGCCGCCTGTGGCACGGCCGCCGGCCCGGCCAGCGGCGGTGGCGACGGCAAGCAGCTTAAGCCGAACCGTCGTCGACGAACCCACGCGCGATTATTAATTGTAACAAATTGTGATTCGAACTCTGAATAAAAGGTGCTTCACAGAAAAAGCGTGTGTCGTTATTGTGTTATTAAGTTTGCCCTAACTGTTCCAACACCTACAATATTATAGTCTTGGAATGTATATTTGAACTGAAATCATCATAATCGATTAGAAAAAATAAAATAATTTTGTTTTTACTTTCACTGATACTTTAATCCGAATTTGCAGTTTCGTCGAATGAATAAATTATAACACTTCTTAAGTTATGCTATATAAATTAATATATATTACGATAGTTTTTAAAAAAACGTTCAA
Source organism: Metopolophium dirhodum (assembly GCF_019925205.1). Classification (NCBI taxonomy): domain Eukaryota; kingdom Metazoa; phylum Arthropoda; class Insecta; order Hemiptera; family Aphididae; genus Metopolophium; species Metopolophium dirhodum. Next base: position 35,859,160 of record NC_083567.1, on the reverse strand, counting down.
CATTGCCACTTTGGCTGTTTTTCAATATTGTAAAATGAAATTCTATATTATTATTCACCAATTATACTAGTATAATATATTCCCATATAATTTTCCTAGAATTCCTATTTATAGTTTATGCGCACACGTTTTATTTCACGCTAAATTATTTCGTTATAATACTTTTTATATGTCTTATTTACCATAAATAATAAATAATATTATATAGGTATAGTATACAGGTAATAATATAACATAATAATAATATTAATACATTCATAGATTAATAAATTTAATGAATAGTCTCAACGGCAACACAGACACGCACACGTTACGCGTATGTATTATAATATAATATATATAGGTAGGTACTAGGTAGTTAGGTAGGTATGTAGGTAACAATAATCATTATTATATTTTATCATTATTATAAATTATTAATATCAGCTACATAGTATGTTTGAAATATATCATACCATACGTTCAAATATATTGTTAACTTGTATAAAACACTTATCTAGAAATTATATAAAAATATTGTTCCCCGTGTGAGGAATATCGTGGAAGTATGAATTTTGAAAAATTTGAGTAAACGACCCGGCGAGGCCATCGTGGTTGCCGCAGGAGATTATTCAAATGGGTAACACACGCGTGCCAACACCCCCACCCCCCTCTCAAGGACACACACATACAAGCAAGTGCATCTCATTATTCGTTGCATAACCTCTCTGTGCTCTGCAAAATGCGTCATGTCTTTGGGCCCACGTACATCTACAACATACACGAAGTATTTGGAACATATGAATTGGTATTTAAACGTAATTCAATTAAAATTTTCGAATCCTTCATAAAGGTTAAAAGGTGTACAGTGCCGCTATCGAGTGACGTTTGACGAGAGACGATAAAAAATGTTCACGCGAAGTCGATATAGGTACATCGTATATGTATATAAAATATAAATACGACCCTTGCGCCACTTTTTTACCACCGATCTGAACGTCACGATGGAATTTACATTTTTTTAATGATTAAACGTGGGTACAACATTGCGAGCATGCGTATTATAGCTGAGGTACTTATACAATAATTATATTCGTTGTAATATATATGTGCGCGTTGTAATGTTTAAATTAATTGTTTTCAGGGGGCACTCTGGCATGGCATAATCGAATAGGACCTTTCGACCAAATTTATTATCTGTATCTATATCGGCTATGAAAAAATTTATGATCGCGATCTCATAATCCTACCCCTCCCCCGACTGTTACGACAAGTGACGCCGCATTGACTGACTTACGGTCGCCCCACGAGCAAGACATATTATTACATTATTATAATAGATAATTTACATCGGTTGACCATGATACGCGTATTTAGATCATTGAATTACACAATATAGTATATTATATATAGCACGATAGTAATATTATTACATTATCGTTTCATAAACATTTCTTATCATACTCGCACGCGCTGCCTATACGTTTCATCGTGTCCCCTGTGCGTTAATTCCTTCCGGACGTTGTAGCAGCTGTTCCGATGACTCGACCGTGGCCGTGGGTTCCGGGATATTTCCGCTACTGCCACCGCTAATCGCCGCAGCCGAATGATGGACCAGCGCTCTGTGTTCTATGCGGCTCACCGACGATGCTTTCGACTTATCCTTAGAGTTCAACGCAGTCTGACTGTTTCTGGAGCACTCGTCCTGCAAGGCACGACAAAATGATATCGATAACATAATATAATTATATATCATATATAGCTACATAGTGCATATATAGCATATCGGACGGTAACAATAATTAGTATTTAATATTATTAATTTTTAATTTTTTCATATTGGTCTTAAGCCCGCGGCAACTAGGTATAATGGTAATTAGCTGTTTGTTCTGGTACGGTTGGATTTGCAACACGCGTGTGTATGTGTGGCCAGGATTTGTCACTAAGACCCGGGTGGTCACCCATCCGAGAACTAATAGTGACACCGGCCGGTGCTTGCACCCACGTTTCGTGACTGAATGCAACCACCACGCCACACAAAGCCACTATTAATTTATTATATTGCACAATTAATTGTATATGTATAATAATATGCCATGCCATATAAACTATATAGATACGTTATTATAATTGGCATATTTGTTCGGAAAGTACCTACCTAAATAGGAAAAATCTAATTCAATACAAATTTGTTTCGAGATACCTACAGGTTTCAAATTTAATTATGTTTTTGCATATTTAAACAGATTTAGGGTTTTGAATAAATAATTAACTAACTAATATTTTTTATCTTGACGTGGTTTAAAATATTCAACATTTTGGACTTTTTTAGAAACTTTTTATGTAAATATAAACTTAATGAAAAATGTACATTTCTTTAATTTTTTGTTTCCTTTGTGGTAGATTATAGTATTAAACTTAATGCGAAGCAATTATTAATCATAGTTAATTGATTTTTCAAAGTTGTTATGATTACATATTTTACTGCATACAATATATTTTTAATGACACATATTCAATAGAATACTTCAACTTTTGTAAGTGCACATTTAAGTTTTACTTTTTTAGTTTAATTTTATTAAGTTCCCCAAAAAAAAAGAATTTCACATATTATGATGCTATTATCTTACTATAAAATAATAATATCCTGTACAATGTCAGCCACCCAACTCCTGCCTAACCAATGGCACTGTTGTTTTTTTCGTCTTGATATAGGTACTTTATATGAAATCGTTATTTGAGTCATATTAGTATTTTTTAAAGTGGACGAATGTCTGTGAGTCATCGGAGATAATAATATAATATGTTTAATAGATCAACTTATCACGGATTTAACATGAAAACATTGATTGAGCGTCATATACATCAGAAATTGTTCAAAACGTTTAAAAAGTCAGTTTATTATTATGTCACCTTTAACAGTTAAAAAATTTAAAACTGTAAAACTATATACATAATTTCGCATTTGAGCTATAATATATAAATTCACATCGATTCGACCCATTCAGATCTAGAATTGGCACCTATTGTCCAGGAAATTAATTTTATTTTATTGATTTTATTATATTATGAAATTTATCAAATCAAAAAAAAGTTTAATTATGTTAATTAATTGTACCCAAGCTGTAATTAAATTTACAAACCGTTTTTTATCGTCAATTAACCAAACCCCATTTCGACCAAACCACAACCTCAAGGTTCAATAAAATATGCAAAATACGAGATCTTAAAATAAATTCTTGAGCTTAAACCTTTCGGAATAATTACATTTATGCCGATTAAGTATTTAAATCAAAACTATACCTACTATAATTATTAAATTACTGTTTATGTAAAAGTTTAAATTTAGTAATATTTAAAATTAAATTTTATAATATTTATACATGTAAATAGACCGAAGGTCATATAACAATTAAAATGTAATATTTTATGTTTATGTACAACTTCCTTTTATCATCGTAATATATTATAATATAATACGTAACCTTGAATTACAGTTATAGGCTAAATGGCAATTCATTTTTACGGAATTAACTTCAAAAGCAGAATAATAATGCCTAAAATAAATATTTAGGCCCTATTATACCGGGCATGTATCAGCACCCAAACATATAACGTAATTCCTGACTATAGTGAATAAACCTTTGGTCCAGACGAACCATAATATACAACCATATAAATTCGTTCAACATCATATTTTAGGGGATTTTGATGTTAGGTAGGTACTCTCAACTCCACATATACACGTCATGACGTGCGGCGTTATCCCGATACAATGAAAACCTGCCCCGCAATATACAAATAAAACGAATCGTGGTCAGAGTGAAAGGTATAATTTATTACGTTTTGAATTTGTTACGAAAAAGAAGACGTTAATAAGATGAATCGGAATTGTATAGAATATGTAGAAGAATACGACGAAGACAGCTGGAGTTTGAACAATAATAATAATAATAATAATAATAATACCGTGAATTTCATTTCAAATCGGACTTTTTAAGATGTATGTGTGTAGTGTGTATGTTTTTTTTTTTATTTACTTTAGAACTATTTTGTATTAGTTGTTCGGTCGAACAATGACTAGGTGGAGTGCCTTTTGCTTCTCTGTTCTTTGTCGAATGCCTTCTCTGCTGGTCCCTTTGATACCATTTCAAGTTGTATGTTTTCACTGAAGATGTGCTGTGCACAGCTGGATCGCTGCCGGTGCGGCCGTAACCTATATATATCAAAAGAAAAATTGACAATTTGTCATCAAGCCACGGTCTCGGAGTGCGTGGTCGTCCTGCGCCAGATGCAAGCATATAATATATTATGTTATATGGATGCGATATATAATAATAGGTAGTATAATATATAATTATGCGCTGCGTGCAGTATATTATGTTTAGGTACCCAATTTTTTCGCCCTTTTTGCCCTGCCGGGGGAGGCCGTTGGTGACTCCGACGTGGACGGCCGACAAGAGATCAATATGAAAGCAGCTGCCCTGGCAGCTCCTACCCTGCTGGTCTCATCGTCTTTAGCCTCCGACTGACCGGCACTGCTCTCGTCTTCTTGTTGGCCGTTGGCCGCCCCAGAATCTGACGTGCCGTAATGTTTGCTCGAAGACGCCTCTGTAAACACGGGACAAAATTAAAATGTCATAAAAAAATTTATTTGCAAATCTGGTGACGGACAAATCGCATCCACTATATATTTATTATACGCGCCTATGTATATGCATTCTTAAAGTTGCGAAATTTAAGACCTGAATTATACACAGAACGTTCATCATTAATTTTTTTCTCGAGGAATCTAGAGTGTTTGTGTAAAGTGTAGGAACGCTATAAAAAGTTTTACGTGGTGCTCGGATAAAATTGCTGCAGATGAATACTGTCACTGCTGCAGGTCTTTACTGTTATATTTCTGATTAGAGTTGACATAATGAAGTTCTTCAGGAAAACGTAGCAACTGCAATATTCAAAGTATTCATAATAATAGCTAGTAATTATATTACGACAAAACTTTCAATCGTATTAAAAAACTAGATAATTAAATTTCAGATGTTTCGAATAGTTTAACAGTTCAAAATTACCTATATATGTTGTTAGTTTTTTTGACATGGTAAACGAAAGATATATTATGTCAAAAACTTCACGAAAATTAATGAAACGCAAAATTAACTAAGCAATTTTTAAATATTTTTTCATTTTAAATTTTTTATAAAGTTAGTTAAAAACTGCATGATCCAAGGACCATCTATTGCAAAAAAATGTGTTACATAATAATATTTTTTTTTTCATTGTGGTTTCAATTCTGATTATTAACGAATATATATATATATATATATATATATATATATAATATATATCTCAATAAAATAAATGGACAGTAACTAGTAAGGCATAGAATAATGATATTTATACAATAAAAATAAAATATGTTTAGACATTCGTCCCACTAAATGATGTTGACAATTCCAACTTAACGTTATTGTACCTATCAGGCCTATTATAGCGAGGAATGTGGGACAGCCTTGAAAATGATAATCAAGATTAAATTACTAAGTTATACATTGTGTTATAATAACGACTAATCGCTCCAATAATATTATTGTACTTGTATCATAGGTACTACTCAATATTCATACTGCCATACTGACATCGTACATCAATACAATATACTAATATACATATAACTATATAAGAGAATCGCCCGTATTAATAATAAATAATAATATATAACTACTATAATATGTTTAATTTTAAAACGCTAAAATAAGATTTATAAAAAATGCTGTCAAAATATTTTATACCATATAGTAAGGTGTTCTATATTTCGTGAAAATCTCTAGCTTGGAAGAAATTAGTTTAAGGTACTTATTTATAGTTAAAACTGATTACGTATTTGACATGTATATTAAAATATATGCATAAGCGGTTTACAGCTGCACACCTATATACATATATATTATTAAAAATGTAATTATATACCTAACGTTTTCTATGAAATGTTATTCACGATTCGACATACGGTTCGATGAGCGTGAGTATACGACGATAGAGGTACCTATACCGAACAGGTATAGACGTATAAATGTTGACAACAATACACCAACGCAACCGCTGACGGCGAGCAGCATGATGAATGGAAACTCATAGAAACGAAATAATAATCTATGGGGAAAAAACGCTGTTTACCTATTTTACCCGCGAAACGAATAAATTCAGGTCTACGAAATGGTGGTGGCGAGGTGGGAAAAAATAAATAACAGCAGACAGAACAGAGCTGATCGTACATCACTGTCTCCACCCCCTCCCTCTTTCATCGCGACGACCCCGACCACCATTGTACCGCCCCGACCGTTTACAATTACTCGCCCGACACAACGGCGTGCGACGGTGGCGATATAGAGTGGTCGTATAGGGAGGGCACAATACACAGTACACACAAACACACATAAATATATATGCGTGTACCACTATAAATAGTGGCGATTGCTGGTTGTTGGCCGATGATGATCGTTGCCACTACGTGAGAGGGTTGTAAAGACGCGTCGGAATGGTACAGCTCATGAATTAATTCACGCAGGTAGACACACGTATAATACGTGAATCCGTATAAATATATATGTATGTATATGAACATATATTATGTAACCCGTATATACCTACCTATAATACAGAGTGAGCAGCAGTGTAAGCATGCGTGGGCTGTTGTAGGGGAGGGAGAGACGTCACGGCCCACCCTGTATGCTGTATGCGTACGTAGTTCGTATTATATACATAATATACACGAGAGGTAAGCGGGAAAACCAGGTGGTCTCTTTCCGACCGAGTGATCCCCTCCCTCGAGTTTTCCCGTCGGTGGGGGAGGAACATCGACTACCCCCTCCCACATCATCGACCGATGCGCGCGCAAATACACACACACCCACCCACACACACACACACACACACACACACACACACACACACACACACACACACACACACGTCACGCCAAAAATCGATAGGAGGCGACCTACTAGTTTGACGTGAGCACAGCAGCTTGTTCGGATATAAGTTGGTGGTCGGGAAATGCCGGGGTCTGGAGGCCGTGGACAGGCGCAGCCCGAAACAGATGAGCGCCGAGAACACTAGCAGGCCGACCACGACGCCGAGCAGCGACGAACCGCCAGCTTTGCCGTCCGAATCGTCTGCAGGATGACAACAACAAATACAAACCATAATAATACATATTATACACGCACAAACAAACATATATCATACGATTATATTATAATACGCCTGAAAATACTATGTCGAACTTCACTTACTTACTGACTTACGTCCTGCACTGCATTCAAATGCGTGCTAGCACGTGGTACATAATATAATAAATTATTATATATTATATATATATACCGACGTATCTAAACATAAATCATGTTTGGTATTCGACTTTCATATTATTATTAGGTATATCATATTATGACCATACGAATAAACTTATAGGTATTATGTATATAATAATATATTATATAAATAAAACACACACCTTGGGCGCAAAAACTGCTCCTGGCGTTGGTAGGCCTGGAAACGGTAACGATATGGTAGCCCTGTTTGCACTTGCATATTGCGTTGTGGTCCACCTGTGCGCACACCGCGTGCTTGTCGTGCAACTGACACGTGTCGTCTTGGAAACACTGTTCTCCCAACCCTGCAATCACACGCACGGAACTAAATTAAAGTATCTATTTCCGTATTATACGTATATACAGATGGTGATGATCGTCAATTTTGAGTTTTCAATAACTTTTATTCATAGAATATTACAATGTAATACCCTGCTCAATAATATATTGTACACATAATATTTATTACTTATTATATTCGAATATCCCGCTCAAAACATGGTCTTATATTATTGTTGACCTAAAAACGTATTGCTCTGTACGTGAATCAATTTTATTAACCGCCAAACTCGTACAGTATCACATATTAAAAGTTACTATAAATTTAACGTATGATTGAAAATATAATATATTTATATACATTTACACGACAAAACTAAATGCAAGTACACAATACACTTTACAGTATTACACAATATAATAATGTGATGAGTGATGACTGGTCATAGTACGACCTAATTGCTCATATATTCACTTACCACAGTTTAAATGGAATGTACATTGTGTGTCATAACTGCGTTAGAAAGAAAAAATATTTAGTAAGGTACTGAAAATTGAAATCATGTTGGTAATTCACGAAATTTAAATATATTACCAAGGTATCTTAAATGTTATTATAAACTCAATTTTATTTTTCTATAAGTATAATTTATATTTGTTTATTAACAAAATGTACTATATACTAGAGAATTTTAATTAACAACAATTTTTTTTCAGTATCTGTCCTTAGAAAAACGTTTGCTCTACATTTTAAGTATTACGATTGAATTTAGTTATAAAATGAATAAATAATAATTTTATAATCAAATTAAAAAATATTGATTTTCTTTGAAATACCTATAGGCTATAACTAATTTATTTTGAAACTTGCTAAATACATGTTGAATGAATTTCATAACCAACAAAATAATTGCTTCATTTTTATTTAGAAAAATAAAGCAATATTATTTTGATCAGGTTATAATAGTTAGAAATGTTCTCTATAAATACATCTTAAAAGAGATTTAATAGAAACAAATCAACAAAAATCAAATAAATTATATTAATATAATTTCATAGTTGTATTAATCAAAATAATATTTTTTAGACATAGGTATCTAAGAATACATAATAATATTTATATTAATAAAACTTTTATCAATTTTTATATTTCTGAAATGTTATAATATAAAACAAACTTGTTTCGTCATTATATTAGTTAATTTATATAATAATTAATTTTATTTCGTATTTTTATTGTATAAGTTAATAACTCTCTCTCCTTTAAACACAAGCTTTAATTACTTATAGAAGGTAGATTAATTAATTGTTTATTATTTTGCATGTAGGTATTTTATAAATTGTTTAATAAATGATTATTAACTTAAAAAAAATGTATACACTAAATTAAAAATAAAGACAAATAATATTTTATCATTTATAATTATTTGGTTTAAACCATTGAAACCCTCCAGTTTATTTGCTTATTATTTTATGTACATATTTATCATTACAAATATTATATTTACTTTGTCTTACAAATACTCAATAAAAACGTGTTGGAACTTGGAATGTACACAACACATTCAATTTAATCGATTAAACCTAATTTCATTAATGTTTATCGTTATAATTTATTGTATACCCTAAAAGCTAAAATATAATATTTAAAAGAGTAAAATTAATGTATTACTAATAAAAATAAATAATGGTATAAAATTATAAAAAATTTAGATTATAGATTATTTATTATAGACAAATAAATAAAATTATAAATATTTACAACTAAATATTGTGTACCTACTACCTAACCACATATTTATACTGTATTTATTATGTTCTAAGTAGAGTAATGAAAGTATTAGTTTTACAGTACCTATTTATTTTCAAAGCTAAGACAACAAATCTTTAGTTATGATTACATTGTTTTAAATTTCCACACTAACACAATTCAAAAACAAAATTTTAAGTCTTGAACTTCAGTTAGGCTTTAGTCAATGTTTAGTTATAAGTAATTTTACAAAATGGGCAATTCACCAAACAGTATTTAGTATTTACGACTTCAAAATGTATTAGTGATAAATTAATATAAACACAACACGTATGTATAATAATATGTAATCACGAATCACAACTAATTAGCATAAAATGTAAGATATGAATTTATGAATTTACTATACATTACAGACCCAACCAAATACGTATAATAAAATTAAAATGCATTTTAAATGTATTACAATAAAAATAAACGTAGATGAATTATGATAATGTTAATATTATTGGTCGTAACTCGCAATATCTAAATAATATTATTATGTGTATTGTTATTGTACACGCACGCGTATCAAAATTGCCTATTCTATGCGCCGTTGTACAAATATTATAATTTAAAACTAGTTGTTACGGTCATTTAAAATAGTGTTAAAAGAATTAAAGGAATCAATAAAAATATATAATTTAATATATTAATTATTGCTACGCCAATACACCATAATGTTGTATGTTTACTGAAAACAATATTACAAAGCACAAGTGCTGCAATGAGCGTACATCAATATTAAAAACAATACAATTCGATAATATTCGATCATCGTACAGTGTATTGTATTAAATTTCTGTTTTTGGAACGATAATAATATCGTTCGTAGAAGAAAAAATGAATCTATTTGATATTACTACGTTTATGCTGACACGCGTGCTTATTGAAACGGCGCAAAACGCGATATATATTGTGTATTATGTATAAATATGTTTGTATGCGTACCACTGTGACGTTCACAGATTAAACAGTTGGTGCCCGTTGCCTTTTGCACATCGATTTTCTATATATTTTATTTTCATATCCCCTCGTTCTCGACTTACTGCAGCTACACAAATATTGTACATTAACGTTCCCAAACTCAGGTTACATTGATTGCTCACGAATACTATTCACCGAGGGTGGATATTCGGTCTTTACAATAAAAATAAATACCAAAAAGAACCACACACATATTTATAAATTTATAAGAATATATACAGTGGACTTAGTGGACCTTTGTTTTTTAATATTGTTTTATACTCTGATTGATACCACAATAAACTATTGTCTACACAATACACGGCTTTATTCAATAAACTATTTTATTATCACTAAACAGTAATTTTCTCCATAAATACATATTTATTTATTTTATTCTATTACTATTAGTCGATTGTATTATAGTTTTAAGTTATAAGCATTTACAATGTTAGTTCATCAAAGTGAAGTGGCAATGTGGCATAAAGGGGTGCTCACATGGTGGTAAACTAATCTAAACTTTAAATAATAGGTATATACGAAGTTTTAACTATAGTAAAGTTTACTGGTTTGAAATTTGATTTTTAACATCGAAATCTCAGAAAAATATACAACCGAATCATGAACCCATAAAATGTATGTTGTAATTTTTTTAAAAAAAGTAAAAGCGTACAAATTGATAATGATATAGAATTTGTTCAAAATATTTGTGTTTTAATTATTTATTCAAAACACAAAAATATATAAAAAAATAAGAAAAAGATCGTTAAGTGGTATATTATATCGATAACATTCCTCGCTCGGTCTTAAACATACATTTTAGCTGAAAACTTTGCCTATTTTCTCATATTGTCACGTAAATATGTGGAACATGTAGTTCAGAACATTTTCTAACAAAAACAGCAGGGTAGTAATATTCAGTAATTACGTTTTATCATTTAAATGGCGGAAAATCGTTTACGAACATAATAATGATTATAACACTGCTAAAGTTTTCTATAGGTACACAGCAATAATGTACATGGACTATAAAATATCAACATATACCTACGTATAATTATGTGCGTGACGTGACATGCAATTTAACGTACATTTTATCGATCATTGAGTATTTCATATTATTGAACACGAGAAACTAATGTTAAAATAACATCGCTTACAGGTTACTGATGAAAAACTTAAACAAGATATAAAATGTGTATAATGTAAAGTAATTAATATATATTTTTGTGATGTAATAGCTTATGAATAAATAATAATTTTACACGGATTAATTCTTAATTTGTAATCGTTTAATTAGTCTTGGGTACCTACCTAATAGTTATATATATAACTATATAGGTAGATATATAGTTATAGTTAATTTAAATTTAAAATTTAAAACAGAATAGGTACTTAGTTAAAAATAATAACTTTAGGCCTTCAAGTCAAGTTAATGAATATATTAGTTACACAAAATAGGCAACACCGTACATTTCTATAAAAGATTAAGAGAAACTATAATTAACCGTTATTTACTTTTAAAACTGAAAACGGTGTTATAATTTATAACTTTTAAGAACCTAATCAACAATTTTTTTTTTAAACACTTTTTGATTGGAATGGTATTATATTATTTCTTTATTTTTTTTTTAAATTGACTATTGTTTCAAATTAAAAATATCACAAAAGCTATTTTTCAAGGAGTTAAGTTAATATTTCGTTATACTATTATTGCACATGTTTTCTACAAATCAAAATATATTTAATAATTTTAGAATCAAACTAATAACAATATGAATAATATAATACGCGTACCTAAAAATACATTATACAATTTAAAATAAACATATACATTACATTAATTATTTTGTTTTATCAATAAAAATAGATATATATCCTAGATATAAAATCCGTATTGTTTTTTAATCTACAAAGTAGTTCAACTCAAAAATTATTTTCAATTATTTATTTGATATATAAGTATCTATACTCTGTCCAGCGAGAGAACACTCCACAGTCCGACGAAAATCAGTTCTTAATCCTTGTACCACCATTTCCCACGCGACACCCTAACATCGTGGAAAAAAAAACCGGTCTCTATGACAGGGTGTAGAGTGGGGGTATGTGGATCAGCATGTTCTCTCGCTGGACTGCAGAGTATAATATAGAAGTGTAAATTTATTTTTCTAAGCTCTAATGTAATAAATTACTAACAATCACATTAACCAACATAATATTTTATTTTTTTTATCCAATGTTCAATAATTATTAATTACCAATCAATAAAGGGGATGAATGCGAAATTATACAATTGCCCTCCACCTTTACTCGTGTTTAACTAAAATGTATTTATTTATTACTGATAAGCTAAAGAGTGCTGTCAACATTTTTGATTCAACAGCTATCTAATATTTATTTAATGAAAGATATATTTTTTTAAATTAAATTAAATCTTATATCAAGTTCTGTGTGAACAAGTAAATTCTATTCGCTATTTCAAGTTACATATTGGTCGTATAAAATAATAATATTTTCTCGTAATATTATATGTTCCATCTTCCATACATATCTAAACACAAGTCTCAAATTTTACTTGGATATTTTCTTAGTTTGCACTTTGTCGCATATATATTATATAACTACGCTACATAATGCTTTCTCCAATGTCGGATACGATCAACTATATGATTTACGTTGTGATTTGCTACTAGTCTACTACATTGTCCTGAATATTATATTATTACATAGTCAAAGTTAAGTAGGCATATACGTTTATTTAATGTATGCATACGTTCATTTAGTTTATGTATATATAATATATTATATATGACATTAGCATTCTTCATGATATAAAGTGTTCTCATTTAAAAGGTCCGTTTTCCATTAACGAAACGCATGTTCCACGCAGAGTTAAATATAGATCAAACTATATACCTATTTAAAACACCTTTATCCATAATTAGTATGAATATCTATATCTAACTTATTATATAATGCCCATACGACGACTGGCATGTCAACTATTATTTTTTACTGTACCTAATACTTTTGTGAACAAATGTGCCTCATCAAGAGTGATTAGTCCAACTTTTAAGAAATATAATACTTAAATTTAAAATTGACGGGAGGGGCGTAAAATAATATGAAATATTATTTTTATTTGAATCTTGACTCGGTAAAATATTTGAAATATGGAATCGAAAGTTTTAAATACAAAATGATCGACATGAAAGAGTTAATTTGGATTATTTACAATACTAATAATTATATGCCCCCATTTTGATTTAATATATATCTGGTCACATTAGACAGTGCTTATTACCTATCACATTTTGCATTTGCGCGATTTTACCGGTGTAAACACATTACACTTAATTACACGATTATAACACATATAATTAATACGAAATAAATACATAATTTTGTTTGTTTGGGTTAAGACTTTGAAGCAATATTAGAGCAGAACATCGGTTAAAGGTCGTTTGGTTAGGTTATCTTCATATCTATTTTAAATATATTTATGTAAGTATATTACATTTTTGTTCTAAAAGTTAAAACAGTAGTAGATTGTAAGTATAACTATTATATAAATATAAGTACGAATTAGCATTTTAGCTATACACAAAAGTACTCATCAAGTATTGCCACATATTTAATCCTTTAATAGTGCATTTACTCATATCCTGATTTTTTACATTTTGAAACACTTAAAAAAAATAGTATACCATTTTAGGAGTGTCGTGCGGTGGTAGTCGTGATACAAACTTGTAATGAGAATCACCTTTTTATTTTAAATTGTTAATCAGATAATTATTTTGAACTTTTAATGTACATATCTAAAAAAATGAACGAACAGTTTCTGAGTTAATAAAATGTATTTAGTTACTTTATCAATAATAATAATAATCCTTATTCCTTAATATCATAATAATGGCTTTACGTGAAATATAAAATAGAATTAGTCTAGAATTTATTATAATATTCAGACATTAACCGTAGTAAATTATAAACATATGTGAATAGATTAATATTAATTAGGATAATTATCAAATCATTGTAGTCCCCATATCTTTCAAACATATTATTAATTATTATGGACTATTAAATCCATAGTACATACACAAAGTTCAACATCACAAACTATAGTCTTTTGTATTTTGTTTGATAATATATTTCATCGTTTTGAAAAAAATCTTCTGTTAAACAATTTAATTTACGAAAGTTTGGTTCTCATTTGTTAGGGCCATTCGGAGCGTGATTTCTCAGTTTGCCGACACCCAATTCACAGACAATATCGGTATTCACGTCGTATTAATAAAATCAACAAAATTATTTCTTCATACACATAAGAAAAACCTGATACGATACAATTAAATGTAATAATAAATGTAATAATATGGTTAATGATTATTATGTAGTTTGGACAAAGCTAAGTTTAAATATTTCAATATTTCATGACCGCCACAATTATCTACGCATTTGTACTTTATAGTATTCGTAGTCTTCACATTTTCGGTTTATTCTATGAACACAATAATATTGTTCAATTAAGCAAGTCCTGATTTTTTTTTCAAATCATTTCATAACGGCAGAAAAAACCAAATTTAAAAGTTATATATATGTATATGTTGTATACTTGTATTATTGCATGTGGTCATGTGGATGTAGCCATGTAGGTATATAATAATGTGTTCTTTACAGTGCCCAAGTTCACGCAGTGATATATTACTAGAAACTAAAATCATAATTTTTATTTTAAAACCTCAATGGACTTTTCAGTTATTCATTAGTTTACGTAAAGCTACCTAGGTATGTTTAATATTATATTGATCGATGACAATAATTGTCTCGCGATAGGTACCTATAGCGTTGAGACAGGTTCACACATTTTGACAGTTTTATAATTGTATTGCTATGCCAAGAAGCACGTGGCCCATATCGTGGTTGTTGGTGAATTGAGCATTTTTTTAAAATCATTAAAAACTGCTTTTTTGATCGAAAAACACGACGACGGTAAAGCGGGTGTCGATGAACTGGACATGAACCATTCAAAGGGATCCTTAGACCTCTCTTGGGTGGAACGGGATCATTTTGCCATAAGTCAAAGTTTTTGGCCATAAATTAAGAACATTTCTCGGACCTCCTGAACATTTTTAAACTAGTCAGATACATCATATAGGTAAATATTATGATTACAATTATTCAGCAATACCTATAAGAGCCTGTCATTTACAAAATATTTTTTTTATAAAATATCAATACCTAATAGGTACAATTTTATTTCGTATTTGTATAGTTTGTAATTGCGTATTATATTATATAAGCAGGCTACGTTTTCGGTAATGCTATAAGTGATAGAATATTAGAACATTATTGTCATTTGTTATTGTCACGCAGCCGAAGTGCAAAGTAAAAAACAGTAATATGGTTGCCAGTGTGTTAATTTTAATACTACCAATATCATGAATTTGAACGAACTTGGTTGATTGCATTTCCTAACATTTTGCAAATCCCGGTGACTATATTTTTATTAATCATAACGTATTATGATGATCAAGAGGGCCCCCGCATTATTGGCCCCATGACACAGAAAAACTTTGTAATGGCTCTGCTCATTTGAAAACATCGGAGAATCATATTTGCTGTATAGCAGGTTTCAAGGTTAAAGTAGGTCACTGTAATAATGGATGTGTTCAATTTTAATTCAATAATAAATCACTATATACAAATTTACATTATCCTACCGTTTTTCGTTAGTTTTTGCTCGATATTAAGAACAATATTAGTAAATTTCTACTTTTCACTCCCCAAAGTACCAACTGGATAAAGTTTCTAGACAGTAACTACTCTCAATGTTGAAGATTGAATAACCTCTGAGATGTAACATCAGACTCTGAAATTCTTGTAAAATTACATAAGAAATCTTAGTAGATAATTGAAAATATAGCCTTTAGGTATATTTAATTCAAAATTTTAAAAACTAGAATATAAATAATTCAAACAAAACGGTACTGGGGGGTGGAGGGTGACACATACTTGCTAAGCCATTCTGTCCATAAATAATATATATATATAAATGTTTCCTTTATAAATTCTGGTTTATGTGTATTATTATTAGAATTCAATTTTATTATTGTGTACATAATACACATATACTATACATATATATAATATAATATACACATACATTTGTATGTATATATTACATATATACGCATAAATTGCTTAGTCATCCATGTATCTTGGACGATAGGTACAATGCTAAATGTGTTCATTGTTTGAACAGTGACGGTCGATTTACAGACATTTATTTCGTGGGCATCAGTACATAATATAATAACAATTACAATATGCATGACCTAAAATGGTTAAGTATTAACAGCGGCTTAATGGATAAACTGATCATAAATTAGGTACCAGCTATATCAATTAATCAGGAAATTATTTCAATAATTACAGTCTATATTTTTATGTCCGAAGTATAATCTACTAACGTTTCCAAATGGTGAACGGGTCAAATAATAATCATTATAAGTGCAAATTTCAAACATTGAAAATTCATAATGACGTTATAAGTTCTCCGAGATGAATGTATAATCTAGTCTTGTTAATATACTAGATTACTTATCATTTAAATTATTTGATATCAAAATAATTTATTAATTATTAAATTGTATTTAGATCAAATAACTTAAGTTATATAACAGAATTTTATTAAAAATTATGACAGATGGTACACGGTTTTGATACACATTACTTATAAGTTATAATATTGCTAATACAGTATTTCCAATAAATAAGTAGGTATAAGAAGATAAATAAAACATAAATTGTATTTCGTTTACATGCCATTAGAGAATTAACATTTTTAGAGTATAAAATAGAAGTATATACTACAATATCATATAATATAATTTAATTAATTTAAAAATGCTTGTTGTCAATATTATCATTATTATAACTTATAAGCCATAACCTTCAATGTCAGTGTAGACTGTATATTTCAATAATTCCACTTAATGTGATTGTAATAATCAATTATCGTATATTTATTTGATTTTTGTAATATGTTCATATATTTCTGTACTAGTATATTCCATAATAACAGACAGTTTTTTTTATGGAGAAGATATAAAAAAAAAATAGGTATTGACTATTTATTTTACTTAAAATTTCAAAATATTTTTCAATTAATCGTAACTCGTAAAACTTACAAGTTGCAACTCTCAAAAGACAATTAATTTTAACGTAGTTTTGTACAAAAATGCGTAGGCTATTTTATCAATTATTAATACCTGTTCAAAATGTTACTAAAGTTAAACATTTTAAAAAACCAAAGTTTTTATTTCGGATACTTTAAAAGTTTGCGCTTGATAAAATCAGTATTTCTACTTTAATTTTAACAAGATATTTTAAAAGCCGTACTTTCGCAGGGTTATAGCAGTTTCTACTTCCATAAATTCAGTTTTTAATTAAATTCAAAAAACTTTAATTTGAAAGTTTGATTAAATAATTTATGAAAAAAGTGATTTCTTAACTCTATCGTTTCATACTTATGATACATTTTTAAAATATCTAAAATGTGAGAATTTACTGTAATAATAATGTTATTATTTACAGTAGTATTCATTGAAATAGCATAACAATATAACTTAGAATCACTAATTGTTTCATTAAGAACTTTTCTCGAAAGATTAAATCACAAAAACATTGAAATCGTACGAATAACACAATTTAAACTTTTCATTATGTATTATTATTTCTTATTATAAAAACATCAACGTATAATAATAGAAGTATAACAAGTATTTCAATTTTCAATTAAAGCTTTCCCAACGTATTTATTGGGAAATATATTAATTTAATTTAATTTCCTATTGAAACTGTAGGTATTACCTAGTAAAGATAATTAATATATCCTTATATTTATCATACTATTATATTCGTATTAGTATTTTCTTTTTACTTTTTTATACCTATTTATAATATTTTTAATGATGGAAAAATGAGAAATAATCTTCGTCTGAGATTAATTAATTACATTTCAATAATAAAATTATAAAGACAGGCTGTCAGAAACTCTTGGAACGATATCAAAGATTGTGAAAACGTGCAATCTTCTAAGAAATGTCAACTGAATTTTAATTAACTATTCGAAAATAAGGTATAGGTACATGTGTCTATAATAATTACATAGTTAACTTAATCGATTTTATTTGTATTCATTTATTTGGCTTTACCGTGGATTAGGTACTTTTTTCTTAATTAATCTTTTGTTCATACACTGCTTCCAACCTTAGACTTTTTCCTACAATGTTAAATGCTCTTTGCCCATGTATACAGTATACAATCCGTGTACTTATCCCAAGAATAAATCTTACTTTTTTTCGATACAATTAATAGGTAGGTATACCGTATACACATAGTTTGTTCTGTTCTTTGGTATTTCTTTTTGAATTCTGTTCTATACATTAAATTACATTTGATATTAAGAACCTGTTTTTTCCAATACTATAAAAACATTTTAGTTTATACTTTTACACAATACATGCGAATAGGGGCTGGAAACGTAGACTTAAAAATAGCACTATAATATTATTTTATATTAATTCTTATACATTCATACTACATTCTAACAATTAATACACTAATATCAACACAAAACTGCTCATAAATAAATCTTTAATCAAACCAGTCTGGACATATGGCATTCAACTATGGGATAATGCAAAAAAATGAAACATAAATAAAATACAAACCTTTCAAAACATAGCACTCAGGAAACTTTTAAATGCCCCTCCTTACATCTCACACTGATCTAAAAATAAAATTAGTACACGAAGAAGCTATAGCTCATTACCAACACTTCCACAATCGTCTTACCTCTAACAGCAACCCGTTAATACGAAATCTCGCAGTCCTTTCTATTCCTGTAAACCCACCCAGACGTCTAAAACGGAAATGGTTTCGTGACCTACTTGTTCACTCCCCTCCCATCAGTTAATCCGAAGACAGAGCACCAGTTTTGTTTAAATAACTTTATAAAAAAAAAAAAATCAATTAGTGAGTGTCATTAGTGGACGAATTCTCACCTCAAGTGTAGCCTGCTGTAATTTAACCTAACCATATAAACTTATTGTGACCCTAAAGTACAGATTGTGTATCTCAAATAAAAAAAAAAAAAAAATGTATAGGCTTAAAATTTGATCAACTAAACTAATATCCATTCATTATTTTTGACAGTAAATGTATTGTAAAGATAAACTATCTGACATAGTAATGGTAAAGTTTATAGTTAAAGAACCTGAGTTGTTTATTAACAATTTGTTGCTTAGATTCTTGTACATACACATGTTACAAATGTAAAAGGTTTAGAGAGTAAGTCTATGTAAAGTTTAAGTACATTTAATTCAAAATATTGTGTTTGCTTTTTGTAAACAATGCAGATGTGTTGTTCTTATGTGCTTTTGTGCTACCATAGTACATATTATTTGGTTTAGGAATTTAATTAACAAATATTAAATTACAAAATTAATAATACAAAACGAGCTCAGTTTTATATTACTAAAATATTATCTACTACTTATATTACAATAATTACTACAGTGACCATTTAGAAATATCTATTTGTTTTTTTCACTTATTTAAGTTGAATTTTTTTTTTAATAAGGTGAAAAATGTTGTCTTATGAATCGTAGAAGATATTAATATATTTATAGATGTATATAACAACCAAAAATAAGACAGATGCGAGGTATTATAAAGAACTGCATACACAACAATGATTTACGACTAATATGACTATTTGCCAAACACGTAGGAAAAATATATATTCTGTAAGACAGAAAGAAGAGAACGTGGATATTCAAGTTTAATAACTGGGTACCTACCTAAATATATTATGTATATTATCATATTATATTATATATTTATCGTTTTTTAAATTCAAAAGCATACCTATAACAGCTTAAAAATATTCTGTGCATGCTTAATATGTCGATGAAAATTAAATTTATGTTTAAACTTTAAAGCAATGCTCTTTTTTTAGTAAAAAAGTTCACCCTTGAAGTAACAATTTTTTTTTTCTATCGTGCAACGTTTTCATGATTACCAATAGTAGAGAATTTTTTAATAAAAAAAAGCTTTACCGTAATTTATTAAAAAATATAGTAGTTGTCATTTGAAAGAATAAAGTTGATTTTGCTATTGGTACACCTGCGTGTTTAAAAATTTTGAAATTATTATAAAAAAAAATTGCCTGTTAAAATAAAGAAACACGTCTTTTTTCGTTTTAACGAAATTCCATGTCATTGATCCATAATCGTTAA
This sequence comes from Metopolophium dirhodum, assembly GCF_019925205.1. Classification (NCBI taxonomy): domain Eukaryota; kingdom Metazoa; phylum Arthropoda; class Insecta; order Hemiptera; family Aphididae; genus Metopolophium; species Metopolophium dirhodum. Next base: position 35,838,461 of record NC_083567.1, on the reverse strand, counting down.
AAAACCCCGCGTACAATGACATAAGAAACACACTATATAAGCTTTTGGTAGTATATTAAACCTAATACTTAAAAAGTTGAGACACGTCTTCGAGCGTATTTGTATAATATTATAATATGTTTAAAGAAAATAATTATTCGTGAACCGATTTATGGATCTGCTATTATTTGTGTGTTTCAATAAATTCAAAAATAAAATCATTAATTTAATTTATGAACTCCAGACCAAAATTTTTATTTAATCCGATAGAATAGAGACAATGTTCGAAAAAAAAATCTGTGTACAACATATCATTAGTACCAAAAATTATGTATTCACTGTAAAAAAAAATTGTATAATCAGATACACATAAACAAGTTTGACTACCAAACTGATTGTTTTACTATTATAACTGAAACACTCACAATAAAATAAGTAAAACATTTTTTAACTGAATATCAAAGGATATAAAAAGAACATAATATTATATTCAAATTTCAAGAACATTTTATATTGTTGTATTAAGCGTAGGTACCATAAAATTAATATCATATAACATAACCTTTTACCTTATACCTACGGTTTTTTTTTTGTTGTTTAGTATTAATAAAATAATCCATTTCGTGAAATTTAGTATGGTATGTAAATTTAAATATATCAGCTTCAAATTAAAAGAAATATTATGGTATAAAATGAAATACAACAGGTGGTTACAAATTCAAGAGAATACTCGTTCATTTTAAAATATTAAATAACAATACATGGAGTATCATCAATGGACGGTTTATCTGTTCACACTACCCAATGATGCCAATAAGAATGCTCCCAAACACACATTCCATAAATTAATTTACAGATTGTATTTTACTTAATAAAAACGAAAAAAATATAAATATAAATGTAGGTAAATACAAGTAACAATTTCGCAACATTAAAAATACAATATTATATGTATATTATTATTTATTTATAATCTAGGTACTCGTATATTATTTTGTTGAATGAAATTTAATGAAATTTAGTCATAATATTTAATTATTTTTTGTGATTTCAAAAAATATTTTAATAACTAGATACATATTTCAATATGGATTAAAATAATATTTGTTTGAAAAGGCTTTAGACATATTAAAATATAATGACGTTCACTATAAAAAATTAAATTAAATAAAATATTTATTGTATCCGTTTTCACAATAAATAATTCACATGCGAATATTTCTTCAATATTGCATTAGGTACCTAGATAATGAAGTTATAATACAAGAAAATTAATATGTTGATCAGTGTCCGATATCGATTAAACCAAAATAATGTACTTTGAAATTTTATATCGACCTAACAAAGTAACAACTAGGTTTAAATTAATTTATAATATATTACTTATTAATTATCTTTTTAATCTATGAAATGGAAACTGAGAAGTTTTAAGGTTTAAGCTTTTCTGTGCATATAATCAAGCATACGAATCAATACATAACCTATAAACGTTATTGTAATTTATATTATATACTTATATTAATTATTAATAAGAAATAAAATAAAACTTAATGTTCAAAATTGTTTCATTAGAGCGGGTCATCCGGTCACCTGTATACTAATTTAACGTTTATGTTGGAAGGTGCATATACAGCAGTTAATTCATTTTTGATGGGTTTATATAGGTGACCAATGGCCAATGGCCATACATAAATGATTACCCGTCAAGAGTAATATGGTCATTGCGAGAGAGTACGAGTGGCGTACTCAACCAAGTGAAATGTCATTTGTTTATGTCCGTGTTCGTGGGTTTAGTTTTTGACAAATTGTATCCAGCATTGTTACAAGAGTAGTGCAAGACCATGATTTCTGTCTAAATTAGGCTATTCACAAAAATACAACAGCAAACCCATTACCCAATACCATCGTGCAATAAATTACTTTGAATTACATGCCTTACAGGAAAACGTAACATTCAACAACCAACAATATATTTTAGCCATACCAAGTATACAAGTATAATATACTAAAAATTCAAAAATCATAAAATTATATTTTGATTTAACTATAATAATAACGAACACCAAATGTTCAGACTAATAGAATCAACTTGAATAAATATTTGATGTTTGTATAAATATATTAAGTTCATAATTCACATGCAAGCCATAAAGTATTTTAAGCCCGACACGTCTTATTAATATATGCAGCTTTTTATAAAGACTAAAATAATGATATAAGCTAAGAGATCATTTAAAATGAAATATATATATTTTTGATTTATCAACGAAAATAAAACGATATAAAAAATTAAATTAGAATTTGTCCCTACTAAGCTTAGTATTAAATAATAAGCTTTAATTGTGTAACACTGAATAAATAATGTAACGAAACTTATATATTTAAAAATATAGGTAAGTACTTACAATAGATTTGTATACCTGTTCATAAAAATTATATTTGCTCGGGGTTGACCTTTTACTTTTCAGAAGGACGAGAACTTGGTAAAATTACGATATTCCTATTTACTGGCTGATATATCTATGATACATCTACACTGATAATCGTTTGGTGATCATAATAATATTCAATATAATTACTTAAGTCTATAAATTACAATGTTACTATACATAATATATAAATTAAATAAAAAATTAAAATTTATATTTCAAACTTAATTGATGTGTTTGTTACAAAAATTAAATATTTAGCAAAAAAAAAAAAAATCTACTCTGCATCTATTATGGTATTGGTATATAGGTAGGTATAATAATTTATTGCCATGATCAACTGTCATAAATAATATATATATGACCAGAACCCACAGGAAGATGTAAATTAAGTATTAACTAACTTAGTTATCGGTAACTATTGATTTTACTTAAGCAAACATCCGGACACGTTTCGTCACCGAGCGGCGAGCTTAAGTATACTACATTATTGCATATAATATAATAATGAGCTTTAAATGACATTTGTTGATGTTCATCGGATATTATTTAGATAGATTGTCTTATAATAAATAATGAATTATATATGTATAGGTATTCGAAAATAGGTAGTATAATAATGTATTAAATACAAATAACGAATAGCATGGATTTGAGATTTAAAAATAAAAATAAAAACAAACACCCATATTTTTATTTCAAGTATCAAAATCTTGTTTGTATAATACAGGGTGACTCAAAATTCTTCACCCGAATTCAAAAATTCATATTTATTTTAATATTTACAAATATATACACTACATTTTTACTAAAAGAAACTAATTTTTACTAATTTTATCGCAATGATTCTTAGATTTTCAAATTGCTTTTGTATTAGATATTAGATTATATACTCATCTAAATAAGAGCCAAGTTCAATTATTAGTATAGTGGACTAATGTAACTTTTTCGATGATATGCCCGCTTTAATTTACTTAATTCGCTTAGTTTTAGAGTCTATTATCTATCGAAAACTATCTTATAAACAGCGTGTTATACTTCTGGTTATAAATTAAAAAAAATGTTTGTCATTTGTCAAAATTAATACATTTTAAAGTTCATTATATTAAAAAAAATATGGATGTCTTTTAGATTACTGAACACTATAGATATTATGTGTATGTAATAATAATAATAGTTTAACTGCAGAAAGAAGATTTATTTTCACAAACGTATCATTATCATCAACGAAACTATAGTGAATATCCTGCAGCAGTAAACAAATGGATCATCCCATATGCGTGGTATAAACTCGTACAGGTAGATCTGTGGGGTTGCCGGAGGATGGGGTGGACCGATCAGAGCTTACATATACTATAATAATATATACACGCACAGTGTGCGTCATTGACCCGCGTACCTGGGAGCTTAAAAGCAGTTGTGGGGGGGGGGGAGAGAGGAGAGGGTCGAGTCGGTCGAACGCTGCCGTGGTGGCGATTGGGGTGGTGGTACGTACGCGTGAGCCTGCGGGGAGGGTTGACGGACGATGCTCGCCGGGACGAGCGAGGCAGACGGGACGGGACGGGACATGACGGACGGAAGTGCTACCTGTTTGTGCAGTGTCGTTGTTCGCGGTGTTGACGCGTTGATCGGCCAGCGCGCACGCGCACAACAAACACATCCATCGGATCCGTCTGGCGGCCAACTGCATCTCATGTCGTCGGCTCGTCGTGGTGATTGCCGCCGCTGCGACGTCCGCGTCGTCGGCGGGATATCGTACGGGCACGGGCGATTCGATATAAATGTAAAATTATATATTCACCTAGTCTGAGTGTAAGTTATAATACAACGTAAATTGTGGCGGTCAGTCGGCGATCTGGCCGTCAGAGCGACAATATGGGGTCAGCTCGTCAACGTGCAGAGACCTGCAGCCCCGACGTCCGGTGTTATAATATAATACAGTGGAATTGGCGGATAGGCGAATTACAAAATATATGTCGTACTAAAACAATGTGTTAGTGAACTGATAAAAATCAAACAAGACTGCTGCAGACGAGATGCGTAGCTTGCAGACAGCGCCGGAGACGTGTCGGCGAAGAACTGCTGCCGTCGGTGGCGGCGGTGTGCCGCGGAAAAGCGCGCGCACGGCTGATTCGCTGGCCGAGTGGATGCGCTTCGGAATTTCGCACCGACACCGCCGACGCTGAACCCGCTGCTGTCCCGTCGCAATAACCGGCGCGTGTACATCGTCCCGCTACCCGTCGGCGGCGAGAAAACACGAGCACGTCCGCCGAGAATATAATATAATAATTCAATAATAATCCGATAACGTTTGGCCGTGGCATACGACGCACATATTATAACTGTATAATATTATTATAATATCAGTGCTGCGACATTGTGGGGCGACAAGACGGGGAAAATACATATCGCCATGACGGTTGGCGGGAGGGGGGGGTGGGGGAGAATCGCAGACTTCTTAAATTGCGCCTATTATATACCTATAAATATAGCACAGCAGCTGTCTAATAGTGCCGGTCTAATAAGGCTCTTACAATCGAGTGTACTTGAAAATCACACACTTTTATTTTTTTGTGGAGACCGTGACGTCCCCAAAGAAGAGGTGTCCCCTAATTCAGCTATTTTTACAACTATATAGATTCTCATTTCTGGGTATATGGTAGGTACCTATACGTTTATAGTTTTCAAAATTGAATTCCAGTTATGCATTTCATTTTTTTTTCCATTTCAAATGGTTTCATCGGAAATTGTCATCAAAGCTGAAATTTATGAAAATGGAGTTTCGTTCTCATTCGTCGGGAACGTTGAATTATGTATCTTCCCACGTACTTAAACATCTGCAGCTTAACAGGTCTTATAAGAACATTCTGTTAAATTATACGGGGCGTTTAATATTATCGGTAAAAAAAACTCCTTGTGGCATAACATTATCATTTATCTCAGAGGTTTATCACAATTCTATTAAAGTTTGCCACCCCTGATCTATACCTATAGGTACATATTATATCATATACAGGCGTTAGATAATAAGGTGGATATTATTTTCTAAACTGTAATAATAAATTATGAAATAATATAGAATTATTATTATATTTTTCAATTCTATACAAAAATTAATTTAAAAAATGTTGTCCCCCTGGCCCCACCAAGTTTTTGCCATCACGCCACTGCGTATTATATAATATTATACATTTATATTTTATGATGTGAGTACCAAACAAACGTCTTTGGAAATCAACAAACCGTAATTACTATAATGTTTGCTGCTGCCTACGAGGCTACGAATTCAACACGACGTTTCGTGATAAAACAAATATAACATATGACATAATACTACTGCACTGCGTCTGAAGCTGCACCTACCACGATCACCGCATTTCGTGAACCATTGTTAACCCTATTACTTATATATGTATAATGTATATGAGTGGATGTAGGCATGTAGCGACTTCACGTTGAATTAATAATTACACTGCCGTCGTATAAAATAAAAATAATATTGCGCTGATCGACTCTTAAATCTTAACTAATTTATTTTAAAAACCTTTGCAGACTTTTTTCCCGTTAAACGGACTGATTTTAAAAGCTTTACGACGAATAAGTTGAAAACAGTAAATTCAAAAATAATTATGACTGAAAATACAGTATAATATTGTTGAAAAATATTGTTGAGATTATATTATAAATTTATATACGTCATTGTGGCCTACTTAGATATATTGTGTTACACTCATATATACTATGTACAGGGTATTCGCAAAGCATGGCATTGGTCGACCCCATTTTTCCATAAATATTTGATTTATTCAAATTCTGATTTTTGAAATTTTAAATTCTGAGTGGAACGATGAATATATTGATTTTACAATGAAGTGTGTGTTTTTTTTTATTTTTTTATTTTTTTATTTTTGTGTCTGTCATCACCTTTTAGTACAGTAAAAGTGCTAGGATTTTCTTCAACAGTAACTTTTCTGATAGGAAAGTGGATCTAGTTGGTACTTTGGGTGGTCAAAAGTAAAAATTTCCCAGTAGTTTTCAAAAGCGACGTGAAAAACAAAAGAAAAATTAAGGAAAAACGGAAGTTTTTACGTAAAATCTGTTTTCGAGAAAATCGATTTTGGTTTTTGGTGCAACTTTTAAACAAATTACCGTAAGTACATGAAGTTTCGACTGAATGTTTATATTAACATTTTCTATACACCATAACATTTTCCAAATATTTTGACTTATTTTGAACTGTTGACGGACATTTTCAGTTTCCATTTTTTTTAGTTTTTTTGCTATGGATGGCAATAAAACTTTATTTGTTAAGTAAAAAAGCTTGAAAATTTAATACAAGGCTCCTGATATATTGTTACAATAGCAGTAGAAAAATATTAAATATTCATAAGCACAATTTTTTTTATAACCATTTAAAGTTCTAATTTTGACCAACATTTATCAAATTTAAAATTTAATAATTATTTTGTAGTTAAAAATGTAAAAAAAAACTCAACTTTTATAGCTAAGGATTAAATATTTAAAACAAGGTTCTACGTAATTAGGTAAATATATAAATTACTTTATTCACAATAATATCATTTAAACACATAGTAACACGAACTACTACATAGTAGTTCGTACTTAGTAATATCATAGACTGATATCAGAATCGTTTTTCTTATACAATGATATTATATCATTAAATTCAAATTTAACACCATCCATTGCAGTGACCCACTTGTAACCTACTGTACAGCAGAGCGACACCCACTTTTTTAAGTATACATTTGAACATATCTTTAAACAAATATTTTGATTTTTATATCATTCAAAAAATTCCTAGTAGCGATTTAAATGAGAACCACCTATTTTTACTATTATAATTGTTAAGCAGATAATTGTTTTTTTTTAAATATATAAATCTGAAAAAAATTCGTTCAAGTAGTTATTAAAATGTATAGGTATATATATTAAGGATAATATTTTTAAAAACTGTAAAAGGAAAAATTGGGGTGTACAATGTACATGCTTAGGAAATCAACCTATATAGGTTAATCACCCACAAAAATTCAAAATAGCATGATATCTAAATTCAATATTCCCGGTCGTGAACTGTTTTAATAAAAGTTCAAAAATATAAATAGGTTTTCACGTTTATTTTTCTGTTTAAAATAAAAAATATATATACATACCATCATATTCAAATCCAAAGTATCCGTATAATAACGTTTAAAGTATAGAAAAACAATTGATTTTCTCCCCTCTCTCTTACCACCAAAAAATACACAAAAGTATATACAATTTTTTTATATTAAACTAAGTTAATACACTGAGTAGTAAATATACCAACCTAATTTTATTTACTGTCTCATAAAATGTATAAACTTGTGAATATAGTAAAAATAAATTTAACTGAAAGGTTAGGAATAAGTATTGTATTATAATTATTAATACATTATGCATACGGGTACAACCTCTAAAATAATAAGTTTAAAAGTTATGTACATGACCCTAATATATTACTTATACATTGAAATATTTTTAACATACTAACATATTACATTTTCAACAATTAAAAAATAGTTTATTTTTATGAAAAATTTATGTATATATAATATATAGGTATATAGGTATATTACCAACCTATTACCTATATTAAATTTAACAAAATTAAGTGAAAAAATTCGCGATATAGAAACATATTATGCATATTATGAAATACACTCCCATTGTTGTACGTTTATATTTATATATACATTTACACAGAAAAAAAATAACTAAAATTAATACATTATATTAATATTATATCTCATTTATAATCTTCATCTCAGACACTGAGAATATTAAATGTGAATAAATAAACCAAATACTTATATTCTTACTATGCATATTTCATACAATTTAAAAAAAATGTTCGAATCAAATGTTGTACTTTAATATTATCAACTATTTTGCAAATATTGAGATTAAAAATAATTAATTACATTTTTAAAGAAAACTCTTTGACTATAATAGACTTTTTCAGATTTAATTACATGCAATTAGATATATTTCAATATTAAAATATATACTTTTAAAATACTTTTTTAGGTACCAGCAAGGTACCTAACGTATAAACATATATATTATATAACTTGGTTTAATTATGATTGAAGCATACTTTATTGTTTCATTTTCAATGTTCATTCAAATTGAGATCATATATAATTATCAAATGGAAATTTAAATTTAATTTGCCAGAATACTGATGAAAAGCTATACCTATACTAGCTATAATATATTATAATGATTTAAGTACTAAAGTACATATACTTATAAAGTCAATAAAGTACCTAATGAACATTTCAAAACAATTGATTTTTAGTTTGTAGGTATGTATTTGTTATCATCAAGCTAACGATGTTATATAGGTAGTATTTGTATCATTATATGTATGTACCTAACCTATGTAAATTATTTATTTTTAGATATTCTATTTTAAGAAATAAAACATAAAATAATGTTTCATATTATAACCACAATGTTTACGAAAATTCATTAAAATACACCTCCACAATACACAAATGTAGTATGAAATACATAATATGTATATAATATTACTAAATATATATATATTATATATTATATTAATATAAACAATATAGGTAGTAGGTACTCAGCATTATATTATTCAGAAATTATTTAATGAAACTCATACCATAGAACATTATAATGTTTTATAATCTATGCTCAAACCTATAAATAATTATATATTATGTAATATTCTAGTATTCTCCAGACTTTTATATTATTTTATATGCATTTCACAAATATGTATATTGTATACGCAATTTAACAACGCCATTAAAGGTATATCATTTGGTATCAACTCGTCGGACGTTTGTTATATAAAAGTGCTGAACATATGTTTTACAACAAAAGTGTATACGTGTCAAAGGAATTTAAGTATTTACTACCCGCCCTTCTTCATTTCATGTTTACTATGATAAAAATGATTGACATTTTAATTATGTGAGTAGTATTTCAATTATTCTCAATTTGATCCTCCTTCTCAGAAAATACAGCGTAGGTTACGTTTATTTGTATTTAGTTACTTTGTACAATATATGATAGTGATTAGTATATTATATAATATATGTAGGTACTATGGTGAATAAACACTTATATACCTTTCATGATAAAAAGCTTGTAATTTAAAAGTGTTTTTTTTCACCAATATTTATTCATTATTTTTTCATTTACTTTCAAAATGTTCATATATTTAAATTCACATGCGAACATTGACATAAGTAAACACTATATAGAACACAAAAAAAATAAAAGGTTCTTCGGTAAAGTCGAACACTCAACACCTCATCGCGCATTTGCTCGTGTAAAATATCGTATTAATGCAAAAACAAATTTTTGTCATAGTATGCGTAGGTAAGCCAGCTGCAAAATGCAAAAATAGACTTATTAAAAATGTTAACTACACCAATAATTACGTACAAAAAAAACAATATATTAAATTTAAGAAATGTTATACTATAGTCTGTTTCATCGATACAATATACACAACTCGGGGAGATTATTATATTGTAGTTATATAGTAGGTACCTACTTTACAATAATTTCAAAGGGGGGACGAGGTGGCCGAGCGGTCTAACGCGACGGATTCGGCACAGCCGGTCCGAGTTCGATCCTCGACCACTGGGCGGCATTTTTCTCCGTGCAAGTCACGGTGTCCGGAGAACAAGTGCCGCCATCCCCCCACCCCGGGGCACGGCACAAACCTACGGGTGCCCCATTAGAAATTCTGCCAAACACAACACACACGTGTACCAACCTACCCAATATAAAACCTACCAAACCTACCCAATATAAAACCTACAGTGCCCTCCCCACACCCAATGGCCTATGTTGCCGCGGGTTACCCAATAAAAAAAAAAAAAAAAAAATAATTTCAAAATATACCTACTTTCAATAAGATAATAGGTCAAAGAATTTATATTTTTAGAAAATCTACTTTTTTTTATAAAATTATAGTTTACTATAAATATTTGTTTAACATGTATATAAATAAATCGCAATAAAAAATTTACTTTATAAAAAATATTATGCATATATAAGTTTACATATTATATTATACTTGTATAATGATCTCAGTAAGAAAATCTATAATATATGATTCACCAATACAAATCATAAAAAGGTGGGTAAGTGGATGTCGCTCTACTGTACATTAGGTTACAAGTGGGTCACTGTAATGGATGGTGTTAAATTTGAATTCAATGATATAATATCATTGTATAAGAAAAACGATTCTGAGCGAAAACGGTCGGTCGGCCTATGATGTTACCAAGTATATTTGATGATATTACTGTGAATAAAGTAATTTATATATAACCTATTTACGTGGAGCCTTGTTTTCAATTTTCAATCCTTAACTATAAAAGTTGAACATTTTATAAATTTTTAACTACAAAAAAATTATTTAACTTTGAATTTCATACATTTTGTTAAAATTTGAACTTTAAATGCTTATAAAAAAAAATGTTGCTTATGTATTTTTAATATTTTTCAACTGTTATTAGAACGATATATCAGGAGCCTTATATTAAATTTTCACGCTTTTTTACCCAACAAATAACATTTTATTGATATTTATAGAAAAAAAAATTAAAAAAATTGAAAACTGACAATGTCTGTAAACAGCTCAAAAAGAGTCAAATTATTTTCAACATTTTATCGTGTATAGAAAATGCTAATACAAACATTCAGTGAAATTTTCAAGTATCTATAGTCATACGTTTTTTAATTACAACAAAATAAGAAAATCGTTACATGAGAAATCAATTGAATATCAAATGTTGTAAAAATATAAATTTCAGACGCTCATAAAAATGTAATTTAAGTTTCTTGTATACAATTTTATTTTGATAAAGGTAGACAAACTTATGAGTAACCTTATATTACATTTTCAAATCTTAGATTTAAAAAGAAAATTTTTTATGAATTCTCAACTTAAAATAATTTGGTAATTTTCGTGACTTTTCCGTATTTTGTCAAGATTTGAACTTTAAATGCTTATAAATAAAAACTGTGTCTAAAGATTTTTAATTTTTTTCATCTGCCTTTGAAACAATAACCTAGGAGCCTTCTATTAAATTTTCAAGCCTTTTTATTTAACAGATAAAATTTTATTGATATTTATACAAAAAAAAAAAACTAAAAAAATGGAACCCGAAAATGTCCGTAAACAGCTCAAAATAAGTCGAAATATTTGGAAAATGTTATGGTGTATAGAAAATGCTAATATAAACATTCAGTAAAAATTTCATGTACCTATGGTCATTTGTTTTAGAACTGCACCAAAAACCAAAATCGATTTTCTCAAAAACAGATTTTGTGTAAAAATTCCCGTTTTCCTTAATTTTTCTTTTGTTTTTCACGTCGCTTTTGAAAACTACTGGGAAGTTTTTACTTTTGACCACCCAAAGTACCAACTAGATTCACTTTCCTATCAGAAAAGTTACTGTTGAAGAAAATCCAAGCACTTTTACTGTCCTAAAATGTGATGACAGACACAATAATAAAAAATAAATAAATAAATAATAAATAAAAAAAAAACACACATCATTGTAAAATCAATAATGTAAAATCGTTCCACTCAGAATCTAAAATTAGACTATTTAATATAATATTATTAAATTTTTTAAATTGACAATAGCTTATTAATTTTATACACATTGGTATTCTGTATTATAAAGTTGGTATAGTTGGTATACTATAATAACATAATTATAAAATAACAAAATAAGTTCTATATAAAATATAAATGTACCTACCTTGTGGCTTGTACACTATTATACATCGTATATGAGTACCTACTACCTAATATAGGTTTGTGTGAAGAGAAATAATATATGGCTGGAATTTAATGGTTACGGCATAATGAAATCATTATAAGACCGCATATTATATAGTTACTTACCTAACAAATAAGTAGGTATAGCGAAAACTAAAATAATGCCAATAACTTATTAGTCCTTGAAAATAAGTACAGATTTTCCAGACTATGTAAATTATATTGATTTGGATTTTGATTTTTGCCAAGAATTATGGTTAAACGTTATGGTAAGTTTTAAAACCTGACAACATCCCAAGGACAACAAACAGAGCCGAAAACTTTAACATGCAGATCAATAATCAATTTTACCCTCCTCACCTACATACTCACTAAATTAATCAAATAATAACGGAATTTCAAGTCAATGCTCATTTGAAAATTAATTTAAATTAAAGTTTATTAAACAAAGAAAATACTCGATAAATATAAAATTATTAATAAATCAACCAAAAAAAAAGTTACAAATCTAAAAAAATTATTAACTTTTTTTATGCAAGCATGTTCTTAGTATGACCTATCGTAGAAAATATACAGAAAAATAATAGAAAGTCCTAAGTCTTGTGAAGGGTGACAATTCATGTCGTATGAAAGCACATTTCAATGATTGGTAATTAGTATCAATATTATGACAATTACTGATTTATTTAATGTTATTTCTCTGTTGGTTCTTAACATTTATTGATATAAAATGCTGTAAATAAATCTTAGAGGTTATGTGCACCCTATGATTTATAAGGGAAAATATCTTTGATGAAAGGTTTCTATTGTTTAAAAATTGTGCGCAAATGAGTCGTGTTATGTAGGCAAACAAGTTTTGTCTTTTAAGCAAATGGGTGCAAAGTGGTTTTAACCAATGTAGGGTTTTTGTTTGCCCATTAATTGGGTAGGTATCTAATACACGAATTAGTATAATTTTAACATCTACACGACACTGAATTATTATTATAACTAGGTAGATGGTATTACGCAACCTAACTGCGTCCACCGTAAAAATAAAAAAAACTCATTTCGAAAACCGACGAGTAGGAAACAGATCGTATCGGAAAACGCGACGAACGACGGCCGTACAACACCATAATAATATAATGGTTATTAAACCGTATTAACGGCACGGAAAAAACGAATTTAGTTAAACGACCATAGATGTTTGCGATAAAGACGTATATTGCCATTATAGTGGGCCCCGAACACTTTTCGTGCCACGCCGGCCGCTGAGGCCTGAGGGCTGAGACAATAATATTATTAAATAAGATACCAAGTTCTACGGTAAAGCCTCCTTATAACGGACCCTTTATAAAACGGAAAATAACAAAAGTCTTGTATAATATTTTAGTTTATCTCCATAACAGAAACTCCTTCATAGTTGGTCCCGAGCGATTCGGTTATTAGGAGGGTTTACTGTATTTGCGATGTACATAATATTATGCAGGAAAAAGACCAAGCTCATGCTCAGTTCTCCGACAACCAATTTATCTGCAAAAAACAAAGTTTTTAATGATTTTTTTTTTAAACAAAATACCCAATTAGCCGAACACTTCCTGACATTCGATATATTATTATAAATACATGATTTATAATAATAATTTTAATTTTAATTATTAAACAATAATACAATCGTAATTTCTGATCTTGTATATTATCACAAGTATACGATATCACAAGTTAATGAAAATAATTAACTAGTAAAGTTAAGCATACACTAAAGCATACTTAGGACATCGTAACATTGTTACATTAATACATTATGACCTACTTTCATTATAGTTTCAATAGATAGGCAACTATAATCAATTCTTTATACTTTCAATTATTTACTGACCATCGTCCATCTTTATGACTTTGAAACTATCACAAACTTTACTTTTAAAGTTCAAATTCTGTATTTCTGTAACGCACTGTATCATGATATTTTATAACACGATCAATATTGAAATTAAATATTAATAATTAATAAATTAAAGTGTACAGTTTAGTTTTGTTATGTTGACGTTTTATAACAGACAATAGTCTCCAGGATCAAGTGAGAAATTCAACTGTGTCTTAACTTTTAATAAATAAAAAGCTGTTATTTTTAAGAAGGAATGTATTAAATATTAAAGTAGAAAGTGTTTGTTTAAGAATAAACTATTGATTATATCTACCATATTATTAGATTCTGAGCGATGCGAATTAATGTACCTATTGTATTTACAATGATATTTTCAGTTTCCAATTTTATTATTTTTTTTTCTATGGAGGTCAATAAAACTTTATTTGTGAGAATAAAAAAGCTTGAAAATTTAATACAAGGTTCCTACTATATTGTTACAATGACATTTGAAAAAAATTAAAAATCCTTGGTCACAGTATTTTCATAACCATTTAAAGTTTAAAAATTGACAAAATATGGAAAAATAACGAAAATTAGCAAATTATTTTGAGTTAAGAATTCGTAAAAATTTTCTTTTTAAATCTAAGGTTTGAAAATGTAATACAAGATTATTCATAAGTTTGTCTACCTTACCTAACTCTTTTTGAGCATTTTACGGACCATTTGAAATTTTAATTTTTTTAGTTTTTTTTCTATGAATATTAATAAAATTTTATTTGTTTGGTAAAAAAGCGTGAAAATGTAATGCAAGGCTACTGATATATTTTTACAATAGTAGTTGAAAAATATTAAAATACATAAGCAACATTTTTTTTTTAAGGATTTAAAATTCGAATTTCGACAAAATTTTTCAAATTTCAAATTTAATAATTATTTTGTAGTTAAAAATTTATAAAATGTTCAACTTTTATAGCTAAGAATTGAAAATTGAAAACAAGGCTCCACATAAATAGGTTATATATAAATTACTTTATTCACAGTAATATCATCAAATATACTTGGTAATATCATAGGCTGACTGACCGTTTTTGCTCAGAATCGTTTTTCTTATGCAATGATATTATATCATTGAATTCAAATTTAACACCATCCATTACAGTGACCCACTTGTAACCTACTGTACAGCAGAGCGACATCCACATACCCACATTTTTAAAAATTAAATCTAGACAGTTTCACAAACGTACATATAACTTTTATATACACAGATAATACATTAATATTACACATATCAAAGTTTATATTATTATAGGTATGCATTTAAAATATACAAATATCAAGGATTGTGTATTGTAATTTATATTGTACTTAATATTATAAGCAAGCTGTATGTCATTATATTTAAAAATAAATAAACGTGTAGCCATAGAAAATTATAAGTTATAATAGGTATAACCAAATTTTAATCAAAACTTGGTAATTACATTTTCGGTGAAACGAGTCTTTAATAATAAATTGTATATTCACGAGCCCCATAATTCCACTCGGATGAAACGCTTTGCCGGTTTCCTGAGAATTACCCCGAGAGCGGTGCATCAAGGTAAAATGCACATCAGTCACAACTCGCAAGCATGTATATATGTATTATATTCACAGGTTTCTCCTACTAAGACGCCTCCATACCACCGTTATTTATAATTTATTATAGTAGTTATATATCTGTACACGTAATGTAGTGTGTGATCCAAATAAAACCTTAATAAAGTAATTGCATGACCCTCCAAGTCCTTAAATTCGAATAAAAATTGCTTTAATGGTCTCTCGACACTTTAAGCGTTCCAAAAATCAGAATTATTGCATGGTTTAAACGTAAAAAATGGGTTGAAAATACTTCGATATCAATCTGTGTATTTCACAAGGACAAGAGATATATTTATGAACACCATTTTATTATATGGCCTGGCATATATTGCCATATTGGTTTGTAATTCGATATAACTTATAACTTGCAAGTTGCAACAAATATTATCTTCTTGGAAAATTTTTTTTATTAATCTCGAAATTTGTCAAAAATTTACATTTGTAAATGTACCTATAGCGGAGGGATAAGGGTGGTAGTCAATAATAATACTTGTGATAAAGATAATAAACATATAATAACGTATTTAAATGTTAAGCTTTATTTAAAAATAAATAACTCTAACTCCCCTAAAGTCATAAATCAACGCCCATTAATACAACTGTTATACGGTTTATATTTCTGTTCTTATATACTTTTTTTTTCATATTTATTTATCGTCCATACTAATAATAACTGCCATGCATACTATCTGTACCTATATAAATTATAGAATATGATATATATAATATATATATATAACTATATTTATATATACAGAGTCCAACGACCAACGTACAATTTATATTCCTCTTTAGTCTTGACAAAAACGTTTCCCTCTGTACCTTCAATGTTGCAGTAATATAATAATTTACAGAATATGTGTATATAATTATTACACCAAGGCAGTGATGAAGTTGAAATAGTTAACGACTTGGCACTTGCGGGCTATCAAAGAAACTGCGACTACATATTTTTTTTAATTTACAATACTAATAGAGCATCGACGTATCTGAGTTTCGATTAGGTCTAGGCAGGCTCACCTTCCATTTTTTAATTTATTAATGAATATATTAGAATTCTGATTTTTGGAAATTTTAAATATATTTAAAGACCATTTTGTAATTCTCAAGATTTTTTTGCTCCTTATTATAAGGAATGTTCTGTGGTGATACAAACTTCTGTTTTTCAAATGAGAACCTCCCTTTTTAACTTGTAAATTATTTAGTGGATAATTTTTTTTTTTTAATGTACCAGTAATTAATTACACCAGTTACTAATTCAAAATTCGAACGAGTGGTTTCTTAGTTATTCAATTATTTATACTAAGGATAATAGTTATAACTGTTATAAGAAATAGTTTTACAAAAATATGGTAATATTTTAAGTTATAAAATAGGTGTAATATTGGATCCAGTATTTGCTGTAGTTGGACCATGTTTATAAATTAATTATATTGATAGGTTAATATATAAATTACTAAATTTTTCAAATTACAATAGTCCCCTAATCATCCAAATCCATAATCGTGGATCTACATATCATTCTCAATAGGTGCACGAAATTAAATAAATCGAAAACTACTCATTCAAATTTTGATTTTGATACGTCAACATGTTTATTAAGAATATCCCACTAAACAATTTACAGCAGAAAGGGGGTTGTCATTTGAAAAAAAAAAGTTTGTAACTTCACAGGACATATTTTGTAGAAGGTACAAAAAAATCTCAAGAATTTTAGAATTTAGTCGGTGAGTAATTTTCGGTGAAATGTTGACTAAATATAGACTAAAATATAGAGTTGCTAATTACAATAACATAATAATATTGACTAAAATTTGATATAAAATAGGTACATTAAAATGATAATAACGGAAGGTGGCTTTTTTTTTGTAGACAATTTTTTGATATTCCTCCCTATCCCCCAACAACAGAGCTACCAGAAATTTTAATAAATATTCGTTATACAGTTTTATAATTTTTGATATGAAGTAAATTGTTCAGAAAATAGGAATCTTTAAAAATAATAACTTACATTTTTTTTTTCATAATTTAATTAAATATTAACCGATGGTCTACTTTCAAGGGTCGATAATAATTGTGCTATACTAGTAGTAAAACGTTTAAAAAATAACTGGTTTTGTTAGGACTGATTTTTGACACTAGTAAATTAACACTTTCCTTCCGGTAATTTCATTTTAAAGTATTTACCGATACTTAGCGTTGCGGTGAGTCATGACAATTATATACGTATGATTATTTTTCACATAATTTGTAACGAGTTTTTTATAATGTTCAGTTCCGTTTCGTGAGTAGTGTAACAATGGTCGGAATGAATAGGTAGTCTACATCAGCTGTCACCCAATTAACGCTGAAAAATATACATTTTCACATGTGTTTGTAAATATCATCAAATTGTATCAAGGTAAATCAAATGTAACAATAATAATATTAGTAATCAAACCTAATGACTCTTTCGCGTCGCTGTGCATCATATATAAATAAAATGTTTGTTTTGTTTAGAGGCAAACTTCAAAAAAGTAGAAAGAAAGAATAATAGATATATGTTAATTTTAATTTTTTTGTTTTTACTAACGAAATAAATATTTTTAATAGCGTTAAATGCCATTTAAGCATTTTTAAATATTAATAGAGCATGGGAAATTTTTAGAGTATACTGCAAAAGTCATATATTAATGTTTTTTATAACATGATATAAATATATATAGCTATACATAATATTATTTTTTCTATTCTAGAGTTCAAAGCTATAACTTTTTTGATTAATTTTATAAAAATTAATAAATATAATAAATACAATAAATACAAAAATAAATGTAGGTAGTTATAGTTAAATGCGAAAGTAAGACATCAAACTAAAAACCAAAAATTGATACTATATAATATAAAAAAAAATATATAACTATATAAAAAAATGTGTATGGTGTTTAACTTACCCTCTCTCTCCCCCCCCCCCCCCACAATGTACATGGTGTTTCTAGTGTTTAAGCCATATGACCATATAAAAAAACTGAATAAAATATGAAAGGCATCCCTCCACGTATTTTAAGTCTTTTTTGATCTAAATTAACTTTACTATATATTGATAGATTAACTGTACTTAGCCTGTTATATAGATACCTTAGGTTTTACTGTACAGTATATATTTTATACTGTATTATAGTATATTAGTATATCAATTGTGTGGGCGCATATATCAATTATTTACTTTTAATAGGTATATCGTATATTATTATACATTAGTGATTATTCCATTACACATTTATACATAATAATATGTACCATGCCACCACAGGGCTTATAAAATATATAATAATATATGTTATGTAGTTTCAGCTTACCGCAAACACGGTCTGTGGGTGACAACCATGGTATTGTTGTACCTACGACCTTTCTATATACATTTAAGAATAAAAATTTCCTTCGGGTCATTCGGCGATGGCATATAGGCATGGTATTGTGCATAATATGCATAGTCAACTATATGTACAATATATTATTATTATTTATTTAAATTGTACACAGTTTTCGTACGGTTAGGTTACCTACTCAATGCACTATGCACCTTACCGTACGAAAACTATGTAATAATAATGTATACGTTTACAGCTAACGTTTGTTGTTAAAAATTTAGTACTTATATATTATTACCTATGAGTACACGATTCACGAAATACCAGTATTATAATATATTATTGTACTTCCTATGTTGCATTATTGTTCCTACTACTTATTAGCAAACCTAAATAATTATAATTTCATGCACTATCAATGCTATTATAGTAATTAATTTGTGTATGAGTAATAACTAATAAGGTAGTTTGAACTAATTTTTGCAGAAAACAATAAATTCGCTTATAATATAATAATACTCATTCCATGTACCTAATATAACTAAATTTATCTGTTATTAACTATTATATATTTACATGTCAAATGCCAATACCGTAGAACAGTGTTGGTCGTTCTATAGGTAATTGTATAAATAGCTGAAAATTATTCTAAATATTTAAAAACAAAGTAACAAAAAGTTTCAAGTCCCTACAAATACTATTTCTTAAACTAAAACATTATTTTTGTTTAATATTAGTTTTTTTTTTCAAAATTTGAACTTTGTGAAGAAACATTATGCATTTCTATATTTATGATTTTTAGGTTTCTGTAAGAACAACTCATGAGGAACCTTATTGTATCAAATTATCAAACTTAACTATTAAAATTTAAAGTTGCATTTCAAAATCCTATACATTTTTAAATGATTGAGCAATATTCGGTCAATGTGGTACCTATCTACATGGCTATATTATATATAGTATAAATCATAGGTATAATGTATATTGTATATGTACATCGTTTATATTATTATAGACGTGGTGAGTTTTGTAACGTTCAAAAGCGGTCCGTATGTTAACCACATCCTATACCGTATAGGTACATCATTTGACATTTGTGTACGTAATGTGAAATCATGTTCTAATGATCGATTTTATTTTAGTGCACAAATGTGTTTTTACACTGCAAATCTCTCTGCGTATAATTTGTTGTGTAATTTATTTTTATCTTATTATATTAGTAGACGTATTTAGATCCAGACTAAAATTTAGCCACTATAATCACTATAACCTTTTAAATTTTAAAAAATTTTAATTGTTAGCAGTTGTAGCACAATTGATAACCATTAGGTAACTGAAACCGCACGACGACGTTGGAAAGTTTTCAACTTTATGGTATAACCTAGCAACATGGTATATCAAAAAAGATAACCACAGCGTTCAGCTAATTAGAACAATGAGATTTTAATTTTTAACACAACGTGTCAAATTATGAACGAGTAACTACACGATAGAGTGTACTTAAAGGCACCTTAAGTGTGGACAAGAAAACATGATATTTCACGCGAAGACGACGGCGTTACATTAATTATCAGGAAGAAAAAATTCTAAGCACATAAAAGCCCGGGTTTTGTGCGGGTCGCCTTATTATTTATTGTTATTACGTATTATATTATTATTGCGAGTGAGATAGAATCACGGGGTTTTAGCGAGAGGTTAGTGCGTGTACAACAGGTTGTAAAAACCCATTTTAGCAAAACGGTTTTGGGGTGAAGAAATTTATACACATACCTACCTACCTATAATGTTGCAGAGCGACGAAGTATAACGAAAAGCGATGTTTAGGCGACGGAGAAACTACGTCAACAGAATATTTAATTTTCGTTTCACTTCCGTCGGAATACGGTAGGTAGGTATATGTTTTCTGTATCGTAATAATTGATTTAAACCGTGCGAGTAACAACGTTTCCGCCCGGAAGTCGATCGGTGCGTCGACGAGTATTGGCAGTTATTGCCAGGGGCAAGCTTTGTATATATTTTTATTTATTATTGCTTGTACGATTTAATTTTTTCTACAAATAATAAATATCTATCGCTTTGCTTTTAGTCGCCGCTCGTCCAATTGAATATTTTCATGCACATTGGTTGTGCAGAGATCTCGCACAGTTTCTTTTCTTCCTTTTAACCACAGTTATTGTAATCAGGTAATCTCAGACCTAGTTGTTTTGTATAAATGTATCAAAATATATTGTATATTTATATCGTATTATCACGATGTATGTATAGGACCTACATTGTGGGTCCTAATGTATAATCTATCATTTTGTATACCTATTACCTGATAATATTATGTTATATAGTATATGCTATATACTATAAATTATAATACATTATCGTCATAATTAAGTCGTGTGTCGAATGTGATGGATTAGGTTTTAAATATACCACTGTGAAATATATAAATTTATAGTAGGTACCTACGTATTTTAGTATTTATAACACAAACATACTTTTTTTTAAATTTAATTGTATATAACGTCATAACGATATCTTATTTACGATGAGATGCCTTTGTTTGATAGGCTCAATAATGTTTTAATACAGATCAATGGAGGTAGGTAAACTTGTACTATTAATAGCCAACAGGTACATGTTTCACAAATCGAATAACTTTTAAAAATGTATCTATGCCGTTTTAAATTCTTCTCCACTTATATCACGTCTTTACAAATGCGATGATTTACATTTATTTAAAGTAAATAATATTCACATCACTATAAAATTATAGCAGGTAAATGCTGTGCCAAAATGAACGATTTTACATCAACTTTCCATAGGTAATAATTACTGTATTATACTATTACACACACTTATGCAATAAACATATTAGGTATAATATTTACAGTAATTCTATAGTATTCAGTTTTTAGCTCAATTTGCTTGTATAGCAATATTCATAACACACCAAAATAATATAGCACATTATACTAATAGGCACTAGGTATCTATCAGGTATAATACAATGTAGATCTATAATAAGTATCTCGATACGAATACAATTTTTACCCATAAATAATTTAATACTTTTAATATACCTAAATTATATTATATTATGATGGTTCTGTACTTCTGTCATTACAAAATCGAAAACAGATCGGTAAAGCAAAAGGTTAGGTATGTGTCGTATGTAATATGTATAATACATAATATATTATTATTATGTAGGTACCCTCGCCCATACATGAAAAAAACACATGGATTTATTCACCGAGAATAGCAATCTACTCGTATAATTGAATACATTTTATATACGACATTATACGTTATTGATACCCACAAATCGTGATGATCGTAAAATTTTATTGGCCCAACGAAATATTTCTACAAAAATCGAGGTTCTAATGCTTTACTGGGGTCCTAACAGAAAAAAAATGTCATTGGATTGCACGTATAGTGAAGACCACTGTCTTCTCATTTTTGTTTGTATGCCTAAATAAATAGTTTCACGGTATTGTTGTGTACATTGTTGATAAATCAGCTATATATAATGTAGACTATTCAATTGAAATTTTCTCCAGACTTTTTTTATTTCCTGAAGTAATAAAATGGGTACACTTTTCGATGATGTTTGAACTATCGGAATGAATAAAATACACACTATACATAAAAACTTCTTTCGATCCATTGTCTGGAATTAAATTTTTTGTTATGGAGGTGAACTTAAAATAAAATATATAATAGTAAAGGATAAACGCTAAATATTATTTCTTTATAATTGAATGAGTATAACTATTAAACATTTGTTTTAAACTTCTGCAGATGCCAAATAGTACCTACATTAGTTTTAATAAATTTGAATTCTAAAAAGAAGATTTCTAAAAGACTTAAACTATAGAAATGTTTACCAACAATTTAAATTAAATGTGTTTAAATTTACTACACTGATTTTACTTTTATAGCCATATAGATATATAAATATGAGTAACGATACGCATTTCTCATATCCGTAAATGACAGATATATATTTATCTACCTAATGATTATACGCATAGAATATTTTAGTCTGGAGTATAGTAAGGAAAAAAATTATATACTATCAGAAATTCTTAATTTATAAATATAACCGACTATGAAGTTTTAATTTATATAGTTCAATGCTATATACCATAAAATCAAATACCTATAAAAGGTATTAGGTACAGTTGAATCTATACAATACAATAACTTTTTAAAAAAAAACTGAATAATTGTCGGAAAATTGTTTACGACATATTTAATTTACAATTTACTGAGATTTTCTGGAGTAAATACCTTCAGATTTGTCTAACAAGATTATTTTAAAAATGTTCTATTTGTAATAGATTGATGTATAGCAATTAACTTTAAACTAAATTTAACATAACTAAAAATGTTAATATTAAAATGTATAATTTGTTTGAATCGATTATAACTTTCACAGATTAAATTTTAAGTGTGACTACTGACCACTCATTACATTTTTATACAAATTAATACTATGCGTTTGAAAAAAAGTCTGAGGTACACTCATATGTCTCCATAGTCCAATAGAAAAAAATGTAATTTCAATGATATCCATTTTTATAACTCTTAAAATAGAAAAGACAACGTTTGATGTTAGTGTTAAAGTTTAAGACTGATACTAAAATGGAAATTACGATATAATATGATTATGTATGTTTTTGCGTGTGTCCTCGAGTTTCAAGGTTTCAGGGTTTCAAGTAAGTCTATAAATTCATTATTTTAGTCCCACGTTGGCCTCCTGTTGAAAATCGTGTTTTTGAGAGAACTGAACGCTAATTTATTCCGCTATCTGGGCGCTACCCGTCCGTGACATTGATTTATCCTTTCGACCTACTCGGTAATAATAAAATATCCTATTTCGTTAAAAGCTCTCTTTTTCTCACTCCCACATCTCCATTGTCTGTCTCTCTCGCATAGAAAATGGTATATTTGTTTGTTTGTCAATGAAAAGCCAATCAAAAAGGTATACAATATAATATATATATATATCAGATTTGTTTTGTACTGCCAAAGTACTAAAACTCAATCTCGTGGTATACAATTACTTCAAAACAAACTAACATTTGACGGTCAGATTTCCAAAATAGAAATACTGTTTTCATATTTTCTGTTTGAAGGAACTGTAATTTGATAACTAATTTCTCATTCCCTCCCAGATGTCAACAAAACAAACAAAACAAAAACAAAGAAATATATAATAGGTATTGAATAGTTTAATTCTTTTTAAGCGGAATATTGTGGATTTCGTTCCTGGAACTTGGTCATAAATTCAACTAGAATTTTCACTTCATCTATAGTCATGGCATTATACATGGCTGCTCGAACACCTCCCACCAATCTGTAAACAAACAAATAATTAATGAGTTGCTCATAATCTCACTTGAAACAATATGAAACACAAATACAGTATAATATGAATACCTGTGTCCTTTAAGCTGTAAAAACCCTAAGTCTTGTGCTTCTTTTAGAAACTGCTTGTCAGCTTCAGCTCCTGCACTAAGGCAGAACGGCACGGTTATGCGGCTTCTGGAGTCCTTAGCCACCGGACATGAATAAAAGTCTCGAGAGTTTTCTATGACATTGTATAAAAGTTCGCTTTTTGCCTTTGAGTTAGCTTCCATAGCAACAAGTCCTCCTTGATTTTTCACCCATTGTAATACGAGCGAAAAAATATAAACTCTATTCGAATCGTTGAAATTATAAAAAATGCTTTCATATTAACATGCTCAAAATTAACAAACTCACATTAATGTTGGAGGTGTGTTAAGCAATGAATTTTCTTGAGTGAACAATGTGTAGTCGAAAACTTGTGGGCAAAGAGGGCTTGGTTTTCCTAGAAGGTCTTCACGTATAATAATTGCAGTTATACCCGCGGGACCGAGGTTTTTCTGCGCACAAGCTATCACCACACCAAACTTTAAGTGAAATGACAAAATTAATAGGATTACGTGTCTTCAATCGAAAAGGTAATACATCATCATTGAAAAAAATAAGTCTGTCGTATTCAATTACATATTATATCGAAGTAGTTTACCTTGGTCACGTCAAATACCTTCGTCATAATGTTGGATGACATGTCACATACCAATGGTACACCATTTGTCTCGGGAATGAAAGGAAATTCAACTCCTATGGAAGTTTAAAAAAAACATTTATTTTAGACGTTATTTCTCAAAATTACAGTTACAAATTAACCTATAATTGTAATAAAATATGTTCGTATGCATATTTCGTTGAGCTAATTACAGATTTATTTCAAAAGCGCGTTAACATTAATAATATGCACAATTGAAATAAGTAACTTGTTATTAATCCACCTAACATCAATAACCCAAAATGTATAATAATATATAATATTACAAAATAAATAATAAATGTTTACCGTTCACGGTTTCATTATCACAATAATACACGTATGCAGCTTCTGCGTCAAGTTTCCATGTAGATTGATCGGGAATACCATTAAATTTCTCCGGTTTTGGAAACACATGATTTACCTTTAAGTATTTAGATGCTTCTTTAGCAGCTTTAGTGGACCAAACGCCTGTCGAAGAAAATATCAGATTATAAACATATATTCATAAAATTAAAATTAAATCAATAACCTGTCAAAATGTAGTCAGCTTTTGCACCTCTATGCAATAAGTTCAACGCTACTGAAGCAAAAGCACCGGTTCCTCCTCCTTGCATCAATAATATTTTATAGTTTTCTGGGATGTCACTGTAATATTAAATTTTATATTTATATACATTTTATGTAAAATTGATAATATGAGATTACTTAAGAATAACAATTCGGTATAAATAATTAATAATAAATTAAGACATAGTTTTGGTAATAATTAAAAATGTATTTATTGTTGCCAAAGAAATAATGCGCACATTTAAACTTTCATTAAAATATACAACACAGTTAATTATTAACTTTTTAATCCTTCTCATGGTATTGGAAGGAGGTAAGTCATCATGACAATAAACAAAATCGAGAAGTTCTGCATAAAAAATAACTTTTTCCTTCTCCTATAAGTAAGAATCACCCAAATTAGTAATATAATAATATATTCCATACAATTTTGCAAAAATATTTAAGGAAAAATAATCACTGTCACAAAATGTTTAAATGAAGTTGTAGGTATATAAATAATAAAATATGCTTTATTGGTATGGGAAATCACTTCAATTAGTGTATAAGATGTAGTTTTATTTTTATCTCATAATTATTAAGAAAGATATAATTAAAAAAGTAGTAGAGCCAATTTTAATTGTAAGTCAATTAAGATTAAATATCACAAATTAATAATATAAAAATAAATATTATTTCTAGGAATGTGCAAATGATTTGAGTGATAAAAAAAAATCAATTTGCTAATAAGAGTAAGTAGGTATTTACAATTTTCTGATATTTGAAAATTTTCTCAAACATTCATATTAGTTATTATATAATATAGTAGGTACCTACTGCGGTTTAAAAACATTTATATTAAATTTGGAAAATGTATTACAAATATATTTATTTTTATATTGTACCACAAGAAGTGGATCTAGGAATGTATTACGATGATGTTTTTTTTTCTTACGACACTTTTATGCACAACAAAATACATTATAATGTTCTACATTGATGATGGTTTCTGTCAACAAATTTGTTCTAGTCGGTACTTTTGAGGTTCAAAATTAAAAAATAATTATATGAGAAGTATTCTCAATAGGTATTGTTTTTAATAACTGGAAATACTTTTAAAAAACAAAGAAACGGAAATATTAATGTAACATCAGTATTAGCCAAAACGAGGTTGTTAAATAAATAGCAATTAAAAAATATCGAAAATAAATAATCATAATTTCTTTGATGGACATATCAAGTGTAAATTATTAGATATTTACCCAATTATTTTGTTTAAATTCAAAAAAATATTAATCGTAGAAACAAACGTTATAATATAGTAATATATTGTAATTTGTTATTTTCCAAATAAATGATATCTAATATTAAAAATATTTTGACATATCTTAACAAAATCAAAAAGCTCAATTTAGATATATTTTGTTACCGGAAGGCAGAGACCAACTCCGGCGTATAAGGCTTTATAATTTTATAGCTCCAAAATAAAAAACCAACACATCATTGTAAAACCAACAGCTCATTTTAGCTCAATTCATCGCTCAGAATTTAAAATGTATTATTATTGATTTATCGAAATTTCAATGATTCAAACTAAATATTGAAATAATATTACTTAAAACTCTGAACCTAATTTAGCAATTATTTTGTAATCATAATTAGAAATATAATAATAAGAATAACTTCATTGAAATTAAAAATAATAATTGATGAAATATTTGAATCTCATAAGTTCAGTTTTTATAATAGAATTATAATAAAATAACTTAAATCAATATCGTGGAAAACAGTCGTGCCCGTAATTTAATCTTCTCTCATCTTATACAGTTGTTCGACTATATCGTATCTTATTAAACGTTTAAAAAATAGCCTTCTTAAAAGTATAATTCATATGACCAATTCTTAATCCATATATCCGTGTAGATAAAACCAAAATTTTTGGAGAACTTTTTGTACAAAAATTGTTGGTGGATTGTAACTTGTAGTTATATATGTACATATATAATTGTTATAATCTCTATTAAGACCATAATATGTATACATTTTTAAATACCAAGATAACAGTTCTTAAGCCATCATTATAGGTGTTAAATACAAATTAAACAAATAGATAAAATATGTATTTACTATTAATTAGGATAATACAGTCACAATTTTTTTTAACGGTGTATGCATTTATGACGTATGTACCTATTCATTGCATTTAATGTATTTATAATATATTATTATTAGGATACTCGCTGTATTACTACTAATTCATCACTTATATTTGTATAGATATATTTAGCATTATTTTAGTTGATGCAATAACTATTAAAAACTATATTATCTGTTTAATACCTAAATCACTCAATAATATACCTAGCATAACTCAGATTTGTTTTACTATTACTGTTTTTTTTAAATAGTTAGAAAAAAAATGTGGTTAAGTGGGAAACGCTTTCCTAGTGTACCTAGGTGTCTAGAGAAGTCACTGTAATGGATTGTATTAAATTTGAAGTCAATGATATAAAACCATTGTTAAACGAAAAACGATTCTGAGCGAAGACTCGAAACGGTCTGTCAGCCTATGATATTAATAAGTATATTTTATTATATTATTGTGATTAAAGTGATTTATTAGACAACCGTACTACAGTAGATGAAATCAATTTTTGCTGAAAAAAATTTCATTTTTAAAAATCTAAATTTTCTTATGCCAATAAATAATTTAAAAAGAGTTAAATTGTATGATGTACAAAAAATGCTAATATAAATATTAGGTGAAAATTTCATGAATCTACGGTTATTTTTTATATTTTTTTTAGTTATACCATAAATCGAAATCGATTTTGTTGAAAACTGGCTTTGCGTAAAAATCTTCGTTTTTAGGGTTCCGTACGGTGAAATGGGACCCTATTACTAAGGCTCCTCTGTCAGTCTGTCACCAGGCTGTGTCTCATGAACCATGAAATTCAGAAAGTTGAAATGTTCACAGATTAGGTATTTCTGTTGCCGCTTTAACAACAAATACTAATAATCCTAGAATATATAGTATAGGCAGTGTTTCAAACATGATTATAGATGATGGTACGGAACCCTTCGTACGCGAGTCCGACTCGCACTTGGTCAGTTTTTTTCTTATTTCTATTTTTTTACCGGCGCGACGCTTTTGAAAACTATTGGGAATTCTTTGCTTTTGATTATATTAATTTATTTATTCACGGAGATAACTTATACTTAAGGACATGGTTTACCCACAATGACGCAATAAAATCAGACATCAGTACCTTATTAAACCCATTTCACTAACACGTGGCATATCATACGCGTGGCTGTGAAATTAGCCTAATACGCCTACGTTATTTAAAATATTTTGATAAACAAAAATAAATTATAGTTCATGTTTTCATAATCAGCAAACCGTACGAAACTATGAATACCTAATATAAAAAGAATAATAAGTAATAACATAAGGTTTATATTTACAGTAGTTCTCTGTACAAGTCAATAGCTCGGTTGTTGATGGCTGTGTACTCGGATGACCGGTGACTGAGTTCCATAACGCTGATACCACAACCACAATCCAAGAGTTCATCTCTAACCTGTTCCAGGACCTAAATTCGGAAATAAAAATGCAACTATCGTACAACTTCTTTCCATACTGGCGGATGGGGTGCGAAACTGCTCACGTGGGAAAATAGAATATTATACGGGGACACCGAGTGATTGACTTATCTTTTATTACAAAACAACAAGGCTGAGTAAGTTAATAATTTTTAATTAAAACTTAATCATCAAGTTAACTTAATATAGAAAAATGTAGTTAAGTATTAAGTCGAAACTTGTTAATTTAATTGTTTTAATTTGTAAAAGTTACAAGTTGAATAGAAAAAATGTGGACAAGTGGGTCCACTTTACTGTACATGCACTGCAGTAGGCGCCGAGTGGGTCAAATTACAATTTTGTAAAAATTTGAACTTTAAATGCTTACGAAAAAATCATACCTATTCGTATCTTTAATATTTTTGGACTGATATACAAACTTATGAGAAACCTTGTATTAAATTTTCAATCTGTTAGACACATTTTTTATTGATAATTATAGAACAAAAACTAAAAAAAAATAATATGTCTATTAATAGCTCAAAAAGAATCTAAATATCTTATAAACTATACCATGTATAAAAAAAGTTAATATAAATATTTGGACAACATTTCAAGTACTTACGGTTAATTGTTTTGAATTACAACAAAAAAACGAATTTGTTCCATGAGAAATAGTTAGTTCACATCGTAATTAATTTTGAAAAAAATTGAATATCAAAAACTTATAAAAATTAATTTGACTTTCCTATAATTTTTTTTATTTATTTAAGGTGAAAACTCATGAGGAGTCTTGTGTTCCATTTTCAAATCTTAGATATAAAAGGACAATTTTTATGAATTTTTAACTCAAAATAATTTGAAAATGTTCGTAAATTTGACGATAAAAATGTATGTATTATGAATTTACGCTCAACTTTTTAAATTTCACGAATAAAAATTTATGAGAAACCTTGTATTAAATTATCAATTTTTTTTACCTATTATATGCATTTACATTTTAAATGAGTGGAGTTTCACAGAGGTACCCAGAAAGCTGACAGAAAATTATATCGATAAAAAGTAGTAAAATAGTATTTCTATTTTTTTTCTAAAACGCTATGTTGTAATGATTTTAAATTTCAAAATATTAATTAATTAATTAATTTTTTTCATAAACACGTAAAGTTTTCAAGAAAATTACTGTTTCGTGACTGGAGAATCGCCCATTATATAAACATGCGTTTTCAGTGACGGGTATAATGTCAACCTAGGTACCTGTTTGGGGATCTTAGCCGGTCCAGCTCCGAAGTTGATCACTTGCTTCAACGAAGACTGCGCCATATCACGTCCTATAATTAAGTACACATGTATGATTGTACAAATCGGTATTTACACAGGCGCTTCCAATAAACTGAAGTGGGTTAGGTGCAGGGTGTGTTACCTGCTATATTATTCGTACGGAAGATAGAAGACGAACAGATTTGTAGACGCGGACGAGCGGCAATATTAGTTGAGTCCACAAAATACGAAAATAATATTTTATTGTTGTTATAAGAAATAACGACGACGGTCGTGGTGCGGTTCGACGAGCGCGCGACCGTAGTGACACCGACTGAATGAACGTCCGATCGAACTAACCTAACCGAACCGGTTGAAAAAATATAACCGTCCGATGTGTGTGTACATGTGTGTATGTGTGTGTGTGTGTGTGTGTGTGTGTGTGTGTTGGATCTGCTGAGTCGTATATAATATATAGGTATATTATTATTGTAACACAGACGCGTTCCCCGGAGGAGGAGGATAAATAAATTGGTTGTTTTTTTTTTTTGTAGGTACTGTTGTCCCACTACCACTACTACTACCACTATATTGTGTAAGTATACTACATAGGCGTCGCCACTACACGACGATAATCTTTCGTCGATCGTTTTCGACGATTATTTGCCCCAGGGATTAATCGCATCGCACGGTCGACAGCAAATAATCTATGCTACGCGTATAGCGAGATAACATATGCATTGTCGTAGACCCACTACAACAAGTCTGCATGAGCATACACATTACACATTTTACACTCATGACGAGTATAAAATACTATTATTTTTAACAGTACCTATTTGTCGTAGACCGTATAGTATTTAAGTATTTGTAATAATTTGACTGGGTATTAAAACGCGGCGATATGAGAATAATTAATCATCGTGGGATGATGAAACCATTTACAGAAAAATGATAATTATTATATTAATGTCATACGAAAATCGTAATCGATTCGTGGAAAATAAGACCACTATAACACGTGATAATCTCAGTCGGATCATGTAATTAAGACCGTTAAATAAATTGTGATTGGCGGTTTATATGATTAATGATTATATTGTCTATTAAAATAGCGTTTAAGAAGTAGTTATAATTAATTATAATATAATTCAAATAATTTAAAGAACACTTTCTTCGGGCCTTGTAAAACGTTTAAATAAAAGTTTGTAGAATATGTGTATAATAGATAGTAGCGGCTATCTCGTCATATCGAACCTCGATAGAAAGTCCGATTTGAAAATAGTTGGATGAAAATCCCGTCACGTAAAATACCTATAATTAATTATATTTTTATAAATACAAATATAATGAATTATTAAAATAAAAATTACAATATTATAAAACATAATTATTCACTGAACAGTTTATTGTAGGTACCTACACTACGATTCATACACATTTACGATTTACTAGTTTTATGCCGTATATGGGCATTGGGCATGGGTCATAATTACATTTTTATGTTTTATCAACATTTAAGAGGAAGTAATTCAATAAATGTATGAACTTAAACTTCCAATTAATGACCTAGGTAGTATGGTATAGTATATTGCAAGACGCATGGCTATAGCATATAATTTTATAGATAATTGATCTTAGAGTTAAATGTGGTAATTATTAGAATAAAATATGGCATAGAAAAGTAAATTCTAAGATACGCCTTCAAATTCCATCTTAATTTAAAGTACTTATATTAATTTTAAATTGTGTGATGATAATAGTACTCGTAGGTCCTTACTATTTACTACAATTATCACCAACCACTACTAGTAAGACAAAATACAATATGTAATATTATAAATTTATTTTTACTTTATTTGCCATTAATGCGTATGTTCACTCGTTTATATTAAAATCTAATAACCTGACAAAAATAAAAATTATAACAGCTAATTAATAGTATTTCCAGAAACGAACAAACTACCTACTCAAAAATAAACATAGTATGATCATATCCAAAGACATTAAATGTATTTTCTTTTATCTAGGTACACCAAAATATTATAATTTTAGCAATTTATTAGACATGTGTTTTAATATAATATTGAACTCATTACTCAGGAATCGATAAATGTGGAGAAACCCTGGCCGAATAGTAAAATAAGTTGCTTAGACCTAATTAGCAAATTAAGTAATTAATTTTTTTTGTTTGTAATTAATAATTTGGTAATTCATTGAATGGGTTGAAAAACATGTCAACATTTAAAAAAAAAATTTTCTTGGCTTGGCACTTGGCAGCGTACTACAATTTAAAAGTGCTTGACGACGAAAAGGTCACCACACGTGAATAGTTAATACACAAATACAGCGTGGCGCTGATGACCTATACTACCTACATATAGTGCGGTAACGCGGACACGTGGTGTATCATTTGCACCGTTTAAATTATTAGCTGCTCAGTATTTCATCTGGAGGTAAATTCCGAGTGGAGTTTTACTTGATGTATAATATTTACATATAGATTATAGATTCAGCGTACATTCAGAATTAAATTAATGTATAGCATTTTACCCCGTTTGTGTTATGGGATCGGTGTATCTAAGTTTATGTCACTCGAATCACTTAGGTATCCAAACTTTATTAGCACCACTCGACAGAAATTTCCTTTCTGAGTCCTTAATAATTTGAGAGCCACCAACAAGCTGTGGTGAAACGAAGGAACTGGAAAATTAAAAAGCTTAAGAAAAATAATTGAATACCTCTGGTACTCATATAATATCATTAAGAAATAAAAATATATTTTTTATTTTAGATTCTGAAGGTAGTAATTAATGTATTGATTTTATAATGATTTGTATTTTTTTTATGTCTCATCACATTTTGGACTGAAAAATGATTTAATTTTCTACTTTAGCATTTTTCCTGAAAGGAAAATGAATCTAGTCGGTACTTTGGGAGGTAAAAAGTAAAAAATTGCAAACAGTTTTCAAAAGCGCTAAAGGAAAAAATTGAGAAAAGACCAAGAATTTACACAAAACCAGTTTTTGACAAAATCGATTTTAGTGTAAATGACTTTAAAGCCCCAAAATAATATTGCGTGCATAATATTATAATAGTTTAAATAGGTATGTAGTTTAAACGACGTCGGCAGTAGTCAATAAATAATCTAAACTATAAATTAAACTATTATTAACTCTAATAATATTGAAAAATATTTATATCTATAAATTAATTTAATTTTCAGTTACGATCGACTGAACAATTTTATTATTGTATAATAGTACATTTTTTTTATCATAAATAATATAAGTATATAATACCTATATAAATTATTATTTAGGATAAAAAAAATGTAGTTAGAAGTTATATATAGGACAGATTAGGTACAGTAAATAATAAATATAGATCAATGACGATTTATTTAGATACTGCAGTTTAGAATAATAATTAAATCCCCCTACCACCAACCAAATTGATTAACCGTTATTATTACCGTTCGACGTTTACAATTACCAATTTAATATCAGATTCTTTCTAACTTAGAAGTTCCTTCTCCTGTAGGTCTCCAGCATCAGCTATTTAGACTTCCTATCAAAAAATATAATATGCAGGTGTCTGATCGATATTTGTGTAATTAACGTCTTTTTTTCGACATAACTTTGAAAATTTGCATTTGCAACAGCTTCATACGTTTGAAAAACAAACGTCTTTCAACATCATCATTAAAATTTGTATCCCTGCTTTGGAATTGTAAGAGATATTTTATAGCCTAAAAACAATACTTGCGGGTGATTCTATTGTAATTTGTAATGGACAAAACCAAAATTGATGTTATTAAAATGTATAGTTAATATTTTAAAAAGAAGAACAATAATATTAGTGTATTATTATTTATTACGTTAAACGTGCAAATCTTATATAGTATATAATAAGCTATATAAGTATATCTTGGTCTGAGTATATCTCAGTTTTAGTGTACCTCAGTTCACGAGCAAATCGGCGTCAGTGTACCTAGCTTTAAGAAATAATTCGACCTAGATGGGGCAACCACAATAAGTTGCGGATTGGATTTAGCTCTTGGTATATTCTTTAACGTGGTTTAAAATGCTTACTCTCTAAACTGACTAAACTATATAGATTATAGATATCTCTAAAAATAATCTCTGAGATTTTCGTAAAATTAAATTTTGATTATAATTTATATAAGCTACACACAATATACATTTGGCTTTAAGATATGGTTTTTTTTTTATTCGAGGCCATAATAAGCGCGATAATTTTACCATTTAAATAAAAAAAAAAAGCGTGTACTTAAGTGGGAGTCACTCATTGCTATATAGCAGGTTACAATTATAGAGGGTCACTGTAATGGATGGTATTAAATTTTAAGTCAATGATATAAAATCATTGTACACGAAAAATGATTCTGAGCGAAGACGGTCTGTCAGGCTATAATATTATTACTAAGTATATTTGATGATATGATTGTGATTAAAGTAATTTATTTTACTATTATAGGAATTAGAATAACAGTAGGTTAAATTCATTTTTGCATAAAAATAACGTTTGAAAAATGTTATTGTGTGTATAAAATATAATAATAATATTATTCTCTAATATTTTTAAATTACAACAAAATAACTAAAAACGTTATTCTAGGGTTTAAATATGTAATTTTGTCCAAATTTGAATTTAAAATTTCTGTAAACAATAACTGTGTATGAACTATTTATGAGAATTTTTGTTTTCAATTTTAAATTCTAAGCTATTAAAATTGATCATTTTTAATTAGGTGCAATAGTTGATGATTTTCAAGCTTTTGATACATTTTGTCAATATTTGAACTTTAAATACTTATTAAAAAAAAGCATGCCTGTGGACCTTTAATATTTATCAAGTACTATTATAACAACTTATAAGGAACCTATTGTACACAATTTTAAAATATTTTGACCGAATAAAATTATATTGACATTTATAGAATAAAAAGCTAAAAAAAACTCGACATTTTCATATGCCTATAAATAGCTTAACATGAGTCAAAATATTTTTTAAATTCTGTGGTATATAAAAAATGCTAATATAAACATTCAGTGAAAATGTAATGTATTTACGGTCATTTATTTTAATGTAACACCAAAGACCATCAATTTTGTAAAAAAAACTTTTTTGCGTAAAAATTCCCGTTTTTCCTTAATTTTTTGTTTGTTCATCCTGATTATTAAGAAAAACACTGCGAATATTTTACTTTTGACTCCCCGATATCCCAACTAGATTCACTTTCCCATTGGACAAAAATACAAGATACTGAAGTTGAAAATCAAAGCATTTTTACGTCCCCATTAGGGACATACACACATTATTATAAAATCAATACATTCATCACTCCACTCAGAATCTAATAATATTAATTTCTTATATTACTATTATAATCTGAAACCAATGGCAACCATTTATAAACCATTTAAAAAAAGTTTCAATTTCCACCGTGAATCTCAAGATCCCTGTTTAACCACCTCTTTAAAATGTGGATATCGGAAAATCTTTTCTTATTGTACACCTAGATCATTAGAGGAACCACTATTCCAAATTTCAAGTTCATCCGTTTTGTAGTTTTTGAGATGTAGCGATGAATGAATGAGTGAGTAAGTGAGCGAGAGAGTGGTATTTGGAATATATATATATTATATAGATTACGTAACTAAATGTGGTAGTTGAATATAACTGTATTTCTTTTTGCAAAAATAACGGGTTCAAGCATTTAAAAACATGTTATCGCGCTTCTTATATTTGAAATAAAAAAACGATAACAAAGGTCATTCTAATTATTGTCAATGTACAGTGAAAACTTTACAAGTTGAAGACACAGATGAGATAACCCTACCTACTTAATTATATATAATATTTATTTTATAATTTATATGATGTTGATAGTTCGCTTGGTGAAAATGTTCATCAGTGTAATACAAATATAATATTTTTACAAACAACAACGGTTTTACTTAGGTATTATGTTAGATTATAATATGTTTTGATTAATATTGAAAAACCTTAACCTTTAATATTTTAATAAGTTTGAATTAATTATTTGATGAAAACTACTTTAAGAAAACAGCAGTGATTTTAATTTATAATATAGACTGAAGGCCAAATATGAAATATTTCAGCTGGTCCTAAATTAATAATTAATGAACTGCAGATATGCTCAGAATATTTGCAAATACAGTACGTAAGTTGTTTGAATTTAATTTAAGCAACCCTATACGAGTAAATAACATGCATTGATTGAAAATTAAAATGATAATTTTTTAGTCAAAATCCATATACTGCAAAGTGTTAAGTATAGCTTAACGGCGGTAAGCTTATACCGTAAAGTTATACCTATAATATAATAATATACCTAATCATACACGAATACAGTACCTATAATAAAGTAGGTACCTACCCACAAGCGACGCATGCAATGGTAATTTTTCAAGAACTATTTTCTTATATAACAACGTGTTGGCATAATGGTATCTGTCATCTTATCTTATATGTTAACATCATAGTCGATATCATTAACAAAACTGTCGTATGTAAAAGATAAGTAATCATCTCCCAAAGGGATAGTGTAGACAAATGGTTATGCATGGCTAGGTCGTCGGTGAATATGACAAACTGCCGGAAAGATGTTGTTCGGATTACGTGAAGGCTTCCAACAGATTGCAATTTGTCGAGTCCCCCTAACGAATACCTTTATTCTTGGATTTTCAATCCTAAATGTTTAAAATAATATAAATGATACCAATAGGTGTTTGCAAAACATTGCATTTTATCAGTAGCACCTTTTTATTACGAGTAGGTATTTTTGTTTTATCTGCCGCAATATACCTATCATAATATACAGTATTTACAAAACTTTAAATCAACTAGAACTAGTTAACAAAACAATGAATGAAATTTAATTTTAAAAGTACCAATTCGGCTTGTACATAAGATATGGATTTGTAATTAGACTGGCTAGTTATATAATACCTATATTCAAGTATTGAAAAATTAAATTATTTACTCATGTTTTCTTTTCATTTAAAAGTTTCTATCGCAAATATTATTATTATATCTTTAAATATATAGAATGTAATAGTATATTTATCTGACATCGTTTCCAATATTAAATATTTGTATCCAGTTATAATAAGCTAAAATTAAAAATTATACCTACCTACATATCATATTATCATAAGTCATAAACTTATAACCTTAGAGTTTGAGCATGACGAAGGTAAACAAAAGTCAAAAATAAATATTGTATTTATATATATTTATTTATATTTATATTGTATCTATTATAATTTAGACAAATTTTAATTTTTCATATATCTAAAGCTGTAAATTGTCATTAATATTTTAGCATAGAAATAATGAAAAATTAAAATTGAATATAATAATTTATAAAATATTATTATTTTCAAATATAATATAATTACCTAAGAAAATATTACTGTTATAAAATAATATGAAAATTCAAAGAATAGCCAATAGGTATATAATTACCTAGATACATTTATCAAACCAATTATTATTAGCTAAGTATTATAATATTT
The DNA here is from genome assembly GCF_019925205.1 of Metopolophium dirhodum. Taxonomy (NCBI): domain Eukaryota; kingdom Metazoa; phylum Arthropoda; class Insecta; order Hemiptera; family Aphididae; genus Metopolophium; species Metopolophium dirhodum. The sequence continues at coordinate 35,800,325 of NC_083567.1, read as the reverse complement.
TATTATATAGGTACCTATTGTGGCTAGTATCTAATGTTTAAGATTGCAACATTATTTTTAACACGAAAAAAAAAACAAATAAAGGTAATATTTCTTTTTTTGAAAACTGTAGTAGGTACAGTTCAAAACATTATTTTCCTTATTAAAATTGATATATTAATAGGTAGTTTGCTGATGGATACAATATTGCCAATTTGTTATTTATGAAATCCTGCAAGACGGTGGAAGTTTGAAGGTTACATACGTTTCTACATTTTGGTGGATAGGTCATAGCTCGTATAGGTATATATAAACTTGAAACTTGTATATTATATCAAACTTCCTAAACTTTTCAGTTTTCACTGGAATATTTACTATTTAGGTAGGTACTATAAAACTGATACAATATGTGATTTATACTTTAAAGAATGAATATTATGTATTACTTTAGTGGTAAGGGGCCCGCATATTTTGAACGACTATCGTCTGTCCTTCCTCGCACACATTATAATATATTATCTAATAATTTACTATAGGAACCTGAATAATATAAAAAAAATTGAATATTTGAGTAGTTTAGATAAAATAGTTAACATAAGAAAATCTATGAAATAATAACATTAATTTAATGCTTGAATAGTTGAATTAATAATCCGCTCAAAAAAAATACATGATAATATGAAACAGCAACTCAAATAATTTTTAAGTTTAAAAAACCTTACACACTATAATATATAATAGATATTTGTGCATACAGGTACTAGCGTACAGTGTACTACTACACTTATATAATGATCATCACAAAAAATGAAACGACGAAAACATTGATAATAAATTATTGATACTCCGACCTCATTACTAAGATCTATGCAATAGATATAATTTAAAAGATAACATGTATAATATATTTATATTTTATACAAGTTCTGGCATCACGTCGATATGCGTCGTTTCATATTTAATACATTATGATAAAAATATATAATTTAAGTCTGTTCTTTAGCTAGGCCGTCAAGTCGACAATCATTCTTATTTGAATTACGAACTAAAATAGGCACTGCTGCAGTGAAGAAAATAGTTTAAGTTGGTTTCCGCCGTTTCCGGTACATAACATGAATGTTTACAATTGCTGTGGGAATGAAAAAAAGTGATTTTTTAATTTTTATAAAATATTACAAAAGTGAATACACGAATAATTAGAATTTTGATGTGTCAAAAATAAAGCTGTATGACATAAGCGCCAAAGGTACAAAAATGACTTATCATTTGCGCCAAAATGTGTATGACATAAGCGCCAATCTAATATTATATATCTGTTATACCCATCATATGACATAAGCGCCAAAGGTGCAAAAATTACATATAATTTGCGTCAAAATGAATATATTATATAAGTAGTTATTTAAAAATCGCTATAATATACATATAAATAATTTTATAAAAAAAATTTCAATAATAAATTATAATATGTTTACAATTAATAATTAATATAAATTTATAATAAATCGGTTGATTGCGATTTTATAAGAAAATTACGAACAATATAATATGTTATAAGTTATAACACAAAACTGCTCACACGCACTGTCATGTGACAATCTATTGTAATCAGATGATAAATTTGTCGATTAAGATTAAACGTTTGGAGTTTTTAAACGATTTAGTTCTAAATTTAATATCTATTAACCGAGGCACACAGGTATAGGTACCTAGGATTTTGGCGCTTTCGTACGGTACGATTTTGGGGCTTTAGTACGATACGACTTTTTTTTTCTTATCTCATTTTGGCGCTTATGTCTTCCACCGAAGAATAAAAGGTTGTTTTATAAATCAATAGTCAGAATAATACCCACCTATATGTGTAGGTAGTAGTACACCCGGCCAGCAAAGGGTGACAACTGACAATTAAAAACGCATCCGATGCAGTCCGCAACGCCAGATGCATGTGCTTATGCTATATATCGTGGTTACTGGTTAGGTTATATAGGTTATCGAGTCGTGGTTGGATACGCAACACAAATACTGAAATATACATAATTATATTCTGTGTACACAGTACAGTATTGAAATCGCTTCTCGTAAATTCAATGAAATGTATGGAAAGTTCAAAGGATAATACGATATTAACAATGTATCGTATACAATACCTACGTACGTTAAATATTATACTGATGTGCATTTTTGTTTCTTCGGATATACTACCTATAGTGAGTGGCTAGTAGTTAGTACCCTGCACCCATAGCCCATAATATATGTGTTCAAACTACGAAATTTAGGTCCAACTGTCCATTTAACCAATACATCTAACCTAACCTATAACTTTATAATGTTATATAGTTATCTAACTAAATGCATCTTACCAATGCACTTATTTTTATTTTCTTCTGTCGTTGTATTTTATACAGGTTTAAAAGGCTGGGCATTAACGAGTTAAAAAGTTAAAGTTAAGTTAAGAAGTTAATTTAATTTTAACTTTTTAATTTAACTAGTTACTTTTGGCTTTTCATTAATTTAACTGTTAACTTACTAAATTTCTTTTTTTAATCAACGTGAAATTAACGAGTTAAAATAAGTTAAGTTAATTTCTTTTCTTTTTAATTTAATTATATTTCACTATTTTAGTCTATTTCGTTTTTATGTCAAAAAATATTTACTGTGAATTGTTTAAAGTTTATATCATTCGAATCTAACTTATATGGAAATACTGTATAAAATATAAACACATTTAGTTTTGGGTTGGAAAAAAATTATAAGTACGCTAGCATTGTTTAATCAAATTAACTTTTTTTTAACTTAATAAAAAGTTAACAAAAAGTGTGTATTAACTTTTAACTTAACTGAGTTGACCTATAGTTAAATTAACTTTTAACTTTTAACTTTTTGTTATTGGTGCATATTAACTCAACTTAACTGAGTTAAAAAAAACATTAACTTGCCCAGCCTTACAGGTTATCCGCAATTTTAAACGTTATACCTACGCCTTGAGTGAGATTAATGTCTTGAAAACTTCAAGTGGCCTTTCGGTATCGTACTATATCAGCCACACTATATGTTCCTATGAATAGTATATTATATTAGTATAGATAGCATAATATTATAGTATAAGTACTCGAGATTATATATTTATATACGAAAATACGAAACTGTTCAAACAATAAAATTTAACTATATTGTACCATCGCATTGCACACTGGCTGAATTTTAAAATAATAATACCTACCTTTTTAAATATTAGATTAAAAATATATTGTGAAAGCTCATTACTTCAGAATAATAAAATAATGTAACTAACCCTTAGAAAATGTCCATCATATCTAACATGGATGTTTAAAACAATTGAGTACAATTATTACAATAATTTCCTATGTATATATCATTTTAATAATTTTTAATAATTTAAAATATTATAAAAGATAACCTAACCTAATCTATAACTTTATAATGTTATATAGTTATCTAACTATATAAATGTGAAATAAAAATCACTGTACAGGCTAAACTCTGGAACTACTTATTAGATCTTCTTAATTTTTTTTTTAAACAAAAGAGTATTTCACTGAAAAGGTTTCTATGAAAGAAAATTTTAGGAAAATCTACCGGAAAAGTAGGAAATCTGGATGTCAAAAATACATTAGTTGCGCCATCTGTCCAGAAAAAAATAAACTAAATAATGAAATAAAAATTTAGTTTATTGTTTCAGATTAAAATAAATATTGATTTGTATTATTATCTTTTGTCAATATATATATATATATATATATATATATATATATTAATGTTTGTAGATTAGACCTTTGAAAAGACGATAGACTAATTTAAAAAGGGTTGAATTTGGTTTTTTTTTATTCATCGGATTTTAGTACGGTTAGGTCAGGATAGGATTTTGTATTAATTGATTATATTAATCCACCGTAGGTGGAATTAAGTAAAAATGACAAACTTTGTATAACTTTGATCCTTTAGAGTTAAATCATACACTTTCGTACAAACAGCACGGTGTCCGCGATCTACTGCAGGTAGATTGCCTACCTCATAATGTACTGCTGCGAATCAGAATTTTTATTCCGAGAAACAGAAATGTTAAGATAAATTTTGAACACCATACACCGAATATTAAATAACCAACTGAACAAAGTTTGAGTCATATAGAGATAGTACATTTATCGGACAACGAAGTGCACGGGATCAGCTAGTATGATATAACATTTAAAAAAGATGTCATAATTTAATCATTATTTTAATGTATGCGTATTGTGTACCTAAATACTTACACACTGACTTAGGTACCTATATTATAATAGAATCTGAATAGTGAAATAGTCATGAATACAGATTAAATCTAGATAAACATTATTAAAAGTAGGAACTTACATATATATAATTGTTACACAATTATTAAGTCAATTCAATTTAATCCTATCTATCTATACATTTTACGTATACTTGTTGTATAATGATGCGTATGATCATAATATCATTACACTACCTACTATAGGTAAACATGGGCTATAGCCTATTATTTTTTCGGCACACAACATATATTCTAAAAATGTAAATAAAATAATTTACGGGATGGGGGCTGAACATGGGCTATAGCCCCCTTAAGCCTCCCATTCTACGCCTATATAGGTAAATGTATATGTATATACACTTAACAGTATACCTAGCTATTTAAATTAGTTGTACAATACCTAACTAATAATCTAATACTCATATATATTTTTCATATTAAATTATTTAAATTGCAGTAGATCCTATGAATAATTTACTTCGCCTGGTCTAGAGTTATTAGCTACTTCTATCTTTCTTAAAACTAAAAACTCACAAAATCATTAAGTACCTAATATTTACATAATGATTTAAAAGAAAACAATTATTTAATATTATATTAGATTAGTGCAATTAATTAGGACCTTTGAACAAGTCACTCCCACTCTCTAGCTTTTTTTATTTATCGTTTAATTTAAGATACTTTAGACACTTAAACCATACATTATGTCATTATTTGACCACTTATATTTTATTGAGATAAATTAATTATTAAAACAGAACAAGTTCATTTATTTAATACCGGTACAAAAGTAACAAAAAATAAACAAAAATATTAAAATGCATTAAAAGCTACCATGTTGATATTTCAATTAATGATTTAACTTAATAATTACCAACTTAATGAACTGTCATTAAAAATTAATAATCTTTAGATTAAATATCTAGGTATTAACAATTAACATCCAAGCAAACGTAATTTATATAAATACATTACATTTAAATAACCGATTATTGATAAAACCCTCTCGTTGGTAGTTTTAAAATTAAAAACCGAGTAAGTCGCTCTGCTGTGTATCTATAGTAGGTTTTAAATTTTATTTTAATCAATCTTAATTTTGGACGGAAAATAATAATGTTATTGTCACACTGAATAATAATATGAATGTTATTATTTACTAATATTGTTCCATCAAAATGGTCGTATAAACGGGACTACGGGAGTCGGGTCGTCGGGACTTCAAGTAATTATGGATAAACGGAACACCGAAAAACATCATAGATACCTATTCCGAAGTACTTCAAGGACCTAGGCACCACTACACCAGTGCCGGATCCAGGGCTTAATTTGGGAGGGGGCAAAAGTACAAAAGTACAAAAATTGGCTTAACACAGTGTAAAACATGGGGAAACTACGGCGATTGGGGAGGGGGAAATGCCCCCTTTGCCCCCCCCCCCCAGGATCCGCCAATGCTAGGAACCGAACAAGCCTATATTATACTGAACAACCTCCTCTACGGCAGATAGATATTAATGTGTTCCATATAATTATGATCTATCTGTATATTATATAAAAGCCAAATATCACTCACTCACTCATCGCTACATCTCAAAAATTACAAAACGTATGAACTTGAAATTTGGAATAGTGGTTCCTCTCATAAGCGTGCGCACAGGGGGGGCCGGGTGGGCCATGGCCCAGCCTGCGAGACCTACCGAACTTTGTATACATAGTAATACTAATACATGATCTAAACATCACGATTGACGATTTTTTAAATCATAAAACATTAAATAAGTCGGTGAAAAATAACATTGATATTTGATACTCAATGATAATAAATAATAATAAATTATTGTCTTTAAAAATAAAATTGATAACATATTACCATTACAGATTGCGAAATTGTATTTATTTAAAATTTAAAAATGTGTTGACAATCAAAATATTTCTTATTTAATTTTTAAAAAATATGTATCTGTTTTTTATCATATGATTTATGCCGTAAATAGTGGGTGATTATGAGTAGGTAAATTAAAGTATGTAAAATTTTAATTGTTTCTTCCATCGGAGTTCCGGTTTCTTAATCTTTACTGACTTAGCCCACCCTGCCACAAATGTCTGCATACGCTTATGGTTGGTTCCTCTAATGAACTAGATGTGCGATAAGAAAGAATTTTTTGAAATTTGCATTTTAAAGAGGTGCACAAACCAGGAATTTAATCAAAAAATATAATTCCGTTTACAATTACCTAGGTATATAGATATTAAACGTTTTAATCGAATGATAATGTTCAACGTTATAAAGAATTTAAACGTTATTCAACATATGCGTTTAAACGTTTTACGTTTTTGTTTATAAATAACTAGCTGATCCCAAATTTAAATATTATATTATTGTATTACCTATATGGGCTATAACCGTGATTAAAACATCGCCAATAAAAAATTCCAAGGCTACACCAATGCTCTACCGTATACCGAAAAACCCTTATATTAGTTTAATAAAAGTTAAAACAACTTATACAATGTTAATTACAGTTGAACTTTGGTACTGAACTCGACTGTATCTATTTTTTAATAACAATTTTATTTGAAGCCGTAATATTCGATGGTCACTGGACGATGGGTGAGTGGAGGATAACGTACCAAAGTGTCGTCTTGTTGAAAAATCACGAATGTAGATGAAGTCATGAAGATGTAAAACACGATTTAAGATTAAGATACTTAAATCTTAATATCTTATTATTTTAATGAAAAGTCAAAAATATCGTTATCACTTATCAGTAACAGCCGGATGTTATCAGCAGCTGATTGGCATAATATTCGGTTTCGCGTACAATATGAACATACAGTCGGTATTTAGTATTTTCTATTTTGCGATTGTATTTTTACGCAATCGCGGTAACAACAACAACTACTAACAAGAGTCCTGTACTTTATACGTCTTGGAACGATAGCAATAATTATTATTATATATATTTATTAATATATTAATAGTTAATTGTATTGATTCACCGACGTCTCACCTTGATTGGGCCAACCGGGTTAATTAGATAACTTATCTGTGTTGTTGCCGTTCGAATACTATAGGCCACCGAAGCCAGCAAGTGAAGACTATTACTATATATATAGAAAAAAGCCGGTCACGCTTACAAAAATATCGCTGGAAACATCGAAAACGGAAATAGAAAAACGTTACCACATTCACTCAGTCAGCGGCGCTCCGGTACACACGGTCGATTTTTGTCCGGATTACTTTTGGGAACAACGCTGAACGCTCCTCTCGTTCACCCGCTACCCGATCGATCGAAATCGTTTTTCGTAAAACATAATAATATTAACGTACTTGATTATTATTTCCAATCGCCGGTGTATCTGTGTGTGCGCCAAGTTCCGTATCCCGTCAAACGTCCTTAACAATCGAAACCAACGTGAGTATCAGATGAAACTAATTTTATAATATTATTTTATATTACAGGTGATACCTAATTAATATAACATAATTTTTTTACGCACCGCTTGTCTCGCCTTGCTGCTGTCAAGTGGGCAATCTGCGTATAATATTATGCACGGTGCATCCGTGCCATCGTGGTGTATTGGTTTTGCTCCGTGACATTGCGGTAACCTTGAAACCCGCAAATGGTTTTCCACCCATTTAATATTGTAATATTTTCCGCGGATGCTAAATAGTAAATAGGCACTTATACGATCGTCACTAGCCATAGAATCAACGTGCACAGTGCACACTCAATCGCGTGTCAATATTCACTCGTTTTACAAATCGTTTTCAATTTTTTTTTTTTTTTTAATCGTCTGCACTTATCTTTTCTCTTCCCCCTGCCGGTCTCATCCGTGTTTAAATGCACCGTGTGTCGACAGTCATCTCGCGTTTCGTGACTGACAGCTGTACAAAAACTTCTCGAGCCGCAAGGGCCACAACAACGGTCTCCAGATTTGCTTGTTACCCGAAACGCATGCAATCCAACTACGTTGCACCACTCGAGGTGTATAATCCTGAATAAACTGTTTGATTCATAGCAAAAAAATGGGCATCTACTGATCCTACCTATGCTGTCCTCAGTATCGTATCTATTATAGCGGGTTGAAAATCTGCTATGAGAAACACAGCTCACGCTGTTCTGTGGTCTTAATTCTATTTTTTTTTTCATGCATTTTTCACCTTTTGTTCATTTTTGTATCTTTTATTGTTGTTTTTTGTTCTTGAGTAACCTACTCAGAATATGACTGTAGACTGACAGGTATCTACCAAATATAGGTAATACAATATATTATAGTACAATTCATTCAAGGAGAATTAAATTCGATCCTCGTAATTATTTTGTAAAACAGAATTTTGTTTTATGAAAGTTTTACTGTATAATATTATAATTTTATGTACCTATAGCTTGTCTCTATAATTATTATTAAATTAATATACCCACTGAAACCTGAATAAAGAACATAAATTAGGTACAAATATTAAAACTAATTAATTTCTATAGATTGCCTACCTACTTAACACCTCATAAAAATAAAGTTTTAATACAGACTTAATTGTTAGGTTTTAATATTCTAATAGCAATCATGGTATATAATAATTATATTTGTGTAATAGTTCATATTTTAATTTATGTATGTAAAAATGCACAATGTATAACATATTTGATATTACTGCTTATTAGAAACATTTTTACTCGAAGAAAAATGTTTAATATAAAAAAATTAGGTACCTATATAAGTTTTTCAAATTATATAAGGCTTTGAACTCAAATAATACCTACCTATATTATAATCTAATAAATAAATTAAGTTTTGACCTTGAATTCTAAGGTTGTACACTTGTACCTACCTATTAATTAATGATAATCGAGCTTGATCCTAGAAATATCAAGTGTACCCAGCTTATCTTTAGAACAATGTATTAAAATAATGCATTTTATGTTTGTATCTACAGATAATTTATTTATTGGTTTCGTGTGGTGTTCAAATTACCTGTGTCATAAACAGGGTTTGAGACTTGTTGCATTTGAATATTATTTTATTATGTCTGTAGAATATTCAATATTAGATTCAAATTTGTTTTGGTACAAACTTAAATACATAAATGTATTTTGCATATTTTGCCGTTTTTTTAGGCTTAACAGATTTTAGCAATTTAATTGTTATTTTAGCATATGTACAAGTTTATTTTAAGTAAATACATTTTGATAGTTAACATTATTTATATATTTTTACTGTTGAGCGACAACCAATATATACATATAGTACGATTCATAGCATAATGTTTCATTTGTTTTGTACCTTTGTAAAATTAAGTTTGGTGAAGTCAGGCAACATTGGGTTACCCAACGTTAACAATAAAACTATAAATTTAATAAATCAAGATTTTTTATTATTATTTAAAAAAAATGTTAGTTGCATTTGTGCATGCATATTTCCAACAATTTTAGTGCATTAAATCCCGAACCCTAGTCAAATTGCTTGACATGAATACATGATATACATTTCATATCTAGATTGTGCAGTCGGTATTTTTAAAACGTTAATCGCTTTATCATTAATTTATGTTGACAATATTGATCTCTTAGTTTTTATTTTTTATCCAACTGCAGAATGATTTATTGCCACATGCTAAATCTTTAAATATGTGTTATCTACCTATATTAGATATAAAAAGCAGGTAAGTGGATTTCGCTCTGCTGTACAGTAGGTTAAGAGTGGGTCAATGTATAATGGATTGTATTAAACTTGAATTCAATGATGTAATATTATTCTATGAGAAAAACGGTACCGTGCGGAGACGGTTTATCAGTCTGGATTTTTTATATTATTAATTATTATAGCCTATTAATTGAATTAATATTATTATTATTTTTTATTCGCTGATCTGGCGATAAACAAAGCGTTAGAAATTAAAATCCCATTTTTAGCCGCTTTTCGTAATTTGTCGGTGGTTTTTCCTGTGACATTAAATAACTATTCAGAAAATTGAAAAATGACCTCTCTAAAGTACTATCTTGGTCCAATTTTCTAAAAGATAAGGTACTATATGTTGAAATCGAAGCACTCCTTCTGGTAGACATTTTGTATACAGGATATAAAAAAAATAAAAATAAACTCCATTATGAAACCACTAGCTTCCTAGCTCCACTCAGAATATAAAATATTAAAAATGAATAAATATGTTTAAATTTAGTACTTATCAGTTACCTTCTTACCATTTGCTGGTATACAGATTACCTTGTTTATTACTTTTTCAGATTTTGAGCGGAGCTAGGAAGCTAGTGGTTTTACAATGGTGTTTATTTTTTTATTTTTTATATCCTGTATACAAAATTTCTACCAGAAGGAGTACTTCGATTTCAACATATAGTACCTTATCTTTTAGCAAATTGGACCAAGATAGTACTTTAGAGAGGTCATTTTTCAATTTTCTCAACAGTTATTTAATGCCACGGGAAAACCTACTGACAAATTCTAACACTTTGTTTATCACCGTAGCAACGAATAAAAAAATTATAATATTATAATATTAATTTAACTTAAAGGCTATAATAAATAATAAAAATTTAAAAAATCCAGACTGATAAACCGTCTCCGTTCAGAATTGTTTTTCATATACAATGATATTATATCATTGAATTCAATTTTAATACAATCCATTATACATTGACCCACTTATAACCTACTGTACAGTAGAGCAACATCCACTTACCTGCTTTTTTTTTATTTAAAATTGTAAAAATACAACATTCATTAAATGAAAAAAAATTATATGAATGTGTATGAGTCACATGGAAAACCCGGGTACTGACAAGTGGTGGGAAAATAACTGATACTATATGGTAGGCCTACCTTAAATTTAAATATTACAAAATATTACAATTTGTGTAGCCTGTAAAAAAAAGTAAAAAGTAAAATATTTATTTATTTATAAAGTATAAAAAGTTCTCTCATTATAGTTCAATAATCATGACTGTGATAGGTAGTTAATTTTATATTATTTAATCTATAATTTTCAAAATTTAAAGTATATTAAGCAAATTTTGCTAAATTGTGTGTTTAAAATGCCGACATAGAACCAATGAGTATATTTATGATCTCTCAACCTTGCACTTCATAAAATACATATTTGTTTTAGTTAATATAATTACATAATAATTAGTCTCAATAACTTTTGTCTGAGAACAAATTTAGTTTTAGATAGGTATAGAAAAATATTTAATTTAAATATAGAAACGAATGATAGGTACCTATCTTATTTTAATATTCTCCGTTAATAAAATAAATTCTGATTACTACCTAGGTATTTAACTATAGAATACAAACTGTCTGAACTTGTAAAAAAACAAATTAAAACTAACTTGTTTAACCTTACAATGTATGCCAAAATCCTAATGAAAAACCACGTGTTTTATTTTGGCATAGTTACAATAGATTTTTTTAATTTACCACTTATTCTGGCTAAAATACCATTTGCAAACAATCTGGCCTTGTGCTTGACATTTCTTCAATTAGACTTGATTGTTGTACCATGTTCATTCAATTTTATCTTATTGTTGGCCGTAATTCTATTCCGTTTAAAACCCACAGATTAAAATTATGCAATTTTTTTTTGAACAAAATAAGTTCTTTACATACTAGTTACAATAAGTTAACTTGGCCAGTTTTCTGCGATCAACCACACAGAGTCTGTTTAAGTTATTCAGTTAATTTAATTAATAATTTACTATTAAAATTGTTTTATTATAGATGGCTAACTCACAACTATTACATGATAACACTACTACTCACTTGGATTATATGAGCACCTTAGACATCGATGTTGAAGCACAATTTGTTCGCCTGTCTGGTATCATTTGTACTATTGGTAAGTTTTATTACTTCAAGGGTAGCATTAAAAAATATTAAACAACTTTGATTCTTCCAGGACCTGCTTCGGTTGCTGTGGAAACACTCGAGGACATGATTGACTCTGGCATGAATGTTGGTCGCTTGAACTTCTCTCATGGTTCACATGAATATCATGCAAACACAATTAAGAACTTAAGACAAGCTGCTGAAAACTATGGCAAGAAGATTGGTGTTTACAGCCCATTAGCTATTGCTCTAGATACCAAAGGACCTGAAATAAGAACTGGATTGTTAGAAGGCGTGAGTAAACTTAATTTTAAAACACATTTTTATATTATCTTATTTTTGCATGATAAAATTTTAGGGTGGATCAGCTGAAGTTGAACTGAAGAAAGGTGAACAAATCAGTTTATCTACAGACAAGGCATTTGAAAACAGTGGTAATGCCACTAAAGTGTATGTTGACTATCCTAACATAACCAAAGTGGTGAAACCAGGCAACCGAGTATATGTTGATGATGGTCTTATTTCCTTGATTGTCAAAGAAATTGGTAAAAAGATTAAATCAATAATTTACAATTATAACTCAAATGTAACCATGATAATTCAACTTTTTAGGTACCAACTTTATTGTGTGCACCATTGAAAATGGTGGTTCATTGGGCAGTCGTAAAGGTGTTAACTTACCTGGTGTACCTGTAGATCTACCAGCAGTATCTGAAAAGGACAAAAGTGATTTGAAATTTGGTGTTGAACAAGGTGTAGATATGATTTTTGCATCATTCATTAGAGAAGCTGCTGCTATTAAAGAAATTAGAGAGATATTGGGTAAATATTGACAACAATTAATAATTATAGCAACTAAATCAATGAAAATTAATTTAATTCAAATTTTATAGGAGAAAATGGTAAAAACATATTGATTATTTCAAAAATTGAAAACCACCAAGGCATGAAAAACTTGCAAGAAATCATTGAAGCTTCTGATGGTATTATGGTGGCTCGTGGTGATTTGGGTATTGAAATCCCGCCAGAAAAAGTGTTTTTGGCACAAAAAGCTATGATTGCACGTTGTAACAAGGTAATTACCATAAAAAAAGTGACTAGTAACTTATAAGTTATAGATAGAGTTGCCATTCATCCCAGTAAACTGGAACTGTCTCGGGTTTTTGATTCTGTTCCGGTGTCACCCAAAAAAAGGTTTGAGACGCCCCTATAAGTTGTGGTAAAAACAGAAATTATTTAATTTCAATGATTTTATTAAATAATAATTATTAATTATAATTTATCATCAACAAATAAGAGAAAAAGAATTGGTATTATAATCATTTTTTTTTTTTAAATGTTATAACCTATTAAATAATTGTTATTACAATGTTTGTTGCATTTTTATTATGTATTGCAACTTATATTGTATTAAATAATATGTAACCATAATATTTTTAATGTAATTTGCAATCCTCCTAATAGAAAGATTGAAAATTTACCTGTGCAAAAAAAAACTGCTTAAAAATTATTATACCTGCTATTGATAAACTAAACATTTTAAAATGTATTATTTTCACATCACTATTAAAATTAATATTTAAGTTATTGATTCTCTACAGATTGATTCAAATTTGAAATTGATTACTTATTTATAATTTTAGTTGTATTGGGTAATATACTACCACTTAATTCTCATATCTATTTGAATATATACAGGCTGGAAAACCAGCTATTTGTGCAACTCAAATGTTGGAGTCTATGATTAAGAAACCACGTGCTACCAGAGCAGAATCATCTGATGTAGCAAATGCCATCCTTGATGGAGCTGACTGTGTTATGTTATCTGGAGAAACAGCTAAAGGTGAATACCCATTGGAGTGTGTACGTACTATGGCTACCATCTGTAAAGAAGCTGAGACAGCTGTTTGGCAGAAACAACTCTTTGCTGACTTATCCTCTGCTGTGAGTTACTAGAAAAAGATAAAAATTTTAGTCCATTTTCTAATCATACATATTCAAATTATTTAAGGTTAATTTGCCTTTGGATGCTTCACATACAACTGCTATTGCTGCCGTAGATGCAGCTAATAAAAGCAAAGCTGCTGCCATTGTTGTTCTTACAACATCTGGCCATTCTGCACATCTCATTTCCAAATATCGCCCACGTAGTCCTATCATAGCATTGACCAGGAATGTCCAAGTTGCCCGTCAATGCCACATTTATCGTGGTATTCTACCTCTGTTTTATAATGGTAAGTACATAGATCTGCGATTAGTAATTACATATTAATTTCAACTGATACATAATACTATTATTATCATGTTTGTCTGAAAAATTATATTATTTTAGAACAACCATTAAGCGACTGGTTGAAGGATGTGGACACCCGTGTAGTGCACGCCATTAAGTTTGGTAAGGCCCGCGGATTCATTAAAACTGGAGATCCAGTGGTAGTCGTTACTGGATGGAAGAAAGGTTCTGGATACACCAACACTTTACGCATTGTGTATGTACCTGAACAAGAAGAATTTTGTTTTACACCTTAATAGTTTATATATTATAAAAAAAAACACGATGGGCAGGCACTAGGTTTTAATATTTAAAGAGATAATTAGACTAAACTATAAAAACTAAATTAGTTACAAACAAATGTATTCCATGGTTATTTATTGGTTATAACGTTATGTTAATAAGTTTCGTTGTTTATGTTGTGTCTCACCAGGGAGGTTTTTAATTTTATTACATTTTCTGATTTTATTGCAGTTAAAAATTTTTTGAAAAATATACTAAGCCCAAGTTCATCTTAAATTATGAATACATTGAATAATTGTGTGTATGGTTATTTAAAACTAAAACAGACACAAAGCGTGTAAATATATATTTCCATCACACAATGTATTCATTTTTAACTAGTATTTTAAATATTAATTACAATTTTGCTTGCTTTTTTGTATTCTGCTGGTATTTATTTAACTCTGTACTTTCGTTTTCAATGCCTACTTGTGTGATTTATATAAAATGGTGTTCAATCACTTGACATACAATTGTAATGTGCTTATGTTATCATTAAAACTATTTAATAATTTATTTGCTTTTGGCTGACGTTCATTTAATGAAATGCTGTGGCCTCTATAAAATATATACTATGCAAAAATGTATTTATATGCGACATTATAACATAACGCTTTTGTAATTAACTTTGTTGTGCTTATTATGAATTGTTTGATAGGTTCATAGGCTATTTTAGTCGATATAATATTATATCTGTGTCTGAACATAAATACATAATATCATATTAGGTCTGCTGATTGATTAATTAATTATATACAATGAACTTATTATTTGCCTTAAGTAATTTTGCAGGTATATGATATGTATTGAGTAACAGCTTTTAAGAACATCTGATCTCTTGGTTATTGAGTAAGAATAATTTTTTTGGTGAATCATTTTACAATGTAAATTACAAAATTATGCTAACCTTAAACCCTACAAAGAATAATATATTTTCCATATTATAACCATGTGTTATATTATATGTATTA
The DNA here is from genome assembly GCF_019925205.1 of Metopolophium dirhodum. NCBI lineage: Eukaryota > Metazoa > Arthropoda > Insecta > Hemiptera > Aphididae > Metopolophium > Metopolophium dirhodum. The sequence continues at coordinate 35,784,688 of NC_083567.1, read as the reverse complement.
GTATTTAAAAACATTTTTGTTTATTTTCTTTTGTAGTACCCTTGTAGACAAATAAATTTCTTTTAGATGATAATATTGCGTTATAGCTTTTCACATAAAATATTTGATATATCTTGTACTTACTGTTTATACTTTTAATTATTATAATAAAGCTTTGCAGTTTAAAAATTACTAATATTATTTAAGGAAATATTATACTAATATGGGCATCATACAATAAATGTTATAATTTAGTGACGTTAAGAACTTATTGTTTTTTTGTTTTCAGTAACGTGGAATGAGGTTCTCCAAAATTGGCTAGTATACTGCAATAAAAAAAAAATTAAAAAAACCGTTTTTTTTTTAAAGAAACATCATTCCGTGTTATGTTTAGAAGATCCCAATTTTTAATTCGTCTTATCATGACCAGTGCAATACATTCTAACACAAATACCATAGTAAATTATTAATGTACCTATCCTATTCTATTGTATACGATTTTTTTTTTTCTAAAAACTCAATTTTAGGAATGTGAATATAATATGATTGTATTGTTTTTATAATAATTAATAACATGGATACACCAAGGAACAAAAAAACTGTCTTTATTTATTTGTCCGCGCTTATCCTATTTTTTAGTATAAACAACTTGGTCTCTACTCTCTTAAAAAAGTCAATATGTTACCATAATAGTACCTACTAAAACATATTGTAGACTTTAGTATACTAGTGACTTAGGCAGTGAGACTACCACTTGGTTATCATGGAATGAGAACTTTAGGTAAAACTTCAATAATAATATTCTGTGGTAAAACCAAACATTAAATACATTATATTATAGTCTATAACGGGAGTAGCCACAACAAGGATCGCAAGCCGCATGAGGCTCTTGAGTTTTTTAAGTTTTTTTTATAAATAAATAAATGTTAGATAAATATTCCTTCATTTGTTATTTTGATATAAAATGAATAATGTGTCTTCATTTTATAAATATCTCATAACAATGTAGCTCGCTTTGAATTATATTCATAAATTTGCGGCTCCCAAAATTAAGATTAGTGGCTGGCCACTGCTGGTCTATAATATATTTAACCTATGATCAACCTTATTAAGTTTGTCAGTAGCAGTGGTATAATTTTAAGAAATTAATTCTAAAAACAACCATCAGAAACTTTGATGTAGATATATTACACATGGTATGGTCAATGAACTGGCATCTAAGGTGGATCTTTCTTAATAGATCGGTGAATCAACATCCACCTTGCTGGTATCAAAACTATCAGTGGCAGAAATTTTTTTTTTCATTACTTAACATGAATAATTTAATGTAAGAACCAATTTTTTTTCATTTACATTACTAGAATTAAATGTTCCAGAGTTAGTATATCATATTATAGTGATGTTTCAGCTGAATTAACATAAATCTAGCTAAATAAATAAAAATTTAAAAAAAAACATAAATCTATTTTTTCTTTGCATATTGTATACAATTTAAAATAAAAATGAAATGAAATGATAATATAATTATATAAATTCTTAAGTATTTGTATTTACATAATTACCATGATAATAATGTTAAATGTTAAATAGGTATATAACCTATTACCAATATAATAGTTGACAAAAACTAACCCAGCAGTGAAAAATAAATATTAATGTGTAATACCACAATTTATAATAGCTAGAAACCGGAAAAATAATTATAATATATTAATATGTATTTCCATATTCATACTAATTACTCAGTGTATACAGTATACACAACTTTTAAATCGTATTGATTTCATAGACCAAATTTTATTTTACATATTTGAAGAGTTAACGCGAATTTGGTTGTTATTCATATTTTCTAATTTTTACACCTATTATTATATTCAATGGTATGGCAAAAATAACGATAATTTGTAAATTGTTTTGTTGTTTTTAAATTTTAATTTCTAGTAAGACTTGAAAATGTAATACAAGGACACAATGTTTATAATTAAATTTTACTTGCAGCTATTGTAAGCATATAAGACAAGTCATAAGTTGTAATGTTGCATACACAGAGCGCTGTTCTAATTTTAACCTTTCTAAAAGTTCGAAAATCGGTAAAACGTTTAGTTATATACTCTATACTCATCGTAATATTATGTCAACCATAATACCATATCATATCATAATTTTAAGCAATTGATAATCAGCTTGTTTCAGGGGGCCCACGGCCCCCTCCCAATCCGAATTTCTAAAAATATGTTAACTGTTTGAAACAATATTGAAAGTTTTCAGAAATTATGACTTAGCCGGGGGGGGGGGCACCCATACCATTTCACTGGAGCCGCCCCTGGCATGCTTTACGCCGGTTGAACTTTAACTGTACAATAAATAACTATTCAAATAATATATATTATACTAAAATTAGGTACTCATAAGTAATAATAGTTACCAATACCTAATGATAAAATTTGGTTGAACTTTATTTGATAACAATAGGTACCAGGTTACAGGACACAAGTTTACCCATCATTAATTTTATTATATTTGGTGCTCATTTGCCGCCGGGTCCGATACTCCGAGACCGTAATATAACGCGTATACGTTAGCAGTACCATTAATTAATTATACAGCATATTTAAGCAATGGCATTACCTACATCAGTGTAATACAAATATTATATTACCTATGCCAAATTCAATCGGTAAAATTTTTAGAGACCCCAATATAGCGATATGAAACAAATAAAATCTGTCTAAAATTGTATTTTTAATTTCATAAAGCATATTTAAATATAACTCATTTCTAGGTACCTACCTAAAAAGTATTCGATTGAAAAATATTTTCTAGCTTTTTCTGAAGAAAATTTATTGTTGTAAGTGTTGTAACTATAAATAATAAACTAATTAGTACAAATATATTCAAAATACCAAGCTTGCATAATACATAGCAGGTTTATAACACGATAATATTAATATGTTGGGAAATATTTGGAGGAACTAATCTGCAGCCTCGAGTGTCCCCATTTTTACGCCGACAGCGCGTATACGAACGTAAATCGAAAAATGGCGCATACCTATCTACCACATATGGGCGAGTCAGTGAAGATGGTACTTTAGAGAGGTCATTTTTCGATTTAATCAATAGTTATTTAGTGCCACGGGTAAAACTACCGACAAATTACGAAAAACCGCTAAAAATGGGATTTTAATTTCTAACACTTTGTTTATCAGTGAATAATATAATAAATTATCACCATAGCAACGAATAAAAAATAATAATATTATTAATATTATAATATTAATTCAACTTACGGGCTATAATAAATAATAGGTAACTAGATAAAAATCCAGACTGACAAACCATCTCTGCTCAGAATCGTTTTTCTTATACAATGATATTATATCATTGAATTCAAGATTAATACAATCCATTATACTCACTTGTAACCTACTGTACAGCAGAGCGACATCCACTTACCCGCTTTTTTACCTTTTTTTTTCGCGACAAGGCCTATCTTCTTCCCCGAGGTCTAATCTATCTCAGTATCTCTACCAAATTTCATGAGCATGTATCAGTTGCCCCCAAATGTACCTTTTTCTATACAAATTTCCCCCAAACTACCAAGAGCAAAATGTACCAGTTGCCCCCATATACTCAACTACGATATATAGCCTGTAAAATAGGGGAGGTAAATATACAAATAATAAATATAATATATTATACAAATAATTTGGATAAAATGAAAATTGTATTTATAAATAATAGCTGCCTACTACTTGGTGCAAAGCGAGGACTTTACTAAAACGCGTAAATTTAGGCGCGTCCAAGTGGATAGCCGATTTATCGCGTGGGTAACGAGTAACGACAATTTATCATATTAGGCTTTATCAGAATACGCTAGTTATTATCATTTATTAAACCTATCTTTATTAGTATTTTTATGGTTGTTAGAAATTATTATATGATACGATGTATACTCACGTCTTTCATAGGTACATTTTAGTAGACGAAAAGCACTGACGTTGTTAACACGATAGAAAATATTACGCGAGTGTACAGTGTTTTGTTAGTTTTAAATAATTATACTTTTTATAAAGATCGCATTACACAAGCGGGTGTGAATGGCTATGTGCATTAAAGTCGTGTAAGTCAAAGCTGGTTGTGAGTGAAGATTAAACGGTGCTTTTAAAATCGGTTATCGAATCCAAACACAATTATTTTGTTGTAAAACTATAACATTGAATGCCACAAAATTATAATATTTATTATTTCATTGACTTTTTCATATTATTTTTTAAGTAATTATTATAAGCATATGAATTTTTTCTATCATTTATGCTATTTTTTTGTTAACAAATTATCATATTTATTGCCCCATAATTATAATATTTATTATTTTATTGACTATTGTATTGATATTATTTTGTTAGTAATTATTACAAAATACAATATTGTAATATTAATATACAATATTAAGTAGGTATATATAATTCCAAGCATATGCATTTTTTTCTTTCATTTTATACTATTTTACTACATTTTTATAAATAATTTTATTTATTATTTGTATATTTACCTCCCCTATTTTACAGACTATATATTGTAATCGTGTATATATCAGCATGTGAGGGCAACTGGTACATTCGGTTGGGGGCAACTGGTACATTCGGTTGGGGGCAACTGGTACATTTGGTCGAGGGCAACTGGTATATTTTTAAAATCCCGATAACAGCCGTGGGGGGTAACTGGTCAATCGGATGAACGGTTTAGGAATGCATAAAGGACATTGTCAGTCGTAAAAATTGTTTGACTTTTACATACATATCTAAGTAAGTACCGCTCTGCTGTAGAGTCGTTGTCGAGCATGTCGTTTAAATGAAAACGTTACATACTTTTCCCTGCAGGTTAGGTCTCGTCTTGAGTTTGGGTCAATTGCCTGGACACCGGCACAACGCACTATTTTTCGCATATAAATCTTATTGAAAATTGTCAGTATACATTTTCAAATAACTATTATATTTTAAATTAAATATACCCATTTCAAACGTGCAGATTACACGATTGGGAATTACCTAGGTAATGTGACTTCAGGATACATTTTTCAGGTATTATGTTCAAATATGACTTTTTAAAATATGGTCTTCATCCACCGGAATTACTATCTCTGATTGGTTTTAATATACTCACTCACTAATTAAAAAAATGCAACTTATTTCATGTTCCTCTTTATTAAAAGAAAAACAATTAGGTACACTTCCATCTAATTTTTTCTCAGAGCTGTCATTGGCGAACCGTAAACGGACCATGTTGATGATTTTTTTTTCCATGCCACGTAATTTATAATCATGTATTTAGAATTTTAGACAAAATGTTTATATGGCCTTAAATTTACTTGTTTAAATAAAATTAATGTTTTGAATTATTTAGTCACTTCTTGTTTATCACTGTCACTATTATTGTTATATTTATTGATTCATTACTATTATTATTATGCTGTTCCACTATTATTATTGTCATACTTTTTTTGTTAATTTTGCTATCCATAAATTATATTATATTAATTAAGCTATTTAGTTTTTATAATTATTAAATTAAGCAGAAAATGTACTCACAATTATTTTGTATTTTGCCAAAGGGTTTTAAACCCTGTTTAGGGTTTCAAATAAATATAAATAAAAATAATAAATAAATATGATATGGCGGCTAACGTGTAATTATTGGTAGCTATGACTATGTACCTATGTTATTACTTATTAGTAGTTATTATCACACAAAGAACACTTCGCTATTACTCCGTGTAAAAAAAAGCTAAGTTAAAAAAAAATCTAGTAATAATTAAATCTTTAAAAGACGTGATATAATATGGAAATTAAGTAAAATGCCATTTTATAATATTACAAATACCTATGATGACAAATAAGATCAATTTATTGTAATGTTAAATACTTAGTCAACACATTGTTTATACATTATTAATTACTGTAAATACTGTAGTGGTTACTTAATTGTATTTATTTAAGTATACTTCTACGTCCTGCCAAATCGTTAAACAATATGTTGACTAAATATTTAACATTACAATAATAATTACGTTATATCACATTGTTTACTATCTTGTGGACTATCTAACTATTCATATTCCGCTCTCTCTTATATTTTGTTTGTTCATATTCTATATATATATATATATAGACCTTATCTATCATTGTATGTTCAAACCACGATTAAAGATATTTTTAAAATAAACTCTGATTATATTATAGGTTAAACATAAGTATTCTACATTGATATTTTAATAGGTATTCAAATTAGATAGTCGTAGTACCTCCGCTGGGAGGCCTCTACAGTCTGTTTAATCTGCCTTTTTATTTTTTTTATTTTTATTTTAACCTATCTTCACCATCAATTCTTCTTATTGTTCTCTTTTTTGTAATAGATTGAAAAAAAACTTATAAACTAAAAAAAAAAAATTAATTAGACATAATAATAGCTTACTGTAAATGGGTTTGTTCCTTCACCTGACAACCATGCATTATTTATGTTTTCTTTATAAAAATGATTTGAACAAACCCGATTTGAATTTTTAAATAATACACCTACTTCCCATTTTTTTCTTCTTTGTCTTTAGGTATTCCAAATGTTATTTTTGAAACTTTGTGTGGTCATTTTATACGACGAGTCATCTTGTTGCTTATAGACTCATTGTGTCTTAAAGTAGACAATAGTACTACTGTTTTAATCACTATTAATGATATATCTTTGTTCTTTAACCGTGGTTTTAAATTTTTAATCTAAAAAAGTAAATAGTAATTATAGTACTTAGTAGATACCTAGTTTTCATAATTAATAAATTTACGTGGTTGAAATAAGTTAAGGAGACCTAGTATTATATAGTGCGAGTCAGTACATCAATCGCGCTTTTCGAGTCGTATTATACAGTCTCGATGTGTAACCAGTATATTATATATATATATATTAATGATATAAGAAAAACGATTCTGAGCGAAAACTGTCAGTCAGCCTATGATATTACCAAGTATATTTGATGATATTATTGTGAATAAAGTAATTTATATATAACCTATTTACGTGGAGCCTTGTTTTCAATTTTCAATCCTTAGCTATAAAAGTTGAACATTTTATACATTTTTAACTACAAAATAATTATTAAATTATAAATTTGATAAATGTTGTCAAAATTTGAACTTTAAATGCTTATAAAAAAAAATTGTGCCTATGTATTTTTAATACTTTTCAACTGCTATTGTAACAATATATCAGAAGCCTTGCATTAAATTTTCACGCATTTCTACCCAACAAATAAAATTGTAATGATATTTAAAGAAAAAAAAACTAAAAAAATTTAAAACAGATAATGTCCGTAAACAGCTCAAAAAGTGTCAAATTACTTTCAAAATTTTATCGTGTATAAAAAATGCTAATATAAACATTCAGTGAAATTTTCAAGTATTAACAGTCATAGTTTTTTAATTACAACAAAATAAGAAAATCGTTACACGAGAAATCGAGTGAATATCAAATGTTGTAAAAATATGAATTTCAAACGCTCATAAAAATTTAATTTGACTTTCTTGTACACATTTTTTTTTTGATAAAGGTAGACAAACTTATGGATAATCTTGTATTACATTTCCAAATCTTAGATTTAAAAAGAAAAATTTTTATGAATTCTCAACTCAAAATAATTTGCTAATTTTCGTGATTTTTCCGTATATTGTCAAGATTTGAACTTTAAATGCTTATAAATAAAAACTGTGACTAAGGATTTTTAATTTTTTTCATCTGCCTTTGAAACAATAACCTAGGAGCCTTCTATTAGATTTTCAAGCTTTTTAACCCAACAAATAAAATTGTATTGACATTCATAGAAAAAAAAAACTAAAAAATTGGAAACTGAAAATATCTGTAGACAGTTCAAAACAGATCAAAATATTTGGAAAATGTTATGGTGTATAGAAAATGCTTATATAAACATTCAGTCAAAATTGCATGTACCTACGATAATTTGTTTTAGAGTTACACCCAAAACCAAAATCGATTTTTTCCAAAACAGATTATGCGTAAAAATTCCCGTTCTTACTTAATTTTTCTTTTGTTTTTCACGTCGCTTTTGAAAACTACTGGGAATTTTTTACTTTTGATCCCCTAAAGTACCAATTAGATTCACTTTCCTATCAGAAAAGTTACTGTTTAAGAAAATCCAAGCACTTTTACTGTTCTAAAAGGTGATGACAGACAAAAAAAAAAAACACATCATTGTAAAATCAATACATCCATCGCTTTGCTCAGAATCTAAAATACATGGACATGTGATAATTACACTAATTAGCGTTTAATCATTGTTCAATCATTTTCATGTGGCTGTTAGTAATATTTTAATCTGAGGTTTTTTTCCCGAGGATTTTAATTTTGAAATTAAAAAATTACCCATACATATTAAGTTCCAAGGAATACTTTCTTTGTGTTATAAAATGTAGGTATAATATAGAGATACTTGAAAAGTTAAGTAGGTAGTAGGTACCTTTTTTAGGGACATTTTTGACATCATAGATCACAAAAAAAATTTTCCTGCGATGATCCAATCGTCCCAATCGCCTTATTAATATCTTAATCATGGACCATGGTGACGATTTAAGATAACAATATTGGAACAAATGTTTTGTGGAACAAAAAGTAGCAACGAGCGGGTCATATTAAATCCTGTTCACGGTTATCATTACAACAATAAGTGATAACCGGAAACTTTTTAACTATTATTTTTATATCATAATCATATTATATTCATATTATTTTCATTCAAATTTCGATGTTGAATCTTGAATTACATCGTTATGGTTCTTTTGCATTTTTATATTAATAATTTTCAGTTCTCATAAAATGTTTGTGTTTTATAGTGTAGTTCATTGAAATACAATAAAACATAGGTACTTAGTTTAAACATTGAAGAACTCTGAGTTGTTCAATTGTTAACATCTAATTTGCTACTTCTATTCAATGGCTAAGTATTTCAGTACCATTTTTCTTTCAATTGGCTTAAAACCAATTGCAGTACCGAACCGTGTTTATACATTATTGAAATGTAAGTATAGTTCAAACCCAGAACAATGTCTGAGCAACAGTGACAACCAAAACGAGAATGATTTAATAGAAATTAAGCGTCAGCGTCTGTTAAAAATAGCCATCATAGGTGTACCAAATGCCGGAAAGAGTTCTATAATCAATTCTATTGTCCAGAGAAATGTAAGTACTGTAAAAATTAATAGGTTTAAACAGGTGTTATAAACTTATAATACACAAGTATTTGGATACCTATTTAGATAAATTTAGTTAGTAAACTCAAAATCATATTATACTTGATAATTTGTACAACTGTGTTTTGTAGATATGTCCTTATTCTTGTAAAGTTCATACTACAAGATCTAGTGTCCGCGCAGTACGAAGTGTGGACGATACGCAATTAGTTTTTTTAGACACTCCTGGTCTTGTAGACTCTACAGAAATTGCAAAGTAATCATCATTTTTAAATGAAAACACTACTATTACAAACTATTAACTAATCATATTACCATACACACCTTACCATTGCTATAGGTATAATTTAGAAAGGACATTTGCTAATGATTCAGTAAACTCAATCGAAGAAGCAGATATAATTGGTGTTATTCATGATGTGTCTAATCGATACACAAGGAACCATTTAGATCCCAAAGTGTTGAGGCTTTTACATCTTTATCCTAACAAAGATTCATTTCTAGTACTAAATAAAGTAAGTAAATATTTATTTCAACTTAAAAAAATTGATAATGAACACATAGCTTTTCCTTTAGCAATAAAATATTCCTTGTACCTATGTTTACTTTATTAGTCTAGACCAGTGGTTTTTAATCTTTTTAGAACCACGAAACACTTATAATTTTATAAGAGTTTTGTGAATCACAGTCTTATTCATAATTTTGCAAGATAATTGTTTTTTAAAGTATTTCAGGCTTAACACTGTGTAGTTGTTGTGTACTCACAGTGTGTTAATTCCTGAAATAATTGTGTGATTCCAAAGAGGACTGGATAGACAAAATTCAGCATAAATTGTTACAAAATATTATGTATAAAAGTTTGTTTTGATAAGAATGTTCATTTCTGTGTTTTAAAATTGTGCAGCAGGAGGGGGGGGGGCTTTGCCTGCCAAATATCCCATCAGCCCCCCCCCCTAAATATACAGTTTTTAATCCAGAACAGCTCACAAATTCACATTAATGTTAAACATTTTAGCCCTCCCCGAAATTGTAATGGTTCTCCACCTATGGTGTTATTTTTCATGAAATACTTAGGGCCAGTTGTACCATCTTCTATTAAAGTTAACCGGAGTTTAATTGGCTAAATTTGCCCAGTTAAATATCTGTGGTCAGCTGATTAAGCGTAATCAAAGTTTAACCGTAGACGGTACAACTGGCTTTTAGATACTTCATAATTCATAATCAACCTGATAAAACATGTAAAATATAGATTAACTAGGTATTTTATGTGCCATTGCTCAGTTGCATTATGTACATTGAATTTGATAAAATAAGATGAGATGAGATTGACTTTTATACCAGAATACTCCTAAATTATAATCTTATAACTGTGTATTATTTTCAATAATTTTGTGAGTTTTGACATGGCTCGGGCTACCTATATTTTGACTCTTTTCAGGATACATAATATAGTCTATAAATACAGGTTTTTTTTAGGGTTTTAGGGTCTTTTAAGAACTTCACCATAATAGAACCAAATATATATATTCTATTCACCAAATTTCTCTATAATGCAATTTTTTTTGTCACACATGGGACTGTAATTTAAAGTTTGGAAGTTTCACTGTATATACTAAATAATTATATTGTATTCACTAATTTTTAAACAAAAAATTATTTTGTTTTAGATAGATCTTTTAAAATCTAAAAGCTATCTCTTAGATTTGGCACGGTCTTTAACATGCTTTAAACATAACAACATTCATATTCCTGAACCATACACTATGACACCTGAAAAAAGAAGAACCCATGAAAGCTTAAAAATTCAAGAGAGGATGTTAGGGAGAAAAATTACGCAGTCTATTGGTTGGGAAAACTTTAAAGATGTATTTATGGTATCTGCAATCCATAGTCTTGGTTCATCAGATATTGAGGTCAGTTGTTAAATATTTTTATTGATTATCAGATTGTGTGTATTACATCTATTGAACAATATTTTTTTAAAAACTAGTTCCAATGAATACTGTTAAAAAATTATAAAATATTATATTGCTTAGGTACAATCACTAACAGGGACGGATTGGACCACTGGGAATTTGGGGAATTCCCAATGGACCGTGTACTAACTAATTGACGGGGCCACCGCATGCACTTCAAAACTCAATGGCTATAATATGACAGTGGTCTGAAAGACAATTTTAGGTGGGCAATAGTACTATTTTCAAAACTTAAAGAACTTTGTTTTTTTTTCAATAGATTATCTCTATAATATATTGTAGCTAAATATAGAATTTCAGATGAATTAATTAACATAAACTTGAGAGCTGTCTATAATATATACATTACAATATACATTACTAGATTAGTATTTTTAAACTTTCATATATTTTTATATTATTTAATTAATCTCACAATAAAAATATAATTTATTTTTGTACAGTTATCATAATGTGTCCCGAATCTAATACTTTATGACATAATATTATTATTTTATTTTAATTAATTTTTTTTTTTTAGTATATATATATTAACCGTGGTTTTTACAATAGTATGTTATATTTATTTAAAGAAACCATTTTTATAAATTACTGTTGAAACTTAATGTAAAAAATTACAATATTTTTAATTAGCCATCAATTTCCTTTACAATATGCATACATTGAACAATTGGTAAAACTGCATAAATTTAAGTATCATTCCTCCAAAGTTCAAAAACCATTAATTAACAAGAAAAAATAATGTCATTATTACACTTAGGTCTTGGGACTATACATATAATACCTGCACAAAAATACTGCACAATATTTTTTTAGTTTTAAAAATAATTCTTTTGGCCACCTCATCTGTCATCAAATTGACCATCTTCAGACCACTGGCGGCTGTAGTTTGTTGGCTATTGAAAACTAACAACAATTAGGTATAGGCAGTTTTAAATTTTATTTTTAATTGGTATCTTGTAATTTTTTCTCATACAAGAATTTAAATTTACAAAACAACAAACTAGAGAACAATAGGCCAATGAGCAATAGCTAATATGAATAATAAATATTATTACATATAACAGTATAACAAAAACTGAAAATAAGAAATAAGAATGACATTTTATTGTTAAAGCCGTTAAAGGTTAATTTTATTAATCTGTTTCTTTTATACTAATATGTAATAGTATATTATTAATATTGTCTATTGGTAAGATATGTTTTAGTATGTAAGTAAATAGTCATATTGTAGTTTTTTTCAAATAGTACCTACACATATATTTAAGATAGGCCAAGTGATTTTTAACTAAAAATTACATCTAATTACAAGTAGGTATCTTATATCTGTCTTTGCAAACCTCACTAATATATTATAATATAATAATTTTTGTAGCAACAATGAATACTCCATAACAACTAACATTTAAAGGACTAAAAAAAAAAATTAACATCTTCAGTATGGTACACTTGCCCCTGAAAGCCCCCAACACCAATACATGACTGGCTAGTGGGTCGCTAAAAAGTTATTTTCCCGGGCCGGTCCGAAATTCCAATCTGTCCCTAATCACTAATCAGTGTTAAATTTCCAATTTTAGTTTTTTCTTATTAGTAGAGTGTATTAGTGATAATGATAGTTTTATTTTCAGTGTAGTACACTTGTCTAGTACCTACAACTTACATTTTATCAATGCACTCAGTAATAATTCACATGTATGTTTTTCTTTATAATCTTGTAAATGTCTATGAGGGAAATAAAAAATTACAATTTAAAAAAAAGGTGGATATGTGAGTACTGCTCTACTATACCTTAGGTGTTGTGCTTCACTGTAATTGATGTGTTACATTTGAATTCCATGATATAAAATCATTTTACCCAAAAAATGATTCTGAGTGAAGACGCAACTGCTAGTAGATTGCAATCTGTGGTAGAGCACGTACGACAAGATATTACAATTATTTATAATTCTAATTACAGATTAATTGAACGTACCATTAAATCTACCTGGTCTTGAAGGTACATAGAAGGGAGTTTTGATGGTAGCTTAGGATGATCAATAGAATTATTTATTAATTTAGAAATAAACATAATTATTGTTTGTTCCACCACAATCAGATAATGGTAGTACATTTTAAAACCTAAATTTGAACTTTTTACAGTTATTATTTGGGTCCTACTTGAGTAGTGTTATAGAAATATATTTGTTATTTTTAAGTAGGTACACAAAAACCATTTACAAGTTAATAATAATTTATTGTTTAATCTATAAAATTATGAGGATTGGGCAATCCAATTAATGAAAAATCATAAATACATAATGAATAATAATATTAAATACCTAATACTAATACTAATTATATAGTAAAATTGTATATATTTTGTTGCTTTTAGGATTACCTGTTACAAAAAAGCAAACCATCTCCTTGGATATTTCCCAAAGATGTATTGACTGATAAAGAAGACCACAAATTAGTACTACACATGATAGAGTCAACATTGTATGATTTTTTACCCAATGAAGTTCCGTACAACTTAAAAGTAGAAATGGAATATTATGAAGTTTCTAGGGAAGGTAAATTCTGGTTTTTTTCTAAACACGTGTATACTGTTAAGTATAGTAATAAAATAATATAACACTTATTTAATGATACATAGGAAATATACACATTGTTGTATTAATTCATTGCAATACACCAAGAATAGAGAAGCTGGTGATGGGAAAAAGAGGCAGTCGTATCAGGAACATTGCTATGAAATCTGAACAACACCTCAGGAATCTGTTTTTAACTGATGTTTTCCTCAAAATGGTCGTCACAGATAAACCAAAATATTCTGCACAACACATGGCAGATACTTTAAGCCAGTAACCGGACATATGCAATCACAACTATTACATCTGTTAAAGGCTTTTTTTATGTTCTTATTACAATGTTGTTAATTTTTTTGTTTCAATACAAAATTTATGAAAAAATTATTTTAATAATAAAAATAATATTATTATAAAATTATTTCACTGAGTCCCAGTGCGGTGTATTGAATGAAATTGAAACTGGTAGTTAATATTTAATCATTTGGTTGACCCACCCACCCCTTCAAACAACTGTTAAACGAGCTTGACAAATTATAATATATAAATAATTTTATGACATTTCTCTATTTAATAAAATTACAGCAAAAAGATTTGGCACTATATTCTATTATTTTACCTAACCATCCACCAATTTTCAAGTCAGTTCAATTAAACTACGTGTCGGTGCCACTGTTTGACGTCTGTGTACTACATGTGAGCACAAGATTCATACAACCACAGAGCTAACTATATAATATATTGTAATATTACTCTAGGCAAACAATTTTAAGTGCTGTGTTACTCCCATCTCATAAAATTTTGATTTAGTACCTACTCTTTGACTTCCAACATAAAATAGGTTTTTTCAACACTTTTTTATGAATTTAAAGTCAGTTGGGAGATTTTCCTCCCCCCCCCCATTTGTTGACAATTAGCTGGTATCCGGCCATGTATGGGTTAGTGTGGAGGTTTTTATGAGCTGGTATTGAGCTAGTTATAGGCAATGGCCGATGGGCCACTTCTTGCTGATATTTAAATAATTATAAACTAATAATGTCCTAAACTAGAGTCCCTGGATTGAAGTCTAGGATGTTACAACTCTTTTAATTTAAAGATAGCAAGATAAATCTTAAACTGTGATGTTAATTAATATTAAAATTATTATAGAATATGGATAGACGTCGATTTTTGGTCAACATTCTTCTCTCAAATATCGGGAAGTTTCCCTATGATAATAAATATATACAATGTAAATTGTTATTTAGTTAAAATATGTAAGTGTAAAAAGAAATAGTGTACTACCACTGCTACTGAAGCGAATGGTTTTTTTCTTCAGTTTAATAGGCCAGTAAAACTTTGTCTCCTTTCAAAAACTAAAATGACACCACTGTTCACAGTTTTATTCAAATTTGTTTCTCTTGTAACTAACCAGTCGTCATCTGTCCTTTTTCGGTTTACAATCGGACATGACTTTGAGAAAATTTTTATTAATTTCAAGTAGGTACAATACTTCTTTATAATATAAGAGACGCAACCAGATAGTTTTAGATTCTGAGCGGAGCGATGAATGTATTGATTTTACAACAATGTGTGTTTGTTTTATTTATTTATGTCTGTGTATACACGATAAGTAGTCGAAATAATGCTTCGATTTTCAACTTCATTACGTTTTCTGATGGGAAAGTGAATATAGTTTGTCCTTTCAAGAGGTTAAAATTGAAAGTTCTCAGTAGTTTCCATAGTTAAATGCTTTAAATGGGTGTACCTAAATGGCAGTCTTGTTAAGTATTCGAATACTTTTTTTGTATTTCAAATACTTATCAAATACTTTTTGACCAATGTATTTTAAATACTTAAAAAAGACTTTTTATTTGTATTTTTATTCTAGAATACAAAATACTTTTTTTCATTCTCGTCGTCTACTCCAAAGTCCAAATTCCAATTATTGTTAAGTGAACAGTATATTATTATCATGGAAGCAATCTACCTGGGTTAGATTACAAACACAGTGAAGTTATTGATAAGGCAAATGAATCAGTCAGGGCATCAGTCTATCAATTTTTTTACCTTTTTTACGACTTTTAACCCCTGTAGGATTGAATTTTGAAAAATCCTTTCTCAGTAGGTGTCTACATCACAAAACAAAACTACTGTCCATATTTCATACTCGTCGCTTAAGCTGCTCTGGCTAAGTAATTTTGTTCGTTCTTACCCCTTTTAAATTTTGAAAAATCCTTTCTTAGTGGGTGTCTACATCACTAAATAAAATTAATGTTCAAATTTCATACTCATAGCTTCAGCGGTTCTGGCTAGGCGATGATGAATCACACAGGAGTAAAGCAAGTCATTTTATATAATATAAGTAGATATTTACAAATGTGAATTTTATTTCATATTATAATTTATAAACATGATGTATGTTTCAATATTTATTAAAATTGGTTTTTCGTTGTACCTACTGTTATATAATTCTTAAAATAGATTAGATGTGCGCGATACGGCCATACGGGTCATTCCAAATGTGGTATTTTATCTAATTTAATTTTTTTTAATATAATATTTCAGTCAAAACTTTGGCCCCTTCTTGTTAAAAACCTGGAATGACGCCATCAGTGCACTGAACTGATCGAAATTAAATGTTCAGTGTACCTACGATGTTAATAATTATTAGGTAGGTATATTAATTAAACATTGCGTTGGCGGGCATATATAATAGCCGTCCCGGCGCTCTGGTCAAATATTATATTCTTCGTCCGTACTGGCTCGATAATAATAATAATATATACGACGCAGGTTATAGACCTGGACCGGTTGTGTTTGCACAATCTTATGCACAGAGTGGGGTATATTATGATGTTAATTCCACAACAACACTGAAAGAAGACGAATTTGTCGAGTTGTCTTGTGCGTGTGTCTGTTTACAATATTATATATTATATAAATCAGCTAAATGGTGATAAACTCATATGTAACGCTTTCACCTGCTACAGTATTACCTCTGCGGGAACAGCTTGTTCCAGTTCAAGGTCGGTTTGATGTCCAAACACGTTAGTGCGTTACAATTATTATTAGTTGTGGGAAATTATCGAATGATTCGTCCGAACAGCACCCAGTATTTCGCAGTTCAACCTATGTTGGATTTAAATATATATTATATTATATAACAATATTGATAACATATAGATGATATAATTCGCGTTATTTGTGCCCGATGCAGGGCCTACACACGATTATATAGAAATTGATTCATTTTATCAGCTCGTCGCTGGATTTCCGTCTTCGCTTTTTAACCCGACCAGAGGTGATTTCAAATCTCCACCACTTTACACTTATAATATTTTCTATCATATATAGTAGGACAGTAGGTATCGTGTGTCAAGGAAAACCACCTCTTATATCTTAACGAAGTGATTTTCGCGTTCCCGCTTATTATATAATATTATTGTACGTACAGGGTACAACCGATACACCATAGTCCATAGATCAGCGGTTCTCAAACTGTGCACCGCGGTACCCTGAGAGCACCACGAGCACTTTCTATGGGCATCACGGCCCAAATAATCACGGACTTCGAATAATTGAATGTTATAAAAATGCGAGTTACGATTATCGGCTTACACTGCAACTAAAACCAAGTGCCGCAACCGTCTCAATATAATATATTGAGTGTATACACAGAAGGCAGAACCTGACCTCCGACTGCTGCCGTCAATAATAAAACCAGACATTTCCAAACTTTACAAACATTAGCTGCTATTTACATCTCATTAGTTACAATGTTTTCTCTTTTAAAATATTTTTCATCATTTCTTATAAGCAGTTTTTAAATGTATTATTTTTAGGTTAGCTGCGTATAGGTATGCTTTGAATATGTTTATATATTGTATTATATTTAATACAATTACTCGTATTAAAACTGATTATCAATGAGAATAACTAGTGTTTGTTTAATATTTATGTTTCTCGTGCAGGTATTCACAGCAAGGCACCGTGGCTGAATTTGGTTAAAAAAATTGCATCTTTGAAAAAAAGTTTGGGAACCGCTGAGAATATGACGTATAGGTATACCTAGCTTATTACTCTATAGGGTAGGTACCTATAGTATGATGGTATACACTATACGGGATTGGGGTACTTGTACACCATACCAGATACACATATGGCCTATACCGTTAAGTGAGGTACTTAGGTACCTACCTAGATAGTAATATTAACAGCATCGCAGAACAGGACGGATAATGGACAGCACAAGACTCCAGGGCGGTGAGCTCAGGCCGGCCCGGGAAACTGACCAGTACGAGTAATCAAGGGCGGCGGACTCCGATCGGCCCACAAACATCACAACGACAAAAAATGTAAACAATTACAACCGTAAAGGGGTAAGTTGGGGCATGTCCCGTCGACCCTTATAATGGTCCTGTTGTGGCCAACGCCTTTGTAAAACTAAAATGTAATGTAGATTGATCTCAAAAAACGATGGCGGCGTCGCGGAAATAATACGAAAGTATACCTACCCGCGGCGTCGTCGGTTCAAACCTGAAATAAAAAAAAAAGGTAGTAATGTTTACGTATATGCTTTCGAAATAACCATGTTCAAATTCACGTTGCAGATAATTTTAGATTATTATAATTGCAACTACCTTAAACAAAAATGCATGATATTTTTGTTTGATTGAGTTATCAATAAGTATCTATCTACTATCTATATATTATTCTGATTTCTGAGACAAAGGTACTGTAGTAAAGTTGTAGAGTTATCTATACCTATCTTAGTTCATAATAGTAGACAGTGTAGTGCACAGCGCACATAGGATTTTTTTCGGAGGGGCTTGTCCTCTCATGTTGACAATACGTTTTCCGAAATTAAATTCTTCTGATACTAGAGAGTAGAAAGACATTTTGTAAAATACTTTTTCATAAAGCAAAACATTTTGAGGATGGGTCTTTTTTACACCTAACCTCCCTCTCCTCACCAATTCAATATAGGTACCTAATTATTGGTCTATAAGAACGCACTCATGACATCCCCATAAATCATAATATTATTGTAGCCTTGACGCCTTGTAGGAAACTTTAATAGGTACCGCTATTGTTGGTAGTAAAATTATGTTATTACTTATTATAATAAGGATAATATAATTGGTTATAATTATTTATAACTAGGTAGATACATATGAATAAGTAGGTAGTAGGTACATTATAAGTTTATAATTATAATATTTGACAGTTTAACTAAATAATATTATACAATACACTATCCAACTCAATTAATTTCTGTATGGTTATAAATATTTTCAAAAATTATAACCTGTTCAAATTTTTGAATTTTGAGTAATATTTTTTTAACCAAAATATAATCTTTACCTTTTTTTTTCCAAACAGAGACCTCCGGAAACCGGATACGTGTCCTTGGATTTACCTTACAATATTTTATTAGCAGATTTTTAAAATAACGAACAACATTAATTGTTTATAACTTATACGTTTTCAAGGAATCATATTATAATTTGTGCTAGAATGTTTTAAAAAAATCGCCTATAAAACTGAGAAAATTACGTGTAGTTTACAATTATAATTTACCTATTACTTATATGTGTGTAAGAAATTGGGTAAAGGAATACCTATCTATTTGATTGCAAGTATAAGTGATTTTCAATACGTTTATATTTGTTATGTTTTTTTTAATTTAACAATATTTATAAACAACCTTTAAAATGTATGTTGTTATTTAATATAACAATATTATGTTCTATGAAAACATTAAAATGAAGATTCTACACTTATCAGGTTAGGTTGTCACTTAGATACCTATACCTACCAGTATGTTCATAAGTTATACATCATAACAAAAAATATACTTCGGCCATATAATATTATTATTTATTATACAGGTTAAATAAACAATGCATTTAAAATAGGTAGTAGGTATACAGTATAATATTTTTAATTTCACAAGCACCAACTATAGAGGGTATAATATTTTAATTATTCGTATTTAATATTTTCTTTCTTACCAGGCAATTTCAGGCTTACCAGGCAGAAAACAATACGTCAAGACGTTACATAATTCCATATCTATACTCTCATATAGATGTATCATCTAGTGTCCCGCGGGGAGGCCATTTAAGTCCTCTGATTTTTATTTTATTCGTCAATTCTATAAAAAATAATGGACTACAAAGGCAAAATTCATACTTTTTTCCGGTGATAATATATTTAAAAATTGACGATCAGGAGACCTGTGTTACAATTATACAGTCTGAGATTAATATATTATCTTTTTTTCTTGAGTAGAACGTCTTGGTCTAGGGCTTAATATAGACAAATACCACGTCAAGACGACATGAATTTCTTTAGGCAACATAATCACATCTTCTACTTCTATTCCCACAACGGTTCTCTTCTCCAACGAATTTTCTTGTACAAGGATCTCGGTACCTATATATTTTACACCCTCTTTGAACTTTGAATATCACATTAATATTACTGCTCTCAAAGTGTTGTGTTTAATGAAACTCAAATACGTAATATGCATTAGGTAATGTTTAATTCCATATACACTGGCTCGTATTCTTATTTTGATTTAGTAAAGTCATATACAGGAGTATGGCGAACGAATAGGAAATTAATTAATTAAATATTATTTTATAGACGTATTTCCCCCCTCCCCCTGTCATATCGTGATTTTGGAAGTTTCACGAATAGTCATACAAATTCAAACAAATTTCGCACTAAATATTTTCATAGGAAAATTTTGTGCGGCTAAAATATTTTTAGTATGGTTTTTTGGTTGGAAGGAATTTAATTTTAAAAACACAATGTGGGGGTGCAGGGGAATTATTTATAGCCCATTCGAATTAAGTAACTTTACCGATCGAAGGTATTTTCTAATCTAGAGTCTAGACGGTAACACATATAAATTAAAACACTCGTATAGTAGGTATACTTGCCACAATGCCACATTCTCATTTCGTTTGTAAACCTAACAATATTAACAAACAGTAACGCACGCGATTATACCTAGTGTAATGAACAAGGTAGGTACCTATAATATGATACACGCATTACACAATCAAAAGACATTGACTGCTGCTTTCTCCGTGATGAAAATCGTTGTCATATTATTTGAGTGTACAGTGCAAGTGTGCAACTATTCATAAGATGTAAAAAGTATAAGGCATACGCATACCTACCTATTATGATATATATTTGTCATTAACTATACCTACTTGCCTACTTGTCAACGTCTGAATATGATAACGAATGGTGAGTAAGCTATATAGGTATAGATATAGAATGCACATGTGAGTTTTGAAGTCTAGAAATTATTACGAATTTAATATAGTTAACAGACGTACACAAATAAATGAATTTTATATTTATAATAAGCACTTTTATTAAACTTTGACGTCCAGTGGCGATCGAGTCACACGATCACCACCTGGCTTTAACACTGGTGGTCAGTGGTAACCGAGTCTCACGATCACCACTTACTGACCCTGTTTCTGTCTTTCAAAATTACTTATATATCAATATTACAATCGAAGCACTATTGGTAGTATCGATATTAAGTTTAACTTAGTTACATCACTTACTGACTATGCTTAAAATTATAATAAACTAACCTACCCTATTGTGTTTTTTGAAATTGTGGCCGTCATTTTTGTAGTTTAAAATAGTTACCTAAACATGTTTAGTTACACTGAGTTACAACTTTACAAGCCTCGCAATAGGTATAGCTCCTACTCCACCACCGTATACTGATATTAAAATAAACTGTTTACTCTGTAGCAGTGTACCTAGATATCCCTATAGAATATGATGGGAAGAACTGTTAAATGTAATTAATTAATCATTGTAATAAGTGATAACTTTTATAACGGACAGTTAAGTTTTCGATGACGGCTGAAGCGTTGGAAAACGGCTCTTTTCCGTCCAGCGGGTGGTAAAGTGGAAATTCCAAAAAGTGCCGGGCAGTAAACTGGAAATCCCCAAAAGTGCCGGCCGTATCCATGCACAACCTGACACTGAATTCTATACCACGGTCCTTATAAAACATAAGCTTTTGGTTACATCTTATATTCATATTACAACTTCCTTGCACGACACTTAATAAAATAAATAAAACCAAATCGTTTCTTTCATGAAATTGTTTTTGTAGAATAGTGTAGTTGTTGCATAAATCCCTGCAGCATCACCTTGGCCGTGATCAGTGGCGGATCCAGGGCTTAATTTTGGGAGGGGCATGAAAGGGGGGGAGCAAATGCCCCCTTTGCTCTCCCCCTGGATCCGCCACTGGCCGTGATTGATGAATGCAGAGGTGTGACAAAAAATTGTATGCGTATTCTCTTGCGAGAAGGCAATTTCAGAATTGGGTGAAATAGCTCACTTCCCACCCTTGCCAGTTGTCACACAACATACTATTGTTCTAATCAATATTTTAGAAATTATTTATTTTTTTTTTGCTATTTTTATTAATATTTTAATTAAAATACTATTCTTTTTTTTTAAATATACCTAATTTATGTCATGTCACTACATCAGTTCTATCAGTTACGTATGACACGTTGACACACCCTATACCACTGGGCACTATAGGTATGTGACTATGTGAGAACACTAAATAAGAATGACGGTATAGATCTGCGAATCTGTGATTTTTCGACGAACCTGCTTCAACAGCCGGCCCTTGTGTGCGTCGTGCGTGGTTTATGTCAAACAACTATTTTATCATATTATTATTTTCAAAATCATCCTGCAGTTTAACAGTATTGTTTACTCACAGCAGGCGTACATATAGGTATATAATTACATTATAGTATTTCCTGATTCCGGGACCGACGTTACAGGAAGTAGGTAGGTAATATCGCGTAAAACTGTGCGAATTCACTATAGGTAGTGCACACTCGCACATCTCGAGGTCTCGGAATGTGTTGCGGACACGGATGAGTATATTATATTATGTTTGGCCGTGCTTAATGCGTACACAGTATACACATACAATCTCGTATTTGCGTACACATATTTATTATTGTTTATAATATAAAATATATATTGTAAATATATCATATATAGCCTGTGCTAAAAGTGGTAAAAAATTCCGAGGGGAGGGACTGTGACCTCAACATCTATAATATTTTTTTGAGTATTCCATAAAATGCATAATGTACCTACATATTTAAAAAATTTCTATTATATCTAATTTTGTAGAAATATGTATTTTTAGTTTTTACTAGGATTTGACTGGCCTCACACAAATATTGAAAATGCCCTTTTAAAAACGCCCTTATAAAATGCTCTTTTATGAAAAAAAAACTCTAAAAAATGTCATAAAAGCTATTATAATTCCATAGAAATTGACCCTGGGTTATTTCAGAAATCAATATAAATTTGTGAGCTGTTTATTTAAAAACCCTATATGTTACCTTATATAAACCTTAATTACCTTACGTTGTTTTAGTAAAATCTTCTTCTCCTTAAACAGCTTAACCGTTCATTAAGGACCTGCGCTGCCACTAGTAAACCTCTCCATTTTTTCCGTCCAAAGTCCAGTCTAACGTTGCATTCTCATCTATCAGTAATCAGTCTCATATCTTTTTCTACGGTCGTGTCTTTCCATCTTGTTCTTGGTTTTCCAAGTGGAAGTTTTTTATTTATTTTTCCTATCAGAACATTCTTATTATTTTAGTACAATATGTGTATTTATTATTTTTTCGTAATATTAACAGAAATAGGTTAAAAAATGTCTTGCAAAAAATAAATAAAGCCCTTAAAACGTTTAAAATCGCACTTAAACGTGAAAATCCTCGAAAATGCAAAAAAAAAATTCCACGAAAATGTTAGTTGTTACCATAGTGTGTACCTACTTGTAACACATTTGTATCTCAAAAAGCATTGACATTCCAAAAACAAAAAAAATGCAAATGCATCGAAATCCGATCCCTAGTTATTATTATTTAGTACTATTAGTATTTACTACGCATTATGTGTTTACATTGGTATATTGTAACAAAAAAGTATAAATATTTAACATACAGAAAATAAACGAAATTAATATACTAATATACTATATTACTATGTAATTTATAATATTATAATATTATGCATACCTACATAATATATAGGAGCTCTTATTTTGTATTTTTAGTCACCCCATACGGCTATAATACGACTATGCATATTAGGTATACGCATTAAATACGAGCCGCGACCATCGAACACATAACTCTACCGCAGGCCACATCAAGTTAATTTCTATAAGCCTCTTCTCTACACCTATACCTCTTTGTAATCGTATACTACATATATATATATATATATATATATATATATATATATATATATATATTGAAATAATAACAACATTATAAAATAAAATTCATAATATTATCAATAATACATAATATCTGTTTCTCGTATGTATAATTAATTTGGATCTGTGACCCACCTATACTGCAGGTCTCTTCGATATAATACTATGCTTACTCTATGGAAAAGTCACAGAAATTTTTCTTTTCAAGGTAAATCCCATATTATTGAGGTGAAAATGCGCGTTCCAGGTAATTGGCTATAGTTGGCTGTCAGTATACACTATACTGTACACTTACATTACTTTTGTATGATCTAAGCTTTAAAAGTTTGGTGGGGCAAACCTACGTACCTACTTATATTATATTGTCTTGTAGTTTAAAAATTGTCTTAAGATAATATTATTACAAAGTATGTTAGTTGATTGACTAATCGTCAATCGAAATAACAAAATTGAGTTTACCGGAAAATCGTATGTATATAGGTACAGTCGCGATAACCGAAAATTACGATCCTAGGTACGTATTACATATTTTAATATATTATAAACTATATCCGACGACGAAGACGCAGCGGATTGGCCCGCTCCTTCCGTACGACTCGATGAAATTAATATATTTTGTGTACACTTTCCCTCCAACAACTCGAGGCTCGTCTATAAAGCGGAATAGGAGCCTGACGGATCGCGTATTGCTCGACAGTCGTCCGCGCGCAACACACACCGAGTAAATTGTAACCACCTGTAACGACGAGCACAGCAACAATATGCGCAACGCAGTCATACTTTTACTGGCCGCGTTTTCCGCGGTCGCCAGGGCGGCCATCATTAGGTCGGGCGGCGTCGAATTGCGTAAGTACTCATTTTGAACACACTTACATACACATTATACAATCGTATAATATATTTATTATTGAATATTTGAGTCTATGTATAATGTATTGACGTATTGTATAATAGCTGGTATATTGTAGTTTAAACATCGGCGTGACCATACCATATTATAAGTTGCAAGTATTAAATTGTGTCTTCAGGAAGATTGAGCAAAATTACATTATTTTCAGTTTTTTTTTTTAATTATACTTACAGGCTACAATTTTATAAGGACACAAAAAGTATATGTAATACTACGAGAAAAAAAATTACATATGTATTATAGGTATATAAATAGTTATGTATAAACGTTGAAAAGCCATTAACGAAAACTGTTTACCCCCATTAATGACATGCACAGATTGTTTGTTTTGATTTGAGTATATATAATATTTTGTAATATTGGCATTAATGGTATTATGCATCTAGCAGGTCATGATGACGATACCATTTACTTTAGGTCTTGTAGGATTACCGTAATTGTGGGGACTGCTGTGAGCTTTTTGACAAGTGGATTAGAGTGGACGATTATATAGATCATTATATAGACCATTGCAGGAAC
Source organism: Metopolophium dirhodum (assembly GCF_019925205.1). Taxonomy (NCBI): domain Eukaryota; kingdom Metazoa; phylum Arthropoda; class Insecta; order Hemiptera; family Aphididae; genus Metopolophium; species Metopolophium dirhodum. The sequence goes on along the minus strand of NC_083567.1, from coordinate 35,759,195 downwards.
TTTTGTAAAATACTCGTAGATTAGCTTCTTCATGGATGGATTTCAATTTGAGATCGAAATGTATTGTATGGTTAGAGAGCCAGATATAGATATGGAAGGGTGTTAATTAATTCTCTTAGTGAAATATTTTGTAAAGTTTGAACTTTGTTGATGTTTGATTTTTTGCGTTTCCCCACGATTTTAAGAACTTAAATAACTTTTTATTGCCTACTTAGGATTAAATGGCATTTTTATAGAAAATAAAACATCAAATATACTATTATACTATATACCTACCTACTTATATTCAAAAACAAATACAATTTAATACTTTGTTAAGATATTTTTTGATTTAAAAGTTTCATAATATGTGTGTGCCCGAGCCATCCATACATCTGCACTTATTTGTATGGGTATTAACATATAGGTAATGCTCTGTTTTTTTTTATTAATTTTCCCTTTTATAAGTTTATCTATCGTTATTTATATATAACTTCTAATATTAATTTTAATAGATTTATTTTTAGATTACAGTTACAGTAATTGTTGTCATTAGTCTGTAGGTATATATTCTTTTACTATGAGATATTTTGTAAAAGTGCAGAACCGGCAGAACCCCGTTGATATTTACAAGGCTACATATTATAAATAAATAAATGAATAATAACATAATAAATTAACAATTATTATGTGCTGGTGACATGGACTTAATGTTCTTCTTTTGTTTTTTCGCCTTTCAAGTTTTCAACAACATAATTATGTACAACCAAATACATGTAATAATGTTATATAATACGCCGTTACGTGTGGTGTACACGGTCTCTAAATAGTTATACGAAAGACCACTACCTTAATGTGCCTACACCCAGAGTGCGGAAGTAGGAATCTGTATTCGTAATACTATACTTTGTGAACACACGTAACCGTAGTTATATATTAATTTATACCGCGTTGTTCTTTTAGAATTTGAGCTTAGTCAACTACGAAGTTAACGATTCAACCACTACATAATATACCTAAAATATTGTATAACAATCACTCAAATTTTCTTAGAAGCGGTTTTATTTGTTTTCAAAAATTGTTATCATCTGGAAATTATTTAAAATATTCGACTATTAAAGTTTATCCAAGCTATACTTACATAATATAAAATATATTATTTATTATAAAATTATTATTCTCCTGTTTCCTATTTTTGTATTTCTACAACCAATAGGTAATAATATTGGTATAAACTATCAGAAAAATCATACTCTGAACCACAAAATTAGGTTATATTTATCTTTACATTATTAGGTTGTTACTCGTTGTGAAGTTGTGAGGTACGAAGTAGAAGTAGTAAAAAGATTATAATTTATAATCTTCTTTACTAAATAGTTTTCACATAATACTAGCTTAATTGAATGAGTATAATGGCATGTATCATAAATTATGCAATTTGAAATAAAACATATGATGTACATTGAGTTGCAGTAGAATAAATATACAGCTTAAGTCAAAATTATTAGTTTCAAATAATTTATGTTTCCATTTAAAAGTATCGATGTCAAGGTAAATGAATGATACATTATAATATACAAATATATATATAAATATTTTTTAAACTTTACTTTAAAAACAAACAATCTGTAATTTATTTATTACAATAAGCCTGTATGCAGATATATATATATATATTATATACCCAATGACAACACTTTACTCGGGGATTTGGTTAGTTTTGATTATAAATTTTAATTAAATTTAGTTTTTTCTTTTTTTTATGCTTTATAAATATAAATTACAATATAGGTACTATTATAATTTATATACCTAACCTGCTTAGTGCTTATAATAAATAATATTTTATAAGGTAATTATACTAATATGATAATTATTTATTATTTAAGCGGACAGCAATAATTGATATCATAACAAAATAGGTATTTGAATTAATTCAAAATTTCGACCGTATAAATACTTAAATAATTTATATTAGGTACCTATAAACTATATGACTAAACTATTGATTGAATATTTATGTAATGGCAATAGGTATTTTTTATAAAACTCAAATTATTCAAATTTAAAATATCCAGTTTTTTAATTTGTGTACTTGACATAGTTATATACTTGCATAAACATTTAATGTTTTGGGGCATTAGTTTTTATAAATATAAATAATTCTAGGCTAAAATGATTATGAATTATCATTATGAATATATAATTGTACCTATTATATGCTATAACTTGTTTATAATTGGCTATAATATATTGGATTATTAAAACGGGAAATACAGAATTTCCGGGCAAAATAAGACGTACGAATATTGATTTCCGATAAAAATATACTTATCCATATACTATATATACTTACAACTGTTCAAATTGGTTCATATAGGTAATTATATAAATATATGATGACTGCGTTATTTTTCACCATACATCTTTTAAGCATAAATGTGGACAAAATGTCCAACTACTCGAGAACGAACCACTGATTGCTGAAATGCCAAATCGTTTGACGGGAAACATAGTTCAGAATTTTATTACGCAATACGTATAGTTTATGCTTATTCTTGTATATAAATGTACTTCAGCTACACACAATACACATAAATATTAACCATGCCTATAGGTGCCAGGTTTTATAGGTATTATAGACACTCCTAAGTCTAGTTAATTTCCTCAAAGTTAAATCATTAAAATGAAAGTTCATCTGAACCAATTTGTATGTTACCTGTAGACTACCTGGGAATATCGCAGTATTGTATTTAGCTTATCATAACGTTTTATGATTAAAAACATAACTTAATTATGCTCGTTTGAGATGCATATCGTCCAACAATAATTGGCACGCAGCTGTGGCAATAAATTGGTAATCGCATCCGTCATTTTCCTTGCGTTTTACCCACAAGTATTATCGCATTTTGAAAATTATAATCTGGAGAGAGTTTGTTGGATTTTCTCTACAAATGACAATGAAAATGTAAAATTGCATGCAGATGCAATGAAAAAAATGCAAGCCATAATACCGCGTATCAATCTATATACAAAAACTAATTTACACGCATTGATTGTTGTCATTGCAGGGGAAATTTCACATTCACCGATATTACATATATTATACACATAATATATACATACAATGTACATTGTACACTGTGTATATAAAATATATATTTATTAAGAGTTTCCATAGTAATAATATATCATAATAGGACGTACAAATAAAAAAAAATTAACGGTTTCACCGTCGTTGTCGTATTTATATATATACGCAGTAGGTAGCGTTACACTTTCATTATAGGTATATATTTCGCAGGACCGGATCATTGACCGCAGGTTATAGACATGATCAAAAGAACAGAATATAAAACGAGTACAAAAAAACGTTTAAGTAGGTAGCTGGTAGGTATAGCTGACACACAAAGCGGTACAACTGTGGTAGTCTATAATGTATATGTAATATAGATATATATTATTATATACCTACTCAACCCATACAATTTGAAAGTGAATTTTGAGTAAAAGTTGTTTACTATATACAATAAAGTATAAATACGCGAAAGCTCAAGTCTATTATATTATATTGTTTTCTTTTAGTTGAAAGAAAATAATTTGCCTAAAAAACAGACGTAGGTATGCTGCAGCAACCACGTTAAATTCAAATTGAAAACAAATATTAATTTCATATCCTATACGAAGGAAACTTACTAGACATTAAATAAATAATAACAAATTCGAATTTGCTTATTTTTTTTTTTATCTTGTTCAAATGCATATGGCCCTGAAGCATAATTAATTATTATGTGTAGGTACGTCCTCTCAAGACTCGATTAGTTAGGACTTGGTATGGCGTCTACATAGTACCTACATATATAAACGTAAATACGTATATACGTACTACGCATAAAGTTTACCTGAAGGTCAACTACTATACAATGTATATAAGTACATAATATAGTAATAACATAAATGTGTACCTAATCAAAACATCATCATAACATTATACACGCAACACGCATCATCCAATGAGATAATAAAATAATAATAGTAATTTAGGACAAAAAGGTTTAGCCATGGATTTGCAAGATACATAATAAACATTTTATATTTTTATGAAAAAAATAAATTAGCAGTTTTAAATTTAACTAATTTTAAGACGTTTAACTATGGGTATTCGATAAAAACAAAATGTGTGCACACGAAATAAAAACATTTTATATAACTCATTTATGTACATCATAATTCATTATGTAAATATTAATTATTATATAATTTGTATTGTTTTTTGTAGCAACTTACACAGATCCATGCAAAAGAAATGATAAGGACTTCAGTGGTTGTCTAAAGAAAACCCTTCAATACTTGATCCCGAAATTTAGCAAAGGTTAATATTATTATATTTTTATACTACAACGGTTCAAAAACTAATAACTCTATTGGTCAAACAATTTTCAGAGGGCATTCCACAGTTGAACATCACATCTTTGGACCCATTCTATTTAAATGAATATCTTATGCATTTCGAGTCTACACAAATCGAAGGAAAATCTCTATTCAAAGATGTTTACAACCATGGTTTGGGATCTATAAAAATCGTCGATGTCAGGTAGTTAGAATTTAAATAGATAATCAATCGTTGTATTTTTCTACTGATTAAAGTTAATTTGAAAATTAAGTTATTTCATAACTGACGTCTGATATTCAATAGGTAATTTAAAAGCCAACGATTCAGCGAATAAAGAAAATACGTTTCACTTTAGTGCATGATAAATAATTTATTGAAAATATTGTTTTTTAGATCTGTCGTGGAAGACCCAGAACAGTTGGAATTAGAAGTCGACTTTTACATGCCAAAAGTGATATCAAACGGAAAATTCAAGGGCGAGGGAAGAATTGGCCAGATGCCAATCATGGGCAAAGGCGTATTCAACGTGACGTCTTGTAAGTACAAAATCGCTCAAAAACCAGTCAATAAAAATTTGAATAAATAATAAAAATAAAACATTGAATTCCATTTTTGTGCGTAGATGATGTGACCGGTTCGTGGATGTTGAAAGGCAATGCCGTTGAGTTGGACGGACAACGCTACATGCGTATCAAGGACGTTGGCATGAAATTAGACATTGGAGACATGAAAATATACGCGACCAACATGATTAATGGTAGTCCCGAATTGAGTGAGTACTATATACACCAGAAATACGATTGAATATTGCGAAGAGAAAGCCAATCATAAATTATAATACGTGGTGTTATTATCAATATTCTAGGCCAAATGGCGTTAACCTTCGCTAACCAATTTTGGCGAGTGATATTCCAAATCATGATGCCGTACGCCGAAGAGGGTTTCGAGAAGATCACAAGACCCATTCTCAACCAAGTGTTCCTGGAGGTTCCTTATGACCAGCTGTTCCCGCCCAGCCGCAAATAAACCCTCCCAATAAAATCATATTTCTCTTTGACTTACCTTAAGTTCTTCTCTGTGTTGTAGGACTGTAGTATTTCTTACTATATTGTAGGTGTAATAAGTTTTTATTTTTAATAATATTATGAAACGCATCACCTAAAACTGGAATTGCAAACCAGTAGGATATCCGACCAATGTTATTTATTATTAAGATTAATATATTATATTTTGTTTTAAGCGACATAAATAATTAATTTAATAACTATATATTGTTATATAAGTAAACTATTTTAAGACATAATCGCTGAATTTTTCTTTACGTTTATTTACCACCGTCACTCCAAACCTTAGAGGCTAGATATGTATTGTATATAATAATATATAGTCTATACAATTTGACTTTGAATCAATATAATATAGGTAGGCACTCATCGCATACACAAACATCTGACACTAATGCAATAACGTTAAGAGACATTTATAAGTACGCAATACAACGAACATTATTTGTTATTTATACGACAAACTTGGTCTATGCATTAACTTGGTACCGTTAATGTTTTAATTTGACACGGAAATAATATGTGTTCCTAAATATCAATTAAAATGTAATCCGCGGCTGATGAATTATCATTAACGTTTAATAACAACGTATTGTGTTTCTATAGGCCAAACTGTATCTTTATATTATTATGTTACTTTTGAATCTGTATAATATAATAATGTCTGAAAGGGGATCATCTCATTGCTGAATAAAACATTTAAACAATATTACCTGCCGTAGCCTCGTCTATGTATTGTTTGACGTTATACATAATAATACATAATATAATATTAGGTATAATATTCGTCATAAATATACAGCAGGCACGTAATAGGTATACTTAGTGTAGGCATACAGTCGCGTGTATGGTTTTAAATATTTAATTCACAACGATTTTTAATGTAATATTAATTAATCGCATCATGGTGTGTGATTGGGATTCACAGTCGCAGACGGGGACGTGTGTTAAATATCTTATCAAACTTATAATTTATAATACATATCACAATAACCAATATTAAACATCTTGCCACGAATATGTATATATATATATAATACTTGGTTAGAACTTACAATGTTACATAAACGTGTATTGTGCACAATAAACACGTAGGTTCATACGTTATTTTCATTCTAATCTCTAATGAAAGTATTCATTTTTAATAATTATAAATATGAAAAAATTATTTATTTTTCAGTTCAGTTTTATAATCTACTTTGACACACACCGGGCACACGCGATCATTTATTTATTTTAAATTATTACCTTGACTTCATTATGCATTTTAATTGATACTCTGAATTTATACGGGGACTAAAATATGTTTTAATTTTAAAACAAATTAATTATAAAACTATAATTATCCAACAATGGCGCTGACAATCGTTTGCCTAAGTCTTAAAGTTACGAAAAAAATCTAATTGTGAGGATGCATATTGTAGCAGTTTTTTAAGTATTCTGTATTATATTCAAATCATAGGTACACATTAAATATGAAACACATCGCATGTCGGAGAACCTATAATTATTTTACCTTTAAGACTTTAACTTGTGCTTAGTGACTATTAGTTGGCCAAATGGATCATACGCAATATAGTATACACTACAGATTAGTGTTATTTACGTAACGCTAAGTATATTTATCATTGTTGCTACCTATTTAGGTGAATATAGAGTTTATACTAAGGATTTTTGTCAACTGTGAATTTTGTTTTATGAAGCATAATCCATAGAAATGTCGCTAAAATCTCAAAATAAAATATTAAACTGTACTTAAAACTGGATATACATATTTAGGTTTTCGGTATAAATGGTATAATAATTAAAAATGTAACATATAAAATATAAATAAAACAATAAACATACAAATTTAAAATATTTGATTTCAATTAAGGGAATTTTTACTTTTTTGTAATAGGTATTTACTATTTATATTTTAGAAAAAACCGTTTTAATTAACGCTTTGCGGCATGTGTCACATATTGGCCGAGGGTCTTTAATAATGAAGTATATGAGTAATGAGTGTGTGAGGAAGGTGTGTCCGATTTTGATGCAGAAGCTGTGAACTGTTTACTATCAAAATATGACTGTACATTTTACCTATAACTATATACGTATGGGTTATTGAGAATTGGGATCAACCAAATATTAATGTTTTAATAATTACGCATTGGTGTGCGGTTATAATTTATTATTTCTATAAGATTATAATTTGTACTTATATCAACAAATTATTAAAAAATCAATTACGTGAAAATTGATTATCATATGCACATCTAGATTTTTGACATAGGTACGTTTCCTAAAAATAGTTGATTTTAAAAAGTTTTTGATAAAAACGGGCTTTGGCAAAAGCGGAATAAAAACTTTATTTTTTGACAGAAACGACCAAATATTAGGTTAGGTATAACCTAACCTAACCTAACCTAACCGCGATATGGCGATTACGGATAATATACTATTCTGGCGGAAATAAGTAATTACAGGGATTATTACAATTGTTATGGTCTAGCTACGTCCATAATTTTACACCTTATACTAATGTAATTTCGCATTAAGCATCCAGGAGATCCCAATAATTTAATGACGTTTCGCTGTTTTGCGACATACCTATAACTAATTCTAAGTTATTATAACATAATAATGTTTTAGACGATGTATCGTAGCCCGTAGGTAATGACTGATAATAAACATCATATATAATTATATAAATGTCCACCAAAAAAAAAACAAAAAGGTTAACATGTTAAAAATATCATTCAAGTATTTCAACTATCGTATATAAAAAAATTGTAAAAATATACTAATAAATACGAGGCCATAAGTTGTCACATCCACACGTAAAAATCATTGAATAAATTACGTATTAATATTTTTCTTACTCCGAACTTGTGTAATAATAGTATATAATAATACTACTCAGGGCTGGCACAATGCGGTAGCAAAATAGGCAGCCACCTATAAGGCGGCACGCCAGTACTTGTTTTTGGCGTAAGATTTCCAATGAAAAACATGAAACAGAAATACAAACAAATATAAATTAAGAATATCTCGTTTACCGCCGTAATCGTAATGTTGAATACAGATAGAACGGCAATTAACAATAAACGCCGAATTTTTTTGAAAAATTCAAGCTACTCTATTCCCTCACGAAAAAAAAAACAGTGTTCTTTTCTTATGAACACCTTATCGAACCCATAATTGTATAGTAGTTAGTCACTACTACTTGTATATAATATATATAGGCTAGATTGCTAGAACTTAGAAGTATAATAGGTACACACTAACTGTTAGTAAATTAGTTATATCATGGGCCATTGCTAGTATTACTCTATAACCTACGCTTTTATGCATTGTCCCGCGGTAAGTTAGATGTACCTAATACATTTTTTATTAGTTATTAGTTTATTACTTCAAACTCACTAATGTATAATACACATGATTATATAGGTAATATGCAGTCTTACGCAATCCGACCACTCTGGACACATATCCACCAGAATTTGGTTTGAGGCATGGGCCTTAAAAAACAGCTCACAAGTTTCTCGTTGTGTAACACACGTAAGTTTCGCATATCTATTTTTGGTATTTTTCAGAGGACGCCACGCATATATTGGCTTGACCTTATAAACGTACAACATAAAAAAATTGTGATCAGAAGTACCAATTTAGTGGAGTAACATTTAATAATACAGTGAATTGATCTATTATAAAAATGTAGAGTAAGAACTTTATCCTTGTTTTCATTTTATTTTTTTACGATATTTTATTTTTTAAGCAACAGATAAATTTTTAAATTGTAATATTTTATATACCCATATTCATAACTTGCATAAAAATTAAAATATCACCAAAAACCCATGTTAAAAGTTAAGACAGATAATGTTCTTATACCTTTAAGTTCGGTTATATGTCATTCGCTCTATTATTAAAGGTTATACTAAGTACCAAAAATACTCAAAAACGAAACATTTTCTGTGTCGTAGGTACGTTTGTATGACGGTGACAACACACGCGGGTATTTAAATACTTTAACTTTTAAGTTACGTTATCTTCTATCCACACCAGCCAAATAAATAAATGCCGGCCAAATTAGTTATATATTTTTATTTTATAAAATTGTATAGTGGATATGATGCAGGTATCGATTTCGAAGACGATTCTCCACTTATGAAGAGCGTGAACCCGAGGAATCACGTGGTGGCAAAGAAAACATTTCCGGACAGAAATCTTCCAGGGAGTCCAAAACGTATGTAGCGTTAGCGGTAAATTCTCTTGGTAACATGCGATCGGGTACCATAATCACTTGCATGCCGGCCGCTAAAGCCGCAGTCACACCGTTAGGTGAGTCTTCGAACACCAGGCACTATATTACAACATATCAAACATGCGTGTATATTATTAGAGTGGTCATCATTTTCAATGTTGGATTATTAATATTATCAGACAATAATCAGTTCCAATACGCGTAAAAATAAGGTGTTGCACAAAAATGTTATACAGAATATTAAAATTTGATTTTCCATTAGTGGTATTCTTTGTAAGAAATCATTGTATGTGATATTAACTTAAAATTAACACGTGTATAACGCTCTGCTTTACATTATGTGTCATCGCTCCGCTCAGAATCTAAAATAACATAGTATGGTGTAGGTGTTTGATATATCTACCGGCAGCATAATGAATAGTTTATGGTACCATATCATAATATAACATATGTAGGTAAACTTATAATCTATAATCTACTTATATATTATAGCGATTATTAAATGATTAATGATTCCTACAAATGATACGTTTTTGTTTCCTGAATTATAACAGAATACGAAGTTATTTCGGTTGGAAGTAGGTACTTAAGCTAAAAAAACGGCATGACGTGCTTATTATTATTACTGTTATAATAAGTGTTGTTAATATTACTATTATTATTTATTACATTATTTCAATGTAATTTTCATACTTTTAGGTTCTTAAAGGAGCGACGAATGTATTAATTTTACAATGTGTGTTTTTATTAAATTTTTTTTGTGTGTCTTTTTTAAAGATAAGTAGTTGAAATACCGCTTTGATTTTCAACTTCAGTATCTTGTTTGATGGGAAAGTGAATCTAGTTGGTGCATTGGGGAGGTCAAAATTCCAGTAATTTTCAAAAGCGCCAAGGAAAATAAAATAAAAATTAAGGTAAACCGGGAATTTTTACCGAAAATCGGTTTTTAACAAAATCGATTTTGGTTTTTGGTGTAACTCTAAAGCAAATGACCGTAGATACATTCAATTTTCAGTGGTTGTTTATATTATAATTTTCTATACACGATAACATTTTCAAAATATTTTGATTTGTTTTGAACTGTTTACAGATATTTTCAGTTTCCAATTTTTAGTTTTTTTTTTCTATGAATGTCAATACAATTTTATCTGTTGGGTGAAAAAGCTCGAAAATTTAATACAATAGGCTCTTAACATATTGTTATAATGACGTTTAAAAATATTAAAAATGTATAGTCACAATTTTTTTATAAGCATTTAAAGTTCAAATGTTGACAAAACACTTAAATATCACGAAAATGTGCAAAATTATTTTGAGTTAGAAATTCATAAAAATTTTTCTTTTTAAATCTAAGATTTTAAAATGTAACACAAAATTTCTCATAAGTTTTACTACCTTTATCAAAAAAAAAAAGTATCTACAAGAAAGTCACTTATGTGCGTTTGAAGTTCATATTTTTACAAAATGAATATTCACTCACAATCTCGTGTAGCGATTTTCTTATTTTGTTGTAATTTAAAAACGAATAATCGTAGATACATGAAAATTTCACTGACTGTTTATATTCCCATTTCCTATATACCATAAAATGTTGAAAATATTTTGACTTTTTTTGAGCTGTTTACGGACAATTTCAAATTTAAATTATTTTAGTTTTTTTTTTATAAATATCTATATAATTTTATTTGTTGGGCTAAAAAGTGTGAAAATTTAATACAAAGCTCCTGATATATCAATACAATAGCAGTAAAAAAATATAAAAATACATAAGCACAATTTGTTTTTATAAACATTTAAAGTTCGATTTTTGACAAAATTTATCAAATTAAAAATTTAACAATTATTTTGTAGTTAACAATTTATAAAATGTTCAGCTTTTATAGCTAAGAATTGAAAATTTAAAACAAGGTTCTACTTAAGTAGGTTATAAATAAATTACTTTATTCACAATAATATCTACAAAGTATACTTAGTAATATCATAGGCTGTCTAACCGACTTCGCTCAGAATCGTTTTTCTTATACAATGATATTATATCGTTGAATTCATATTTAATACCATCAATTACAATGACTCACTTGTAACCTAATGTACCTACAGCACAGCGAAACCCACTTGCCCACCTTTTTTTATTGTTACTATTTACAAATTTTTAATTTTCTAAATCTTAGTTTGTCTGTTAAGATACATAAATAAATAAATTACCTTGCAGTTTGCTGGGCTCCCTGGAAACCTGGAAGCACATATTTTGAAGATGTCTGGTGCTGGTTTACCATTTTTTACTTCCGGATCCGAAGAACCGGTGACCACGTGGTGAAACATAGAGAATATATTCTTTAAATGATTTGTCTTCATGCGGAAACCCTCCTCTGAACTACTCGTTGCAATCGCTATCGGTATCTTGTGTTGACAGAGATGTTTCAAGAGATCTTCGACTCCTAAATTGTTAACATATAATAATAATTATAATTATAACCACGTAAAATATTTTAACATTGCTTAAAATTTAAAATAAATTATTGTTTGGTGGGAGGAGAGAGAAGTATAGAGATTCATACATATTCTTACCAATCTACAATTTTTTTCAAATATGGTTTGATTAATTGATTTTATAGAGTAGGCAGGTAACTATTTATAAAAAATATGTTATATATAGGTGCTTGATATTAATTTATGCACACTTTTACTTTCTTGATTTTTAATCAAGTAATTATGGTAGGTAATTGAAATGAAAAAAGTTTGAATTTTGAAAACTTCAAGATTTTGTCTTGAATAGGAAAATAATAAAAATGTAACTCAGTAATGATGAGTAGTGGGCAATTTAGCTAGCTTTAATATAAAATATTAATGAGATAGCTTTGATATCACACCCAAGCGGTATAACCACTTGAATCCATAAAAGCGTTGGCGTGAACCTCGGCGTAAACAGTCTCAACACTTTAATTTTTTAACTTTTCTCCTAAACTATGATAGCTAGAAAGTTGGTTGATAACTCATTAAAAAGGGATTATCAAGTAAATATTAAAGTTATTAAAGTTATTAAAGTTTATTAAGAATTAAAATTTTTTTAAAAAATTATTTAATTTTTCAAAAAGTTATTTTTCGCTAGATTTTCATTTAGCGCGGTAGATTTCTGAAACTGGAGAACGGATTTTGTTTTTGGGGTCTTGTTAGATTCACATTGGCTAGGAGAAGTGCAGTGAAGATTTTCAGAACTTTATCTTCAATCGTTAATTCACTACAAAGCTGTCAAGCTGAAAAACTTCAAAAAACGCTGTTCAAAATAATGGTCTTTAGTGAATTAACTATTAAAGATAAAGTTCTGAAAATCTTCACTGCACTTCTCCTAACCAATGTGGTTCTAACAAGACCCCAAACAACGAAATCTGCTCTCTGGTTTCGGAGATCTATCTCACTAAATGAAAATGAAAATGATTTTTTGTGGCGCTGTTCACACCGAAATTTTTCTGGATTCAACTTGTTATACCGCTATCAGTTAATACATTTCTAAAAATTAAAAATCAGGGAAGTTTACATGCCGATCCCTGACTTGGCAAGCGTTTGTTATACGTATCTACTTACACATTGTTTCGTGATCATAATTTATATTCAACATGGATACATACTCTTGAAAAAAAAAGAATTTAACTATAAGTACTTGAAAAAACTGTCCACGTTTCTAATGTTGATAGAAGTAGTGACGAATATTTCGTTAAAAATTATATTATTCTGTTATTAAGTTTCTAATCTTAATACAGACTCGGAAAAATCAGCATAATATTATTTAGACTTTGGAGTATACTTCCGATAGTTTAATACCTTAAAATTATGTCCTATGAATGTTGGAATATGTATATAAAAGTTCAGAAATAAATTTTCTTTATAAATTAAATGATTTATGTAAAATGTTTTATGAAAATATTCATTCATTTTTATATGAGGTAAAAAATTACCCCACCAACATGGTGATGTTTCTAGAATGTAATCTAAGCCCTAAGGTTTGACTTCCTATATCATATATAGGGATGGGCAACTGGCGGCTCGTGCGCCGCATCCGGCCCGTGTACCATTTTTAAATGGTCAGTGCTACATTTCAATTTAGTGTATAAAAATCGATATAACGTTTATCATAAAACGATATAAATTATTATCTAGTATGGAACTATTAAAGTATAGTATATCTATAGTATACTATATAGTATATCACATTATATAGGCATATAGCCCAGTGTTTCCCAACTTATTGGTTATCGTGTCCCACAAATTTATGTACGCGATAATTTTGTATACAGGACCCTAGTAGATCTACTACTAAAAAAAAATTAAGTATGGCATAATATAGTATAGTTTAAACATTTTTACTACCTATAAGCAATTTTATCGTTTAATTTGTATATAATTCAATACTGATCAGTATCAGTTCGTTATTATTCATTATTCGAATAATGGATAATAACTAGTTTTGTTAAATATAAAGATGATTTTTAAATAAAAATAATATATAAAAAAATGTATATTATAATATGATTATAAGTTATAACATTTTCCACAATCGTAATAAAATAATACGAAAGTTAATAAAAATATAATTTATTATATATATACATCTATTGTAATATCCTATATGTTCTACGATACCAATTAAACTTCACATTATTATTATACCTATATCAACATAATATCAAATATAACATGAGAATTTTTAATAAATTTAGGACTAAAATTATTTTTGTATATATTTGTTTTGTCTTATAATGAAGGTAGTTTTCTTATTAGTTTAAGAGCCTTGTTGTAAGTTGGGAAACAATGATATATTATATTATATTATATTATATAAACAATGATTATATTATGTTATTATAGTATATTAATTATATACACAATGCATTGACTAAATAAAGTTATTTATTCAGTTATGCACATTATCACCACTGCACCTATTTAATATATTAAAGCATTAAATCATTACTTATTGATATAATGTTTGGAATTTTGAATGGTTTATATTTTTCATAGTAAGGTATTAATTTATTATTTAAAAAAAAAAACATATTATATAGGTACATGCTTTTACATTAGTTGTAAACTGTGTACATAATATAACATACCTATACATAATAGTATAAAATATTACTGTCATATTTTAGAAGTAAGTCTTTAAAATTTATTTATAGATTAATGCTAATTTAATAGGTACCTATTTTGTATTTCAAACTTTGAGATTCGACTATTGAAGATCACTAAACTTACTATAGATACTATATTAAGATAAAAAAAATATTCATACATTAATATATTAAAGATTACTAGGCACCTACATAAAAGCAGTGTTATAAAGTATTTGAGTAAAAGTATTCAAATACTTTTTTTTATTCCTTTAATCTCTAATTTGTTTCTAAATATTATAACAATAATTAAATTATAATATAATTACCTATTAATGTATTATATTAATCATTATTCATTTATGGACAATTCAATATCGGTTTTGGTTTTTGTCTATTTATAGCTTAATTAAATATTATCTTCTCCAGAAAACAGTTTACCGTCGACGACAATCGAAACGTACCAATTTAAAATATATTATTATAGGTTACTTTCAGGCTAAAAGTAACCTATACCTACTTACCGTTCATAAGTTTTACGTTTTTTAGTTCATTTTCTTCTATGATACGAGCTTTTTCTAATAATTCTTCGGGTGTAAAATTCAGTTGCAATGTGCTGACTATCAAATTAGCGACATCCATTTCTTGTTTTCCGAGGATTTGTAAACGTAAATCATCGGGAAATTCTTTACCACAATCACTGGCGATTTTCAAGTAAGTTTTTTTATGAATCTGCTCCGTATCTAAACGCGCAGGTAATAATATAAGTACATAGTACATAGGTACTTTAGATATATATAGTATATTACACAAAAAAAATTATTTAATTGATAATTTAAATGTACATAAGATGTATATGGTCAATTAAATACTTTTTTTAGTTACTTAATAAATTTTGATTTGCAATTAATTACTATTTAAGAAAAAAAAAACCTAATATTTATTTCTTCTGTGTTAGTAATTAAATGTAGGTACGTATACATTATTACTAGAAATTAATTATATTACAACACATACGCATATAAACTTACCTAATAGAGTTCCATCCAAATCAAAAATGACGTGGGTCACAGGTTTAAATACCGGTGTACTCATTGTTGGTTAGAACAGTTGAATGTCGATCGGACGATGTCTGTAATTGTACGCACCTATACCTACCAAATAAATAAGTTCCTACCTCGAAAATCGAAATTATAAAATATGGTAAGGCCACGGAGAGTCAAAGTAGATGTGTTTGTAAAATTAATAATACATCATGGAATATAATATTGGATAGGTACGGGATGAGGCAACTCAGCAACTGAAAACTAATAATCAGCTGTGTTTCAAGCCACTATACATTTTTTTTCTTGTATTCTTTGTTTTTTCTTAGTATTCTCTAGTATTATATTCTTGAACTATTTTTGAACCTTAATTATGATTTATGCCTATGCCTATTTATATATATATAAAATAATATCATTATACTGCTTATACACATTTCTTCGTTTGAATCAAATTAATGGTTGTAGATAATAATTTGCATTTTAAATTCTGAGCGGATAGATGAATAGATTGAATGTATTGGTCTTACAATGATACCATTTTTTTACGTCACCTTTAGAAGCAGTAAAAATGAGTAACCAACAACATTTTTTGACAACATAAATCGTATTTTATAAAACAGTTAAAAAAAAAAAAACTAAAATGTAATGAAAATTGCCCAAGTTAGAGCTAATTATTATTTTGAATTTCTAAGAATAATAGTTATGTTACCTAAACATACGGCAATAGCAAAATATGATTCGTATGTTAATTATTACAATTACGCTGATTTTCGGGCTAAAATTAAAAATAATAATTAGGTCCAACTTGGGCGATTTTCATTAAATTTTAAAATTTTGTTTTTTTAAACTGCTTTAAAAAATACGATCAACAAAATAGCTATCTTGGAAATTTAAAAAACTTACTTGCCTAAAAAGAAACTGATAATTTTTGAATTTTTGAAAAAAAATCGAATATTATGCTATTCAATCAAAATTTCCATACTTATGACTGTGAAAAAACTGAATATAAATATATTGATTTTCCACGGAGATACTAAGGGTGATACGGGACTTCTGGCCTCTGAGACATACTGTAGGTATATCGTACATCATCAGAATATATTCTACCGCGGGCTCCCATATAAGTTATAAGTGGTGTTCCCGTTCCGTCATCTTGGACCGGAGTTCGTGGACTTTTGAAAACTTGTGAAGTATAAAAAATCTTATATTTGAAATTGTGAATTAAAAATAAAAAAATATTTGATAATATAAAATGTGTCAGGGGTTTTTTATATTCTGAGCGGAGCGAGGAAGATAGTGGTTTTACAATGGTATATGTATTTATTTATAATTTTATTCTGTATACAAAATTTCTATCAGAAGGAATGCTTCGAATTTTTTAGCGAATTGGATCAAAATGGTACTTTAAAGAGGTAATTTTTCGATTTTCTGAATAGTTATTTAATGCCACGGAAAAAGCTACCGATTTTAATTTCTAACGCTTTGTTTATCACCATAACAACGATTAAAAAATAATAATATCATAATATTAATTCAACTAACAGGCATAAACTGACAAACCGTCTCCGCTCAGAATCGTTTTTCTTATACACTGATATTATATATCATTGAATTCAAGTTTAATACAATCCATTATACATTGACCTACTTGTAACCTACTGTACAGCAGAGTGAAATCCACTTACCAGCTTATTTTTAATGTAGGGTTAAAAAATGGAAAAAATAATCGTCAATACCCAAACGGCTCCCGTCTATTGTTTATTATTCCCAAACAGCTCCCGTCAAAAAAGGTTTTACGAACAGGTCAATACCCAAACGGCTCCCGTCGAAAAAGGTTTTACGAACAGGTAAATTACCAAACGGCTCCCGTCGAAAAAAGTGCACGGAATCGTGCACATTTTAAGAGACGATTTTACAATATTTTTATATTTTTATATTTTCTTTATATTTTGTAACCGTATACAGTTTTTGTATACTGAAATTAATTATATGTTACGGGCAAAGTGGAAAATTCTTATAAAGTACCTATAAATAGTTATATGCTACGTCTATCATAATCGCCAAAGCTTGTGTGTATTATTTCGTCGTGTATATATAACTCGTATATCATCGATATCTAATCTATAGCATATGTGTTCATGGCTAATTGGAAATATCGACCGATTATCAGTGTTGGGAAGGAACGCGTTCCTTTTATAGGAACGAAGCTCGGAACGCGTTCCATTTAAAATATAGGAACGAGGAACGGGAACGAGTTCCTATTTTGAAGGAACTTGAACGAAAATTTCCGTTCCTCAAATAATGAAAAAATGTTAACACGTTGAATGCCACAGTATATTTTATGAAGCGCATATAGTGTGTTTCCGCGCCAAAACTGAGCCGCGATGCCGTCGGTCGACTACGTGTCGTGTTCCGGGTCGTTTCCGGTTCCGCGCGCCAAATTAGTTCTTCTCAAACAAAACAAAATGTCAGTATAAAAATATTTTTTCAAATAAATTGAATTAAAAAAAAAAAACAGATTGTTGTATCATACTATGTCCTATACTCCTATGGGCTATAAGCCTATAACCTATAGCATATCTCTATGTGTGGTGTATCGTGTATAGTACACACTATACACTGTATACTATACTACTATAGTAATATACATGTATAATATTATGCAATTATGCAATATGAATGTATATATATAAAGTTTCAAGTCTACGCTATACAACTTTTGAATTATAACAAAAAAAATCTAAGACAAATCATTTTTGTTAAAAATCGGTGCTCCTAGAAAGGAGTGAGTTAACCGATTTCAGTGGTGGTCAATGGTGTTTTTTGCGAAAAATTTTTAAGTCAGAAATAATCGGTTAACTCTCTCGGTTCGATTATTTCTGACTTAAAAATTGTTCGCAAAATACACCATTGACCACCACTCAAATTGCAAAAAAAGGAACATGAAGGAACGGGAACGCGTTCCTTTTTAAAAAGGAACGGGAACGCGTTCTTTTTTCGGGACAGGAAAGAGGAACGGGAACGAGTTCCTTCCTTACAGTAGGAACGAGGAACGGGAACGAGTTCCTTTTTAAAAGGAACTTTCCCAACACTGCCGATTATGCGATATAAGATAATGGCTATGGCACACAATCGTGTCAGCTTGTGCAATTTGTTTGAACTTCAGTCTGTTCACGATATCCGCCGCCGTTGTGTGTATGCTCAGAGATGTCAAGTGAAATCCGTGAAAAAAAATGTATAGAACATTTTTGGTTTTCTTTTCACAAAAAACTCGCCGACGACGCGGAGCGTTGGAAATGTACAACACGTAGCTGTAAGGCTTATTTTAAGCAAAACAGTATTGGTGAAAGGTACGATGAACATCTGGACCATGACCACGAGTAATTAGATGTCAGTGTTTTAAGGAGGGGGGAGATTAACAATAGCTTAAAGCGTAAAGTGCAAGAAAATTTGCACGAAAGGCCCGCGAAACTTCTCTGAAGTGAACTTGTACCTAATGATTTACATGTTTTGACCACACAAGATGTCAATGCTATTCGTAAGACAGTATATTATGCACGTTCAAAATTACTACCAAAATTACCTAAATCGACAGAGGAGAAGCGCAGGATGCTTTAGATAAAATTGGTATTAAGACTTTGACAGGCGAGAATTTTTTATTTCATAATGATACAGCATCAAATATTGTTATTCTTACATGTAACACCAACTTGAACATTCTCAAGAAAAGCCGTAGTATTTATGTTGATGGCACGTTTAAGTGTTGTCCAAAATTTTTTTACCAAATGTTTACCATCCATGTTTTACATAACGGATACTATCTTTCCCTGATTTACTGTTTTTTGCCTAATAAAACCTCGGTTACCTACGGAAAAGCTTTTTCAGCATTGTGTGATTACATTGACCCACAAGTTGTTTTCGCAGATTTTGAAGAGGCTATTCATTTTGCAATACGAAAAACGTGGCCATCGGTAAAAATAAAGGGATGTAGATTCCATTTAGGTCAATTTTATACATTTTTAACTACAAAATAATTAAGAAATTATAAATTTGATAAATGTTGTCAAAATTTGAACTTTAAATGCTTTTAAAAAAAAATTGTGCTTATGAATTTTTAATATTTTTCAACTGCTATTAGAACGATATATCAGGAGCCTTATATTAAATATTCATGCTTTTTTACCCAACAAATAAAATTTTATTGATATTTATAGAAAAAAAAACTAAAAAAATTGAAAACTGACAATGTCCGTAAACAGCTCAAAAAGAGTCAAAATATTTTCAACATTTTATGGTGTATATAAAATGCTAATGTAAACATTCAATGAAATTTTCAAGAATCTACAATCGTTCGTTTTTTAATTACAATAAAATAAGAAAATCGTTACATGAAATATCAAGTGAATATCAAATGTTGTAAAAATATGAATTTCAAACGCTCATAAAAATTTAATTTAAGTTTCTTGTAGACATTTTTTTTTTGATAAAGGTAGGCAAACTTATGAGTAATCTTATATTACATTTTCAAATCTTAGATTTAAAAAAAAAAAAATTTTATGAATTCTCAACTCAAAATAATTTGCTAATTTTCGTGATTTTTCAGTATTTTGTCAATATTTGAACTTTAAATGCTTATAAATAAAAACTGTGATTAAAGATTTTTAATTTTTTTCATCTGCTTTTTAAACAATAACCTAGGAGCCTTTTATTAAATTTTCAAGCTTTTTTATCCAACAGATAAAATTTTATTGATAATTATAGAAAAAAAAACTAAAAAAAATGGAAACTGAAAATATCCGTAAACAGCTCAAAATAAGTCAAAATATTTTCAAAATTTTATGGTGTATAGAAAATGCTAATATAAACATTCAGTCGAAATTTCATGTCCCTACGGTCATTTGTGTTAGAGTTACACCAAAAACCAAAATCGATTTTCTTGAAAACAGATTTTGCGTAAAAATTCCCGTTTTTCCTTAATTTTTCTTTTGTTTTTCACAGCGCTTTTGAAAACTACTGGGAAATTTTTACTTTTGGCCCCCCAAAGTACCAACTAGATTCACTTTCCTATCAGAAAAGTTACTGTTGAAGAAAATCCAAGCACTTTTACTGTCCTAAAAGGTGATGACAGACACAAAAATAAAAAAAATTTAAAAAAAACTCGCATCATTGTAAAATCAATACATTCATCGCTTCTCTCAGAATCTAAAATATTGTTTTTAAACAAAATAAATGAGTTTTGAGATCTGGGGGATTCGCCCGCGTATGTCTATACTTATAGTCTCACGAAAAAAATGTACCGCGCTCGACGAAATCCGGTAATTCTTGCGCATATCCACTCCGCACCGCCTATACTACTACAACAGCTGGAACGTCGGCGATGGTCGTGGTAACGAGTAAACACGACCAGTGACGCAGTAACGGCGGCGACGTGAACCGAACGTTCTCCGTCGTCGTACTGCTGGGGTACCGATAGAGAGCGTGGAGCGTGCTCGACGGCCCGGCGTCGAATCGTAGCCGAGTCTACGCATGTGGGAAATGGTACTTTTTTTTCGTGAAACCACGGTGGTCTTATATTATATTATTACGGTCGTGAACTCGTGACCGTGCGTGAGACAGACAAGTGATGGGCATAATTGAATGATTTCGATAATTGAATGATTTCGATAATCGAATGATTAGCACCAAATCGAGACATTTTCATAATCACTCGAAATTAAAATCGTTTATTCGTTTGATAAAAATAATCGACTATTTTAACATTATTAAATAATCAAAAAATCGAAAAAGTTATTAGAAATATTCAAATATGAATCTAATTTTGTTTTTTTTTCTTTTGTGGGTGTAATATTATTAATTAAATTTTAGTTTAGGAATGTTAATACCTATTTTAATCGGTAATCATATTATATTAATTTAATATCTAATTATTAGATTCTAATATTGCATCAGGTATTATTTATTTATAAGTGTTGAAAATTAATGACCCAATACTTTTTATCTTTATTAATATTTGTTGTTAAAATTAATCTACTAGCCTAAAATACTTTAAATTCAGGATTATGCATAAAATGTGCATATTTTATCTTTTTATATAATATTTAAAAATTAGTATTGTTTAAATGATCAGTCTGTACAGTTTCTTTTAAGTCAATATGCAAATTAGTTTGATCTTAACATGACTTACATGCAATACTATTAGCATTATCTTCTTCTGGTATGTAAGCATTATTTATAACAATGAAGTCATCAAGTGTACGAGTGTACCATCCACAATACCCGACATAATTATTAAAAATGTTTATTATGGAGATATATTATAATATTTAGTTATTTAAATTTTAAATCTTTTTTTTTTAAATGTAAGTGTTTAAACAATTAATATTATTGTATGAATGTGTTCATTATTCTAATTAATATTCAAAAGTACTCACTATTGATATTAGTTTCATTGTTTATATTTTCATTTGAGATACTATGATCTATTGCTGTAACGACTAACGTTTGAAATTGGTTTATCGTCACTTTAATCAATAGAAAAAATCCAGTTATTTTACTGCACTTAAAAGCAGATGTCATTCTGAAATGAGCACCACTTAAATACTTCTTACAGTCACTCATATTTGATTTTAACTTTAAATTTCTTGTAAAATTGTTGTATTTGTAAGACAAAACACTAACAGTAGGTAACTACGTTATTGAAACTTCAACAGAAGACTGAACAAGACTTCTATTGTTATCGTAGAAAAACAACGTAAATACAATTTAAAAAAAAATAGACGTTATTGCCAATATTACGATAGCATATTAATACTAATAATCAAATAGTCAAATATTTAATATTAGTGGTTTGTTTCATAATTTTATATATTTTAAAGTTGATTTCTGAACAATGAAAAATTGCGAAATTTGTGGACGTGAAAGAGGAGACATGAACCCTACAAATTGGAACAGACATGTGAAAAGCTGTAGATTAAAGACGCCTATACCACATAAACCAAAAAGAAATTTAAATAATACTTCAATCAAAGAATTTTTCACTAAGAGAAGAAAATTAGAAAGAATTGGTAAGCTTAAAATAATTATGTTGTTCTTAATATATTATAATTTATAGATAGGTACTTTATAGTCAAATTTGGAGTATCATTAATTAATTAAAATACCAATAGGTATGTTCTACAAAATTTACTCTTAACATTTAAATATTTTAAAACACTAAGATGCTAAACTTTAAATGGTATCACATATTTCATTACAATTTTTTAAATGTTTATTTCATTTTAGGTATAGGTAGGTGTATTTTTATTTTTAAATAGCCTTCAAATTTGTACTTTACTTATAATAGTAGGGCTGGAATTTTAATTTAAACTAAAACATCTAAAAAAATGAAAAAATAACATTAAATTAAACATAAGAAGCTTAAAAACTTAAAATAAATTAAATTAATATACTAAAAATATATTTTTGTTTTTTTAAATAGTATTTTATGCATAAAGTATTAGCAATAGTATTAGTATAAATATAAGTTTAAAAAAATATTTACACTTTTACAATTATCTAGATTTATAAATCAATGATATCGATAATAATATAATAGGAATTAGTACCTCCTTTATATAATTTTCTATATTTTCTATATTTTTTCTAATATTTTTATTTAGGTTCTACAGGTAGTAATGACAATACTGAAAATGTAGAAAATAATCAACCTTGTTCTTTTATTCTAAATAGAATTGATGATCAAAATGAACAATCTACATCAACTGGTAAGATTATTATACAATTATATTGATAGGTACAATTTTGTAATTTAAATCTGAATATTTTCATTTAGGTGCTACAGGTAGTAATGACATTACTGAAAATGTAGAAAATAATCAACCTTGTTCTTCTATTCTAAATAAAATTAATGACTAAAATGAACAATCTACATCAACTGGTAAATTATCATATAATTATATGTATTTATTCATATTAGTATATTTATATTTTATTATTTTATATGTATTAAATACAAACAACTGACATAATTTGTATCACGTATTGTTAAAATTATTAAGTATTACGAATAGTTTTAAATTATACCTAAATTAATACACTATAACCATCATACAAATATTCAGTTGCTTGCTTATTAATTTAAAACATAATATATTTTTTGATTTCAGAAAATATTAATCTTCCAGGAACATTATGTGTTTCAACTTCAACACAATCAAATTTGATTTATGTAAATGATCCGGCTAAATTTCATAATTTTTTCAATATTACACTAGAATTTACTGATATGATAGTACGAAAAGGGCCTTGTCAACCTACAAATAATATTTTTATGTATCCAACAAATGAGGAGCACAGGAGTTTTCAAGAGTCGTGGTTTACAAAAAAATTAAATGATGGGACTTTTTAATAGAGTTTGGTTATCATATTCTATTTCCACAGATAAAATGTTTGGTTGTCATTGTCAGTTATTTGGTAGAACAAAAAGAGACAACTGGATCATTAATGGTGTAAGTAAATGGAAAAATGCATTACATACAATTTTAGTTCATGAAACATCATCAAATCATATAGATGTATCTTTAAAATTTAAATTGAGAAATCAAGTATTATCTATTCTTCCAACACTGACCGAGAAAAAAAAATTTGAAGTCCTCTGTAACTGTGGAATAGTAATAGAACTTATCGAAATCACATGGTTTTTAAGCCGCCATTCTTTAGCTTTTCGTGGTCATCGTGAAAAATGGTCAGATTCATTGAGAGGAAATTTCAAAGATTTTGGCAATATACATATCAAATTTCAAAAATAAAAATAATAAACCTCAGTGTTCTTTCATATCATGGCGGAGACAAAATGAACTCAAAGAATGTATTATGTATATCAGATGAAATTGTCGGAATCATATCTAAAAGTATAAAGGATTCTCCTTTCTTTAGTATTTCACTTGATACAACATTTGATGTATCTCGAAAAGAACAATTGTCGTTTATTGTTCGTTACATCGATCAAAACTCTGGTAGTATTTATGAACGTCTAATAGCTGTCCTGGAAACACCTATAACAACAGGTCATGAATTAATGAATGTCTTTAAACAAACTTGTGATTCGTTAAACTTAGATTGAAAATATCATCTTGTTTATCAATCGTATGATGGTGCTGCCAATATGAGGGGTAATTATAATGGACTTCAAAGTTTAATCAAAGAAATAAATCCTCCCGTTATTTATGTACGGTTTTGGATACACCGATTAGACTTGGTGATAACTGATGTAGTAAGTTCAGGAGTCAATGCAATGGATATGTTTGGAAATTCAGAAAAATTATATGATCTAATTAATTCAAGTAAAATTAGAGTTATGTATTACGAACAGTTTCAAAAAGAAAGGTATAAGAAGAAATAAATTCGTCGAATTAAACGTGTGACAACTACACGTTGGATGTCGTTTTCATATGCACTGTACATAGTTTTGAGTACATATTTGGCTGTATTAGACACTTTTGTCTTAAAAAAAGCTGATGAAATGAAGAATTCATTCAACTTCCACTCCTCGTTTACGTAAGAAGAAAAATGTCTGGTGAACTTTCAGATGATGAAGTTATTTTAGATCCAATTCAAAACATAAAAGTGAACACATATTTTTCTGCAATAGACATAGTACAAAGACAACTATCTGAACGTTTCAGTGATAAATCAATTGGTGTTCTTAAGGATCCATCACTTCTTACAAGTAAAGTATTTTATAAACTAAATAAAGATCCTAATTCTTTACCAAAAGATAGTTTCAAGTTCTTCTTAGAAATATATGGAAAGTTTGTCGATAAAAAATATTTATGTTCAGAGTACTCACAATTTGTTCCAATTTTCAATACTCTTATAACATCAGAAGCTTTACCAAACAACTTACATAGAAAATGTAAAGAAATATTTGGGAGTGAATCTGAACCAGAAATCGATGATGCAAGTGACGAAGATGATAATAATTCAGAAAATATTGTATCAAACATTAAAAACAATTCGGGAAGTTTACAATCAATTTTTCAAATATTTTTAAATAAAGGTTTAATATCTGTATTCCCAAATGTTTATACAATGTTAAAGATAGGATTGACTAAGTAACTAGTGTTAGTCCTGAAAGAGTGTTTTCCAAGCTGAAAATAGTGAAGAATCAACTTTGTTTTATTATGGGACAAGAGAGATTACAATGATTAATGAGAATAACTTGTGAAAAAGATATAATTATAAATTATCAAAATATCATTAACACCTTTGCATCTTAAAGTCCACATCTACTAAAAGCATTAGTATTATAGATTATAATATTTTTTTTTACCCCATATAATATCTATTATAATATTATTTATTACTTGCATTTGAAATACAATTTGTAATTATTATAATATTAATATATATATCATGATAATTAATTATTAAAATATTATACATTTGAAAGTGAAGTAGGTACCTCCTACATAAATAAATATTTTTGTGAACAATACTAGCCTAGTATGACTAAATACCTATTTATAATCAAACATTTTTTAATTCATTAAATGTATATTAATTTATAGTACCATAGTAATAATAATAATAAGTTGTAAAATTAATCATTTACATTTGAATTTCCTATTACTATCTATTTGTTTTCTCTCTCTGGCCCACGCGCAACATAGACAAAACGTATTTATGCAGATTCATTTTTTCTATGTTTTTAAAGTAATCTTAGAGTAAAATAACCCATGACAAAAAAGATAAAGAATAATATTTTATGGATTTTATGGATTTTAATACCCATTTGTCTAAATATTGTCTCAAAACAATTTAAACATAATTTCAATTTACAAAATGTTTTTGTTTATTTTGAAGGTCGAATAGCAATAAAATATAAAATCAATATCGTTCCCTCAAAAATATTATTCTCTATCTTTTTTGTTATGGTTGATTTTTTCAAAATGAATCTCGTCCACAAAATCTTAATTATTCTTATCCAACTACAGTATTTCATCAACAGAATAATGCTCCATATTTTCATCCTGGGTATTTAAATGCGTTTAATTCGTCTTCTCCAATCTCATACCAACACCAACAAGCATCTCAATCACAAAGTTCAATAGATACTCTACACCATAACATATATTCTGAACCAATTCCTACAAATCAATATTCTCAACTACAGCCTTCTTCTGAAAACTCACCACTTTATCAACCAAAGCCACAACAATTTCCTCCACATAATCCCCATGATGGTAACCAACAAATTTAAAATATGTTAATTAAGTGTATTTTCAAAAAGTGATATTTATATTTATTTTAAAAAGTTTATGAAAGTTAAACAGTTTTTTTTTGTTATTAACTATATTTGTAAGAATATTTATATTTTATATTCCTTTTACAATTTATAGTTTTTTTGTTTTATAAATAGTTAATACATTTTTTTTTGTACTTAGAAGTTAATAAAAAAAGAATACATCTTTTCATAACGTATCTGTACAAACCATATTTATATTTTAGTAATTGTAAGAAATTACAGGTAGGTATACAAAGTTCAGCGTATTAAATTTTTAGTGATATTAATATGCGTAATCAAGTTGATGCAATTTCGTCCATATAAAAAACACTTACAATTCTTTTTTTGAGATAATTTAACTTTAACTTTTAATAAATTTAAAATATGGTTTATACATTTCAGTTTATTTTATTTTACTATAAAAAATATATAAGCATTCCTACAGGGTTTTAATTTTTTTTTATACTTTTAGTAATAAAGGTAAAATAAATTGTTTATACTGTTTTTAGTTTTCAGTTTTCTCAAATAAACTATTACTTCTAATTATTTACTGATTGTTTATAAAATATTAATTATTAATATATTTGATGTGTATAAAATTAGGTAAGTACATTAGTACATATTTTAATCTATGATAATTTAAAAAAATATATTTTTTTCCTTATAGTAATTGTAAGTCTTTGCTCAACACATATTGGATTCCTCATATTAGTATGCTGCTTTGTTAAACTAGGACGAATTATTTCCAATAACTCATCGAAAGAAGTTAGCGACATTCGATAATATTCAAAAAACTTTTGAGGGAATTTTCGAATTGAAGTGTAAAAGTTTTTGAACAAATAATCCTTCTCTCTATTTTGATTGAGTGGATGTACCCAAAATTGTCTTCATCTAGTTCACCGGATGCTTCCGCAGCACAAATAATATTTAAAAGAGCACTCATAGTGAAACAAAATCGACCGTACTTGTCGTAAGCAGAAGTTTGACTGGTTCTATGTCAGCTGGTCATGATAACGTAGGTATAATATTAGTATTTAGTATTTTTAGATTTTCAATTAAAACATAAATTATATAAATCAATTGATGTATTATTTATATTATAAAAATAAATACATTTTTGATTTCGCATCCGGCAATTCCGCATCGTGTGGTCGAACACGGCTATTGCGGAATTTCCGCATTCATATTTTCCAACGCGGAAAAAACGCATCGTGTGGCCCGAGCCTTAGACGATTACCACTGCCACCTCTACGAACCACGATTAAAGATAATATTATACTGGTTAGTGGTTACACATCTAGTCAGAATAAAATGGCCTTCTTTGATTAGATAGTTACAAAAAGGTATGTAGAACTAATAACTTAGGTAGCGCCTCTGGTGGAAAAATTTCAAACATATTATCATTTATTTATTCAGCCAAAACAATTACGAATTAAATAATTACAATAAAATAAATTAATAATAGCTGATACAGTGATACGAATACCATCTGAGCTATAAGCTCGTATCTGGTATACGAAGTTCAACGATATTACAATTCGTTAAAAGTAAAATACTTATACAAATAAAAATATGATATAATTAAATAGTGTTATCTATGATCGTGATAATATTGAATATACAACATAGTTGAGTTTAAGATATTAGATAATTCTATCTTAAACTATGATAAACAGCAACCAATAGCTATCGTAATTTCACTATAGAAGCGGTAAACATTAGTACTAGGGGAAACCTGGGTAAGACGAGCACTAGAGGTAAGATGGGACATCGTTGTATCTCGGAAACTATTGAGTTTTTGAAAAAAATGTTTTAACAAAAAATGTAGTACGTTTTTCACACTATAATAATATTATTTGATATCAAGAAATAATTTATGCGACACGGTGTTATTTATGGCTTTGAGTATAACGACAATATGCGATGTAATATTTTGCGAACATCAAAATAATGAATAATAGCTATTAAATAATTGTTTATTCTTAATTACTCTGGTATGACTTTTAATGGCTAGTCTTGTTAGGTTTAGATTAATGCGACTTTGGTAGAATGTACCTACCCTTGTTTTAAGAATAATAGACAAGTTAAATTAAAATATTACTATTTGGGGTAAGATGGGAAAAATACAATGGGGCAAGATGTCCCATGATATTATTTTTTTTTTAAAGTTTTGAATTCGGCTTTTTGTTTATTCTGTTGTATGAATATACCTAGTATACTAAAGTAAATGTTTTATAAGCAAATATATTTATAGGTATTATCATTTAGACATAAGATACGAAACTTAATTCTATAACTATCATTTTCCCTCGCATTTTCCTGATAAATGTTAATGTGCATTAATTGTGTGTGTGTTAAATGTATTTATACAATAAATAAAAACAAAGATTTTAAGCTTGAATAACATTTAATTACCTATATGATATTAAATTAATTATGTTTATTATGAATAAGGACCTATCTTACCTCGGCCATGGTCCATGATGGGACAAAAATCAACTTTCATGTTTATTCAAAATGTATGTATAATTAATAATAATATAACAAAACTGTTTAGAAATGTAGTAACTACATATAATTTGACATAATAAAGGGTCTTCGTTTTTTCAATAAAATAAAGTATTAACCCTCTTATATACAATTAAAGTTGGATGTCCCATCTTACCCAGGTTTCCCCTACATGTATTTGGGGCCACAGATAAATTCGAATTATTTTACATATCAGTTGTGTACCCAGTATCATATTTAATCATGCTACGAACGATGGATACAACATCAATAGCGAGACGAACAGTAACCCCTCGTCCCGTCGTCCGCGCACGCGCACGTCGGGAAGGTAGAAAAGGCCAAGTATTGTATTGTCGATAGCCGAAATACTAGTTTTACAACAATAAAAATAAACCAGTTTTTTGCCGTGCGTTAATGGATAGTGGATCGCCACATTCCTTTATCACACAGCTCATGGGCTATGCCCAGTAAAATTAGACGAAAATTAGGCTCCGGTACGGAAAAATTCTCATAAAGCTGAATTTTGCCATACACCTTTATAACGTCGTCATAAACAATGTGTTATAAGTTTACTTCGAAATTATAGCGAGTAAAAGGCTATTCTAAGTCAAAGGTCAAAGGTCACAAAATTATTTTTTTGAATATCTCGCTTTCCATTGGTCGTACGATAAGAAGTTTCAGACAAAAATTGTAGAGGAGAAAATTATCTAAAAGATGGTTTTATTTTTTTAAATATATATGTAATAGAACTTGTTGTGTTCACCGTTAACAAAATTACGAGTGTATGACGTTATTAAAAATTCTTTCGTTTTATGTGTGATGTAACATATTTTAGAGTAGGTACTGGACCCGGATGCCGGCCGGCTAGTTGGTTGTTTGTGATAGGCATAGCGTGTATATATATATATTTTTGATTTAAAGACCGGTTATTATGTTATAAAAGCATCTTAGTCCCCTACTTTTTTTAACAACATCTGCCGAACCAGCTGCACATACCTACGCCGCACCGGCCTGCTGCACGTACGCCATCGATCATTGTAGTATTGTACGACATTTAGTTATGTTTGGACCATACTAACGTCGTCCGCTTCTGTGTAAATATACATCGTATTTTAGTATTATTTTGGTGAGTGTTGCACACATTTTTTTCACGATTCGTACGTTTATAATAAAACCGGGTGTTTTTAATTGAGTTAAGTTAAGCTGATGGAAAATATTTAAAAATGTTTAAAAAGGTAATAGGTATCCTAATTTTAAACTAAATTAAATTAAAAGATGTATGTAATATGTAAATTAACTTATTAACTTACGTTAGGTTTTTATTTTTTTTTTAATCTATAAAAACCAATATTATGATTTAAAAAAATAAACAGTAAATGTTTACGCCCAGGCTTGTAATTATAATATTACACTGCCTACTCAAAGGCATGGAATATTGTTTTATTTGTGAAAAACACGGACTAAGGTATAATGGACTGGAAACCATCAGCTTATAAGTGGCCACGAATGTACACGAGGTAAGTGCGGAGGGTCGCATTACGGACGTAGCCTATTCGGTTCCTGTCTTACAAAAAGGTCAATTCCCAACGGTCTCCCGTCAAAGAAGGTCTTACAAACAGGTAAATTCCTAGACGGCTCCGGTTTTTTACAATACAAATTTCTTCCCACTTCATACAGACTTTTGACTTAGGACTGTCTCAAAAGAGGTTTAGTTAAAAATTTGTTGTTGTTTTCCCTTTGAGTGCCAAATTAATTTTGACCAGTGGCATCTGCCAGACCAAGTTATTTCTGCATTTTTATTTTTATTTTTTTATATTTTATTATTTTTTTTCGTTGAATATTATGACTAAAAAAAAAAAAAAATGTTTGGACTTAAGTTTCCAAAGTTATTGTACTTTTAGAACTAAGCGTACAGTGGTTTCTAAAATGTTAATGAATGCGATAGTTAGCGGTGTTAACGATTGAGCATTTGCTTATGGTAACACAACTTTTATTTTTTATGCAGTACATAATAATAATAGTAATATTATAAAAATAAAAGATTCGTCTTTGAATTTGCAATCTATTGGTATACATTAAAGTATTGATAACGGCAGTAAATGATTTTAACAAGTAAAGACGCATATATGCGTCCATGGCACTTGACGGTTGTTGTATGGTGAACGTATATATGCGTCTATGGCACTCAAAGGTTTAAGGTTATATTTTAAGTAAATTATAAAAATTATATAAAACATTATATATTGTGAATTAAATGCTATTAAAATAATATTACACTAGCGATAAAAATAGAAAAATCAAACAAATGTATGTAGGACGTACATGTAAAAACTAAAAATATGACATTTTTGGGTACATTTTTTATACAATCCATTCGTTTTATTTAATTCTATGAAATTTCGTCAATGATTCCTTTGAGACGCTGTTTTTTTTCGATTTAGGTGTATTTATAATTTACAATTTATATATTTATTTTTTTCAATTTCAATTTGAATTATACAACGGTATACAGTATAACTATCAGTTAATCGGTATATCGATGTATCGACCTCAAATCGGTAACCGGTATTATTGTCAGCCGTTTGGGAATTTACCTGTTGGCTGTTTGTAATACTATTTTCGACGGGTGCCGTTCGGGAATAACCAAACAATGGACGGGAGCCGTTTGGGATGCGCCAGAGTTTACAACGTTATCTGTACAAAACACAGACTCAGATACAAAATGTGAAGCCAAATAAAACCACCGTTAGCGCTGAAAACCTTTTGGTGGCTGTCCTCCGACCCCCGCCGACCATGTAGCATGTAGTTTCCAGCCCATGACACCGGTCTAATCCGTGGTAGAAACCATAGACCTTTTACTACTATATAGAACATCTAGGTGGGTTGCGGGTGGGTGGTGCGGTCTTTCAAAGCGTGCCAGCAGTGATACCATCCTTGCGACTAAAAACATTGTTATTAACATTTACCATATAATATACAACTTATAATATACAAGCCATATTCTTATAATTAACTAGACGTAGTATAAAATATGTATAGTGTTTATTACTATATTGTATAATTGTATACAGTTACTAGATAGTACGCGATTATTACGGTGAATTAAAAAATTGTTGTATAATACCATAGTTTTTGTGCGCATGTCCGGTGTAGGTACCTTCTACTTTGATCAGCGCTCTCGCCTCTCACGCATGGACGCCGCCGCGGTGAAACTATACAACGCTATGTTCCGTCTATCTCCGTATACGGTTTATAGGTTATAGTAAAAAGTCGCATCGGTCGGTGAAACTGTTAACGTTGAGTGTGGATTAAAAACTTTAAATAAAACGTAACTAGTGATATATACGATGGCTGCATTGCATTTTAAAAAACAGTGTTGATTCGGTGATGGTTCATGTGCTGTGCCGAAACAAGTATGCAGTATGCGACAAGGAGAAAATTGCCGCATTTCAAAGACCAACGAGATGAAAACGCCGCAGATCCATCATACGCATCCTTCTCCGCAAAAAAAAAAACAAAAGTGGGCAAGGTAAACAAAATAATTAACTCAAGGTAAGTTAAAAGAATACAAGATCGATAAGTTAGAAATTAATAATAATCAAATTATAAATTTAACTTGATATATATGTTAAAAGTTAATCGACTTTTTTATATTAGTATTTGTAACAGATAAGAGTGACTCCATTCTTTCTAATTTTCTAAATTCTAATATGCAATTTTATTGAACTTTTATCATAATGTACAGTGTAAATATGTACCTAATTTACATGATTATTAAATATTCAAAATATACCTATACAGCTCAATTAATAACTTAATAAATATTATTATTTTTATATCAAATAGCATATTAAAGTCATAATATAAAATTATGCCTATCTAATTTACTAAAATATATCTATACACAAAATAAATTATGTTATCAAGAAAAATAGGTAACAGAAATGATCGTGTAATAATTAAGTATCGGTTATTTTTATTTATATTTTATGAGTAGGCCATACCCGAGTGCGTTGCCTTTGTCTAACAAACGTATAACATAGCAAATTGTAACGTTCTAAATAATTCATTTAAGAGGACACTACATCTATATTTGTTGTCTCCGTCACACGTAGGTAACATACCAAATGTACGCTCAGCAAATCACATTTAGCTCACTTAGTTTACAAATTTGGGAGAATCGACCTACTATGAAACTTGATGGTAAGAACATTATTTGTATTGGTATGTGGGATACTTCAATTTTTTAGCAAGTTTTATGAATATAATATGGCGTAAATTAAAAATGCTCATAACTCACTTAAAACCACTGTTCAAAATTGATATATAAAAATCCCTACGTCATTGACTAGATAAAATTCTTATATCTAAAGTTGATAATAGGTCAATTAACTCTAAAATTAAACACAAAAGAGTTAAATTAGTTATTCAGAACGTACAATTTGCAATGCAATGCAGCTGTAAGACGGAGACAACGCATTCGGGTATAGCGTCCTCTTAATATTAATAGTTACGTACGTATACACCATAAAAACAATACAAATTTCAAAACAATTTTAACATGATGAATTATTTTTAAATCAGCTGAGAAAAGCTTAGTTATTTCAACAGTCCATTGAACTAATCAAGTTCATATTTTAATTAGAAAACTAGTTAGTTACGTTTAAAAGTTTTAAAAAATTAACTTTTTAACTTACCATTAACTTTTAAACTAGTTAATTGCAACCTTTGTAAAAAAAAGGACAAAAGCATTCTTGAAATGAAACGCAGTGCTTATTTTGCAGTAAGTGAGAGAGGAGCTGAAGAAGAAACAGTGATAAAGGAGCATCAAGCATAAAGAACGAACAATTACTAGGTTAGTACACTTATCTTTTAAAAGTAATGTTATTTATACAGCCAAGTTACGTGATGACAACTAGGGAAAGGGTTAATTTTGAATACGATTTTGTAGCTGCTGAGGCTATATACCCAGGTGATAGTTTATTTTATATTTCATTAAATTATATTTCACTACTTCTGTCTATTCGATTTCATGTCAAAAATATTTACCGTGAATTATTAAAAGTTAAAAAAGTATATCATTCGATAATAACTAAATATGGAAATACTGTTAAAAAAATAAACACAATAATCTGTAATTTAGTTTTGGGTTGTCAGAAATAAAGTACGCTAGCATTGAATACTCAAATTAACTTTTTTCAACTTAATAAAAAGTTAACAAAACGTGTGTATTAACTTTTAACTTAACTGACTTAAAAAAAATCATAAGATTGCCCAACCTTGATAATATAGGATGCTTAATTGGAACATCTAAAAAGGAAAAAAGGCCAACTAGGACGACGATAATAAAACGCAGAAACTGACGTAACATACACCATAACAACCTTAATTTTGATACTTATTTATTTGATATATTTTATGCATTGATAATTTATTATTCTTTATTATAACTGATTTTTTTGTTGATTTTTTTATAATTTTTATTCTTAATTTTTTGAAATAGTCTAACAACTTAAATATTTATTATTATTTACGAACCTTAATTAATCACATTGAATTATTTAAGTACTTTATACTGAACTTGAACGTAAACCGAGAATTGCTGCGTAATTCTGTAACGTCACCAGCAATAACATTCGTTGTCGTATGATCCGCTACCTGGAACTGTCATCTCTAGAGCCACTGTAAAAGATTATTAAAGAATTGACGCTTGAAAAGTCAGGGGCTATGTTTACCAAACTCGAAGCATGCAAGAAGCTTCAACGCACACACGCATAAACATGTAAAATTTTGTGAATTGAAAATGTATAAAACGCCGGGCCAGACAGCCAACATTGTTCGACCTTCCATGTACGGATGCCGGGTAAACTGTAGACACAACAGCCACAGCAAAGTTGCCTCTGCTATATTTTTTTTATATAAACTAAGTTTATACATTAAATACAAAAAAGCACCAAAATTAAAATATTTAAAAGTCATGGCGAATAAACCTAAAGCTCAAAAACTAACCTAACGGACTAAATAACAAACGTAAAATTTTATATTTATTAATTTTATATTATTTTATGTGTTTATAATATTTTATTTTTCGTTATTATTAATTTAAACTACGGTTTTTATTGGTGTTTTTAAATTTTCATTCGTACTTTTTGATACAGTCTTATAACTTAAATATTTATAATTATTTAAGAACCTTAATTAATCACATTAAATAATTTAAGTAATTTATACTGAACTGGAATGTAACCCGAGAATTGCTGCGTAATTCTGTAACGTCACCAACAATAACATTCGTTGTCGTATGATCCGCTGCCTGGAACTGCCTTCTCTAGAGCCACTCCTAATAGATAACTAAAGGCTGGACGCATGACAAGTCAGGAGCCACCGTCGCCAAAGTTGATTAATGCGAGGTGATTCTACGCACACACGCATACACAAGTAACATTTTGTGAATATGACATGTACAAAACGCCGGACTAGGCGGCCACAATCTTTCGACACTAAATGTTAGGACCACTGTTATATCGTAGAAGCCAAACTACTTGCTAACCGTGTAACTTTGCTAGCGCAGCAGCACGCTGCTAATTATCTTTTAAAAAATAAATAAAAAATAGGTTTCAAAATTAAAGTACTTAATTATGAATGCAAATTAATTTAAAACGCAGAAACTGACGTAACATACACCATAACAACCTTAATTTTGATACTTATTTATTTGATATATTTTATGCATTGATAATTTATCATTTTTTATTATAACTGATTTTTTTGTTGATTTTTTTATAATTTTTATTCTTACTTTTTTGAAATAGTCTAACAACTTAAATATTTATTATTATTTACGAACCTTAATTAATCACATTGAATTATTTAAGTACTTTATACTGAACTTGAACGTAACCCGAGAATTGCTGCGTAATTCTGTAACGTCACCAGCAATAACATTCATTGTCGTATGATCCGCTATCTGGAACTGTCATCTCTAGAGCCACTGTAAAAGATTATTAAAGAATTGACGCTTGAAAAGTCAGGGGCTATGTTTACCAAACTCGAAGCATGCAAGAAGCTTCAACGCACACACGCATAAACATGTAAAATTTTGTGAATTGAAAATGTATAAAACGCCGGGCCAGACAGCCAACATTGTTCGACCTTCCATGTACGGATGCCGGGTAAACTGTAGACACAACAGCCACAGCAAAGTTGCCTCTGCTATATTTTTTTTATATAAACTAAGTTTATACATTAAATACAAAAAAGCACCAAAATTAAAATATTTAAAAGTCATGGCGAATAAACCTAAAGCTCAAAAACTAACCTAACGGACTAAATAACAAACGTAAAATTTTATATTTATTAATTTTATATTATTTTATGTGTTTATAATATTTTATTTTTCGTTATTATTAATTTAAACTACGGTTTTTATTGGTGTTTTTAAATTTTCATTCGTACTTTTTGATACAGTCTTATAACTTAAATATTTATAATTATTTAAGAACCTTAATTAATCACATTAAATAATTTAAGTAATTTATACTGAACTGGAATGTAACCCGAGAATTGCTGCGTAATTCTGTAACGTCACCAACAATAACATTCGTTGTCGTATGATCCGCTGCCTGGAACTGCCTTCTCTAGAGCCACTCCTAATAGATAACTAAAGGCTGGACGCATGACAAGTCAGGAGCCACCGTCGCCAAAGTTGATTAATGCGAGGTGATTCTACGCACACACGCATACACAAGTAACATTTTGTGAATATGACATGTACAAAACGCCGGACTAGGCGGCCACAATCTTTCGACACTAAATGTTAGGACCACTGTTATATCGTAGAAGCCAAACTACTTGCTAACCGTGTAACTTTGCTAGCGCAGCAGCACGCTGCTAATTATCTTTTAAAAAATAAATAAAAAATAGGTTTCAAAATTAAAGTACTTAATTATGAATGCAAATTAATTTAAAACGCAGAAACTGACGTAACATACACCATAACAACCTTAATTTTGATACTTATTTATTTGATATATTTTATGCATTGATAATTTATCATTTTTTATTATAACTGATTTTTTTGTTGATTTTTTTATAATTTTTATTCTTACTTTTTTGAAATAGTCTAACAACTTAAATATTTATTATTATTTACGAACCTTAATTAATCACATTGAATTATTTAAGTACTTTATACTGAACTTGAACGTAACCCGAGAATTGCTGCGTAATTCTGTAACGTCACCAGCAATAACATTCATTGTCGTATGATCCGCTATCTGGAACTGTCATCTCTAGAGCCACTGTAAAAGATTATTAAAGAATGGACGCTTGAAAAGTCAGGGGCTATGTTTACCAAACTCGAAGCATGCAAGAAGCTTCAACGCACACACGCATAAACATGTAAAATTTTGTGAATTGAAAATGTACAAACGCCGGGCCAGACAGCCAACATTGTTCGACCTTCCATGTACGGATGCCGGGTAAACTGTAGACACAACAGTCACAGCACAGTTTCCTCTGCTATTATTTTTCATATAAACTAAGTTTATACATTAAATACAAAAAAGCACCAAAATTAAAATATTTAAAAGTCATGGCGAATAAACCTAAAGCTCAAAAACTAACCTAACGGACTAAATAACAAACGTAAATTTTTATATTTATTAATTTTATTTTATTTTATATGTCGATAATATATTATTTTTCGTTATTATTATTTATTTGATATATTTTATGCATTGATAATTTATCATTTTTTATTATAACTGATTTTTTTGTTGACTTTTTTTAAATTTTTATTCTTACTTTTTTGAAATAGTCTTACAACTTAAATATTTATTATTATTTACGAACCTTAAATAATCTCATTGAATTATTTAAGTACTTTATAGACCTACGGTTTTTATTGGTGTTTTTAAATTTTCGTTCGTACTTTTTGATACAGTCTTATAACTTAAATATTTATAATTATTTAAGAACCTTAATTAATCACATTAAATAATTTAAGTAATTTATACTGAACTGGAATGTAACCCGATAATTGCTGCGTAATTCTGTAACGTCACCAACAATAACATTCGTTGTCGTATGATCCGCTACCTGGAACTGCTATCTCTAGAGCCACTGCTTATAGAATATTAGAGACTGGACGCTTGAAAAGTCAGGGGCTATATTTACCAAACTCGAAGCATGCAAGCGGCTTCAACGCACACACGCATAAACATGTAAAATTTTGTGTTTTGAACATGTACAAACGCTGGGCCAGTCAGCCCACATTTTTCGACCAGCCATGCACGGATGCCGGGTAAACTGTAGACACAACAGCCACAGCAAAGTTGCCTCTGCTATATTTTTTTTATATAAACTAAGTTTATACATTAAATACAAAAAAGCTCCAAAATTAAAATATTTAAAAGTCATGGCGAATAAACTTAAAGCTCAAAAACTAACCTAACGGACAAAATAACAAACGTAAATTTTTATATTTATTAATTTTATTTTATTTTATGTGTTGATAATATTATATTACTTTTTGTTATTATTAATTATAACTACGGTTTTTATTGGTCTTTTTAAATTTTCATTCGTTCTTTATGATACAGTCTTATAACTTAAATATTTATAATTATTTACGAACCTTAATTAATCACATTGAATTATTTAAGTACTTTATACTGAACTTGAACGTAACCCGAGAATCACTGCGTAATTCTGTAACGTCACCAACAATAACATTCGTTGTCGTATGATCCGCTGCCTGGAACTGCCTTCTCTAGAGCCACTCCTAATAGATAACTAAAGGCTGGACGCATGACAAGTCAGGAGCCACCGTCGCCAAAGTTGATTAATGCGAGGTGATTCTACGCACACACGCATACACAAGTAACATTTTGTGAATATGACATGTACAAAACGCCGGACTAGGCGGCCACAATCTTTCGACACTAAATGTTAGGACCACTGTTATATCGTAGAAGCCAAACTACTTGCCAACTGTGTAACTTTGCTAACGCAGCAGCACGCTGCTAATTATCTTTTAAAAAGTAAATAAAAAATAGGTTTCAAAATTAAAGTACTTAAATATGAATGCAAATTAATTTAAAACGCAGAAACTGACGTAACATACACCATAACAACCTTAATTTTAATACTTATTTATTTGATATATTTTATGCATTGATAATTTATCATTTTTTATTATAACTGATTTTATTGTTGATTTTTTGAAATTTTTATTTTTACTTTTTTGAAATAGTCTAACAACTTAAATATTTATTATTATTTACGAACCTTAATTAATCACATTGAATTATTTAAGTACTTTATACTGAACTTGAACGTAAACCGAGAATTGCTGCGTAATTCTGTAACGTCACCAGCAATAACATTCATTGTCGTATGATCCGCTATCTGGAACTGTCATCTCTAGAGCCACTGTAAAAGATTATTAAAGAATTGACGCTTGAAAAGTCAGGGGCTATGTTTACCAAACTCGAAGCATGCAAGAAGCTTCAACGCACACACGCATAAACATGTAAAATTTTGTGAATTGAAAATGTATAAAACGCCGGGCCAGACAGCCAACATTGTTCGACCTTCCATGTACGGATGCCGGGTAAACTGTAGACACAACAGCCACAGCAAAGTTGCCTCTGCTATATTTTTTTTATATAAACTAAGTTTATACATTGAATACAAAAAAGCACCAAAATTAAAATATTTAAAAGTCATGGCGAATAAACCTAAAGCTCAAAAACTAACCTAACGGACTAAATAACAAACGTAAAATTTTATATTTATTTATTTTATATTATTTTATGTGTTTATAATATTTTATTTTTCGTTATTATTAATTTAAACTACGGTTTTTATTGGTGTTTTTAAATTTTCATTCGTACTTTTTGATACAGTCTTATAACTTAAATATTTATAATTATTTAAGAACCTTAATTAATCACATTAAATAATTTAAGTAATTTATACTGAACTGGAATGTAACCCGAGAATTGCTGCGTAATTCTGTAACGTCACCAACAATAACATTCGTTGTCGTATGATCCGCTGCCTGGAACTGCCTTCTCTAGAGCCACTCCTAATAGATAACTAAAGGCTGGACGCATGACAAGTCAGGAGCCACCGTCGCCAAAGTTGATTAATGCGAGGTGATTCTACGCACACACGCATACACAAGTAACATTTTGTGAATATGACATGTACAAAACGCCGGACTAGGCGGCCACAATCTTTCGACACTAAATGTTAGGACCACTGTTATATCGTAGAAGCCAAACTACTTGCTAACCGTGTAACTTTGCTAGCGCAGCAGCACGCTGCTAATTATCTTTTAAAAAATAAATAAAAAATAGGTTTCAAAATTAAAGTACTTAATTATGAATGCAAATTAATTTAAAACGCAGAAACTGACGTAACATACACCATAACAACCTTAATTTTAATACTTATTTATTTGATATATTTTATGCATTGATAATTTATCATTTTTTATTATAACTGATTTTATTGTTGATTTTTTGAAATTTTTATTTTTACTTTTTTGAAATAGTCTAACAACTTAAATATTTATTATTATTTACGAACCTTAATTAATCACATTGAATTATTTAAGTACTTTATACTGAACTTGAACGTAAACCGAGAATTGCTGCGTAATTCTGTAACGTCACCAGCAATAACATTCATTGTCGTATGATCCGCTATCTGGAACTGTCATCTCTAGAGCCACTGTAAAAGATTATTAAAGAATGGACGCTTGAAAAGTCAGGGGCTATGTTTACCAAACTCGAAGCATGCAAGAAGCTTCAACGCACACACGCATAAACATGTAAAATTTTGTGAATTGAAAATGTACAAACGCCGGGCCAGACAGCCAACATTGTTCGACCTTCCATGTACGGATGCCGGGTAAACTGTAGACACAACAGTCACAGCACAGTTTCCTCTGCTTTTATTTTTCATATAAACTAAGTTTATACATTAAATACAAAAAAGCACCAAAATTAAAATATTTAAAAGTCATGGCGAATAAACCTAAAGCTCAAAAACTAACCTAACGGACTTTAGGTTATAACAAACGTAAATTTTTATATTTATTAATTTTATTTTATTTTATATGTCGATAATATATTATTTTTCGTTATTATTATTTATTTGATATATTTTATGCATTGATAATTTATCATTTTTTATTATAACTGATTTTTTTGTTGACTTTTTTTAAATTTTTATTCTTACTTTTTTGAAATAGTCTTACAACTTAAATATTTATTATTATTTACGAACCTTAAATAATCTCATTGAATTATTTAAGTACTTTATAGACCTAAGGTTTTTATTGGTGTTTTTAAATTTTCGTTCGTACTTTTTGATACAGTCTTATAACTTAAATATTTATAGTTATTTAAGAACCTTAAATAATCACATTAAATAATTTAAGTAATTTATACTGAACTGGAATGTAATCCGATAATTGCTGCGTAATTCTGTAACGTCACCAACAATAACATTCGTTTTCGTATGATCCGCTACCTGGAACTGCTATCTCTAGAGCCACTGCTTATAGAATATTAGAGACTGGTCGCTTGAAAAGTCAGGGGCTATATTTACCAAACTCGAAGCATGCAAGCGGCTTCAACGCACACACGCATAAACATGTAAAATTTTGTGTTTTGAACATGTACAAACGCTGGGCCAGTCAGCCCACATTTTTCGACCAGCCATGCACGGATGCCGGGTAAACTGTAGACACAACAGCCACAGCAAAGTTGCCTCTGCTATATTTTTTTTATATAAACTAAGTTTATACATTAAATACAAAAAAGCTCCAAAATTAAAATATTTAAAAGTCATGGCGAATAAACTTAAAGCTCAAAAACTACCCTAACGGACAAAATAACAAACGTAAATTTTTATATTTATTAATTTTATTTTATTTTATGTGTTGATAATATTATATTACTTTTTGTTATTATTAATTATAACTACGGTTTTTATTGGTCTTTTTAAATTTTCATTCGTTCTTTTTGATATAGTCTTATAACTTAAATATTTATAATTATTTACGAACCTTAATTAATCACATTGAATTATTTAAGTACTTTATACTGAACTTGAACGTAAACCGATAATTGCTGCGTAATTCTGTAACGTCACCAACAATAACATTCGTTGTCGTATCATCCGCTACCTGGAATTGCCATCACTAGAGCCACTGCTTATAGAATATTAGAGACTGGACGCTTGAAAAGTCAGGTGCTATATTTACCAAACTCGAAGCATGCAAGCGGCTTCAACGCACACACGCATAAACATGTAAAATTTTGTGTTTTGAACATGTACAAACGCTGGGCCAGTCAGCCCACATTTTTCGACCAGCCATGCACGGATGCCGGGTAAACTGTAGACACAACAGCCACAGCAAAGTTGCCTCTGCTATATTTTTTTTATATAAACTTAATTTATAAATTAAATACAAAGAAGCTCCAAAATTAAAATATTTAAAAATCATAGCGAATAAACTTAAAGCTCAAAAACTAACCTAACGGACAAAATAACAAACGTAAAATTTTATATTTATTAATTTTATATTATTTTATGTGTTTATAATATATTATTGTTCGTTATTATTAATTTAAACTATGGTTTTTATTGGTGTTTTTAAATTTTCATTCGTACTTTTTGATACAGTCTTATAACTTAAATATCTATTATTATTTACGAACCTTAATTAATCACATTGAATTATTTAAGCAAATTATACTGAACTGGAATGTAACCCGAGAATTGCTGCGTAATTCTGTAACGTCACCAACAATAACATTCGTTGTCGTATGATCCGCTACCTGGAACTGCCATCTCTAGAGCCACTGCTTATAGATTATTAAAGACTGGACGCTTGAAAAGTCAGGAGCCACCGTCGCCAAAGTTGATTAATGCGTGGTGATTTTACGCACACGTGCATACACAAGTAACCTTTTGTGTATATGACATGTACAAAACGCGGGACTAGGCGGCCACAATCTTTCGACACTAAATGTTAGGACCACTGTTATATCGTAGAAGCCAAAATACTTGCTAACCGTGTAACTTTGCTAGCGCAGCAGTACGCTGCTAATTATCTTTTAAAAAATAAATAAAAAATCGGTTTCAAAATTAAAGTACTTAACTATGAATGCAAATTAATTTAAAACGCAGAAACTGACGTAACATACACCATAACAACCTTAATTTTGATACTTATTTATTTGATATATTTTATGCATTGATAATTTATCATTTTTTATTATAACTGATTTTTTTGTTGATTTTTTTATAATTTTTATTCTTACTTTTTTGAAATAGTCTAACAACTTAAATATTTATTATTATTTACGAACCTTAATTA
Source organism: Metopolophium dirhodum (assembly GCF_019925205.1). NCBI lineage: Eukaryota > Metazoa > Arthropoda > Insecta > Hemiptera > Aphididae > Metopolophium > Metopolophium dirhodum. The sequence continues at coordinate 35,715,166 of NC_083567.1, read as the reverse complement.
ATCACATTGAATTATTTAAGTACTTTATACTGAACTTGAACGTAACCCGAGAATTGCTGCGTAATTCTGTAACGTCACCAGCAATAACATTCATTGTCGTATGATCCGCTATCTGGAACTGTCATCTCTAGAGCCACTGTAAAAGATTATTAAAGAATGGACGCTTGAAAAGTCAGGGGCTATGTTTACCAAACTCGAAGCATGCAAGAAGCTTCAACGCACACACGCATAAACATGTAAAATTTTGTGAATTGAAAATGTACAAACGCCGGGCCAGACAGCCAACATTGTTCGACCTTCCATGTACGGATGCCGGGTAAACTGTAGACACAACAGTCACAGCACAGTTTCCTCTGCTATTATTTTTTATATAAACTAAGTTTATACATTAAATACAAAAAAGCACCAAAATTAAAATATTTAAAAGTCATGGCGAATAAACCTAAAGCTCAAAAACTAACCTAACGGACTAAATAACAAACGTAAATTTTTATATTTATTAATTTTATTTTATTTTATGTGTTGATAATATATTATTTTTCGTTATTATTATTTATTTGATATATTTTAGGCATTGATAATTTATCATTTTTTATTATAACTGATTTTTTTGTTGATTTTTTTTAAATTTTTATTCTTACTTTTTTGAAATAGTCTTACAACTTAAATATTTATTATTATTTACGAACCTTAAATAATCTCATTGAATTATTTAAGTACTTTATAGACCTACGGTTTTTATTGGTGTTTTTAAATTTTCATTCGTACTTTTTGATACAGTCTTATAACTTAAATATTTATAATTATTTAAGAACCTTAATTAATCACGTTAAATAATAAAAGTAATTTAACTGAACTGGAATGTAACCCGAGAATTGCCGCGTATTTCTGTAACGTCACCAACAATAACATTCGTTGTCGTATGATCCGCTACATGGAACTGCCATCTCTATAGCCACTGCTTATAGATTATTAAAGACTGGACGCTTGAAAAGTAAGGGGCTATGTTTACCAAACTCGAAGCATGCAAGAAGCTTCAACGCACACACGCATAAACATGTAAAATTTTGTGAATTGAAAATGTACAAACGCCGGGCCAGACTGCCAACATTTTTCGACCAGCCATGTACGGATGCCGGGTAAACTGTAGACACAACAGCCACAGCCAAGTGGCCTCTGCTATATTTTTTTTATATAAACTTAATTTATAAATTAAATACAAAGAAGCTCCAAAATTAAAATATTTAAAAATCATGGCGAATAAACTTAAAGCTCAAAAACTAACCTAACGGACAAAATAACAAACGTAAAATTTTATATTTATTAATTTTATATTATTTTATGTGTTTATAATATATTATTGTTCGTTATTATTAATTTAAACTATGGTTTTTATTGGTGTTTTTAAATTTTCATTCGTACTTTTTGATACAGTCTTATAACTTAAATATTTATAATTATTTAAGAAACTCGAAGCATGCAAGGGGCTTCAACGCACACACGCATAAACATGTAAAATTTTGTGTTTTGAACATGTACAAAACACCGGACTTGGGGGCCACAGTCTTTCGACCCTAAATGTTAAGACCACTGGTATACTGTAGCAGCCAAACTACTTGCTAACTGTGTAACTTTGCTAGCGCAGCAGCAGGTTGCTAATTATCTTTTAAAAAATAAATGATTAATTAAATAAAAAATAGGTTGCAAAATTAAAGTATTTAAATATGAATGCAAATCAATTAAAAACGCAGAAACTGACGTAACATACTATAAAAACCTTAATTTTAATACTTATTTATTTGATTATATTTTATGCATTGATCATTTTTCATTTTTTATTATAACTGTTTTTTTTTTCGTTGATTTTTTTAAAATTTTTATTCTGACTTCTTTGAAACGCTTGATCGGACTAGGCGGCCATAATATTTTGACCCTTAATCTTAAGATCCCGCGTATATTGTTGACAGCTACACTACTCGGTACATGGGCGACTCTGCTTGCTTCCACGCACACAACAGGCATAAACAATTTTTAAACATAATTTTTTAATCTTTGTTAATAAATTTAAACTCTGAAACTAACCTAACATATAACATAACTAACTTAAATTTTTTTATTATTTTATTTTATGTGTGGATAATTTATTATTTTTCATTTTTATTAATTACTAACTGATCTACCCTTAATATTATAACTTATATGGATATGCTCAAGGACTCCAGAATGCATTGTTTATATACAGGATGTCCCACTGAGATCTGACAAATGAAATAACTTCTGTTCTAATTAATATTTTTAAAAAAATTCTTTTAAATATAATTCATAGACTATTGCGATACATTTTTAGTAGGTATACATTTTTTATTTTTTAATACTGAAAATAAAAAACTTAAAAACTGATAAAAAAATTTTCCAAAATATCCAAAATAGCCAATTTGTAAATCTGATTTTCGGAAATGTTATATCGTAAAAACATTTATTTAAGTCAAGTTGCTGATTTTTTACCATTTTTTTAAATATCAATATTCTTGTTAAGTAACAATTTCTTGTTAAGTAAGTTGTCTAGAAACATTATAATTTCAAAAAATATAAATCATTTTGAAATTATGTTACAATATGTTCATATAAAATAATTTCAAAATGATTTATATTTTTTGAAATTATAATGTCTAACATAAACTAGATCGTATATTACTTAACAAGAATATTGATATTTAAAAAAATGGTAAAAAATCAGCCACTTGACTTAAATAAATGTTTTTACGATATAAATTTTTCTGAATATTAGATTTACAAATTGGCTATTTTGGATATTTTGGAAATTTTTTTATCAGTTTTTAAGTTTTTTATTTTCAGTATTAAAAAATAAAAAATTTATACTAAAAATGTAGCGCAATAGTCTATGAATTATATTTAAAAGAAATTTTTTAAAAATATTAATTAGAACAAAAGTTATTTCATTTGTCAGATCTCAGTGGGACACCCTGTATTATAACTGATCCCGTTCGCTTCGTTGCTCGTTAAAATACGTACTGACTCTATATGATTCAAACTTTGTTCAATTTGTTTATTTTATTTTCGTTGTTTGATGTTGAAAACTTAAAACTTTTCTTCGATCATCTTGAATATAAAATTACCCGATTGACACGCGTATGTTTTGTACGCTTGAGACACACAGTATGTTTTCTGGTAGGCATTCCATCTGCGGTGGATTGCAGACCCCTCGAAGGGTGTACGTTATTACGATTGTTTTATTAACACGTTTATATAAGTTACGATGTGCAATTGTCAACAAATTAGACTTGGGAATACCAGTTTTACTATTCTATATAGCTACAGGTTTAAAATTATATTCATTATTCAATCATTACCAATAGCCACCTTACAATAAACAAAAATATATTATTATATTTAAATTCTTTTCTTACTGGGCAGATGGTTCCTACATTTAGTTTTCCTACATTTCCGTTGGATTTTTTAAAATTATATTACTTAAGAGTTAAGAACCTTCTCCTGATAATACAATAAAAAAGAATTAGTGAAGTCGGTCCAGCCGTTCACAAGTGATGCCGCGTCCAAGAGAAATATACATTTAATTTATATATATATTTATAAATAGATAGATTGATACATTTAGTTTATTAATAGAAGTTGAATTTTACTTCTCCAAACAATACATATCTACACACCGATAAAACACACACAAAAGAAAAAAGGTCAGGTACACCTAGCTGGAAACTGGCGGCCTATCGTGCCGCACAATATGTATAATAATAAGTATTTATAATAGGTATACAATGTACATGTTTATTTTAATTAATAATAACTATTTACTTAAGATTATTTAGATAACTTTGGGCAGGAACCTTGACAAGTCGGAAACCGCCGTCGCCAAAGTTGATGCATGCGAGGTGCTTTTACGCACACACGCATAAACATGTAAAATGTTGAATAGTGAATAGAACGCTGGACGAGGTGGTCACAATCTTTCGACCATAAATGTTAGGACTCCAGGTATATTGTAGACATTCACACTACTCGCTAAGCGGGCGATTGTGTTGTACATCATCGATGATCATTTATTATTTTTCATTATTTTTAATAATGATTGCTGTTTTTATTGATTTTTTTAGATTTTTATTCTGGAATTTTTCATATTTCATATTAATTATTTTATGTATTAATCATTTATAATTTTTTTATGATTTCTACTGTATTTTTGATTTTTATTACATTTTTGTTCTTATATTTTTTGCAATTGTATATTTACTTAAATGTTTATAATTATGTATTAACCTTAATTATTGACTTGGCATGAAATCAATATTTTGACGATGAAAATTAACAATATTAAATGGACTAGGCCTACCGGGGAAACCATTTAAAAAAAAACGCACCCTGCTTCTACCTCAATGGTGGTGTGGAAATGAATGCATTCTTATTATCGGTTAGATTATACTCGCTATATTTTTTTAATATTTAAATTCGTATTCCGGAATTGAGTTTACATATATATATAAATGTGAAAATGAAAAACTTTGAGGCCTATGTTCTCAGAAACTACTGAACCGATCGTTATGATTTTTTTTTAAAATTTAAAAGCTTATTACGGAGAAGGTTTATGGCATTTGATCGATTCTCTAACTTAATAAACAAAGGAGTTATCAATTATTATAAATAATGGCCTGTTACGTAATAATAAATAATTATAATAAATCAATATTCTCAACTCCTATAACCCATAGCAACCATTAATAAACAACAATTTCTATCGTAAATCTCAAAATTCCTGTTTGAGAACCTACCAGAGGTGATCAATTCCCTTTTTAAATTAGTCTATGACACTCACAAAGAATGTGGCTTTCTATTGGTGAAAGAATTTTCTAAATCGGTTCAGTAGTTCCAGAGATTACCCTTAACAATGGTAACTAACAACTCCTCTTTATATAATAGTATAGACTAGCTGATTCCGTGCACTTCGTTGCCCGTTAAATGTATCAATTCTATATGAATCAAACTTTGTTCAATTCGTTATTTAATATTCGGTGTATAGTATTCAAAATTTATCTTAACTTTTCCGTTTCCCGGAATAAAAATTCTGATACGCAGCAGTACATTATTAGGTATGTATGTATTTAAGTATAGGATAATCATATCTCTAGTGATATTTTTGTACTTTGTATTTACCTCGTGTTCCATTCTGTTTCGGCTACCGAAAAAAAATGTCTACAAGCAAATCAAATTACATTTTTATGAGCGTTTGAAGTTCATATTTTTACAAGATTGGATATTCACTCAAATTCTCATGTAGCGATTTTGTTATTTTGTTGTTTCAAAAACAAATAACTGTAGATACTTTAAAATTTCATTGAATGTTAACATTAGCATTTTCTATACACCATAAAATTTTGAAAATATTTTGACTCTTTTTGAGCTGTTTACGGACATTGCCAGTTTTCAATTTTTTTAGTTTTTTTTTCCATAAATGTCAATTTTATTTTATTTGTTGGATAAAAAAGCGTGAAAATGTAATGCAAGGCTCCTGATATACTATTACAATAGCAGTTGAAAAATAGTAAAAATACGTAAGCTTAATTTTTTATAAGCATTTAAAGTTCGAATTTCAACAAAATTTATCAAATTTAAAATTTAATAATTATTTTGTAGTTAAAAATGTATAAAATGTTCAACTTTTATAGCTAAGGATTGAACATTTTCTACGTAAATAGGTAAATATATAAATTACTTTATTCACAATAATATCATAAAATATACTTAGTAATATTAATATACTAATATCATAGGCTGACTGACAGTTTTCGCTCAGAATCGTTTTTCTTATACAATGATATTATATCATTGAATTCAAATTTTAAAACCATCCATTACAGTGACCCACTTCTAACATACTGTACAGCAGCCAAAAGTTAATTGGTGAAAATATTAAAAATTTATTTATTACTAAATTTTGAACTAACAATTTGTCAAAAACGTGTGTACATTCATACCACGTACATTTTTTTTTTTTTTATATTAAATATTGCCATGTGATAACATATTATTTATCTTATTATTATCTGTTCAATTAATATTAGCATTGACAAATACATACTATATAATGTATGTAGATTGGCTAGCTGACTAGAGATCATAATAATTTAACATAGTTGTATTATCATTATGAAGCTTGTCAGAACCAATTCATATGTTACCTGTTAACCTGTATACAGCCCAGGATCCTATTTGATAATTAAGAACTAACTCGTAGTCGCCCGTCGTCAGGACACCTTTGACACGCAAATTTTGCATATTTTTGATATTTTTTATGATAATTAAGTATTTTTACTTTTAAGTGGAGTGTTCGTATATCTTTATCAATTTATTGATTTGCACCCATTAAATAAAAAAAATCTGGGAAAATGGTTAAATATTTTTATTTGTACGTAAATAATAAATTGAATGCATATATTCAATCATTCAACGAAGGTAATAATTTCGAAGATATAAACTCAAACTTAAAAAAATCATGAACCAGTAAAATATGGAGGTAGTGAAAACATTTCCGGACGAAAATCTTCCAGGGAGTTTAACACATACGTAGCGTTAGCGGTCGACATGTTATGCCATATTGACAAAATGGGATCGGGTACCATGACCACTTGCATTCCGGCCGCTAAAGCCGCAGTCACTCCATTCGGCGATTCATCGAACACCAAGAACTGTAAAAATATATATTATAATATAATATGCATGTTTGTTACTTAATTGTATACCTACTATATAGAGTGATCTTAATTTATCAATATTGGATAGTTATCAAACGATCCACCTAAATCAGTTCCAATGTGTATATAAAAATAGAATGTTACTCGAAAAATGTTATGCTGTATACAATTTTATTTTATATCAATTGTATTTAGCTTAATTTTTTTTTTTGTTTTTTAGGTTAACCCTCGGCAACATAGGCCATTGGGTGTGGGGGAGGGAACTGTAAGTTTTTAAGTTGGGTAGGTTGGTTCACGTGTGTGTTGTGTTTTGGCAGAATTTCTAATGGGCACCGGTATAGGTTTCTGCCATGCCCCGGGTGGGGGGATGGCGGCACTTGTTCTCCGGACACCGTGACTTGCCCGAAGAAAAATGCCGCCCGCGGCCGAGGTATCGAACCAGCGACGGCTGCGTCGCAGTCGACGCCTTAGTCCGCTCGGCCACTCCGTCCCCCCTTTATTTTTTTATAGAATGATTATAACGTGATATCCATTAAAAAAATAACATTATTTAAAATAAAAAATGTAGGCAATCTAGAACTTTGAAGTGACATGGGTAAATTATCACAATGAGTATATTGTACTAACATTTTAACAATCAACTTAGAGATAAATAGATATTGCATGTTAATAACTCTTTAAAAAATGATAAAATTTAAAAAAAAACTTCAAAGTTCTGTCAAATTATGATAAATTTAAGTAACTCAATTCTGTCAACGGAATCTGTTTACAGATATTCAATAGTTTTCAACAAAAAAATCATCAAAACACTATTTTGAATCCAAATTTTAATTTCTTATTAATTTCTTAATATATTAAAAATCTATCTTCTGCGTAGAAAAGCAGTAGAATATGTATGCAATTAAAGTGAGATTTTGCAAAACCACGTCGCTGTTACCTAACCTCTGACCTTATATCGCATGTAGCCTTGGATGAGATAAACTATAAAAAACATCGCGATGTGATTATAATTACCTTGCTGTACACGGGGTTCCCTGGAAACCTAGCAGCACATATTTTGAAAATATCTGGTGCTGGCTTGCCATTTTTTACTTCCGGGTCGGAAGAACCGGTGACCACATGATGGAATACAGAGAATATGTCCTTCAGATGATCTGTTTTCATGTGGAAATTCTCCTCCGAACTACTAGTTGTCACCGCCATAGGTATATTGTGCCGATGGAAATGCTCCAAAAGATCTTCGACTCCTAAAGAAATATCACATATTAAATATTACCTTTATAATATACACATATTATATGTCCGTAGAATATATGATTCTTACATTACAATTAATCATTGGATAAAGTTTAAAACAAATTATGTGTGTAGTGTGTGTATTCAAACACGTCTTATTAGTTATTATAATCCACCAAAATTTTTTTTACTAAAAATACTAGCAGGTAGGTACATATATTTTTTACGTTCAAAATATAAAAAGATTTTTTTAAATTTATTCTCGTTATTACTCCAGCTTTAACAAAAATATAAAATTATTCTTAATACAATAGTCAATAAACAATATTCACCGCTAAAATATTTCTACTTTTAAAAAATGTGGGGGGTTGAACCTCTGGACGCCTCCTACGGTTACAGTTTTATACTGTAGTATACTATTATAGACTAATTATACAAACGGTGGCAGTTTTTACTAGTTGTTTTTATGGTCCATCTTATCTTATAAAAATATAATATTATAATATTAATATAGGTAGGTAAAACATAAAAATAATCGAAAATATATTTTAATTAACTTATATTAACGAAAAACATTTATTTTTACTTGCATGACTATACTTAATCTATTCAATTTTTTTGTTAATTTATTCGGATCCTGGATGAGAGTCCTGACCCCCCGGGCCGTTTTCTCCAACCGCATTACCACTATTAATTATAAATATAATGCATAATTGTATAATATTAGGTATAATTAAATAAACACAACGCCACTTATTTTTATTCACTTTCCACTAGTTCAAAAAAAAACTGTGTTATAAGATATCTATTAAACCTATGAAATTGTCTGGAATTCAATCAATTGGTCTCGGCTGTTATAAAATTCTATCGGTAAGATAAACCTAGTTTATACTTAAATAATTTCTAGGTAATGTACAAATAATAAAACATTTTAACTTTGAACTATAAATAAAAAGTTGGAACTATAGGTAACCATATAATTATAATGAGGTTTATGACCTTTAATAAAGGAATTATTCAAAATTAAATTAAACTAGTATAATAGTAATAGGCAGTAGGTTTTTTGAAGTATATAAGTATTATTATTTTGAACATTTTAAACGTTTATGTATAAACATTAAGACACTTTCCAACTATGTTTGGACTTATGTTTATTTTATTTTTACCTTAACTTATAAAATAATATATAAGGTAGGTACTTAGTAATTTTCAATTAACTATAGTTCAATTTTGAAGTTCGAATCAAAGTTTTTGTACAACTTTATATACCTACCTACTATTGTCTTTGTTTATTACAAATATTGAATTATTTATTGGTTCACTCAAATTGAATGGACCAATCATAGGCCACTTAATCATGTTGAAGGGACCATTAACTCACTATTGAATCATTAAATTATTAGTGATTGTTAATGCAACCTAGCATGGCGGCATATATGATAATATATATACATGACAGTATAATATTATTATTAAACACTATATTTTGTACATAATATGCAAAAACCCGTTGATGATGTGTTGTGTGTAATATGGTTTGTGATATACTCAATTTATATTTATAATAATATTAATCATCTAACATATTTTAATGGTTTGATGTTGTAAGGGTAGTTTTATACTCACCATACATGAGTTTTAAATTTTTTAGTGATTTTTCTTCCTCGATACGAGCTTTTTGTAATAATTCTTCGGGAGTTAAATTCAGTTGCAATGTGTTGATAATCAAATTAGCGACGTCCATTTCTTGTTTTCCGAGAATTTGTAAACGCAAATCATCAGGAAATACTTTACCACAATCATTGGCAATTCTCGTAAACGTTTTTCTATGAATTCGTTCCGTATCTAAACGCAACAGTGTGATAAATTGATATTATACATACCTATAAGTACATCGTACATACCATCATAAATAACATAACATAATATGTGTATTGAGTATAGTAGACAATTTAAATATAGGTACCTACATCAAAATATCAAATGTATGAAGTGTTAATTTAAATATAAAATACAAAATGCTTAACTTTAAAAATTTTAAATTTCTCATTACTTTTAAAAGATAAATTAGTAATATGTCTAATTAAATTCTAATCTATCGATCATATTGCATTATAATAATACAAATTCCCCTTTACAGAATGATATGAATTTATGCAATATTATTTATTATATATTTAGCTAACAAAAAATAATATTTTTAATGTTTAAGATTTGTCTATCGCACTAATGTCAACCTGAAATAAAATTCCTAGATTTTTAACGTAAATAGTTTAGAAGCAAGTATTCCATCAACCTTTATTTTCTCGTACAGTAGGTATACCTACTACCAATATTAAAATTATCATACCTAATTATTGGAATTATTGAAAGGTCTCCTAGCTGTCCACGGATCAAATAGAATCCGCTTTCAAACACAAAGAAAGATGGAAATATTATTCAAACCAACAAAGTGCTGCTTTTAAATATTCTGTTTATGTAAATACTAAATAGCACTCCTCCATTTCCGGAATATTATGAAACCCAACACCTTTCTTCATGACAAAAATTTTCCGAGTTAAAATGAAAACCGCCACTTTTCAAATTCTACGAAAATTAAACATAAATCCCGTCTCTCACTAAACAAAAAAAAATCATTACCAGTAGAATAATATCAGTGTTTCCCTAATCTTAATTTTATAAATACCAAGGCCACACTTTGAAAAGCTAGACAACCAATTTTTTTAATCGACACTCCATCTATTAAATTAACCGAATATCTCATAAATTCTTCTTTTCCCCCTATTTTCTCACCAGACCCTAATTGAATCTTTCGTAAATTCCCTAATTGCTATTCCTAACTCCAATCTCACCTCTTAAATAATTAATTACAATCGACAACACTTAGATCTAACTATGTATCATAATAAAACAAATTCCATTCACGCCTAATAATAATAACCTCTGCAGTGATCTCCCTCACATCCTATTCGTCTGTCCTGCACGTTAAACACTAAATCTTGTTTAATAGGTACCCTAAAAGCCTAAAATATTCTAAAATTCACATCAAGCCACCATCCTTAAAACTAATATTTAACCTGTCATTTATATATTTTAGAAGTGGGTTTTATTATACCTATATATAATAGTACTGTTCTTATTATTCTATTTTGAATAATTATAACTATTGAACCATCATAGTTTATGTATTATAGGTTTTTTTTTTTCATTAACATGATTATCCTTATTTAAGAGGACGCTACACTCACATGTGCTGTCTCCGTCTTACAAATGTACAACATAGCAAACACTGTTTTGCGAGGGAAAGGACCAAGAAGGCTACAGTCATAACTAAGAAACGAGAGATTTTCCCCACATAAAAAGGAGAGCTTTGGCAGTGCAACATTGTTTTTATTTTTTTGATATCATTTATATGAAAAAAGCTTTTTAAGTTTGAAAAACACAAACAATAATGGTTTTTGAAACAGTAAGAACTTTTTTCATATAATTGATATCACAAAAATAAAAACAACAACATTGCACATCAAAAGTTCTACTTTTTATGTAGTGCAAATCTCGTTTCTTAGTTATGACTGTAGCCTTATCGGTTCTTTCCCGCGCAAAACAGTTTTTGCTATGTTGTACATTTTGTAAGACGGAGACAACACATGCGGGTGTATCGTCATCTTAACTCGATATAAAATATAATTTATATAAAGCTAATAAAACCGTCATATAATTATTATTTATATTCTCTTTATAAAGTATAATTGTTGTCGTTTATTAATTATTAACTCAAGGCTGGGCATTAACAAGTTAATAAGTTAGAAGTTAAGTTGATTTTAACTTATTAACCTAACTTACTAGTTCGGTGCTCTAATTAACTTAACTTTAACTTAACTCATTTGCCTCTTCATTAGGAGGGCTCCAATCGAGGAAAAAAGTGACTTTTAGACCAATAAGCTAGACAAAACCGGAGGAATTTGGTTTGGCGGATTTTATCTTTGAAAACGGATTATGATTGATTAACAAGTTTACTACAAGTTTACTGTAAGTAGGTTTTGCCAGAGGCGATTTTAAATATTTATTTTTTCAGCTGTGATATCCAAGAATAAAAAAAGTGGGTGTCGCTCTGCTGTACAGTAGGTTACAAGTGGATCACTGTAATAGATGGTGTTAAATTTGAATTCAATGATATAATATCATTGTATGAGAAAAACGATTCTGAGCGAAAACCGTCAGTTGATGATATTATTGTAAATAAAGTAATTTATATATAACCTATTTACGTGAGGCCTAAGAGCCTTGTGTTCAATTTACAATCATTAGCTATAAAAGTTGAACATTTTATAAATTTTTAACTTCAAAATAATTATTAAATTATAAATTTGATAAATGTTGTCAAAATTCGAATTAAAACATAATGCGGTAGTGAAAGGGTTAAATGCTTATAAAAAAAAATTGTGCCTATGTATTTTTAATATTTTTCAACTGATATTGTATTAATATATCAGGAGCCTTGTATTAAATTTTTACACTTTTTGGCCCAACAGATAAAACTTTACTGATATTTATTGAAAAAAAAACTAAAAAAATTGAAAACTGAAAATGTCCGTAAACAGCTCAAAAAGATTCAAAATATTTTCAAAATTGTATGGTGTATAGAAAATGCTAATATAAACATTCAGTGAAATTTTCAAGTATCTAAATTCTACGAAATTCCAACGAACTATTTACTATTATTTATTTCACCTAATATATTAATCATTAAACGTACATGCAGGTAGGTATATCTATTAAATAACTCGATATTAACTTTATAAATATATTATAAGCACATATATTTTACTCACCTATAAGAGTTCCTTCCAAATCAAAAATGACGTGAGTTACGGGTTTAAATACCGGTATGCTCATTGTTGGAACAGTTGAATGTCGATCACACTATGTGTCGATCTCTATGATAATTTATTTTAAAAGTCTGTTACCGAATGAGTTCCTATACAATAAAATGAGAAATAATATAATATTATGGTACGCAATACGCCATGGTTTGTCGGAGTCGGAGAAGATGTATATTTTGATGTTTAAAACATACATATTGGTAGGTACTGGATACGGGAACGAGACAACTGAAAACTGCGAAGCCAATCAGCTGTGCAGTAGTAGGTAATATAATAGGTATACGATTTCTCGCTGTTTTATATTTCCGCGCTTTTTTGAAACTTTATTATTTCTTATTTATGCTTTTAATTATTTATAAATACAGAATAATAGCAACCCGCGTTTAACAATATCTATAATACTATAGAATATAATATTATGTATTAATGTATTACGTATTCTTTGCTTAAAACAAAATTAAATTGTTTGATAGTCATTTCAAATTTGAATTCATTATTATTTATTATTGCATCGTGTATTCCTGAGTATTAAATATATTCGTAATATTATAAGTAAAAATAAAAAAAACGAGGATGAACTTGCTCAGCTATAGTAGGTAGGATAACGAGTGAATCTCGTATTATTGAGTACCTACCTAGATCATATTGTAATAGATGTGTTAAAACTAAATGCCACATTAATCTTGGAACTTCAAACTTTGATGAAATGGGTCTTGAAAAATTAAATATTTTATTTTGGATTCCGAATTACCGAAAAATATGAATGATGCATATTATTAGGTAGAGGTATATATTGATTTTATATGCAATGATTTTTTTTTTGTATATTTATATTATATTATAGGTATACACTTTCTAGTAGAAAAAATGTTTAGATTATTAGATTGGGATGGGGGGGGGGGGGGTCGTATACTAGTAAAAAATTGGATTTATAAATCTATAGAATCTAGAATTTTCAAAACTGTCTGGAAAAACCAGTAATTTTTACGCGAAACCAGTTCTTCGCAAAATCTTAGAAATAGATAGACCTACTTAAAATTTTCACCAAATGTTTATATTAATATTTTAAATACATGATATAATTTTCAAAATATTACACTGATAACTTTTGAGATATTTATAGACATTTTAGATTTTAGATTTTTTTTCTATACATTCTAAATCTCTATATTATTATTGCCATTTAAAAATAATAAAGTTACTATACTAACTACTATCAAGGTTTTTACAAAATTATTTAAGTTCACGAAAGTCTATACATTATTTCGCAGTTAAAAATTTATTTAGCGTTCAATTTTTTTACTTAAAGCTTGAAAATGTAATATAAGGTTTCTCATATGTAAGTAATTCATATTGTAATAAATTTAAAAAATATATTTATAAGTACAATTTTATTCCAAACATTTCAAGTTTAAATTTGGAAGGAAATATATTATATTTAAATTTTAATAACGATTATTCGTGGATACCTACTTAGAACTTTTAACGAATGTGTTTACCTATATTAATATATATTATATACATTACACACGCAATGACATTTTCAAATGCATTGATTTTGACAAAAATATAGCAGAGTAGTTATCAATTTTCATTTTTTTACCCTTTTTTAAATCTTATTTGAATATTTTACATTAGGTAATCTTCGTAGATATTCAATACTTCAATAGGACGAATAGGTGCCTGTAATAATATTGAACTAGCTTAATAATATATTAATATATTTTATATGTATATATTATATATATATATAACTATTAAAATAATAGGTAAACAAACAATAAATTTAGTTAAATTTTTTCTATATAGGTACCTTATACTTGTATTAAAAATATAAATCAGCTGCAAACATTAAATAATTAAAAATTAAAATAATTTATTGTACTTACCTACACAGTTCCTAATTGTTATCCAAACTTTATATAGAATAAATAAGTATTTCCACATTAATTTTATGACTAATGACTATTTCTAATTTTTTCAAGATGTAATCTTTCGTAGTTTCGTGTTTCATACTTTCATATTAGGTATCATATATTTCCCATAAATCATTTTACCGCAAACAAAAGACTTCTTAATGTTAGTTAGTTTTCTTTTAATGCTATTTGATAGAATTCCTAAACGCTATTACACCTCATAAGTATAGAGTTAATCTAATTTGTTTCAATTGTTTTTGGTAATGTGTTAAGGACTTAAGTTGCCATGCAAATTGTTCAAAAAAATATGTTTTACATTAGGTACATATTCCTGAAATATTGTTCAAAATAGTAGGAGCTATAAGATCTAGAACATAATTATTATTAGTTGATCGTACCTATATATAATTAATCATAATATAAGTTATAACTTTTAGGTTAGATAAGTATATAGACATTTTGTAGGTAGTTGATAATGTTGATAGGTACCCGATCTCAATATTGTGATATAAAACTTTGCATCAGTTAAATTATTGTGCAAACAATATTTTTTAATTCTTTTTTCTTTATTTGAAATATACAATCTATATCTATAAGAGGCCCAATGAGCATATGTGGTAGAGAGAAATTACATATATTATACTTTATACATTAATACAACTAACATAAACATATATATTTACATGAAACAAACGAGATGTGAGAAGCCATCCATCAATGACACTCACTAATGAGTATATTTTTATTTTAAATTTGCATGGGGGGATCAAGAAGGTCACGACGCCGAATACGTTTGAGACGTCTAGGTGGATTCCCAGAAATGGTCGGGGCTGCAAGGTCGCGTATTAGTGGGTTAAAGCGTTTATAATGTGCTTTTGCTTCTTCCTCGAAAGTTTTTATTTATAAGTCGGAGTGGATAGTGCTGTTCGAGACGTGCCTTACACCTTGGAGCATTGAGTAGTTTCCTGAGGGCTAAGTTTTGGAAGGTTTGAATTTTATTAGGGTTCGATTTTTTGGCATTACCCCATAGCTGGATACCATATGTCCATACTGGCTTTATTAGGGATTTAGAGATAAGTAGTTTTGTGTTTAGGTTAGTGTATGTGTTATTATTAGGGATGAGAAGTTATAGGAGCTAAAATAGACAAAATATGCATGCAAATATGCAAGGAAAAATTATGATATATGCATACAAAATTTAAAAATATGCAAAAAATATATTATAATATGCAATTTTTTCCATAAATAAAAACATGTTTAAAATAAATTAATATAAATAATATTCCATTAAATTTGTTTCTATTAAAATATAAATAATTTTTAACTGAGTGATAAAATAATTAATATAAGTAAGTGTATTGAATATTGATTATATATTGATAGTCAGGTGATTTAATCTAAAAAAATAAAAATGCAATTTTATAAATTATAAGTTTTGTAATATACTAATATATTTGTTAATAATTTTTCAAACCTGTAAATTTGTTGCATTGAACCACCAAAGTTTTTTTAATATTTTCGACATCCAATCTCCGACGATTATCCGAAAGAATATTTTTGTATCGTGAAAAACTTCTTTCCACATCAGCTGATGTTATGGGGGCATACTTGAAGTAAATAAGATCATTTCCGGTTAAGTCTTCTGGCAATTCGTCCATAGAGGTGATTTCTCCATTTAAAATTTTTGAAATATTTCGTAAAATACTGAATCCATTATTTTTTTCCAAAACATTATTTAGTTTTCGGTTTATTGCGTCGCCTACTTCACCAACTACGTCATTTAATTTATTTTGCACCGATTTAACGACAGATATTGAATCAATCAATGAAATATCCTGTCGTTCAAGTTGCGTGATTGTTGATGTTAAAAAACCATAATTTGAATGAATAAAAACCAAGTTAGCTTCTATAGAATTTTCACTTAAAATTTGTTTAGCTTCTTTAATAGAAACCGCATCATTTGAATCTAATTTTTGCAATACACCATGTATTTCTTTAAAATGTTGGCAGTAGTATGAAGCAGCATTGATCCATGTTCCCCAACGCGTAAGTATGGGTTCCGGTGGAAGCGGAATACCCGGAGCTTCGGTTTTAAATAAGATTGTGCGAGATGGAGCTTTTAAAAACACTTGTTTCACTCTAGATATTAACTTGTCTACACGAGGAAATTTACCTCGAATTTCTTCTGCAACTCTGTGCATACCGTGTGCCAAACAAGTGACATGCACCATTTTCGAATATAATGCTTTTATTGCTGTACCAGCTTTTTTCATGTATGGAGCGGCGTCACTCAGAAATAAAAGCACGTTATTGTGTTGTATACCGTCTGGCCACAAAAGGAACATAGAATTATCAAAGAGCTTTGCTATTGTTGAAAAGTTAACTTTTTCCAAAACTTCAGTTGTTAATAAAAATATTTCACCTGGCCCATCAATTAACAATGTTCCAACAATAACGTTGGCAATGAATCTACCTTCTACATCAGTAGTTTCATCTATAGAAACCCAAATTTTTTTGTCAGAGATATGTTTTCTAATATTATTCATTGTTTCATTGTAACAATCAGTCACATACGTTTTTCGTAAGGCAGATTCGCTTGGAACATCATTAAGTGTATATTTTTCTAAAAATGATCGAAATTCAATATTGGTGATTTTATGTAAAGGTATATTAGCACATACCATAGCTTTACATAAATCTTTTGAAAAATGCGATTTTTTTGAATTACTTGATGTACTTGGTGTGAATAATTGTTGAGTTTGAAAATTTTGTTTACGGTTCAGCATTCGCTCATGTTTGGATGTTTTTAAATGCTGCGTAACGGTAAATCTTTTGTCAGAATTAACTTTAACAGAGCAAATTTTACAAAATAAAATGTCACCATCTGTAGAAAAAACTTGTTCACCAAATTCTGTAATGTATTTCTTTATTCCATTCACTTTCGGCATTTTAAATTATGTTTCTAAACCAAACAAACACACGAACGAACATACGATTGTACAACAACGGTTGTCACTAGACTAATTGAATTAAAATAACGTAAAGACGTCAAACACTCACATATTATATTGATATTGATATATCTATAAACGATTAGATTATACAACAACGGTTGTCACTAGTCAGACTAATTGAGTAATAAACGATTAGATAAGATACTAATCCTAGATTTACTTTTATATACCTACCTACTATTAAATGTTACAATTCTACAATTTTCAAATTTGTTATCTGCATTTTTATTTTATTGATTATTGCAGACTACGAACACATACAATTCTATAAAATAATAAATTTTTCATGTCAGTTGTATTAAATTCCACATAATTTTACTAAATATGCATTTTTATGCACAAAAAAACATGAATATGCAACTTTTAAGAAAACTACCAATATATGCAAAAATATGCAAAATTTAAATACCAAATTTCGATTCATTAGGTTATAAAACAGATTTTTAGCTCACCTAGCTATAAATAGAAGATACAGAAAAAAATATGCAAATCCTATAACTTCTCATCCCTAGTTATTATTAATGAATGTTTTAAGCAAACAAAAACGAAAGTTATGATTTAGACGCTTAGATTTTGTAGGTTGAGCCCAAGTTAACCTACGATCTAGGATTAGACCGAGGTATTTGACCGTTTGTGAGTTTAGAATTTGGGAACCAAAGATGGAGACAGCAGGGCTAGGTAAAAGTCTAAGAGTGAACATAGTATGCACAGATTTTGTTTGATTAATTTTTAACCTCCATTTTGTGTACCAGTCTTCCATGAGAGTTAGATGATTTTGTAGGTAACTAGAAGCTGTGACTGGGATCTGGACTTATGGAAATAATTACCTTGTCCTCAGCGTAGTCGGCGACTTGAGTGTGGGGTATGATTGGGCCGTCAGTGGCCTATATATTTTAAAGTAAAAGGGAAAGAATACCCCCTTGGGGGACACCCGCAGAGATTATGGCTATGCTAGAAAAGGTATCACCGATATAAGTGCTGAAGTATCTATCAGAGAGATAAGACTTGATGGTTAGAAAGTAGACCAGATATAAAAATGTCTTCAGTTTGTATAAGAGCCCGTCATGCCAGACCCTGTCAAAAGCCTGATATATCTAGAAAGGCACACGTACAATATGATTTTTTTTTCAAGTGCAGAGGAGATTGAGTCTACAACTCTATGGGCTTGATGTATTGTTGAGTGGGCATTGTGGAATCTAATATTCCACCATCAGTTAAGTATAACTTACCACGTCAATGGGCAATGAGCATTTAAGATGGTTTGCGGTAGAGATTGGTGTTGAATTTGGCCTTGCCTTCAATTTTAGTCATATACCTTAAATATTAAATTAATTGTGTAGGTAGTAACTAGTAGGTACCTATAGCTGCTATAGGCTATAGTTAAAGCAACATTTAAACATTTATATTTTCAACATTTACTTCATATATTAAAATATCTTAGCCTCTGTATAATAATAAAATAAAATAGCTAGTGATTAACACAAAAATACAATGTATATATTTGAGTTACCTAACTATATTATACATTAGGTATCGCTTATTTAGGTTTGATTTATTGTCTTTCAAAGCGTAATGTCCTAGTCTGCTATCGTGTGCCTTTTTAATATTTTAATTACAATTAACAACATTAATTGTAGAAATAGTGATAGTGGTCAATACCCGATGGATACAAAATCGGAAATATCAACATTTACTATACAGCCTATTAATTAGTAGGAAAACATAATGTTTTATTTGAAAACCGATTTGTCATGTTTAGTCTAACAGACCTGTTTAATATAATTTAGTTTATTGTTAATTTATGAATCACTTTATATTTTAAATTATATACAATATGGGTAATATATTTAAAGTATTGATTACAGAGCTAAAAAAAAACTTTTTGCTAAAGAGCATAGGTAGCTATTTGCATTATAAATTATAGGTTGTTTTAGCCACTTGCAGATATAATTCATACTCAGTAGTGGGGACTAGACACAGATGTTTATATTATTAAACTATTATAATAATCTGTGGTACTAGCCACTAGGGTACCTACTTAATAGAAGATAATGCAAAACTATAGAAGTACTGGTTCAAATATTCAGTCAGATCTAGGTAATAAAAGATTTTTGCATAAAAGAACTATAACTAAGCCGAGATTAAGAGGAGGCCTGGAGGGGAAGGGGAAGCGCTAGGCACACAATGGATATTGAACAATAATGGGTAGTATATTTTTTATATTATATGGACAATGGATATATTATTACTATTTGACCCAGGGCCCAAAATTATCTTAATCCTGGCTTGGCTATAAATATAAAACAAACAAAACTCTATTAATATAATATTATGATCATCTTAGAAAATGTTATCTTCAATAGTAATTTATTTTCCAGTAACTTCTAACATGGTTATTTCAATATAATATCTACTATTTATGTATACTACACCATGTATCGTATCTTTATAATAATTAATAGCAGAGATATTTCAAAGTTAGCTAAGAAGTCCTGGGTCAATGTCAGGTCTGGGTATAAATAAAATCATTTCAAGACAGACTATTGAAACGTTTTTAATACAATATTAAAACATAATTTAAAACAAACTGTACTATAGGTATATATTAACGAAAATAAACAATTTTTATACGCCTAAACTTAATAAACCCAAAATAATAAATTGGGTTTTTTAGGAAAAATATACTAAAAGATAAAATTAGATTAATAGTAAGATAGTCAATCAAATGATGGCAAACCAAATGCTTCTGGAATGAAATCTTTTATACTGCCTAATACTACAGTTGCTTCAGTACATAAATCTTTTGATAACAAATTATCTGGTACCATTACTACTTGCATACCTGCTTCTTTAGCTCCTCTTACTCCATTTGGAGAATCCTCAAATACTAAACACTAAAAAAGAAAAAGAAATTAATAAGATACTAAATTGTTCTCATTTTCATAAGAAAATAGGACCATTATCCGAACAAAACCAGTTGCAACCGATCATCATCTACTGTTCATGGCTAAACAAACTTGCCTGAGCTAATTAGACAAGCGCAAAATGATCCCATACTCTCATGAAAATGAGTATACTAACAAATATACAGTATACAAGTACCTTTTTTGGATGTGGCTGGTCAGGAAATCTAGAGGCGCATGTAAGAAATATATCTGGTGCAGGTTTTCCATTCTTTACCCCTGGATCACATCCTCCACAGACGACATGGTTAAAAAGTGAAAACAATGATTTATGTTGAGAAGTTTTCAAGTCAAAACTTTGTTTAGTACTGCTAGTTGCTATAGCAAATGGTACTTTGTTTTTGTTAAGGTGACGCACAAGCCGATCTACGCCTGAAAATAATATTTTAAGTTCAATAACAATAAAAATTAAATAAACAAATATTATGCTAAAATATTATAGGCTGGCACTAACTTTGGTTGTTAAACTAAAATAAACAATTTTTCGGATATAAGTTAAAATTTATATTTTAAAGATATTTTTTGGTGACTAGGAAATACATTTCACAAACCTGGTAGTAAACCAACATCAGATAAAACTTTATTCTCAAATGCACGGACCATGATTATGAACTCTTCAACCGATATTGGCAAATTTAATTCATCAACTACCATTTTGGCTCCATCAAATTCAGGTGCACCTAACACCCTGTAACGTAAGTCAAGGTTGTAGGTTTTACCAAATTTAGATGCCACTGCTGTTACAGATTGCTTGTGTATATTTTCAGTGTCTATATTTACATAATAGCAATAAATAATTTACTATTAAACAATATAATTTAGCATAAAGATGATCAATACCTAAAAGTACACCATCCATATCAAAAATGACATGAGACACGGGATGACATTCCTTGGTACTAAATGAACGACAAACATTTTTAACGATTTGAGTAATTTTTACAGGTAATCCTGAAATGTATTTAACTGTTATTAGATTTAATCCCAATAGTTAATATGATAAATTAACTTACTCATTTTTGTATGGAAGTTTAAGAAAAATGTACTCAAAGCATAATATTAAATAATCAAATAATTTATTAATATCAGTTAGTCTACAGAGATAAGACTAGATTGTTAACAAACAGCTGATTTATACAAACACTAAAAACAAGTCAGCAATTTGAAATTTGAATCAATTTAAAATAATACACAATATTATATTAAATAATAAATATAAATATTTCTATTTTGTTTACTAATAAATAATAATAGTATTAAACCGTTGTTATGAATATTATAGATAGTTAGAATTTGACAGTCAAGGAAACGGAGGTAGTCCAAAATCTTCAGGCTTGAAGTCCAACAATGAAGATATCACTTGAGTGGCATGAGTAGTCTTCTCCATAGGAATTATTTTATCTGGAACCATAACGGCTTGCATGCCAGCAGACCTTGCACCTGTAACTCCATTTGGGGCGTCCTCAAATACCAAACACTGTAATTATCAATATAAACATTTTTTAGTATTATGAAACTGAACATACTATTAAAATATAGAAACAATCATCAAAGCATAGCTTACATTTTGTGGTAGAGGTTTATCGTCAAACCGTGATGCACAAACCAGGAATATGTCTGGAGCTGGTTTTCCTTGTTTTACTTCTGAATCCGCACTACCAAGTACAATGTGATGGAATTTTGAAAAGATGTGTTGATAGTTTGCCGTTTTTACTTTGAAAGTATCTTTTCCACTACTTGTAGCCACAGCTATTGGCACATTGTTGGTGTGTAGATGATCGATTAACCTTTCAGCTCCTGCAAACAGTCACTATACTATCGGTAAAAAACAAATCATACACAGAATAGATTCAAACCTGGCAAAAACGGAACATTTTCCATTTTGACGATCTGATTTTCGTGGAATTCGGCAAGAAGATCGACTGGTTTTATGTCCATTTCCAGTTCTTTTATTATGATTGTAGCGGTGTTGATTGGTATTGTGCCCATAACGCGGACTCTCAAGTCGTTAGGGTAGTCCTTGCCGTGGTTTTTTAATACTTCGGTAATGCTTGACAAGTACACCTTTTCCGTGTCTGAAACGCGAAATTGACAACATTATTACTTCGTACAATGCTATGGTACCTTCTATGACAAAGCGAAGGTGCACGAAAAATATTCATACATTCGCTCGTACAATCGCAATTAATGTACATAAAGGTAAGTACTCGCCTAAAAGCAAACCGTCCATGTCGAATATGACATGAGTCACGGGCGTATACTTGGACATGTTGTTATTTTGATTTTCGGCGACGCACTTCGGACACACACGGACAACGATAGAAATAAATGAAATACAATGGGTATAAATACTAAATAGGTTCTGTGTGGAAAAAAAAAAATTACAGGCACTTCGAAGACCGATTGATTGGTCAGTGTTGGTGATTAAAATTGTTTCGATGTGTCGCTGCTTGCTATTCCGTTCGTCCTATTTATATTCGCGAGAATCGCACGCCCAACGCCGCCGCCGCCGGGGAGTTTCAACGTTTTTACTTTCGCCAGACAGTACGCCACAACAATATTATTATATCACAGCTACTCTGATACTCGGCAGTACCTTCTCCACAGGCAACAGTCTGGTCGGTACGTCGTGTCGGCCGTCGGGGCGCTGCTGTATAATAATAATATGATCGTTTACGTATTTTCGTCCCGGCCCGTTAATCGTTATCATAATATTATAATCATTAATCTCGATCCTAACCCTTTCGCGGTCTAGACGATTTAATATCATTTGTACTATATATAAAGCCTGGGTAATAGTGGTAATAGATTTTATAATAATATGGTATGGTAGCGGGTTGGTACCGCCTTTGATTACGATTTGCGACGAATGTCAAAACATGGGCATTATGCTCGCCTTACAATTTACATTTTACATTAGTTACGACCACGGTGGCACGGTCTTGACGTCTTGTAAGTTGTAAGCAAGACCGTGCTTAAAACAATGTTGAATGTTGTATAAATTAGATCTTGTCTGTAGGCTATGGGTGTACCGGTACCGTACCCTACAGCTGTACAGAGTACAACACTACAGTACATTCATGTCTCGTGATTAAATCATAAATACTTATTGTACAATATATATTTATTATTAGTATTTTGTCATGAGCACATTATAATGAGTTCATCGAAGTAAAAAAATTTCAAAATATCAAAAGATAAAATCGCTCGATGTATGCGAAAAAATTAATTGCGTGACCATGTCAGTAGAACTGCGCGAGTGACGTGATTGTGAATACTGAATAACAATTAACAATATATTGATAAGTAAATATTTTTCAGTAATTCAGTAATAATTGGTGTCGAATTAGTGTCGATGTAAACGACCTTCGGCTACCGCGATAATTTCACAATTTTATTCGTCGTCGTTGTGAGTTTGTGACCACGAATATATAAGATATATCTTAATTCGTGTTAGTGACTATAAAAATATACACCCCGCATAATATACAAAGTGTTCCATTTAAGTGAACGATCATTATTTAAAAAAGTCTTAACATTTTTAAAATATTTTTCTACATATTTTGAAAAATAATAAATTTTTTTCATTTATTAATTTTTACTTTTTGAAAGAACTTTTAGGTTTCTAAACATAGTACATATTTTAGAACGCCTTATACCTCCGCTGTGTCCGTCCGTTAGTTACCACTGTTAGCAGTTATACATAGTTACGAATACTTACGACTGTTGATTTTAATTTTTCCATTTTAGTATTAGTATTCATGAATTCAAGTACTAAAAACTATACACTTTAACTATGGAGTCTTACTAATACAAATATGTTAATACTACAGTTGAATAAATAAATAGTTTATTAACGGTTTTATTCTGCGTACATATTCATACTAGCCAGTATTATATATACACTTACTACTTAGAAACCAGGAATTTAACACGCTTGCTTAAAAGTAAACCTAAATAAAGATTTAATGATTGTTGACTCGGAGGCGGACTGGCCCAGTGCCTTGTAAGTCGTACGATTATCGGATTATATCGTATAGGAAATATATATTTATATGAGACGGAGGTGTCATCAAACTTAAATAGTTAAATGGTTAAATATATACATTTTTTTATTGCAATGAGATAAAATTATGCTAAAATGATGAGTAAACATTGAAATGAGTTAAATGGATCACCTTGTATACCATCATGACATCGCCTGTTGCCTGTACAACCTATATCTAATATATTATAATATAGGAATATTAATTATTATAATAGCGAGTATTTTATAATCATAATACATAAATATTATCTTCAACTGGTTCTGTAATCTATAAATATATATAGCGATATAGGCTTCAATATGCAAATTGTTATTGTCGTTGGTGGGTTTCCTAATTTCCATTTGGCCTTCAAGCGGGCGCGCAAACGAACCGCAAACGAACCGCCGGCGATCAACGATCGATCCGTACGTGTTTTTCGTGTAATACTGTAATATTTAACTATACTACTAAATAACTATAATAGCGTCATTCCGCAACCAGTTTTTAGTTTTTTTCTACGGCCGAAAAAAACGATTGCACCCGTCCGTCCACTATAGCAGTATAATAGTAGTCGGGTACTCAGGATTCTGGTAGTCTGGTACTCGGGTACTCCGCCTCCCCACCTGTGGACTGGCACCTCGTTGTCGTCATCGCGTGGTCGTTTTTCGCGCGCGCGGTGTCTCGACGTGTCCGTCGTCCGTGGTTGTTTATGCGCACGCCGCCGCCGTTTCCGAGCGAGTAGATTATTTAGAATTTCGATCCTTTGTCTCCGAAATTTTTTTATTCTGGTCGGGTCAAACGCGGAAATAGCCAAAAACGAGTCTTCTCATTATTTTTTTGTTTATTTTGCCCGGAATGTCGTCGCAAAATGTCATTAGCATAAATTAAAAAAAAAAACACGCGCGAAACTTCGGTAAGAAAACCGGATTTCTATCGTTAGAACGGGGAAAACGCGCGATTCACGTTTGCCACCCTGAACACATGTTGATTACGGTGAGTGATAAGTGATAACCGCTGTTGTTGTTTGTGCCCGTCGCCCTGTCCCCGTCACCGCCGCCGCCGTCCAAGTTGGAGGACACTCCCAGTTTTGTTGTCTTTTTTCAAAACTTGAATCTTCAGTCCGTGTTTTGATGTACCAGTGATTTCTATGGCCAAGTCCAGGAACGGTCTGACGGCCGTTGGCCTGTCGGTTTTGGGAGCGTTTTTGGTCCTGTTGGCGTTCACGACAAAGAGCTGGTTGGTCACGGATGGAAAATTAGAGCACCCGAAATTCGAAAGGATCGGTTAGTATAGCGCGCGCGCAGGCTGGTGTCCGCCCGCACGGTCACGCCCAAATGAGGGGCTCTCTCATAGTAATTCGCATTTCTTTGGTCCCTCCCGTCCAGTAGAGACTTTTCCCTGTTGCAATACGAAAGATTTCCAGACCGAGTGTCTATAAATGCGCGCCATCTGTGTTGGGGCTTATAAAATGCGCTCGAATTTCTTTAATTTTTTTCAAAAATAGTTTGTAGGTACTTAATTCCTGCGTTCTAAAGACTAAAATAGGTATAAGCAGTACATACTAATAAGTCTATAATTATGTGATTATGTGTTTGTTTGAAATTTAATTGATAGAATTATGGCTTTTTATGTATTGTGTCCCCTATTCTGACAGACTTGTTTCTACTCATTGGGGTCACTGTCCATTTTATTCAATTAGTTTTTGCAGTTGAAAACTAGAACTCAAGAAAAATGATGAGATATTTTACACAACAATATACATTGAGCAAGTTTCAAATGCTTAGAAAATATAGTAGTTCCTACTATCTGTGCTTAACTATAATAATTTGAATTTTCTTGATACTTATAAAACTGATTCACAAAGCAAAAATATCTTAACATATTTTTTTAATTGATAATAAGGTTATGATGTTATTTAAAATAATCCAGAAGTAGGTTTCTAGGTTTATTAAGCATTTTGAAAATAACACTATTAATATTTGTTTTTTTTTTTATTAGTATTAATAAAAATACATTTTAATAAAATGTTGTTGAATAAACATTGTTTCAAGTTTCTGAAATTAATAATGTTAAGTTATTCTTTATAGTAACTAATAACTATGATCAAAAGTTAATACAATTTTTATTTGTGTTATTAATTTGTATTTAATTACAATTTGTTAAACTGTTTTCTCATCTATAGGTCTATGGGTAGTATGTTTTAAAGAATTTGAGGACCCTCGTCATTGGTACGACACAAGATTCCATAGTTGTTGGTGGGTGTTTGAAGAAGAATATTATATTATCTATGATGTTTTATTCAAAGGTTTGTTTATGATTTCGGTTTTTTTTACTTTTAATCCATAAAATATAAAAATTTTTTACTTTGATGTGGGATTTTAAATTAATACAAATTTTTATTTATAGGTTTTTATGTTGCTACTCAGTTTTGGTTTTCAGCTTGTGTTCTTTTAACAGTATTTGGTTTATTCTACACTACACTTTATATGTATCTAAATAGAGCTTATGAACGTTATGTTCAAATTCTATTTACAGCTGGAATACTTTACATAGCTGCAGGTAAAACATAGTGTTATGCTGTCTTATACTCTTATAATTTATAACACACCTAATAATTTGATAACAATGTTATTTTCAGGTGTATGTGGTACTATTGCTCTGGTAATATTTGGAATAGATGGAGACAGTAGAGTATGGATGCCACATTGGGAACACAATGATATAGGATGGAGCTATGGAGTAGCAGTCGCAGGAACTATTGCCCTTTATGTCAGTGGAATATTGTATATAATAGAGGGACGGGCACACAAGATTAAACGTCAAAAGATGGCTACTCAAAGAGCCAATTACAACTATGATGCAGATGACTTAAAACAATCGTCTCACACTGACATATAAATTCTCAAATTTTTATTTTTAAGTCATCAGTAGCAACATTTGCACATTTTCATTAATTTATTCTTAATGCATATGTACAGTGAGCACTTCTTAAACATAGACTCGTTGACATTCTTCAAATGTCTGCATGAACGATTCACTTTGCATAGAAAACACTTGGTATTTGTTTTGGATAACAAATATTATTAAGTACAGTATGAATGAGCACTTATGGATTTTATTCTTAAGAATGGCTTTTTGAAAACAGTTTGTTACTTGGTCATTTATACAATTATTGACAAACTGTAATAAATTAATTATAGATCTTACTTTGAATTTGATGTGCAATTTATATTGGATAGATGTATACAACTCTAAACGCAAGAATCTCAAGTATTTAATTTAGAATCTACGAATTTCAATAATAGTTATTAATTATTACATGAGAAATAATTTATTTTTAATTGTTCGTAAGACTAAAAATAATAATTGAGAATTTTGTAAAAAAAAAAATTACAAGGTAATTGATGTATATTTTTTATAGTTAGATTAACAATTATCCGTCCATTTAATTCTAAGTTAATTTTAGTAACTATTGCTACACAATTGGCGCAAAATGTTCAACAATACTTTTACATTTTTATAATAATTCATATTAGGTCACTATATATTTTTTATACTAATTTGTTAAGTATGCCTTAAAGTTGTTGTGGACTAAAATTGTAATACGTAAAAAATAAATTGTTCTGTGATTACATAATTATTGTTTATATAAAGGTTTAAGTTATTCTGATTGAATATTCCTCACAATTAAATCTTACAATTGTTTTAAAATTGAAACCATGCCGTTTGTTTAGTATAGAAGTTGAGTAGAGTAATCTGTATGAATAAATACCGTCCATTTTTTTTTTTTTTTTTGTTTTATGAATTATATGTTTAATTAATGTTATAAACTGGTGAATTAGGTACAAGATCTGAATTTAAAAGAAAATCGAAAAAGAAAATTTAGAATTCACTTGATATATGATATTTAATTTTTTACCATGTATAAATAAAAATTAATAAGTTGTGATTTTTTTGAGAAATTGAACAATGTAATTTTTTAATTTTAAGCTTTCCTATGTTACTAATATTAATATTTTATTTTTTTATGTATAAATTCGAGAATTATGCTTGTCATACTCGTCTTACCAAGGCTACATATCATTTACTTTATTATAATTTTTACAGTTTTTTTAAAAAATTATTTATTTGTATTTTTAAAACGTACGACCCGAATTGATAACAAATATACATATAATACATTTATATACAATACGACTTTTGATTGGATTTCATCTGATGTGTGGTTGGTTTTGTCGTGTGTGTCTTGAACCGCCTGTAGATACCAATGAATCCTAATATTTATGCGTCTTGTTTGTGATGAAATACATTCGTTTTTATAGCCGTTATTATCTTTGCGTTTCACTTGGTTTTCAGTTAACACTAAACATACTTAACGACCGTCTAAAAATCCTTGGGCGCGACTCAGCGGGACGTCGTCGCCTTGTACCCTTGGAACAACTCTACGCGCGCACTCGATGTCCATCCGGCCGCGAAGAATATACCAATGCAGTACAATGTAATAAATAATAATAATAGCTATAGTATAATAGTCGTTCTCACGTGTCCCGTACATTTGTGGTTCCCACGTTTGATGATGCGAATATGCTAAAGCCACTCGAAACCCGGAGACCTTCCGACGTCCGGGGCTAATCATATCATATAGGAAGGTACCTAATAATTTCGCTTTAGTATTTTATGTTTTTCTCTGACCAAACTCGTCCTCGAGCTAATAGCTGTATTACTATATTATAACAGTTGTCTATCGACGATGTCTCGTGCTTATTATACAAAATATATTAACATAAACTAAGTATAAATAATTCGAATAGGTAAAGTTCAGATAATTTTATTTTTATAATTTCCACGATGATGATATATGTGACCGTGACCCAATGAAAAGAAGCCAGTGATATTGTCTTTCGCGACGGCTAAACGGCTATGTAATATAAGCATGTAACTAATAAATCATAGAAAAGGTTAGATGTAACTATTAATACTACTAACTAATGGTGTACTCATAGTCCGTGTACGATATACATAGGTACAACATATTATAACCATATAGATAGGTGATTAGATTAGTAATTACTAAATTTAAATTTATATTTACACATATTGACATATCTATCACTATATCTATAGTGTTTGCACTACCGATTTTTTGGATATAAATAATTGATATAAAATTGCGCTTATACAAGTACAGTGAAGTACCTATTGAGTATTGGCTATATAATTATTACACATGTATTATAATTTATAAAGGCTTGTATACTCTACCCAATAGCCACTATAGGTACCCGACTACCAGAACTATATGGTTAGTCGCCAAGATCACAGATAACTACAGAAGTATTATTTCAATTTGATTTTAATGAGCGATCATTTATTTCTTTATTGCGACGAGATCAGTTAGTAAAACTATAAGGCCATATTATGGGTTCTTGTGTACCACCGATATCTCTGACTAACAGTATAATATTGTACCTATTACCTATATAGGTACCTATATAGATTGGTACTTTAATGTTCAGCTAGCGCACAGGTACCTATATTATGTATCTATTTTAGATTTTAAGCGAACTGTGAAGAGACGAATACACCTATTAATTATTATAAGTTTTACTGCGAAATTACATGTTATTGTATGTCTTAATCTTAAATACAAGGAAATTACAAATAGGATTAAATGTTGAAATTGTTAAATTTTTTTGGGGTAGGACATTCTTCAGGGAAATATTTTAAATCTTTTTCTGTTATTTTTAGACTTTAGCGCATGCAAGTATATAATATATTATTTATTATTACATCGCATATACACTAAATATTAAATGATACGTATATTAGGTATCCAGAGACCAGAATCGGCAGAATATCACAATTAGCGATGTTTCATTTTTGAAGACGTTTCTAAAATAAATATCGTGTCGACTGACTTACCACTCATACTTTATAGTCATATAGATATAATGCTGTTCGCAGTATTCAGTAGTAATAATATCTATACCTTATTATTAATAGTACCGGAATTAAGTTGCAGCCGCATACTCACATCACAATACACGATTTGTCGATTCGTATAGTTGCTATGTCGTCGTCGTCATCGCCGCCTCAATATAATAATTATTATGCGACGACCATCGTCGTGGTCACTCAATTAGCATAATATTAGTAGGTATACTATAGATATAGGTGTATATATTTCGATTTCAAGTATAAAAATATATATACCAGTAGGCCGTGGATGCGGTGGTGGTGGCGGCGGGGAGCGAGTTGGTAAAGCGAAAAAAACTGCTGAAACCGAAACCGAAACCGCCGCCGCCGCCGTTTGAATCGGCGCGCCCGCCACACGCGACCTAGGGCGTGTCGTCCCCTCTCCTCCCGCACGTGATCCCGATGGTCGTATTGCAGATAACATAACAAACAAAACCACTGAAAACGCCAAATTCCGAAGAGCCAACGTGCCGTCGTGTTGGTCAGCAACTGCCGTCCGTTCATCTTTTCCTTTGTTTTTCCGATAATTTTTTTGCAAAATTTTCCTCCACCTTTTCCAGCTCGTGGTCTGTGTTAACCGTTTTTGTGTAATTAATCTTCACGTAGGTAGAGACGTAGAGTCTTGTTTGTCTGCGCGCTCGTTTGTCTGTTCGAGTGATGTGAGAACGTAACTACACCTATTTCTTTGCGACGAGACTGATTTTTCTTTTTCGTATCAGTAATTCATTCGGATTTTTCCAGTTTTCACCGCAAACGCTGTCCCGATTACTCACGTAGGTGATATTTGAACTTTTGTTTTTATTTGATCTAACACAATAATAATTTATACCTTTAAATACCTGTATTTAATATTTACGTATTTTAAGATTGACTTTAAATACCTACCTATTAAATTAAAAAAAAACAATTTTAACATTGCTTTTCGCACTAATTTAGGTCTGTCTTGTGTTGTTCATGTGGCATGCCATTAACAGTTTTTGATTAACTCTATCGTACGCCGCTTACCAGCACGATGCCAGGGTCAACAGTTTCCGACAATGACCTGAGGTACACTTATGCCATACCTAATTGTTAATTTATTGCCATCACTATTACCTATACATGGACCATCATGTTAATTGTTATTGCCTACTGTCTTAAGTAATATGATTTTATGCATATGTCCTCATTTTCAACTGCACCTATGACAAATGCTATTATGTAGCCATAGTACACTTTGTATAATTCATCACTGATTTAAGATGTTTCTTTTGTTGTGTATGATTTAGTGTTAATTGAATGAGTTAGTGAAACATAAATAAATCTCTGAACAAAACAATTTGTTATTTTATGCTTATCTCATACCTATATCTATCTTTCGTGGTTTATTGCCTACTATAATTATAGTATAGTATAGAACTTCAATTAAGTAATCACATCACCCACCTGCTGTTTGCAAGTATATCTTTTTTTGATAACTTGAAATGTAATTTTAACTCTTATTGTATTATTTTTCTGTAAATATACCTAGTATAATTAGGTACATATGTAGGAATATGTACCTACTTAGTGTTTTTCAATCATGAATAGCGAACATTTACTTATAGTAATAGCTTACTGCATGTATTTGCTATAAAACTATAATATTATACTTGTGACATAATATTATATTTATTCTGTATTTATGTGATTTTACTGTTATAGTATCATAAGTACTAATATTTCTATTTAGTGTTTATAATTTTACTTGTATTTGAAAGTACCTTTCAAAGAAAAAGTATTTTTAAAATTGCATGTATTGTAATCAATTACCCACTAAGAATTAAAAAATGAATTAAAATAAATATACAATAATACAATATCTAAAAATAATTATTTTCTAACAAAAAAAATATAGTTTTAATGGGTACCTAATAATTAATAACTTAAAAATAAATGATAGCTGATAGAACAATTAAACTGATTGATTTAATTTATCATTATGTGTTTTTATTAATACTAATAAAACTTCAATTGAAATATAGAATTAAAAACAAATTCAAATGTAATATATAGAATTTATAATCTAATCGGCAAAGCTCTTTAATTATTTGTGGCTAATAATGGCTTGATAATAATATTATTATTACCTACCTATCTTTATACTTAATTATAATCATAAGTACATTTAATAACATATTTTTTTAATTGCTAATATTGACACAATATACCTTTAAGTAGTTATTCATTTTATTTTTCTATACAGCCTTTACTTAGAAAAATATTTGGTTTTGTAGAATGAAAAAGCGTAGTTTGGCTGGGAACGTAGCCCTTGGTTTGTACGTTTTGGCTTTAGTGTTTGTGTTCATTTCATTTTTTTCAACCAGTTGGTTAGTCAGTGATGGGAGAATCACAGGTATTTATTTATTTTTACAATCTATCTTTTTCAACGTTTAATTTTGTCATATTTTTGAAACTTTAATTTAGGTGCAAAATTAGAAAGTTTTGGTTTGTGGACTCATTGTTTTCGTTCACTACCTGATCCTAATGACCCGGCTGAACGAAGGTTTTTTGTTGGATGCCACTGGATTTTTGACCCTTTCACCAAGGGATATGATGAAATCAAAGGATTTTTGTTACCATGTAATTAAATTTATACTCTACAGTTTCTCAACATTTTATATTCTTTGATTTGTGTTTTTGTAGTTTACATAGTGGCAACTCAGT
Organism: Metopolophium dirhodum; assembly: GCF_019925205.1. NCBI lineage: Eukaryota > Metazoa > Arthropoda > Insecta > Hemiptera > Aphididae > Metopolophium > Metopolophium dirhodum. Next base: position 35,681,740 of record NC_083567.1, on the reverse strand, counting down.
TCTTTTACACAATTACATTCCTTGGAACATTAATATCAGCTGTTGGTTCATCAATGTTTCTTCTATGTTGTACACCTGATGAAAAACGTTTTATACAAATAACATTTGCATTGGGAGTAACTTTAATTGTATCTGGTAAATTCAATGTTTATATAATATTGCTATAAATATTCATATTTTGTTACTAAACATTATTTTATTTTATTTTAGGTGTATGTGCTGCAATATCAGTGTTAATATTTGCTTTGTTTGCCAACCGTCCAGGTTGGATGCCTGGTCATGACAACAACTTCTTTGGTTGGGCATTTGGTGTAGCTATTGCAAGTTTCTTCGCTTTACTTGGATCTGGAGCATTTTATTTGGTAGAAACAAATATACAAGTGAAAAAAAGAAAATATTTGAAAGAATCACAAACTAAATTTGACATGGAGTCCAAAGGATAAGATAAAATTTATTGTTGATTTTTAATTTTAAATATTTCCAATTTAGACCATTAGTATATATTTTTGATAGTAACCTTCAGCCCGATCAGTTTTAAATTATACTATTTCCAAAATCTGATAGCAATTATTTTTATGAAACTAATAATCTCATTTTTGTTTAAATAAACACTATTATCTATACTATTTTAAATTATTTGTGATAAAATGTGAGTAAATACAATTTTGACTGTTGTATGAAACCGACTCCGTCCATTTAAAACGAGTATTATTGCAATAATATTAGTTATATCATTATTAAGTGTACACTTTAATTAGTTTTAATATTTGAATTTCTCACATCTGTCTCATAACTGTTAAAAATAAAATAAGTATTGTAATTTTAAGATATTATATTACATACATTTATTTTTTTTCATTTTAAGCAAGCTTGTATTTAATGTAGCTAAATACTTGCAGTATTAAAATATTTAGTTTTAAGGACATCCTGTGCTACAGTTACAGGATTCATCACTGTAAGGGATGAACACCATTAATTTTCACTTTTCTTATGCAATCCAAGTTTTTAAAGTTTGTAATTGGTTGATATTTTTTTAGTTTATTTTATTTTATCCTAGAAACTAGATACATTGACATTTTATGAAGCCAGTATTATATTATTTAATACCAAATTTCTGCACATTTATTCTAAATTAGTTAGTGTTCTTTTACCATTATTGCTTGTCAGTTATCAGAAATAATATCATAAGTTTTCTTTTCTATAATGCCAAATATGTATATTTTTTTTTAAGAGTACCTATTATGAATAATATAGTTACTTTCTAGCAATATAACATAGCTAATAAGTAATAACTACAACTTTAACAAAAATTAAATGAGAAATTTATATAAACTATTTAAACTTTAATTTTGGATGATGATTTAATTGTTAATACAACATTAAAGGTTGCTTTATGATAATTTTTAAAAAACTATACTTTTAGTGATGTGTTTATCAAAAACTTAATTTGCTTTATTATTTAGTATAATATTATGTTGTAATTTGTATTTTCCACAAATCATTGAATTTATTTATCTTTGTATCTTCAAAGTAATGAGAATTAGTAACATCATATTATACTATACAATTCTAATTATAGTTCTAATAAATTTACTATTTGCCATTTGTATCATTGTATAACATTTATTGTTAATGTTCATTATAATTCTTTAAGAGCTTAAACTGATTGTAAGAAGTTTATGACAGACTCTTAATATTTACATTTTAGTTATTAATAATAATTTTATATTTATGAACTGTATTAAGAAAAACTGCCTTTTGTTACAAAACATTAAAATTTTATAACTTAGATTTAATAACAAAAAAAAAACAGTATGTATGGAATATTTCTGAAAATAAATCAAACTTTGATACATACATATTAACTATATAGGTACATATATATATATTTTTTAAAATGTATAAGTTTTTTTTTAATTTTGCTAAGCGTAACAATTATACTAAGAGGACACTATACCTGCATGCGTTTTCTCCGACCTACAAATGTACAACATAGCAAAAAACTGTTTTGCGCGGGATAGAACCACTCCCTCAGTATTTATAGTAGAATTATCAAAATTCCACAACACATAGGTAACAACTTTATCTATATCGTAGCGTTTTTATTTTTTTGATAGCATTTACCAATATTTCTTAATAGTTAAATGAAAAAAACAAAAAATCAAACTGATAATTGTAATTTATTTATGTTATCCAAATAGTAAGAACGCTACGACAGATAAAGTTGTCACCTATGCGCTGTGGAATTTTAGTAATTCTACTATAAAGGCCGAGGGAGTGGTTCTATCCCGCGCAAAACAGTTTTTTACTTTGTTGCACATTTGTAAGACGGACACAACGCATGCGGGTATAGTGTCCTCTTAAAACATAATCAAGTGTATACATTTAAATATTACGTTGTAATGTAGTGTTTTAGGATTTAATTTTCTTATAAAACTAAAAGTTTAAAAGATAGATACTGTAGGGCAGTCAAATACGATATTGAGAGAACAAAATGATTTCATTGAGTAATTATTATGATATCAATAACTAATTAGTAATAAAATAAACATTTCCTATTTTTAATTTTTATTTGTAGGTATATAGCGAAATGTTAATCAAAAAATGTATTGCACTAAAGCAATACTATACAGCAGTGACAAAACGTTACGCGCAGTTACGCAACTGGGTACAAAACTAGGGGGGAACAAAATAATTTGTTCACCTAAATCCAAATCATAACCTAATTGTTATGTTTTTACACAGGTTTTTAAAACTTATCTTATGGCTTAGAAACTAACTGTAGGTACCTATATGGTTAAATAATATTATATTGTATTAAGTACTTAATGGTTCATAAAAAAAATTATACCTTTGGTCCCCTCTAAAATTTTAGGGGGTGGGAAGGATCCTCATTCCTCTTGTCGCCCCTTAATTATACCACTGCTGTCTGCTATACTATAGTAATTAGTTTATTAATTTTGATTATTTTTCTTTTTTTACGTTTATGGAAACTAATTAAATAATTTACTTGTTATCTGTTGATACTTTTCACTTAAATGCATTTTCTTCAAGCTAGGCGTCATAATTACTATATTTTCATTTATCCTACCAAGTGTTATCCATAAGTGAGAAAATTCTATCTATTGGAGGATATATATCTTCCTGCCATACAAAGGATAAACTGCAAAATTAATTGTATATTTTAAGTTGAGAATTTAGGTATCATTTTCTTTAAAATAGATAAATACAGAATAGCTGCACCCATTTTTCTTCACTTATAATTTTTTTCTTAGTTTAGATTTTTTAATTTTTTTCATACTTTAACTTTTAATACTCTTTAGCCTTTAGGTAATACAACTTCATTGAAGAGCTGATCTTGGTTTTCAATATAGTCTCGATCAAAATTACGGAATATTTTGTTAGTCGTACCTACGTACGGTACCTAGTTTTTTTTATAAAAATTGTCCTGCATAGTTGTAAATAATTATGTATGCCTACTTAGAAATTAATACATGATTAAAGAATTAATTACAAAGAAATTATTTTGTACAGCCTTGATTGTTGGAAATAGTAAAAATCTCATAAGGCGACCTTGAACTATTATTTTATATTACGTCGGGTTTTGTGTATTTAAAAAAAAAAAAAATTGCTGATGGCGTAACATTTAATAACAATCTAATTCCTCCGGTAACGTCCTTCATATCATATTTTTTTTTCTGTCATTACTAATATAATACTATATAGAGCTGTCCCAAAGTTTTTCGGGACCAGGAGCAAATTAAATTAATGCCCACCCCTCAATCATCATAACACGATATAATAATAAAATGTGGGCAAGTGGGTGTTCCTCTGCTGTACAGTAGGTTACAAGTGAGTGACTGTAATGGATCGCGTTAAATTTAAATTCAGTTATAGTTATAATATCATGGTATACGAAAACGATTCTGAGCGGAGACGGTTTGTCAGCCTAGGATATTTTATATTTTATTTATATTGTTATTATTAATACGGTAGGAAGTCGGTGATGTTGAATTATTATTATTGTTTATTATCATATTTGTTTGTAATAAATAATAATATACTTTAAAACTTTCAAGTACCCACGTATAATATTTTTAAAATATTACATTAAACTAAAATTCTCAATAGTTGTCAAAAGCATCAAGAAAAACAAACAAAAATAGATTTAGTTTTTTATTGTAACTCTAAAATAATAACCTTAAATACATGACATTTTCCCCAAATGTTTATATAGGTAAGCAATTTCTATATGCACCATAGAGTTTACAAAATATCGTGACTCTTTTCAAGCTATTTATTGGTATAAGAAAATTTCGAGTTTTATTAACTTTTTTTAAAATTATTGTCGATAAAATATTTTAGGCTCGGTAAAAAAAACTTGAAAATCTTCACTGCACTTCTCCTAGTCAATGTGAATCTAACAAGACCCCAAACAACAAAATCCGTTCTCCAGTTTCGGAAATCTACCTCGCTAAAAGAAAATCTAGCAAAAAATAACTTTTATTTTCTCTGTGAAAAATTTTAATTCCACATTTTGTATCTACTTGATAATCCCATTTTAATGAGTTATCAAAAAACTTTCTAGCTATCATAGTTAAGGAAAAAAGTTAAAAAATAAAAATTTTGGGACTGTTCACGCTGACGTTTTTATGGATTTAACCGCTTATACTATTTAATGCTTGGGTGTGGTATCAATTCTCTCCCATTAATATTTTATATTAAAGTTAGCTAAAGCCTAAATTACCCACCTACTCATCATTACTGAGTTACATTTTTCTCATTTTCCTATTTAACACAAATTCTTGAAGTTTTCAAAATTCAGATTTTTCATTTCAATTTCCATTCTTACTTGATTAAAAATCAAGAAAGTAATAGAATATTGATATTATCAATCGATTTTTTTGTACACAGGACGAGCACCGTGTTTAGAACGACACGGTGCTCGTCCTTTAGACGTGCAAGCTATTACCGAAACGGCGCTCGTCATATTGCATCAACATATTAAAAATAGTTCTGCCTACCGTGTAACATAACAATAGCCGTGTTATTAAAGTTAAGCACAGTGCTTATCTCAAACGCAATAACAAAATAAAAATAGTTGGTTTCCAATGTGTTAATAAGAATCATACAAATAACAAATCAATGTGTCATCAACTATTATACAATATTGATATTATTTAAAATTTTAAAAATAATATTGTTATTTTTATTATTATTCTAATATAATACTTCAAAATGCAAAATAAACCAGTTATATCTAATTTTTGATGTATTACAAAAATATTGAAGTTTAAAAAGTAATTTTTCAGTCGTTTTCAGATAAATTTTTATACATTTATAATAAACAAATAGGTGAGGCGAAACGCACTATATACCTACTGAAAAGCGCCGCCGCCGCGCGCCGTCTCAATTTATTTGGCAACGACTGTATAACTAAGTGTTTAAAAGTTTTTAATGGGCTTACAGAAAATGTAATATGTTTCGATTTTTATTTTGATGACTTGTTTGAGAGGTTCAATAAATGTGGGACACCCCCCGATAAATCACCCAAAATACGCCACTGTACAGCTATACCTGTATGGCTGTATAAAAGCTGACCATATCTGCAGCAGATACTTTTAGCGATAAGTTGATATTTCAACATTAGCTACTACACTTTAAGTGATCTTTTGATATTTTATCAGTTATATGACAAATACATATATTATATCCAACATCGAATTGCACTCGGGTTCATAAAAGCATTTTTAACATAAATATTCAAAAAATAAGCTTAATTTAAACGTTTTGAAAACACTAAATTCCCTTCTCGCATAAAATGTAATCATTTACATAAGATCACTGGCACATGATATACTAATTATTATTTTTATATACCTACTTTTTAATTTTATGTGTATGTATATGTATATTATATATTATTTAATGAAAATGTTGTTGTAAAAATTATAAGAAAGTGAATTAGATATTATTTATTTACAGATATTTGAATTTTTCCATTTTTATAGTTTTTTTTTCTATAAATGACAATAAAATTTTATACGTTGGGTCAAAAAGTTAGAAAATCTAATACCGGGCTCCTCACACATTTGTTACAATTGCAGTTTAAAAACTTAAATGCATTTAAATTTCAAACTGAAAATTTGCAAATTATTTTACTATTGTTTGGGTTTTTTGGAGATACAGTCTACAATAAACCGGATACCTACCATACTCGGATATCAGTAAAAATGTAGAATAATACGTCCTTATGAATTTGACCCTTTGACAGTACCTATACGGCTATACCAACTAATAATTATAACATTAGACATTTAGACCTATATAAAAGTAGTACCTACTATAGCTACTATAGTACCTACACGCTCTTCTGTTGTTGTGTAAACATGTTGTACGATTTAGAAAATATTATTAAAAGTGAACGAGGTAGTGTCTTAATTGTATATTTGTCATTTCTTTATTTGTATAACAAAATTATAAATTGTATAATTTGGGGGCTAAATGGCGTTGTACCCATTGCGGATGTCTTTCAAAACTATATCTTAATGAAAGTTCTACTGTTATTTTTCCATGTGAGTTAATACAATATAATCATGGATACAAGATATCCACGTAATTTACCTCGAAAAATTATTTCAAATGCAGAAAAAAAAAAGCAACTGACCTAAGTATTTATGGACCATTAAAAATGATTAGGGAAGAACTTGTCAATGTTTAACCCTTTCATGCATGACATATATATTGACATATTGTCGTTGAAACACATTTTTTGAACCCGAGTGCAGTTCAAGTAGTCACTTTGTACGATCGAAAATTAAAAGTGTGAAACGAGGAAATTTTTTACGGTGGAGTAAAAATGTTCATTTCTGAACGCGGACACCTTGTACGGTTCAACAGTTGGGTAAAACTTTAGATTGTGCTTGGTGTGGCGTGGTGGTTGTATTCAGTCACGAAACGTGTTCTGAGTGCAAGCACTGACCGGTGTTATTAGTTTCCGGATGGGTGACCACCCGGGATTTTAGTGACAAATCCTTGTCACACACTGACACATACACACACGTGTTCCAGTCCAACCGTACCGCCCTTACAAACAGTTAACGACCGGTTCCCGGGCTTAAGATCAAACAAAAAAAAACTTCAGATTGCAGAACGCAGACGCTTTGTACTGTATACACATAAAGTATACATAATAGTATAATACAAGTAAGCGTGGAGTACTGATCGCATGACCAATTATATTAAAAATATTATAACGTTTAATTACCATTTATTAGTATATATCTAATATACTTTTTAATTTTATAATTATAATTTATAAATATACCTACTATTATGATATGGTACCTACTATACCTACTATAATGTTTGGTTGTTACCTAACATGTAAATTATTTAAAATTGATTAATTTTGACTTGTTTATATACTATATTTTATTACATTTTAATATAAAATAAATAAAATAATGTTTAAATCTTATCAAACTTCATAATATTATAATATATAGATTATAGGTACTTACATATAGGCATGCTCGGACTTCAATATCAGCACATCAAAAATGTAAATATATTACTAAACTCATTTATACACTAAATAATAAATAGTTATAAGTAGTACCTAAACAGTTAACATGTACCGACATTGGCGCGGTGAACGATAATTTCAGAGGTATTTGTTTCTGCAGAGATTTTTCTTAAATAGATAGTGGTGAGTGGTAGCTGGTGCCCGGTAGTTCCCCTAGTAAATGTAATATTAATTATTATGATATACCCCAATAGGTAGTCAATAATAATCTGAAATATAATTAGTTGTATTATATTAATACATCATTTTGCATTAATACTTGGGAGTTGGGATACATGTTACTTGCCTCTGGACAATTTTCAGTTCGCCACGCCACTGTATACCGATTAGATTATATCGAGGGCCGAGGGGGCATTTCACAGTATTTAATTTGAAAGCAACTTTTTGGGGATTTACAGTGGAGCTGGTGCGTTTTCACTTATCCAATATTAAATTTTACCATACCTACCTCTTATAAAAAAAAATTCCGATCAAACCCGGGCTTGACTGGCTCACATCGTGCGTTTGCCTATGTAGATATACTTATATGTTTACATGTATTATGCATACTTTATGTATATAATAGTTCAATGTGTCTGCTCTCTGAAAAGTGAAATGAACATTTTTAACCGACCGTACCTAAAGTGTCTGCGTTATGCATTTTAAACAATGGACCGTACGACAAACTGACTGTTTACGTTCGATCATTACTTTCTTTTTACCCGGGTGCAGTTCGACCATTACCTTTTTTTACACAAGTGCAGTTCAGCCATTACCTTTTTTTAAATCAAGTGCAATTCGATTAAAATAAATGCAATTTAAACTTACCCTTTATAAATGTTGTGTTTAAAAAAACCCAAAGCATTTGATTTTGGAGGTTCGTGTGGGCTAATTTTTTACTATAAAATACAGCGGTACAGGGATACATAAAAATCAATAGGAAGATATTATTAATATAATATAGGTACCTATATACTAGTTGCCAGTTGGAGGACCAGCTGGTGCTTGTAGGCCAGTTTGCCCACTATGTTTGAATCTATCACGATATTTAATTTACATACATTTAGGATAGCAGCTGAGAACGAAAAGCGAATACAAATATTAATTATACATTACGAAATATTTATCATATTTTCAATTGAAAGTTTGCATAATAGGTATATTATTATGGGTCAGTACGTAGTACAATCTTTGTATAAAAATATACAGTGGTCATCGCCACCGTGATATATTGTAAAATGTAAAGGTATACCTACAAATCTTACATATTATTAGACTGCATGAGTCTAGAGAAATTCGTCAACGAACGAATGATGATGGGGGGAATTCTGGACCAATTCGACCAAAATCGTACTCTTCCCTTTTTGGCCAAACCAAAAAGAACAATGTTTAATTTATGTTATACATATAGAAAAGTATCAAATAGTAGGTATATTTTGTCACGCCTGCACTGAAAGTTTAGTTTTCGATGGAGGTTGAAGCGTTGGAAAGCGACGTTTTTCCGTCCAGAGGTGGTAAAGTGGGTATCCCCAAAAGTGCCGGGCGGTAAAGTGGAATTCCCCAAAAGTAGGTACCGGGCGGTAAAATGAAAATCCCCAAGAGTAGAACTGAGCTCAGATATCACGCGTATCCTCTAAACAAACAGACACTACAATCTATACTGCTGTCCTCATAAAACATACATTTTTAGTTACAACTAATATTCATATAATATGTTATAAAACCTCCTTGCATGACGCGTTAACATTTTTCTTTCATGCAATTGTTTTCGTATAATAATTTGGTTGTTGCATAGATCCGCATAATACCTTTGCCTTGATTACATTTTTGTATTCTTATTTTATTTTAATTATTATTTGTACTGAAAACTATATTACTATACGGTCTTTACAAAACATTAACTTTTGGTTACATCTTATATTCATATTATAATAACCTCCAAGTGCGCAGCACTTTTGGGGATTTCCACTTTACCGCCCGCTGGACGGAAAAAGGACGCTTTCCAACGCTTCAACCGCTATCGAAAACCAAACTTTCGGTGCAGGCGTGACAAAAAATACATATAAGTTGTATAAAAATTATATATAATAATAATATAATTAAATATAATTTTTATCAATAATTATTTGATCATAGTACCATTGATTTTATAATATCTATACTACATAATATTAGCACCAAACAGTAAGCATACACATATTTTGTCCACATTTATAGGTTCTACTTTATGTTACACATAATATTGTCTAGAAAGGTATTAAAAGTATAAGTTGTATACCAATTATTCATTTATTACCTTTTTATTTTTGTCTTTTAATTGTATTTTTGTATTTTTTACTTATGTCATATACCTAATTATATTATGTATTTATACAAGTATACAACGTACTATATAAATGTATATGTGACGTATGGTAATGAGATAATGCGTTGGTATGTATGTATAATTATTATAATATATTTTACTTAGATAGTTTCCTTATATTATATACCATGACCTATATCGTATTTTCTAGTTAGTTATTCTATTGTAAGTATTAGATAAACGTGTATTTTTATACTTCAATCCGATTTTATTGGAGAAAATACAATTATATTCGCTATGTAGTTAATAGAACTCAATATATTATTACTTACCTTTTCGAATTGTTATCGTTCGTTTTTGATGTGAAAAAAACTGCTGCGTAGATAAAAATCTCATTCGAGGTAGATAACCTCGCCAATGCCAACGAAAAACCGATTTTCGTCGAGTAGTTGACTGTTAGAATCCACCGGCATCCACCTACGTTTTGATTTTGTATTTGAGCGATTAGGTGGCTTGAATACTCGATGCTTTTCACGAATTGTTGAGAGAAAAAATTTCGTACACTCCGATCACAGCAGTTCATCTGGCACATAACAAACGATGAATAAAAAAAATACAATATATAGGCGTGAGTTGACGACAGCATAGAACGATCAGAGTGTAAGACTGTAAGGTTCCAGCTGATCAAATTATGTTATTCATTATTGATTCAAAAAACGGGTACTACACCGATATCGGAGGAAACTAGAATTAATTTTTTTTAAAGTAAATAACGGAAAACGGGTAGTGTCCAAAATGCAGTGGAACCGGTTTAGAGATTAGGAAACTCTTAGAATATTAACGCTTGGTGTATGTTAACAAATTTAAAAGTTTAAGTTACCTAAGTATCGGTGTTGACATTTTAATATATATAATACTTATATTTTAATATTTATGTATAATATAACGAGTTATAGTCTATACTATAGACTCTATAGGTATAACTGCATAATTTATTTTTTAGTTTTATTCATGTAATATTTATTAGTAACTAATTTAACTTAAGTCTATAAGTTTGTACACCCACACATTATATATAATACATTTTTACAAATAAGACTAATTACTAATTAGTAATTTTAAGCTATATTTACACCACGAACGTATCCATACGGTTCTACGGTACCTACCTACGCGATATAGTTTTATACTTATATAGTTATATAGATATAAATGTATGCGTATAGATACATAGAAGGTAGAAAAGTTCAAATAAGCAATTTTTATTACAAGGTAAATCAGTGGCATGTAACATAGGGTCCAAGTGTTGCTCTGCGTGCCATGGCATTATGATGAGTAGGTATTGAGTAAGTCGCCTAAAATTATTAGGGCAACACGGATTTTTTTTATGATGCACATAATAAACACATTACACGCCACTGAGTTAAAATACCCAATGAGAATAATAGTAGTGCCACTTTAAAATCTCTAGACCAGGTCCGTTTGAAACGTCTCTGAGAGTTATTATCGGGGATGATTTATAAGTTAATTAAAATAATAATTATATAATATAATACTTTGTTTTTGGCTGAAATTAGTTCAGCCTGCTCCTATATCACTTTAAGATTACTATAATAATCTAATATATGAAATATGAAAATGAATGTTTGTTTGTTCGTCTTTTATAGACTCAAAATCTACTGTACCCTTTTCAATCAAAGTTATACCTATCAATTGAGACTTGAAGATGGTTTGTAGTTTCGTTTTTAATCCTATAGGGTGGCTCACTTATGGATTCAGTGGCGTATTTAGGAATTTTCTAGGGGGGGATGAAATATAATATAATAATACACCCATAAATACGTACATAATATACATTTAAGTGAAATAAGAATTAATACAAACTGTATAGTACCTAATACTTAATAGCATTTATTATAAATTCATACTAGCGTCATTCTCGTTTAATAAACAATGATAAACAAAAAAAAAATATTTATAATACAAAATCCAGTTTTCTAATTTTTTGGATGCTCAGTTCATCGATAACATCTAATAATATTATTAATAATAATAATATTCATCTGGAATTATTATTGTATTGACCGGTGACATGCCAATAAAGCCAACACATTAAGGAATAAGGGCACACTGCAGCGGTGGCGGTAGCGGTTACGGCAAAATGAGTCCGGACACAATTTTACCGCCACCACTGCAGTGTGTGGCACCCTTTACAATAGGTTAAACTTCGGAATTTGGCGGTTTAACCTTATGGTTGACGATTGTAATACGGACACTTAGTTGGTTCTATTAAACAAAGTATATAATAATTACTACTTAATTTATAGTTATTATTATTGAATATTAGATAGGAAAATTGATAAAATATTTACTTCTGTCATACTATTAATTACTTAATAAAAACATCGTTCAGGTGTAGCAGTTGATACAGGCAAAGTACAAAATATAATTCATGAATATTTGGATAAAAATCTTTAATTATAGATATTTTTATTAATTGGTTACAGATAATAATAGGTATGACTAGTTATTATGGTTGGATATAATTGGATTTTGTAATTTAGGCTAATAAAGCTATTCTTTATAAATGTAAAATTGAGTAGGTACCTAACAACTATTTTTTCTTCGAAATCTAAAAAGAAATGTAGTATTTTTATTTTTTATCTTTATATAATTGTACTGATATTGTTAACACTTTTACAGTACCTATTGAATAGGTGACTAAATATGGGTCAACGTCGTCATTACTTATTTTATTATTTGTTTTATACACGTCACATGCACAACAGTGTATAACAATAAAATAATATTATAATTTAATAATGAATGTTACTTGAAGGACGAGTTTGGGGGGGGGGGTGTGGAGAAATTTCTTACTTATTTTAAATATGTTAGGGCTGAAGCCCCCCCCCCCCCCCTAACCTTAAGGTCTAGTTACGCCTATGCTATGTATCAGTGGTCCTACTAAAATTATTTGTACTAAAATATGATTAATTTTACTTCTGCTGTACTATACCTATCTGAATTTCGATTCCGCTGACATTGTTATTATCAAGTGTTATTGTTTTTGTAGTTTTGTAGCCTTGTACCTAACACTTGTATTTACTAAATGTGTATTTTTTTGTTTGGGCGAATTTATGTATATACCATTTGTATGCGATTTATATGGATAGGTACCTGTAATATAAAAATATGGTCTAATACATCGTTTGGCTGCAATTCATATAAATACAGGATCCCTAGCATGTCTAAGATATTTTTCTCCCTGTTTTTAGAGACTTGGGAGTTAGGACCCTTAGTTGGTTTTAACTGGAAGGGTTAAAAATAATTCTTGAACACAATTTATATGTGTTGATATAGGTAATGTGCTGTAAATTATGTAAAATATATTGCAGCGACAATTCAAATCAACCAACTCACAAACACAGATAATGTTCTCAAATTATGGTTCGATAATAGATAAATATTCATTTTTATATTAAAGTTAAAAATTGATTCTGCCGAACGCAAAATTTACAATTAATAATTATTATCTTGCGCGTGGATCAAAGAGAGAAAACAAATAGTGACTACGCGCTAGATGAGTGCTGACATCCTCTTAAGAGTCTTAAATATAAATTCACTCTGACAATTTCTTGCGCAAATTATTTACTTAGTGTAATTTTTGGGTCATTCGCTCAAATTAATTACGCCCAAAAATTCCAATGACTACTCCTTACAACCATGCCAATATAGTGTAGCATATAAAATACACACAACCACTGCCGTGTTAATAAATATGCCACCAAAAGACAGATTTTAAAATTCCACCACTTACTAGTTACTACCCCATCCTACCTTCACAATCAAATTGTTACAATCTTTTAATTAATATACTACGATGAAATATATATAATATGTATTTTTAATCTTAATTAATATTTAATACCTATATAATACATTATGTACTATATTTAATATTTATATGTTATAGTACTATACATTCATATTCAATGCACACATACATAAACTATTGGAGACACTTAAATACATTTATTTAATTTAATTTATTTATTTCCTATTAGTATTTTAAAAACACTGTGTAATCAAATATTAAAAGAAACCTTTGGCATCAAATGAAAATTGAAATTGTCTGTTTTAATAAATCGGGTTAGCCTATTTCACCGATCTAACATATATTGTCTCTATGTGTATTAAAATAATTACTTTGGGGTAGCTGGTAGGCAGGGCCGTCCCGAAGAACAATTTATGGGGGGGGAGGTGGTGGTATACCTATTCATTTGCCGACTAAAAAAATTTTAGATTTTGAGCGAAGCGATGAATGTATTGATTTTACAAAGATGTGTGTTTTTTTTTTTTTTATTTTTGTGTCTGTCATCACCTTTTAGGACAGTAAAAGTGCTTGGATTTTCTTCAACAGTAACTTTTCTGATAGGAAAGTGAATCTAGTTGGTACTTTAGGGGGTCAAAAGTAAAAATTTCCTAGTAGTTTTCAAAAGTGACGTGAAAAACAAAAGAAAAATTAAGGAAAAACGGGAATTTTTACGCAAAATCTGTTTTCGAGAAAATCGATTTTGGTTTTTGGTGTAACTCTAAAACAAATGACCGTAGGAACATGAAATGTTGACTGAATGTTTATAATTGCATTTCCTATACATCATAACACTTTCCAAATATTTTGACTTATTTTGAGCTGCTTATGGACACTGTCAATTTCCATCATTTTTTTTAGTTTTTTTTTCTATAAATATCAATAAAATTTTATCTGTTGAGTAAAAAAGCTTGAAAATTTAATAGAAGGCTCCCAGGTTATTGTTTCAAAAGCAGATAAAAAATTAAAAATCCTTAGTCACAGTTTTTATATATAAGCATTTAAAGTTCAAATATTGACAAAATACGTAAAAATGACGAAAATGTGCAAATTATTTTGAGTTAGAAATTCATAATAAATTTTCTTTTTAAATCTAAGATTTGGAAATGTAATACAAGATTATCCATAAGTTTGTCTACCTTTATCAAAAAAAAAAAATGTCTACAAGAAAGTCAAATTAAATTTTTATGAGCGTTTGAAATTCATATTTTTACAACATTTGATATTTACTCGATTTTTCGTGTAACGATTTTCTTATTTTGTTGTAATTAAAAAACTATGACTGTTGATACTTGAAAATTTCACTGAATGTTTATATTAGCATTTTCTATACACGATAAAATTTTGAAAGTAATTTGACACTTTTTGAGCTGTTTACGGACATTGTCTGTTTTCAATTTTTTTAGTTTTTTTTTTTCTATAAATATCATTAAAATGTTATTTGTTAGGTAGAAATGCGTGAAAATTTAATGCAAAGCTCCTGATATATTGTTACAATAGCAGTTGAAAAATATTGAAAATATATAGGCACAATTTTTTTTTATAAGCATTTAAAGTTCAAATTTTGACAAAATTTATCAAATTTAAAATGTAATAATTATTTTGTAGTTAAAAATTTATAAAATGTTCAACTTTTGTAGCTAAGGATTAAATATTTAAAACAAGGTTCCACGTAAAGTAAATAGGTTATATATAAATTACTTTATTCACAATAATATCATCAAATATACTTGGTAATATCATAGGCTGACGGACCGTTTTCGCTCAGAATCGTTTTTCTTATACAATGATATTATATCATTGAATTCAAATTTAACACCATCCATTACAGTGACCCACTTGTAACATACTTGTGGATAGTGGATACATAAATACATTGATACAACATAATATTATTTATATTTTTATTAATTATTATTAGATTTTCATTTTATTTCGCTTTCCAAAAATGTCTACCTCTTAAGGAGATTGCAAACTGTCAATTATTTAAACCAAAATGTACCAATATTTTGTCAATCATACCGATGGATCTGATTGCACAGAATACAGATTTTATAAAATAATAAAATATATATAATATTTAATATAATCTGTGCTGATATACTACTGCCGCCGGTAAAACGCTACTGCAGGGTGGCGACCAAAGTTCATCTGTCCTCGCGGCTCGCGCATTCCCACCACTAAACCCTCCAAAACGCTAGTGCGCCGTTAATTCGTGTCCCTGACGCTGATTTGAATTCAATAATATGTCTTCTTGAAATCGATCAGGCCATTTTTCCAAAATGTTGTTCCTAAACTACTTCATATATTTTCAATGAAATTTTTAAATGTTGATTATTTGAAACTTTAATTAAATAATACATATCTTAAAATGTGGCCTGATAGATCTGACTCAACTAGTCAAGTAGACATATTAACGAATTCAAATCAGTTTTCAGAAGTCTCATCACATTATCAGGTCCATGGGTATACGATTGACTAAAAGTATAATACCTATACAAATAACAAATGAGCATAAATTGTTTACCGTTCACGCGCGTAACGCCGCCGAGGCGGTGACGTCTTGTACATACAGTAATACGCGCGCGTGCGGGAGCGCTCCGTTATTTCTTATTTACATAACTAATGAATAATTATCAGTTAGAATAAACACGAGATCTGCTTGCATATGTAATTTGAAAATTGCTTATTTTTAATTCCTTAAAAACCGTCCATTTGCGATCCCCTTAAAATTAGCCATCCGGGGCAATTACCCATTTTGCTCCCCTCCCCCTAAACATGGACTACGCTCAACATCCTGTTGTCTGCACTAATATATATAATATATTATATAGTAATTTGCTTTCCATTTCCGCGTGTCCCGATTTTCACGCACATCAAGGCATCACGCATTCACGCATAAGTGCAGAAAATCCATTTAAATGTCAGGGGGGGGGGGGGGTGGCTAACCCTCTCACCGTTTTCACCTATACCCACACGCAAGGGCCGTAACTAACTATCTACGTATAATTCATAAATATTTTTAGTTTTTACATTCCTTGTCTATATTAAAGAAAACATGTCACAAATATACTTTATAACTTAAGTATAGGTACTAATCTTATCACTAAATAATAGGTTAACACAAAAAATTTAAAAAAGAAAATATTTTGCCCTCCCCTTGACAAATGCCTGCGGACACCCTTGCCCACACGTAAACACTGCAGCCACACACTATATGAAAATATAATAGTATAAAATATATAGTCTGTGCTGCAGCTATTGCAAGTGTAACGTGACGACATTAGTCGCGTGGTCCAATAACAAACGCACACGCGAATGAATCATAATGTCCCCGCGACAAAGTAAAAATCTGTGACGACCGAGGACATATAATACAATACATATGACATATATATCTATTAATATGTATCTAATAAGTAATAGCTAGGCAAATATGTGTTAGGCACAAATTGTCTTTTTTATATCAATGGGCCCTTGGGTGTAAAAAGTTCAATACTTATTAATAATTAATAAAAACTAAAAAATCCCGTTTATAGTCCTATATTCAACGTTTTATTTGTACATTATTATAGTTCAGATTTTGAAATAAAATGTATATAAATAAACAAATAAATTGTTGAATAACTCAAGAGAGTTAGGATTTATTAGTAGGTAGGTACCTACCTAAACATACGATGATATGCGATAAATTTTAAATTTTTTCGTCGGTAATTCATAAGTTTCAGTATCAAATTTTTAATAATTAATTTATTATGTTTAGATAAACCTTAAAACCTGTTCTATAGGTACTAAATAATGTGTAAGAACTTTTTGTTGAATTATAAATTATTTATAACTATGTCTGTGTGACTATGTCTACCATAGTATCATAAACTAATTATTTATAAACTTGTTAGTTTTAGGTATAATAGACTAATAATTAGTAATAGTCAATAGACAGTTTATAGGTACGTATTATTATTACAGGTTGCAGAATTTAAAATTTGTACAACTAATAAGTAGTGCTATTTAATAAATAAAAATATGTTTTTCAAAAGATTGTACAGAATAACATGAGACGTAGTAATAATAATTTTTTTAAATTTCAAAAAAAATTTGAACTTTTGGCTATAGATGTTAAGCTTTTAAATATCATACGGTCTACCGTTTTCCTTGGCGATTTGGCGCGGAAAACCAAACGGACCAATGGAAGTACAACACGGTGCCCGACCGGTCGGCCTACGGTCGCGTTTGGTGCCGACCGAGTCAGACGGTTATATGCCAAACACGGCTGTCCCAGAATCCGTTATCAGCGTTTTCTGTTATCAGTCGTCACGGCGGCGGTGGCAACCGACTAGGTTTTGGACTTGGGTCACCCGCTCAGAGTGCTCACTACTCACTAGTCACTGCTCAGACACCGTTCGTTTGCGCTGCTCGTCACACGTACACCGGACGTATTGTCGTCTTTTCGTCGCGTAGGATGCGATTGGTTCCCATCCGGTTCATCACGACCATCCGCCGCGCACGTAAGTACGCCCGACACGTCTAGAGGATTAAAGTGACTTTTGCCGCCGTCGTTATGGATACGTGGCACAGGATGCGGCCGAAGCTGTACTCCACTTGTCTGTTTTTCTTGGCCTTGGACTGTTCAGTTGTCATGGGTAAGCAGTGCTTTTGCGTGCATCCGAATGCCATCCTCGGATACGTCGGCCATTCGATTTTGTTTGTATTTATGTTTCGTCCGATCCGTAGGTTCCGAGGTCGAGAACCATTTGGATATGGGGCGCGACTTCCTGGCCCGTGGACAACTCCAAGACGCCTTGTCCCATTATCACGCCGCTGTAGGTAAGTGAATACGTACTTTTATGTGCTAACCGAATTTTGAATCTCTGTCGTTTAGAGAAACACCGATAGTGTTTAGCGTTAATAACGTTAATTACACAATATTCAACATTAATCTTTATGGTTTATTTAATAACACCATAAAAATGGCTAATAGATTCTAATGACATTATGCACCTTAAATTATTTTATCTATACTACATGGAGGTATATTATATTATATTATACTAATTAGGTACATCATAGGTTTCTAATTCGCAATATCAAATCCAATTCAATCAAATTTATTCTGTGCTTTCATATGAGCACTATTATTATTTTGTACAAAATTTTCTGAATTGTCTTACCTAATTACTATGAATAACATTAAAAGTACCTACCTACAGCTTTTATTTTGATTTAAATATATACCCATACCTATCTGTTATTTATACCTACAATATCACTGATTTTATAGTGACTGACAAACTATGATGTGTTTATTTATATTAATTTTGAATTTGAATGCTAATATACTAAATATAGTAATAATTTTATGATATATTGTACTATAATACTGTTATTGTATTATACCTTGTATAAAGTTGTTTCATATAATGATATAATATTTTAGAATATCAAAAGATTAGTCCATAGTTATTTTAAATCCAAAAATAACTTCAATTTATAACTAAAAAAATATCTTACTAAGTAATAATATGTAACATATTTTTTTTTTAGAGGGTGATCCAAATAATTATTTAACTTATTTTAAAAGAGGTACAGTTTATTTAGCACTCGGAAAAGCTAAATTTGCTTTATTAGATTTTGGAAAAGTTCTTGAACTCAAACCGGATTTTACAGCTGTGAGTAAATACAATTTTTATTGATAATATAGAACATGGATGGCAAATAAGTGGCGCAGGAGAAATTTTCGATGGCACCCAAAAGATTTTTATGTGTCTATATAATATATTTATACAAATTGCAAGCAATAACACATTAACCAGACATAAAAAATCTTTCAGGCAATATATAGTAAAATGTTTCTAACAATCAATAAAAGTTAATTTTTTTCTACATTATTGTCATTAATTTTTCATTTATATTTTATAAAAATTCTCTGTTAACAGAATTATTTAGTGGTACGGCTAAACATTTTTTTTGAATTGTGTCATAAATTGACACAATTACCAAATCCTATTTGCCATCTACCCATCCCTAATATAGAATCATAACAGTTATATTTTATCTATTAATATTTTTCATTAGGCACGCTATCAAAGAGGTGTAGTATTGATGAAACAAGCTTCAATCGAAGATGCAAGAAAAGAACTGTATAATGTGGTAAGTATAAATAATTAAGAGGACGTTGCCCCCGCATATGTTGTCTTCGTCTTACACGTGTACGACATGGCAAACTTTACGCTCAGCAGATCACATTTTTAAAATTAGAGTGAATTGTCTTCTTATAAAATTTAAAGGTAAGAATATTATCTAGGACATCTCATCGGTTTTTTGTTATATTTCAATTTTAAAATGAATTATTAGTATTTTAAAATTGTAAATTGTTTATACATCTTTTAATACACATAACTCAATTTAAAATTAAAATATAACATAATGCCGATGAGATGCTCTTAATAATATTCTTCCCTTTAAATTTTATAAGAGGCCAATTTACTCTAATTTTAAAATTAACAGGGCTAAACGTGATCTGCTGAGCATAAAATGTATATGTCGTACATGACAATAAAGACGGAGACAACATATGCAGGTGCGACGTCCTTTTAATATATTATATATTAACTAGAGGTGGGTTGAACTCAAAAATATAATTTTTAACCATTTTTTTAATTGTTGGTATATCGAATCAAACCTGTACCAAACATTTAATTTATTACCAAATCAAGCTTTTGAATTAAATTTAAAATCAAACTTTTCAGTTATGTATCAAACCAAAATAACCAATTTAATATTATTGAAGTTTTAATTTAATTTAAGTTTTATCGGGTCTAATTTTAATCTGTTTTAGTACCAATTGGCTTATTGAAAATAATAATCAAGTATAACATACAGTTGTATAGCATAAAAATAGACACTGGAAACATCTTTTGTTTGACGTATAAGAATTTTTTTTGGATTTTGTAAATTTCTTTGAAGTTCGTTTTAATCGAAGAATTTTTAACTTTTTATTCGTGTTTAGTTTTGTTTGATTATTTTAAAACTTGGTTTAACTTTTGAACTTAAACAGTTTAATCCACTTTTAATATTTACTGTTTAGGTATATTTGTTTATTTATATTATAAATTATAAAAATTTTAGTATATTGGCAATGGTGATTTTGCACGAGAAGCATATGATTTATACTCAAAACTTGATGGTCTTGCCTACGATATAGAATTAGCTACCTACTATCAAGAAAACAAAGACTATGAAAGTGGTATAAATTCATTGGATCGTCTTATAGAACATTGTCCTTGGGCTCCTTCATTACGTGAGCAGCGATCACAATTGTATTTGAGTTCTGGAAATGTGCAACATGCTATAATGGACTTGCGGACAGCTACTAAACTCCAAGCCGATGACACAGACGGCCATTATAAATTATCGAAAATTTATTACAGTATAGGAGAAGTATCTGAATCACTCAAGTAATTATTATTTATAATTTGTTGTCTATACCATGCAGTATTATCATGTTGAATTATTTTACAGAGAGATTAGAGAATGTTTAAAATTAGATCCAGATCATAAACTATGTCACTCACATTATAAAATTGTTAAAAAAATCGATAGACTGATAGTAGACAGTCAATCAGCGCTCAATATCAAAGATTTTTCCAGTAGTATTCAATTCGCAAAAAAGGTAAAATATTTGGATTAATTAAAATATTAAGTTCCATTCCAAGTCCCAACTTGTGGTTTAAGTTAAATTGTAATTAATACTTGTAAACTTTAGACACTATGTAATATGTATTATGAACAGTTAAATTTAATTTACAATTACCTAATTTAATGTGGAAGGCAAACATTAAATTGTATGAGGAATTATTGTATTTACTGGGTTCTATTGATAGATGTTGATTGTCTGTTTCTTACTAATATTTTGTAAAAGTTACATTTTTATAGTTTTAACTTTTTAAGTATTTTTTGCTTACCAAAACTACCAAAACAAAGAAAATATTGTTTTTGTGTTACTAACTTTTAGAATTTATATTGCTAATTCATGTGAATAATTTTAAATAATTCCAAAAATCTTAAAGATTAGGCAGGTAGAGAAGTATATATTATGATTTGTATGTACGAAGACAAATAGGGTGAGGTATTGTCCTTTTCTTTATAAATTGTTTTTATCCTAAATTATAATAAATTCTTTAGTTTAAAATAAAATATTATTAATGTAATTGTGTTTATATGAAAGTAACTAGGATACAAATGAACAATAGTGAGCACTTAAATAAACTATCTAAGGAGTTTGGAAATTTATTTCTAGTGGAAAATGTTGGCTTAAGAGAATGTCGCACCCACATGTGTTCTGTCTGTCTTTCAAATGTACAACATAGCAACAACTGTTTTGTGCGGGAAAGAACCGAGAAAGCTAGTCATAACTAAGCTACAGAATTTTCACCACATATAAAAGAGAACTTTGGCTATGCAATATAGTTTTTATTTTTCCAATACCGAAAAAAGTTATTAAAGTTTGAAAAACACAAATAATAATGGATTTTGAAACAATATAAACTTTTTTCTTATAAGTGATCAAAAAAATAAAAACGATATTGTACAATTATGTCTGTAGTCTTCTCGGTACTTTCCCGCGCCAAAACGTTTTTGCTATGCCGTACATGTGTAAGACGGAGACAACATATGTGGGTCCAACGTCCTCTTAAATATTATATTATGAACATTTAATTTACCTGTTAAATAATTTAAACAATTTTGAATTTTAGATATTAGACTTAGAAAAAGACACTGAACACATAAGGTTTTTAGCTTTGGAAAAACTTTGCCGTAGTTATCAACATACAGATGAATTATCACTGTCACTGAAATACTGTAGCGATGCACTAGAAATAAGTCAAACACCAGATCTTTACTGTCTGAGAGCAGAAGGATACATTGCCAACTCAATGTTTGATGAAGGTCAGTAAAATAAATACTTTTTTGTTAAAATCAAATTAATAATTGTAAAGATGCAAGCCGCAGCAATGACTTGTTTATTTGAATTGTTTGTGTAATACTGAAAAAAAATCAAATAGGTGTGGGTTTTGAATAGCTCATGGGTAGTCACTAAACTAATTAAAGTCAACCAAAATAATTTTCAAATGACCCTAATCAACAGTATGAGCAAGCAAATAAAATTAATTAAAAGTGAAAAGTTAAAAATGTAATAACATAAGTAGGTTTTTGATATCAGTAAATTTATATTATACCTAACAAGATAAGAGTAACATTTTATTATATTATCTACGACTACAATAATTGATTCATTTATCTTATAATATTTTTACATTAAGTTAACATTACCGTCTTACATACATACAACATACTACATTTATGTTCAGTTAAATCCATTTTGTGTCATTAATTAAGATATAAGAGTGAATTGACCTATAATAAAATTTAAAGTAGGAGTATTATCTAGGACATATGGGTTAAGCTCTTATTGATATTTCAATTTTAAGCCTACTTATGAGCATTATTGTATTATTGTATTATTTTACATAGTGCGCAGATTTTAATGCCCTAAAAAATACCTAAAAATGCAATTATGACCTAAAAATTTAATTAATGACCTTACAAAATGCATTTTACTTCAAAAATGACCTTAAAAATACCATATTAATTTTTTGATGATTTTTTTTGGAGGGCATTATTTAACACAATATTTATTCTTATTAAAATTAAAATAATGCTAAAAATGCAAAATAAAATTTTTAGCTTTTAAGCACTCGTTACATAAAACAAATGATGTACTTGGAAAGTATTGTCTAAAATAAACAAAAAAAAAAATGCATTTTACATTGAAATCCATGCCCTAGTTATGAGTTATAACTTACTATAGTATTGAAACTAGCAGCACAAAAAGAATTCTCCTGAATACAAATTTGCTAGGTGTAGGATGGAGAATATACATGTAGACATGCGTGTGTAGCGTCCTCCAAAAAGCTGTACTGTTCTAAATGATAAATATATGTATTATTTACTAACATTACTTAGTTCATAGTTATATTTTATTTTTAGCTATTAGAGATTTTGAGCATGCACTTCATATTGATCAGGAGCATCGACAAGCAAACGAAGGACTAAAAAAAGCGAAAAATTTACAAAAACAAGCTGAAAGAAAAGATTATTATAAGATATTAAATGTAAAAAGAACTGCCACCAAACAAGAAATAATTAAAGCATATAGGTAAATTTGTTAATGAATATTTTCTATATTTAACAAGAGTAATTTTTATTAAAATATGATATACATTTTCAGAAAAGCTGCTCAACAATGGCATCCAGATAATTTCCAAGGTGAAGCTAAAAAGAATGCAGAGAAAAGGTTCATTGAAATAGCTTCTGCCAAAGAAGTTCTGACTAATCCAGGTAATAAACGAAACTTAAAATAATAGTGTATTATTATAATTTTTTAAAAGTATAAAATAAGTTACAACTATTAATACATTTTGCTTTGTGTATAATTAGAAAAACGGGAACAATTTGACCGAGGTATTGATCCACTAGATCCAGAATCGGGGCGTCATCACCAAGACGGTTTCAATCCATTTCAACAATTTCATCAATTCCACGGGAGCCCTTTTACATTCAAATTCAACTTCAACTAATACATATTATGGTACAAGAATAAACATAGGTGCCATAATGAGTTTAGTTATCGTCCCATTATCTAGGGTTCAAAAGGCTGTGTATGGTAAAATGTAAATAGAGTAATACATAAAAATGTCATTGTGTATAACAAAAATCGTATATTAATTTATTGTACATAGTAAATAATAAACAATAACATCCAAATACAATTATAACACGGTAACTTATAATTTATTTGACTCTGCAAGTCAAATAGTTAAACCGACATTTTTTCTACAGTTAACATCTTCACTCTCTATTCAATAACACTGCGATAATTTTAAAATTAAAAAGATTGATAATAATTGATAATTATTTTTAGTATTTTTATTCTATGTTTTGAGTTTCTTTTTTATAAAATATGGTCAATTGACCTTATTACATGGTTATCGTGATATTTGTACACAATCAATTAGATTAAAAAATCAAATAATGTTATTAAAATAAATTAATTTTAAATTTTTGTTTTTTTTTCTAATCTATCTGAAAGATATATTTTGTATCTTTAAGTCTTATAAACTGTGTCCTTTACTTATTGTTGTCTATTGTTACTGAAACAATGTATATAGTCTAATTGAAATTCTTTAGCATCATGATTCATGTAATAATATTATGTCCACACGTAAACCGGTCTTGATTTTTATATCAACATCTTTTGTCTGCTAAAACTTGTAAAATGTAAAGATTAAATTTGAGTGTCATAAATAAATCACATATGTATGAGAATTTCTCGAAACTCAATTTATAATTCAAATAATAAAATTATTTAATGATGAGATTGTTTGCTAAAAACTAAAAATGGTCACTGACTTAATGGAAAATTTGATAACCGTTTAATTTAATTTAAAACATGAACTTATTGATTGTGTACATACTACACACATTTTATTTAACACATAATTATTTAGATATTTTTGTACAACATAATTACTAAAACTATTCGCCTAGTCCTGTATATTTATTTTGCTTATGCAAGACAATTCTCGTACGATAACGTTTGATGTGATAAACAAATTCTTTATCTTTTTGTTACACTGCAATTATAGTAGTTAACAAGGTGTGTCGTATCCTCGTCAAACAAGACTGAAAGTTTTATTTTGTGCCGAATTTCTTCTTAAAAATGGTATAGTTTAACTATCAATTAAATACACCACATTATTTGTTTATTGTACTTTCATATTTTAGTAATATTTTTGCTTGTTTGATATTAAACAGTGCAATATATTGTAGGTGGTTAATAATTAACATAATATTCTATAGCATATTATTATTGATTAGGTAACCTATTAGAAACAGTATGAAATTATAGGCCCATAATTACCTATTTATGTAGCTGTTAACTCCACAAATCGCTTATTATTATTTGTTAAGATTAATTTTTTTTTTACCTTTTGTCTATATAATCTATATATATTTTGTAAATGCAATATTATATTAAACGTTATTAAACATCATTACGCGTAGTATTTTGATTTAAAAAATGGTTACTATATATACTATATAGGTACTTGATCTTAATTTGTTTTATTACTTCTTTTTTTTTTCTATAAACATTACACAGTAAAAATTAAACATGCAAAATAGAACAATATTTGGTACATTGTTATAGGTACTAAAAAAATGGCACATAACCAAAAATATATTTTTATTTTTTTTGTTCTTGGTACAGCTTTAACAACTTAGGTTATTAGCTTACACAATTAAATATTAATGCAACATATGGTTGAATTTAGTGGTTTTCCTAGATTAAATTGTTAATTCAATTTAAAATAATTTATCCAGTATTTCGTAATTTAAAATATGTATACATTCTACCTAATCACAAATTGTTTAAATTCTCTCGTTTCAAATTGTACTATAGATATTACATTTACAAACGTTTGCAAAAAAAAATTACTGCCAAGACGAACACAGGCTAGGTAAAAAAACGGTGGGTGTTGAAGAAAAATAAGTTAACTCTATTATTTAGAATTTTTTTAAATCATTATTTGTATAATATTGTTTCCAACCAACAGATCTAAAAGGTCTTCCTCGATGCCCGCCACATCATTATTCGGTATTCCCCTTGATAAGAGCACGCCAAGCTGTGACTGACCATCAGTTACTCAGACACTTTACAGAGACACAACCTGGACAAGTCGACACTGTGGTCAAGACCTGTGTCAAATAATAATCAACAAAATCATTCAGATTACTCCATAGCTATTGTTTAGATTGGTACCTACACTTAACTACCATGGATTTGATATTACACATTTTTTAAAATTATTATTTAAGAAATGTTTTACATCAAATAATTTAATAATTTAATAATATTAAAATATATATAAATAAAACAAAATAATAATAATAATTTGAATACAATGTAATACTTTATAAGCATTTAAAGTTCAAATATTGACATAATACGTAAAAGTGACGAAAATGTGCAAATTATTTTGAGTTGGAAATTCATAAAAAATTTTCTTTTTAAATCTAAGATTTGAAAATGTAATACAAGATTATCCATAAGTTTGTCTACCTTTATCAAAAAAAAAAAATGTCTACAAGAAAGTCAAATTAAATTTTTATAAGCGTTTGAAATTTATATTTTTACATTGATATTCACTCGATTTCTCATGTAACAATTTTCTTATTTTGTTGTAATTAAAAAACGAATGACTGTAGATATTTGAAAATTTCACTGAATGTTTGTATTAGCATTTTCTATACACGATAAAATTTTGAAAATATTTTGACTCTTTTTGAGCTGTTTACGGACATTGTCAGTTTTCAATTTTTTTAGTTTTTTTTTCTATAAATATCAATAAACATTTATTTGTTGGGTAAAAAAACGTGAAAATCTAATATAAGGCTTCTGATATATCGTTCTAATAGCAGTTGAAAAATATTAAAAATACACAAGCACAATTTTTTTTTATAAGCATTTAAAGTTCAAATTTAAAATTTAATAATTATTTTGTAGTTAAAAATGTATAAAAGTTCAACTTTTATAGCTAAGGATTGAACATTTAAAACAAGGCTCCACGTAAATAGATTATATTATATAGATTACTTTATTCACAATAATATCATCAAATATACTTGGTAATATCATAGGCTGACTGACCATCCATTACAGTGACTCACTTGTAACCTACTGTACAGCAGAATGACATACACTTACCTTTATTATTATTTTTTTTATCTAAACGAAGAGAATATTTTTCAGGTCGGATTAAAGGTCGAATTTTCTTTTTTCTTTAAATAGTGGTAGAAAAATAACGAATATTTCAAATGCATATCTTAGCTTCCATAATTATAATTTTGAAAATCGGACTGTAATCAAACCTGCAAAATGTTCTCTACTTTTAAATAAAAAATCCGACTATTCTATAGAGGGGGGGGGGACTCAAAAAATGTTTGCTTATTATAAATAGCCTATGGGGGGGATTGATCCAATTGACCCACATCCCCCATGAATATACCACTGCATATAAATGCCAAAAATCTTCGAGATCAATATCCAGAGAGCGATGCGAAGAAGTATCTTTATTGTATTGGTACATTTATTCACTGATGTGTAATGTTGAAGGGGGGGGGGGGCTGTTCTGAGAAAATAAATGTGCCTCCAGCAGTATTATACCTTAATATGGCACTGATTATGATATAATCTATCTATATTGTATCTATTTAAAAGAAGTATAATGTAAATACCTAGCTACTTAGAATAAAATATATAAGCTTGGATACAATATTCCTAGCTTTTAGTTTTAATTGTATGATTTTACCTATGTTATACTGTTAGGTCTAACAGCGAACTGCAGTAACTATTCGGAAAACCAGACATAATAGCAGAAATACGCCACAAGAGACTGAGTTGGCTTGAACATGTGTTAATGGGTAAGTCAATAGCAATAATGATGTATTAAGCTGGACTCCTCAAGGAAGGAGGCCGGTTGGAAGACCGAAACAGAGATGGATGGACAAGAATATAAAAGAACTAAACCAACTTGGGATAGACAATATTTTTGAAGCAGCTCTGAATAGAGATAGATGGAAGATTTGTTTTGCAGGAATGGGCCTTAATGGCCTTTAAAGCTGGAAAAGAAGAACAAGAAGAAGAAGTATGCTTTATTAAATTTTGCCCATTAGAATACATTAATCAATCTATGAGTATTATAATATAGCCATTAGTGATTATCGGATTATCCAATATACTATGTACGGAATATAATATTGAACAAAAACATAAAAGTTTAAATATAATTTAATTTGGCGGACCGCTGAATGCTGATCAATGAAAATTGATAATGTAATTTGTTGTTAGGTTAGGTTAACCTATAGAGTAAAGGTTAACCTAACCTAACAATTAACAAACGGATATGATATTTTTGTTTCATGATTGTATGATACTGGTGTTGTTCTATGATGATACCACAGAAAAAAAAAATTTCATATATTCTGTGATGACCACATGTGTGATTTAGTATTCTTTTCTATGGTGATGATACTGTCTTATACTGTATTTAGTCTTATATTCAGTCTCAGTGGGTGTTCTGTGTGAGGTATACAATTTTAAACTGTAAAGCAATTGGTACAAAAAATAAATCATTTTAATTTCTGTCTGGTAAAATCATAGACCTAATACTCGGAGTATTATCTCGTGTAAAATACTAAAATAAAACATCGCCCGACGCCCGTCGCCCATACGCAATCGGCCATCAGTACTGTTAAAGCATAAAGATAATTTTACTTATTTTTGTCTTGTTTTTACGTTCTGCCTTTTGGTAATAATTAGCGATGGTGCGGATTATTGGAGAATGATCTGATGGTATTTTGGACTAGTAATAATATCAGCTAATAAATAATACAGCGTGAATGAACAGTAAGTACCTTGTAAGTTGTAATAAATGCATCACATATCATTATATCAATAGTTTATACTTTATAGCATAGACAAGAATACATAGACAATGCATAGACGATAGACGATAAGTATTTAGTATATATAGTAGGTATAGGTTTATAGTTCTAAATCAACAAAGATTGCTGGTGTATTAGGAAATATACAATTGCTCGGATATTTTATAAGTATCGAAAAAAATTGTTAATTGAAATAGTCAAAGAAAGTGTGAACCAACAAGAGCATGGAGGTGCTCGTCCGTACTATGCAGAATCATGTCTGAGGATGTGCTGATTTTGATCTCCTATATGCTATATAGTGCAAAAACTCTATTAGTCCCATGCGATTTGTACTGCCGTTTCCCCAAAATCTACTACCTCCGAGGATTTCCCACGGTATATTATATTCTATCTCCCGTTTTGTCGCATGTGGTCCAGCCAGGTGTTGCGACTATTACCAGTGCAAACGTCAGGGCGAGCAAGACACGTGCCCTAGACCCCGTTATTTAGTGTTCCCACCTGAATGAAACCAAAAAAAAAGGGTGGGTAAGTGGATGTCGCTCTGCTGTACAGTAGGTTACAAGTGGGTCACTGTAATGGATAATGTTACATTTTAATTCAATGATATAATATCATTGTATAAGAAAAACGATTCTGAGCGAAAACGGTCAGTCAGCCTATGATATTACCAAGTATATTTGATGATATTATTTTGAATAAAGTAATATATATATATAACCTATTTACGTGGAGCCTTGTTTTAAATTTTCAATCCTTAGCCATAAAAGTTGAACATTTTATACATTTTTAACTACAAAATAATTATTAAACTATAAATTTGATAAATTTTGTCAAAATTTGAACTTTAAATACTTATAAAAAAAAATTGTGCTTATGTATTTTTAATAATTTTCAACTGCTATTAGAACGATATATCAGGAGCCTTAGATAAGATTTTCACGCCTTTTTACCCAACAAATAAAATTTTATTGATATTTATAGAAAAAAAACTAAAAAAATTGAAAACTAAAAATGTCCGTAAACAGCTCAAAAAGAGTCAAGATATTTTCAAAATTATTATGTTTAATGTATTTAAAAGCCGGTGTTGGAGAAGTATCTTATTTTTGGTTATTAAATTACATTACCAATTCCTTATCAAAATTGTAACTAAATTATTTTTAAGTTACTTTTTTTATCTTGTAAAGTTACATTACTTTTGAGTTAAAAAATAACTCAATTACAATAGAAGTTTTAAAAAAAATGTATGGAAATGCACACCCTACTCAAACCTTTTTTATGACCAAATGGCAAGTTTAATAACCTATAATTGTAATGTTTTATGTTCACAGTATCTAATTGAAAAACAAACAATAAAGAGAATATAATTCAATATGGAACCATTAAGAACAACAGTTGATGATTGGGCTATAAATTCCAAGTGAGCAAATTAATGTATTTGATATTTATTGATTAGTGTAGCATTACAAAATATAATTTGAACCTACATTTTGAAAGAATTTCATTTTATAAAACTAGTTGTTTCGATAATTTATGTATTATTATATTTGTGCATAGTATCTAATCTTTAAATTAGTAACCTATTAATAAAAAAATCGATTTTTTTTTTTTTTTAGGTATAATGATATAATACACAGTACTAGAGTGTTGTCAATCCCACTTATTAGATGTGATGATCAAGTATTTAATAGAATTATTAAACCAGAAAATATTGTCGATCAAGTATTAAGTGGAATAATTAAACAGGAAAATATTGATAGTCAAGTATTTAATGGGATAGTTAAAGAGGAAATTATTGATGAAACAGACCATCACAATGATACTCAATTATTACAAAAAGGGTATGAATTAAATTTACATCACAGTATAATGTTAATTTTGATGATACAATTTTTATATTTTTAATTTGTTAGACTGTAGGTTGGATTAATTTTTTTCCAAAAACTTAGTATTTGAAAAGGTCATTTTGTGAATAAAAAATGATCATACTCGTATACCTACTTAAAAAAATCGATTAAATACAAATTTTAAATTTTAATTTAAAATACATAGGTTAACCTATAAATAGATAGTTTATACAAATTAATAAATAAAAAGGTTTGGTAAGTAGGTCCTGCTCTGTTGTACATAAAGTATCATTTGGGTCACTAATGGACAATATGTTAAATTTGATTTCAAAGATAAAATGATTGTACCTATTTGAAAAATGATTTTCAGTGTTCACAGTCCGTCAGCCTATATAACCAAGTTCCTATATTTCATGATGTTTGTTATGTCGTTGCATTAATATGAATGCTATGATTAAACGTTAATCACTAATCAATATAATTGCAGTTTATAGATATAAATGATTATAACGTGTTTATTGTAGAAACAGCATAAGTAAACTGGGTGTCGTGCGAGGCATACACGTTGCGTATGGTAGGACAATCCCCCCACCATATATATATAAACATTATTTAATATGTAACACCCATAGGTGCAATTAGAGTAAAAAAATTGGGAGGGGCTTCAGCCCCTCACATAAATTTTTCAACCACTGCCTCTCAGAAGCTTTTTTTCCACCCTTTACCCTCTATAAAAAATGTAATAATTGGAAGGCAATTAAAATTTAAAAATAAATAATAAAACAATAATTCACTTTTAAGTATAGATAACAGATTTAATATAGTTTTCTACATTTTATATTCTTATTTTTATATTTTTTTTTAGCAAATGTATTTTAAATAATTTCGGTGTCAACAATAATATCTCTCTCAATATTAAGTATTGCCAATTTCGAAAACCATTCCTGTGACATAGTAGACCTGAGATAATTATTAATTCTTCTCATTACAGAAAATGACCGTTCGCAAGTAGCCGAACTGACCCGAAGAGTGATAGCCAATTGAATAATTTTAAAAAGATTTGGAAACATATCTTCAGATATTTTTTTTTTTATGGTTAAATAGTTAGGAACTCCTTTTATCATATTTTTAAAAACAGTCATCTCACATTTCAAATCATTAGGGATGACTTCAAACAAATTCTGTAAATTAAAATACAAATATACAATTTTTGAATGATATAGGTACTTGAAAAATATTAATTATATAAAAAAAAAACCTTGTATTGAGTTATAAGTAATAATGATCCCTCAAAGTCTAATTTTAACAAGTTATCTACACACGTCGCAATTTGAATGCTTTCTTCAAAAAATCTTTCTTTCATTTGACATATTATTGTATCTATTACTGAATAAAAAGCATGTATCTTCAAATATTCTTTTGGTTCTAATGTAGTGGTACTTGTATTATCACTTTGGTGATTATTTTCAGCGGAAGTTGATGACATAACCACAAATTTTTTAGATTAGTGGACTCCCTTCTCTGTCTTTTAAAGCCACCTAAGTTAAATATAAAAAAAAGATATTATCATATTGAATTTTAAATATTTAATTAATTAACAGTATAATATAATATACTGCCAGTGGATAAAAATTTACTCTAGGTACCTTGAAAAGGAACATTAATTTCAATTTCATTGTCTTTTGAAAATACAACCATTTTTTCCCACAGTTCACTTTAGTGAATAGAAGAACGATAACTTTGTAATGTATCAATTACTCCTTCTATTAAATTTGCAGAATTTCCAAGTGTTGCTGATTTTGACTGAAGTTGAATACTTAATATATTAACAACTTTTAGAATATCATGAAGAATGAATAAATAGGCTACAAATTAAAAATTTGATATTGTAGAAATAATACTTAAAAGAAATAGCACAATAAAATCAGTTGCATTATATGAAACCAATGGTTATTTAATATTTTTCATAACATACCAATTGCTTGGGCAACACATTTACTTTGTTGATCATCAATTTCATCATTTAAAACTTGAGCTATGGCATTAAAATTGTTTATCACTGCTCCACAGCTTTTATAGCGGCAAATCCAACGAGTGTCACTTAACTGAGAGAGTGTTGTCTTTTTCATATTCAATTTAAGTTGTAAATCAGTAAGCTTCACATTTCTTGTTGGATGAGAGAAATGAACATAGAGTGCCTCCAAAGCATTAAATAAGTTTCTAGCATCCTTAAAAAAAATATATATAAATACAAATCAGAATAATAGGTAGATAAAATATTAATTATGAATTTTACCTTTAAGTGCTTGCACATATCAATAACTACTAAATTAATCTTATGTGCCATACAATGTACATTGTACATACACTGCACATTGGGCTGGAGGGTGAACTATTTTCAATTTTGCTTGAACACCTCCTATGTGACTTGACATGACATTTGCTCCATATATGCCTGTCCTATGATGGGAATTTTATCTAATTTAGATGTATTTAAAAATTCAACTAATTTTAAAACCAAAGCGTCTGCAGTTTACTTTTCTGATACGTCAACAAATCCTAAAAATCGTTCACAGATGTTCATTCTATGGGGATATCTTACGCAAATACTTAATTGCTTTTGTTTGTGAGACCTAGTAAGTGTAGAAAACTTATTAAATATACATAAACATATTATTAAATATTCAATTTTTACTTCCAAGATTGTATTTATTATTTACCGAGCCTCATCACACGAGATACTGAACATTCCACAATCTATAATTTTTTGTATAATGGTAGATTTAACATTTGCAGCATACGTCTGTATCAGTTCATTTTGTATACTCCAACTTGTATGGTTCAATAAGGTATTTTTATATACATTGCAAAACTCTGGTTTATGTTTTGATAAAAATTCACACTTTCTTTAAAATTACCTAGAACAAAAAAAAAAAAACAACAAACTTTAACAATGAAATTCAATTAAATAATTTTAAGGTACATTTTAAATAATATATTAAGTACCCTTATTAACTGATGTCTCATCTTCACGGTGTCCTCTAAACGCTATACCTTGTCTGCCAAGATATAAAACAATATCAATTAAACATTTAATGTACATTTTATTTGTTTGTATTTCTTTTTGAAGAGCAGTAGACATCTTTGCTATAACAATATAACATCACCATTTTTTTCTGAGTTTTTATAAGATGGTCAGCTTAAAATGGCAGTCAAGTGGTGGTGAGAAATTTCATGCAATTTAAATTTTGTTTTTCCTGTTTTTGAATCTCTAGTTCCACTCAACTATAATAATAGAAATAGGTACATATTATTATATAATACATTTTAAAGATAATATTAAACAATTATGATCTATTAATGTAAATCAGTGTATTTAAAATGGTTAAGCTTGCCTTTTACCAATTATTGAAACCTGTTGTTTTGAAAACATCTTCTACATGACCAGAACTTGTTGAAAACATTCTGCAAGGAAATCAAAAAATAGCATCTTTCTCTATGCTATATTCAAGCCAGTTATACTCCTTGAAATATTTGGAACAAAAAGATCTATTTTGTGATCCAAATGCTGTTTTAGGATAAACATATGTAATAAATTTATTATTTTATTTTTGTTATTAAATATTGAAGAAAAAAAAATATTGTTACAGTTATGTTTAGTTGGCACAACAAAAAATGTTGTGCTCGTATTTGTTTATTTTAAATTCATAACATTTAAAATTACCAATTATAATGCACTTTTTAGTTTTTACCATGACGGGTTTCAAAAACTTCAGTAATATTTAGTATTTCAGTATATGTATTATGTTTACTCAAACGTTCTCTAAGTAGACTGATTTACCAGGTAAAATTATAAAATACCTTTAATTCTATGTTTTCAAACGTTGTGTCTACCCTAACATGTTGGCTTTTAGGTCCATGTGCGATGTGCCTAAACGACAATCACTCAAAATAGAGACCCCCCTGGCTACACCACTGCATTAGAAGTTAAACAAAATAGCAAAATAGTGATTGAAATACTTGTATAGTTTTATAAAATTAAAAGTATAAATATTATTATAAATAAAATTAAATGTATTTATATAATTCTATTGAAATAGGTAAATATAAATATATAGTTGGAGCGTTGCGAGAAACATTTTTTTTGGTGATTTAATTGGTGAATTGTGGATGGCCTACTGGCCTGGATAAATTTCAATCTCCCGGCCTGAATTTTGTTCCCACTCCGCCCCTGTACCTAATATATATATTTTAAAATAAGCTATAATCATTAAATAATAAACTATAATTATTATTTTTATCTGCAAATGCGTTATTCATAATTTATAATTGGAAGGAGAATATCCTTGAGGGGGCTTTCTTATCCTGGAGCAGGCACGGCACTAGAATTTTTTTCCAGGGTGGGCAGAATGGGGCAAATATTTTTTTTACATGGGCTAAAATTGTTTTAACTTTTTTTGAATACTGTTTCAATCATCTTTAATGCAATGATTTGGGATACGTTTATTTGTTTATTTTCATCAAGTAATTAGTACTCAATAAAGGTAATAATAAATAAATAAAAGATTTTTTCTTATTTTACAAATTTCAATACACATTTTATTGAAATTGTAGTAAATTTTTTCCTCATTAGACAAATAATAAATTTAATTTATTCCTCAATTTTTTTAGTTGTGACAAATATATTAAATAAGCTAAATTTTTATACAATATCTGTCATACAGTAAATGATTGAAAATCTTATAATATTGAAAAAGTTAACAAAAATGTATACAATTGCACTGATATCAGTAGGAATACAATTTGTTTTAAATAAAAACTTTTAATTACCTACCTTATATTTAACTAGTACATTTTAAATTTTTAATTCAATACATTTTTAAATTGGTATTTGCACAGTAGTGTATGTATTGAAGTAGGTACTTTATATTTTTTGTTGAATTTTGGAGGTTAAAATAGTTCATATATATACATTAAAACATAGATACTTTAAGAAATCCTTTTTTATTAATTATCAAGTAATATGTGAACTAATTACCATGACAAATAAGATGATAAAAATAACAAAATAAGATAATTGAATAAATTATTTAATTATTTTAAATGAGATATTTGTCATGCTTATTACTAAACTAATATAAGTAGGTAACTACGAGTACCAACTCCTTACACAATAGTATTGTGTTAATTAAACATAAACATATTTAAAATAATAAGTAAACTAAAAATATTTTTAACTGTATACAACAAACATTAATTTAAGTTAATAATATTCTTCTGTTTTTGTGAATAGCTGCAAATTTATCAACAACAACTTCTAAATCTAAGTTCTTGGCAATTTTTTTTTTCTATAGATAAAATTACTATATTTGTAAACCTCTTGTTAGTCATTTTATTTCTCATGTAATTTTTAATTTGTCTCAAACTGGAGAAAGTTCTTTCAACCCCAGCACTAGATGGTGGAATGATTATGGATATAGTACAGAGTATATACATTTCAGAAAAAGCTAATTTATATTTTTCAAGTAATTGCATTAAATCAAGTATATTTTTTATCTGAATATTGTTTTCAACTTCATGTTGTTTGATAACTTTTGTAACTAGTTTCAACTGATTCTAAGCTTTCTATATCTAACTTATAATGTTCTGCTAACGGTTTAATATTTGATAAGTTTAAAAAAATGAGTCACTTTTTGGGTTGAGGGAACTGATACCTGTTAAAATTTCATTATTGTCTGAAAATCTTCTATTGAGTTCATTAACCATTCGATCAAGGACTGGAAAAAATATCATTGTCTTTATATCGTTATAATTACTAATTACTAATATTTTGAAGTTGCTACTTCAGTTAGATATGAAGAAAATTGTTTAGGAAGTTTGCGGAACCTTGTTTCTTTAACTGTTTTATTAGGGAGTTGAATGTTATTTTTTTTGTGCACATAATTCAACTTCTTTCAAAAGATCTTCAAATTTGTTTGGTGTATTTCTTAAATCCATTAGATAATTAATTAATGATTCTACTAGTAGACAGCTAGAACCCAAATCTGAATCTGGTTTTTGTAAATAATTTGACACAATTTGTATCTCACTAAATGTATCACAAAATAAGTAGAGACAAAATATAAATTCAAAATTAATGTGAAATAATAGTGATTTAGCCTCCATTTGTTTTTCATTTTTGGTTTCTAAGCTTATTTGATGTAATATAAGTAATATCACTGGAAATGTTTTTTTCACAGCGATGCAAGTAGAAATTTGACATATCCATCTAGTTTCAAAAAGCCTTTTAAGTTCCATATTTCCTTTTTTTGGTAAATATTTATTTTGAAGTTCTATGAATTTAGTATGAACAGTTGACCTACTAACAAAGTTGTACAATTGTTGAAGGAGGGCAATAAATGTTTCTATTTCAGGTATATTTTTACATACATCAACTATCACTAAATTTAATCTATGGTTAAAACAGTGTGTGTAGAGCTCTTGAGGAACATGCTGTTGAAAAATTGATCTAACCATGTTTTGTTTTCCACTCATCGCGCCGTCATACGTTTGAGCTATACAGTTTTTTTATATCTATTCCACAGTCTGTTAGTGTTTTATTTATGTAGTTAAAAAGTGCCTTTGCATTTAATTCATTACAAGGTACATACCCTAAAAATCTTTCATTCATAGTATTATTATGATAATAACGAACCATAATAGATAACTGCTCAGTTTTGCTGGTGTCTTTTGTCTCATCTGCAAGAATAGCAAAATATTTGGCTTCTTTAACTTCTTTTGCAATAGTTCCTAAAACTAATTTACTCATTACATAAAATTAATCATTTTGAATAGTAAGATGAGTATATTTTGCATTTTTTGGTAAAACATCATTTTTAGCTTTAAATCTTGTATCTCTCCTAGCACAAAGTTCAAGAAGTTCTAAAAAATTTCCCCTGTTAAGGCAAAACCTTCATCATCACCACGTTGGGCAATATTTTGACAAGCTGTGAATAATAATATTTCTGCTATAACTGATATGTAGTATCGATTTTCTTTAACTAAAGATATATTTTTCTCATTTAATGTTGACAAAATTGATTTTGTTTTTTTAGAGTTATTATACCCTTCCCACTTCATCATGCAAGTTTTATGTATACATGATTTATTATAACCTTTTATTCCTGCATTTTTGTCAAGAGCTTTTTTCCAATTTTTAAATCCAATTTTATAAAACGGTGAATTATCAGACTCAGAAGAAAAAAATCTACAAGGAAAACAATAACAAGTATTATGTAATACACTGTATTCAAGCCAAGGATATGATTTAAACCATTCGGGACGAAATTGTCTACATTCTTTTCCAAACTTGGATTGTGGGTAATTTTTTAAAATTGGTCGTGTTGGTTGATCACTAACTATATGTGTTATATCACTAGGTCCTATTTTAGATACGTTTTCTATTTGAATCTCAGTTACCTGTTTTTGATATAAGTGTTCTGGATCAAGGTTTTTTATTTCTTGTAGATCGTTTAACTGTTGACAATCATCTGAATCTGATGAATGATCATCAGTACCAACACTACTGTCATAATTGCTTTGTACTTCCCATTCTTCATTTTCTGTTGCATTATCGACTTTAAGTTTTTCATTTGTTGTGGTTTCTGTCTCTGCCTTTATTGCATATGAACTTGGTTCAAAAAACTAATCAATTTTTCTCACTTTTCTACTGTCTTTACTCATATTAGAATTAGATATAAGTAATATAAATCAAACAAAAACAATGTTTTTGAAGAACACACGACGAATTAACGTTGACGCACACGAGTACACGACACTCAAATACACTGATTTCTTATTCAGTATACACTGTGTAGTGTGTACGCGTATACGTATCGAATATAAACATAATAAATAATTCTAAAATTACGTCATGTAATAATCTAATAAAATGTCCCAAACGCTTTAAAAATAAAACACAATTATAATCGGTTGCATAATATAACAAATATACAATCATAGTATTATCTAATGAAATAATCTAATTTTAATAATATTACTATTTATTTTCTACCTATTTAAAAATAGACTGTAAGTCAGGCGTTGCATGTTGACGCATTGATACGCCGCGTCGCACGCCCGTATAAAATATTAATATTATTACATATTTATATCAGTTTTTATAACGGAAAAAACTTAATACACAAGTTTTCGAAAATACAAAAGTATTTCATAAATTAAACATTTTTAAAAACTAAAAAGGAATATTTCATAAATTCTTTGATGTGGCTCTTATTTAAAAATAATGTATTATGACTTTATTATATCGTACATATTTTCAGGGGGGGGGGGGCTAGAGCCCCACCATGCCACCCCTTGGCGCCGTGCCTGTTCTGGAGGGTCTAGGAGTTGTTTGTGTATCAATCGATGTGATATTATGTGTTGGTTCAGATTTAGTAGAATTAATATTTGGTGAATTTATCATGCTGGTTGCAGGGGACAGTGAGTTGTTTATTTGATTATGTGGTCAGGTTAGGCTAGATCAGTGTGATCAGTTTTTGATTGTGTGCCCTATCCATTCAGAACCTTCATCTAGTATGACTAATGAGTGTTTTCTGTTATTTTTCCTTTTTGCTAATTTTCATTTTTATTTCGTTTATCTTTAACTAATACCATATCACTCTCTTTTACATTAACATCTCTTTTTTCAGAATTTTTTATTTGTGTAATTTGGTTATTAATAACTAAAAATACTCATTCGTGTTTGGGATTAATAAATCAAAAATAGTACGTGTTGAGCGGCCAATCATAAGTTTTGCTGGCATTTCATTTTTAGTTGAGTGTACAGTATTTCTATACATCAATAAAAATGTATTCAAATGGTGTAATGATGTTGAACATTTATTAAAAAATTGCGAGTTTAATTCGGAATTTATTGAAAAGTCATTACTCTATCAACCTGTTTTTGTAGCGTGTAATTGGATCTATTTTCGTTTCAATTTTAATTTTGTGCCAGTCTAGCGGGAATGGTGACTGTTCGTGAATACAATTAATGTGAGCGTCATCATATTCATTAATGTTATTGTTACGTTGGTCTGTTTTAATGCGTGATAAAAAATCAGCAGTATTTTCTTCTATTTTCTTTTTATATACTTAATTTCAAAATCAAATGAAGAAAGAACGTATGCCCAACGTTGTAAGCGATTTGCCGCATAAATTGGTATTCCTTTTTTTTCTCCAAATATGTGGATTAACGGTTTGTGATCTGTAACTAATGTAAATTTTCTACAGTATAAATAATCGTAAAATTTTAAACGCCAAAAATTAAGGCTAGACCTTCTTTTTCGATTTGTGGAAATTTGCATTCATTGTCTGATAATACTCGTGATGCATATGCAATTTATCTTTCTGAGTGGTCAGGATAAGTGTGCGATATGATTGCACCTAGTGCTTATGCCGAGGAGTCGACCGTGAGTTTTATGGGAAGTTTTTGGTCATAATGTGCTAACACAGGACTTAAGATAATCTTTATGTTATTATATGCTTGCCATTTTTTTCTCGTCTTAGTAATGAATATAACGGTTTAAGAATGTCTGCTTCTGAATTTTATAGATTTTTGGCTTACATATATGTTCATGAGAAATTTTCTTTTGGAATTTTAAATCCTTTAGGTTAGTGATCATTAACTAAACAAAAATTTGGAATTTTTGTGATTTTGTCAAAATAATATTATAATAATATATTTTTTCTTATTCCTAAAAATAGCTCAAAAAAGTCAACATATTTTGATGTACATTTTTTGTTTTTTATTTAAAGGATAAGGCTTTAACAGCAAAGGTTATTAGCCTGGGAAAGTTACATATATGTTTCTTAAAGTTAGATGTACATTTATGAAATAATAGTTTTTTTAACAATTGTTATTTACAGAGTTTACAATTTTTTAATAATATTGGTAATGTTTAGGAATTTAATGATGTAAATTGTATGGTTTATAGAATCATAGATTTTTGGTGAAAGATTAAATTATATAAGCGTTTAATTGTTTTTTAATTGCACCAAAATAAGAAAATTGTTCCATGAAAAAAACTTTCCTGTAAATTAATTTTTTTGTTAAAGATATACTTATGAGATATTTAGTAATATTACATTTTTGAATATTAGATATAAATTTAAAAATTTTATGAATTTATTATTCAAAATAATTTGCAATATTCAGACGCTTATAAAGATATTAGTTTGATTTTACTCTCAACATTTTTAAATTTTATAAAAATCGAGCAAACAATTTTTTATTAACAACTTGGAAAAAATCGTAATATTAATATGCCTATAAACAGTTTTAAATAATCAAAATTTTATCAGTTATTGAAATGGGCGATTGTTAACTCTCCCGGGTCTACTTCAGTACTACTAAGCTAAAGGAGCATGGGGCATTATTCGTATTACAGAGTTAGTAACACTAAAATAATTTAGTTAATAATAAAAATCATTGTTGATGTGAGCTATAATATTTTAGTCAAAATACTACTTTTTATGATAATTGGAACACACTGATTTCAAAAAACTTAAACAGTGGCGTCATTTGGGGGGGGGGGGGGTTGGCAAGGTGAGCATTTCCCCTGTCTGATTTTAAAAGTGGCCCGATTGGCCGGTGTCCAGTTGTTGCCGTTTTACTATTATTATATTTTATTAGCGCAAAAATATGCCTATTTTATAATATTTTCAGAAAATATTATAGGATGTACTAAGAAATTATTGTCACAATGATACATTTTTACAAATTGATAGTTGGAATATATTTATATTTAGACGTATGCGGGCATTGTATGTATGGATATGTATTTATGTATGTTTGTTTGTGTGAGTGTGTTTTGTGAAGGAAAATGAACATATTAATATTGTTGTATGCACAACAATAATAATAATTAGTATCATAATCTCGTATAGTTTAATTTCTAAAATCTAAAATTAATACAAATTCTAAAAACAACAACCGATTGGCACTCTTATTAATTATCATTGATCAGGGACTTCAGTTAACTTGTGACAGTCGTGTATAATAATTTAACTATTCTGTGTATTGTGTTAATTTAATTAAGTACCTAAATTAAATTAAAATTTATTTTTTTTCGTGACGTGTGTTTACATTAATCTTTTAATTTGGATGAAGTATGACTTAAAAAAAATAAATGAGTGGTGCGGCTAAAAATATAAAATTACCGCAAACTGCTCAAGAATCGAAAATAATTTCTGGTATGTTTAATAAATAGACAAAACTTGAGCCGTTAGCTTTAAGCAGGCAAGAAAAAAAAAATATATTATAATTTAAGACAATATTAATTTGTAAATATATTGTATACCTATGTAAGAGTAATATAGTATAGGCTAAAGTGATGAATCAGGTAAAATTGATTTATAGATAATGCAGTTGATATATTTTCAAAAATAAACTACTAATATTTTTGTTTATTAATTAATATAAATATTGCCATATAATAATTTGTAGACTTTGTCTTTGTCTAACTCACGCGCTCATTGTAGACGTGTTTTTTGCCAAACAAATCAATTTATCTAATCAAGCGATAAGAATTTTGAAAACAGATTTGAATTTGTTGTCAAGTCTATTTGAAATTGACTTTCCCAAATGTTTGATATTATCCCCCAAACTCCTAAAAACGTTATACTAAAAAAAGAGTATTTAAAAAAGGTGGATAAGTGGATGTCGCTCTGCTGTACAGTAGGTTACAAGTGGGTCACTGTAATGGATGGTGTTAAATTTGAATTCAATGATATAATATCATTGTATAAGAAAAACGATTCTGAGCGAAAACGGTCAGTCAGCCTATGATTTTACCAAGTATATTTGATGATATTATTGTGAATAAAGTAATTTATATATAACCTATTTACTCGGAGCCTTGTTTTAAATTTTCAATCTTTACCCATAAAAGTTAAACATTTTTATACATTTTTAACCACAAAATAATTAATAAATTATAAATTTGATAAATGTTGTCAAAATTTGAACTTTAAATGCTTATAAAAAAAAATTGTGCCTATGTATTTTTAATATTTTTCAACTGCTATTAGAACGATATATCAGGAGCCTTATATTAAATTTTCACGCATTTTTACCCAACAAATAAAAATTTATTGATATTTA
The DNA here is from genome assembly GCF_019925205.1 of Metopolophium dirhodum. Taxonomy (NCBI): domain Eukaryota; kingdom Metazoa; phylum Arthropoda; class Insecta; order Hemiptera; family Aphididae; genus Metopolophium; species Metopolophium dirhodum. The sequence goes on along the minus strand of NC_083567.1, from coordinate 35,638,444 downwards.
TAGAAAAAAAAACTAAAAAAATTGAAAACTGACAATGTCCGTAAACAGCTCAAAAAGAGTCAAAATATTTTCAACATTTTATGGTGTATAGAAAATGCTAATATAAACATTCAGTGAAATTTTCAAGTATCTACAGTCATTCGTTTTTTAATTACAATAAAATAAGAAAATTGTTACATGAGAAATCGAGTAAATATCAAATGTTGTAAAAATATAAATTTCAGACGCTCATAAAAATTTAATTTAAGTTTCTTCTAGACATTTTTTTTTTTGATAAAGGTAGACAAACTTATGAGTAATCTTATATTACATTTTCAAATCTTAGATTTAAACAGAAAAATTTTTATGAATTCTCAACTCAAAATAATTTGCTATTTTTCGTGATTTTTCCGTATTTTGTCAAAATTTGAACTTTAAATGCTTATAAATAAAAACTGTGACTAAGGATTTTTAATTTTTTTCATCTGCCTTTGAAACAATAACCTAGGAGCCTTCTATTAAATTTTCAAGCTTTTTTATTCAACAGATAAAATTTTATTGATATTTATAGAAAAAAAAACTAAAAAAATTGAAAACTGACAATGGCCGTAAACAGCTCAGAAAGAGTCAAAATATTTTCAAAATTGTATTGTGTATAGAAAATGCAAATATAAACAACCAGTGAAAATTTCATGCATCTACGGTCATTTGTTTTAGAGTTACACCAATAACCAAAATCGATTTTGTTAAAAATCGATTTTGCGTAAAAATTCCCGTTTTTCCTTAATTTTTCTTTTGTTTTTCACATCGCTTTTGAAAACTACTGGGAAATTAAATTTTGACCTCCCCAATGCACCAACGATATTCACTTTCCCATCGAACAAGATACTGAAGTCGAAAATCGAAGCATTATTTCGACTACTTATCGTGTACACAGACACAAAAATAAAAAAAAAAATAAAAAAAAAAACACACATTATTGTAAAATCAATACATTCATCGTTTCACTCAGAATCTAAAATTGTCTTATTTCAATTTTTAGAAATGTTAAAATCAAAAAAAAACAAAATTGTAAGAAAGTCAATTTCAAGTATACTTGACGAAAAATTCAAAACTGTTTTCAGAATTCTTATCGCTTCATTAGATCAATTGTTATGTTTGGCAAAGAATCCGTCTAAAATCCTATGTCGCGCGTGTGTTAGACAAAAACAGAAATCTCGGTATCGAATGGCCTAAGTTGAAAATCAAATTATTATTTTGACTACCTATTTATCACGTGTGTAAAATTGCTCCCCCGCCATGACCTATTTCTTTGAAAGTTATGTTCTCATTTTGGAAATTGGTTTTTAGAATTTGCTAATAAATTCCCTATATTGGTATGATAAAATAAGAAAAGGAGGCCAACTTCACGATGTCCCCCCCCCCTATATGTATCTAGTGGTTTCAAGATGCTACCAACACTTTGTAAATAATTTACAAACATTTGCAAATCGGTTTTCAGAATTTTCAAATAAATTCCCAGGCTAGTTTAAAAAAATGGAGAAATGGACCTTTTATTTTGAACAGAGTATATATATGAATGTATGTCTGTGTGTCCATATTACTATGGCAACCATTCATATATTATTTTGAGATTTTCGATGGAAATTATTGTTTATAAATAGTTGCCACGAGGTTTGAAACTATTATAATAATAATTATTGGTTGCCGGGCGACAAAGTGCACGGGATCATCTAGTATTTGATAAAAATTCTTAATTATTGTTTTTTACCGGTCAGGGAATTTATTTGCAAATTCTGAAAACCAATTACCAATTATTTGCAAACTATTTACAAAATGAGAACATAACTTTCAAAGACACTGGTCATGGTGGGGGCCAACTTCATATAAGTCTATTTACCGTGTACAAATACACAAAAAAAATTATATCATATTGTAATTTATATTATATGTTCTCTTGTATTTATTGTATTTGAACATATTCGATAGGTAGAGATAAATAAATATATCCATTTAATGTTATAAATATATAACATTTTTAGTCAAGATGTAAGTTTGATGTAATATTTTGAATATATAAATCGGTTTTGAGCTCAAACATTTATTTTCCTTTATTTAACATATTTAAAATACCTTATTTTATTTTTTTTTAGAACTAAAACTGAAGAAGAAAGAAGCACAGTTGATATCGAAATTAAATCAGAAATAGATTTTATTGACTGTTATGAATTTGAAGGGACAACAGTTTTAAACGAAAGCAACTCTTCAGAATTTATTACTGGTATGAATTTGGACACGACATCTAACTGCCGAAGGAAAAATCCATTGACTGATAACCGTGATAAAATGTTTACAGCATCCAATTCAACTGTGCATACAAAAATACATGTCGGAGACAAACCTTCTACATATAGTATCTGTGATAAAGGGTTTGTTTCATCAGGTGATTTAACAAAGCATACAAGAACACATATAGACAAAAAGCCTTATAAATGTGCTATCTGTGATCGAACTTTTTCTCTGAAATCATACTTAACAAAGCATACTAGGACGCATACCGATCTAAAGGAATATAAATGCGATATCTGTAATCGAGCTTTTCTTCAAAAAAATAATTTATTGATACATATAAGGGTACATACCGGCGAAAGACCATATAAATGTGATATCTGCAAAAAAGCGTTTTCTCAATCAAGTAGTCTATCAAAGCATATAAGGACACATTCCGGAAAAAAACCGTATAAATGTGATATCTGTAATAAACTGTTTTCTGAAGCTAGAAGTTTAAAAAAGCATACGCAGGCACATACCGGGGTGAAGCCTTATAAATGCGATATCTGTAAAAAAGCTTTTTCGCAGAAATGTTATTTAATGGTACATAAAAAGAGGCATACCGGCAAAAAGCCTTATAAATGTGCTATTTGTGATAAAGCTTGTTCTCAGAAAATACATTTAAAAACTCATATGAGAACGCATATGAAGACGGATAATGACGAAAAGCCATATAAATGTAATATCTGTGATAAAAGGTTTTTTGAAACATCTAGTTTAACAAAACATACGAGGACACATACCGGTGAAAAGCCGTATAAATGTGATATATGTGATAGACCTTTTTCTTTGAAATCATCTTTAAGAAAACATAAAATGACACATACTAGAGAAAAACCGTATACATGTGATATCTGTGGTACAAGGTTTTCTAGAAAATCTCATTTAAGAATACATTCTAGGACGCATACCGGCGAAAAACCATATCAATGTAATATCTGTGATCGATTATTTTCTCAATCAAGTAATCTAAGAACGCATACAAAGAGACATACCGGAGAAAACCGATCTAAATGTGATATCTGTAATAAACAGTTTTCCGGAACATCTAGTTTAGCAAAGCATACTAAGACACATACCGGAGTCAAGCCATTTAAATGTGATATCTGTAATCAAGCTTTTTTCCAAAAAAGTACTTTAACAACGCATACAAGGATACATACCGGTGAAAAGCCATATAGTTGTGACATCTGTGACAAGGGGTTTGTTTCATCAGGTGATTTAACAAAGCATACAAGAACGCATACCGGTGTAAAGCCATATAATTGTGATATCTGTGGTAAGAGTTTTGCTCAATCACCAGATTTAACAAAGCATAAAAGGATCCATACAGGTGTAAAGCCATATAAATGTGATATATGTAACCAGGCTTTTAACCAAAAAAGTGCTTTAACAAAGCATACAAGGAGACATACCGGTGAAAGGCCATATAATTGTGATATCTGTGGTAAGAGTTTTGCTCTACCACCAGATTTAACGAAGCATAAAATGACCCATACCGGTGTAAAGCCATATAAATGTGATATTTGTAATAAATCTTTTTCTGCGAATAAATCCTTAAAACACCATAAAATGACACACTTTAAATAGTCTTTAGAAATAACATATATACAAAACACTTAAAATTATATATTATTTATTATTTCTGAACTTTAAATTTTAATAAACCTGAACTTCAATCATCTCACAGTAATGTCAATAAAAATCCACATTTCCTCTACTCTCAATAACTTTTTAATACTGAAAAAATTAATTCTTATTTATCTTACTTAATACCTTTCCTAGAAAAAGAACCCGATGACTCGAATGATAATGTTAACTTATTCAAATCATATTTTTCTGATACAAATTGTAACAGTACACCAGCAAACAATACAAAAACGGTCCTTTTCAGGACCACCATTCGCAGTGCAATACGACCGCACAAATGACTAGGACGACTTCGAACCCTTATTACAGGGCCCCAAGTAGTCCCACACATATAATTCCGAGAGCTACATGTAGTGAGACTTTAACGAAGCGAACGACGCCAACCCCGCACACACAACCCCAAAGCAAGGTGACAAAGTCACTTTTCGTACCGAACACAAACACAACCGCACACGCACGGTGCGGTAAGCACTATATATACTGGACGTAATCTCGCACACTGCATCAGTCTTCCGTCAACTTTCATACCTTCAACATCACAGTAACCAGAAGGAACGAAGACCTGAAGACCTTACGAAATGGCTGCCTACGATCCAGCGACAACGTACGGAGCAGCAGAATAGTAGAACGACAAGAACTGGCCGTAGTTCGATACAAGATCAAATCGCCTAAGTCATTCGACGCCGCCCGCTGACGACAACCACCACATACAGCCCGACGTCAAGAGTCCGCCGTAACCCATCACAAGCCGATCCAGGACCCCGCGACACGCCCAGAGTGTTAACTGCGATCCACCAGCACGCCCGAAGTACCAGGGCAGCCAGTAGTAACCGACGTAGTGCACGACTAACCGTTTGCATATACGCCGACGATACCAAGACACCTGCCACGCACGGTACCAGGAACGCCGCAGTCAGTGAGTGTTTACGACCGACACCAGCCACCGACTCCATTGCCACCACTGGATTCATCGATTAGAAGTTAACGTACCTCCCCTCATCCCCCCACTGAACAATTGATCGAGTTGTGTCAAAACCCGGGTACGATATATCATTGTAGCCACTTCCCGCGAGCCACGCGCAGTGATATATCTACCCCGCCCACACATTTATTGTGAAACGCCAACATCGCCAAAACATTCCCGTTATTGTAAATAGTACCAGGCTTTCGCCGGTCGCACCGAGCTCTCACAGCGACGGTCCGTCTATTTAGGCCGGCCGTCGCACCCGTGAACTTCGCAGCCCCCCGTTTGTATATAAATTATATTTTATGAAAATAAAGGATAAGACGTGATACTGAAACCGAACGCGTTGTTATTCCGGACGCCGGTCCGCTGTGACTGTGCCGTCTCAAAATAATATAAATATATTAAATTTACCTAATATTGATTATCCCATAAATACCCTAGACCCTAATTTTTCAATGAACATAAAAAAATAGGTATATTTAATGAACTATGGAATATTAACCTGAAAACATCACTACAGTACGCATCACAAAAACGTGTGGATGACCGCCGCGCGCCCAGTGGCAATTTCTCGTTGGTGGTGGCCAAACTGTTTCGCGCCAAATATAAAATTTAAAACTCGTATTTTTATATTAATAAATTATGTATATGTATTTAATGATATTAAAGTCAACAAAAGACAGGGACATATTTAAAGGTGCAGGTTAGTTGTTTTTTTTAAAACGTATAGTACCCGTCGCGCCAGTGGCGCGCACCTGTGATGGATCAAATATTGAGGCCCACTGGTTTACTGAAAAACCGACACACGGCGCGCTGCGGTCATCCGCACGTTTTCGTGATGCGTACTGTAGTCACTGACTATATTTCTGCAGTTTTCTTAAGAGGATGTCAGCGCACTATTTGTTTTCTCTCTAGCCCTGCACGCGCAACATAGACAAAATGCATTTGCACAGAATCGTTTTTTCTATGTTTTTAAGTAATCTTAGAGTAAAATCACTCATTACCAAAAAGATGGAGAATTATATTTTTGAGAGAATGACATGTCGATTTCTCTAAATATTGTTTCAAAACGATCTAAACAAAATTTCAATGTACAACTTTTTTTGTTTATTTTGAAAATCGAATACAAAATCAAATAACAATAAAATATAAAAACCGATATGTCATTCCACTAAAATATTACTCTCAATATTTTTTGTAATGAGTGATTTTACTATAAAATTACTTAAAAACATAGAAAAACGATTCTGCGCAAATGCGTTTTGTCTATATTGCGCGTGGGTCAGAGAGAGAAAACAAATAGTGCGCTGACATCCTCTTAAATAAATGTGCTTTTGTGTGCTTTTATCTTAACACTGGTTTTAAATTTAATATTAATTTATAAAATATATCTTAATACTAGTATATTCCCAAATAAATGGAAAACCTCATTGATATCTCCTATCCATAAAAATAAAAGTAGAAATTCTGTCTTAAATTATCCTACAACTAGCCGACCCGTCACAGCTTCGCCCGTGATTAGTTGTTTATTTTGCCTCCGGACGATGATATGTATAATTGTTTATTCAATTTTTTTCGTTTAATGTGATCGGCAAGTAAATATAAAAAAACGGTTAATGTAAACTATTGAAATGTTTCTAGCGGTATTAATGTTAAATATATTTTTATTACAAAAAAAACGATCCCGTGCATTTCGTTGCCCGTTAAATGTACCAACTCTATATGGCTTAAACTTTGTTCAATTCGTTATTTAATATTCGTTGTATGGTGTAACAAACTTATCTTAACTTTTCCGTTGTGCCCAGAATAAAAATTCTGATTCTCAGCAGTATATTATCAGGTAGGCAATCTACTTGCGGTAGATTGCGGACCCCCTGCTGTTTGTACGTAAGTATAATATGACTTAGCTCTAGAGTATCAAAGTTATACCAAGTTGGTCGTTTTTACTTAATTCCACCTACGGTGGATTAATATAATCAATTAATATAACTGTAACCTAACTGTACTAAAGTCCGATGAATAAAAAAAACCAAATTTAACCCTTTTTAAAGTAATCTATCTTCTTCCCAGAGGTCTAATATAAACACAAACATTAATTTATAATATATACCTATATATAATATATATATTTAATGACAAAAAATAATAATACAAATCAACAAAAATGCCCGATTAACCAATGGCAACCAATAATATATACACTATTATTGTTTTAATCTGCAACATTAAGCTAAATTATTTTTTTCTGGACAGATATATGGCGCCACTATTGTATTTTTGTCATCCATATTTCCTACTTTTCTGGTGGATTTTCCTAAAATGTTTTTTCTTAAGAACGTTGATGATGCCTTACATAATTTACATTGGTGTAGCATGTAAGAATGAACAGAAGAAATAGCTAAGAAGGATTCAAAATATTTTTTAATTTTTACTTTTTATGGGAAATGCAAATATAAACATTTGGTGAAATTTTCAAGTTCGTTTTTAAATTATAATTAAATATTAAACATCGATTAATAACTAATTATAGGGTATGGGACTTGTAGCATTTGCATATTTATTTCGCACAATTGCACAGTCACAAAAATAGCAGAGTACAAAACAAATACGTTTCATGCTTTCACAAAGCTTATTTTGGAATTATATTTTGCATACAAATACATTTTTTAAGTTTTTGTACAAACAAAATCATTACATTCATCGCTAAGGTCAGAATCTAATATAAGCTGTAATAAAACAATATACCTAATGTCATATTAGGTATTTAGGAATACAATAAAGTAAAACTTTGGTACCATAATTTTTTTCCTGATTATAATTTACATATGTATATACTCATATTGTAAAATAATTATATTTATTTTTAGAAGAACGTACAGAATTTCATTACTAGGTCTGCCCGCAGATCTTACATCACGACTGCACACGAATACACTCGGAACCATTCCTCTATTAACCGACTACCTACTGTTATCAATTATACTGGTAGGTTACATTTTAACAACTTTAATTATTATTTATTATAGTGCATAATTTATTTCCACGTAAATTTAAAATGGTAGCCGGTAGGTACCTATTAATTTTATAACTAACTTCACTTTAGACATTTTTTTGTTAATTTATTAACTATAAGATTATAATATTATAATTTAAGAAATTAGTACGTTTATAAAAATGTATCTTATATTATAGAAATACGTATACTTTTCATAACTATATACCTTATGAGTTATAGGTTAAAAACTTAAATTAGGTAGGTAAACATATATTAGGTACATTATACATTTTTGATTGATTAGATAATTTAAACTAAACCGAGCTTCAAAACTTACAAAAAATAACTTATAGTAGGTATTGAACTTGGCAAAAACATTAAAGATAATGGTTGTAATTATAGGTATCTATAATTTATTTTTATTTTTTAGTAACATTTTTTTTTAGAATTAAATTCCAAATTTTGCTAAGTTGTGGGGAGTTGTGTGGACAACCGGAAAAAAAAAAAAATAAAATATACAAATAGACCAGGTTTTTTATTTGTAAAAAATATTTTAAATAACATTGGTGAAATTTATTGTTTTTTTATTAATTATGATTCAAGTCAAAAGATGTAAACACGCATTTATATCTATACTTGTAGATTACAGTAAACACAAAATGTAAAAAGTCAACGTCTCAATATAGTAAATGATTTATTAACCTATTGGATAAAAAAAATATATAGAAGTTACCTATATGTAATATAATATAATAAATAAACACAGAGAATTGTTCTGTGCTAGTTTGCTGTGTGCATGTGTAGTAGATTTCGACTGTGCCTGATCAATATTATATATAATAATGGATGTGTTAAATTTGAAGTCAATCATTGCATATATAGTAATTTAGTTACCTACGATACACGATTCTGGTTGAAGAGGATGCAACACCGTACTAAAAAAAAACCAAAAAACTAAAAACCAAACATTTGTATATATAGGTTAGATTAGGTTAGAGAATTAATCAGTAAAAATAAGAAAAAAAAACAATGCAAAATAATAAGTCCACCGATACCATGGTTCGAACTCGATATATTTTGTACTAAATAACATACAAGTGTCACTGCTCTGTCATATATAATTATTATAAAATACGAAAAAAGAAATATAAATGCAATTAAAAATGCAAATATTTTTGTAGGATTATTATTAGAAACACCTACAAGTGGTATCTTCTGGCTTATATAAATGGTTCTAATTTTTATAATCTAGTAAAATGTTTTAGGAGAATTATCATTAATGCGTATTACATTTATGCAAATTCAATAACAAAATAATTTTAGGGCAATAGAAGTGTAATGTGGTGGAAAATGTTTGTAGAAAATTTTACACTTTTTTCAATGTTATAAGTAATAATATAATTTATAAGTAATAACTTATTATATAATAAATAATCTAAGTTAACACTCACGTACCATACATAGATCGGTGTATTTGGTTCAAGTTATTCGTGTAGGTTAATAAAAAGCCTAAAATCAGTCTTGATATTTTTAATTGTATTGTGTATAAAAAATGTGGAAAGTTTATAATATATATATTTTTTTCAGTTGACTTTAATCGTGGAAATTATCGGGGACAATGTAAATTTAATGAATGGTTACAAGGTTTCCACCGGTTTCCTAAATGGATCAAGTTGAAAACTAAACTGCTCGATGTATAAGTCATGCACACAATGTACTCGTGCAAACCATTGTTGCAGTTGGCTGATCGAAAAACAAATTTGTCTCGACACAACACAAAGTTCTATCAGGAAATTTCATAGTCTATACAAAAGAATTATGCCCAGAATTTGCCGTTACGTATAATAATAAACATTCGGTACAAGTTACGGTCTCCAATATCGCGGAAAAAACTGTTACACCTTTTTTTTATGTAAGTCTAATTAATATTGGATGTGAAATAGAAAATCTAACTTATAACGCTTCAATTGATAATGGAGTAATTACTTGTAATTGGGTGGACAAAAAAACTATACCTACCGAAGAACGAAGAACCACTAAAACCAATCCTTTGTTTATTTTTTATTTTTCAATCGTTGTCAACAACGTACGATTGCAATTTGACAATCCACGAGATCATTAAATCAGTTATCACGGTCGGACTTGCCCAAAAGAGAAGTGTACGATCAGGTTTTGGAAAACCGATTCGAGAAAATATTACTGAAAATGGTGTTTAAAAAACGAAGGTTGCCAGATAACAGGTGAACAACTGACGTTCGTGAAGTTGGCCCACCTAAGTACTTCAATTTTTTTTAAAGCTATGCCATTATTTTGCAAGTTATTTGCAAGTATTTGCAAGTCTATTTTTAGAATTTGCAAGTCCAAACTTTCACCGTGAATCCAAAAACTGAAAAGGTGGGCCAACTTCACGTAGCCCACCCATTTTGACCGAGAACTTCAAAATCGGTATCAAACGAAAGCTAATGATTAGCAAGTATCTGAAAGCCCCTTTTTGAAATTTGCAAGTCCATCAGGCGACCGCTATAAACTTTTGAACTTGTGAAGTTGGCCCACCTACTTTGACCTAGAACTTTGAAATCAGCATCAAACGAAAGCTTATGATTAGCAAGAATTTGCAAGTCTGGTTTTAGAATTTGCAAGTCACCCGGGCGGCCAGTAAGAGCTTTCAAAGTTTAGAAGTTGGCCCACCCAAGTTGTCCCAGAACTTCAAAATAGGTATCAAACGAAAGCTAATGAATAGCAAGTATTTGCAAGTTCGTTTTTAGAATTTGCAAGTCACTCGGGTGGCCACTAAGAGCTTTCAAAGTTTGGAAGTTGGCCCACCCAAGTTGTCCCAGGACTTCAAAATAAGTATCAAACGAAAGCTAATGATTAGCAAGTATTTGCAAGTCTACTTTTAGAATTTGCAAGTAACTCGGGCGGCCAGTAAGAGCTGTCAAAGTTACGAAGTTAGCCCACCCAAATCGACCTAAAACTTTGAAAATGGTACCGAACAATAGCTTTTCATTTGCAAGTATTTGCAAGTCCAGTTTTAGAATTTGCAAGTCATTAAGGTGGTCGCTAGAAGTGGTTTCTTACTTTTGAAGTTTTACTGTTGCCATTTTTTATTCAAATTAGTTTTTTATTTTTATCGGTATCAATAACACATATTTTATTCGTTTTTTAATGTATGATTGATTATATGTTGATGTGTTGAAAAAAAATGAAAGCACTGTCGAAGTGTTATGGCAGTATTATTGTTTGACCATAAATTTAAGGCTGTGTACGTCTACGGTATAAAGTACTCCTTATAAGTAGTCTCGCTGTTTCTCAAAGACCTGAAACTTCAAAGTGGGTAGGTATCAAACGAAAGGTAATTATTATAACAAACATTTGCAACTTTGCAAGTCACTATGGCGGCCGCCATTAGCTTTTGAAGCTGGGAATTTTGGGCCAACTGTTTCGATCGAGAATTTTATAATTGGTTATCAAATAAAGCTAATAATTTTAAAATATGCTTGTGGCTCGCTTTTACAATTTAGAAGTTACTCAGGGATTCATATCTTATAACCCCTAATTAAGACTTTCAAAAATATTATTATACCATTCCTTGTACCACGTTTGTATTGATTTGTACGACACTCCTCGCTGTTTTGATTTTTGGAACCAAATCTGCAGTTTTAATCGTTTAGTCTTTAGGTACATTCCGTTATGTCTGTATGTTGTAACTTACAGTGTACCATAGGAGTTTAACCTACAGTGTAGCTTATGCATATTGAACATAACATAGCTTAGGTATATTAATGTATGTTGTATATACAATGTGAATCCATATTTATTTACTATTTATTTAATATTTATTTTTTTATTTAAATTAATATTATATTACATTTTACTTAATATAGATTTTTTTTTAATAAATGTAGATTTATTTTATTCAACTATCCTTTTAGGATTCCGTACGGTAAAGCGGGTCCCTATATTACTAAGGCTCCGCTGTCCGTCCGTCTATCACCAGGCTGTATCTCATGAACCATGGAAGTTAGAAAGTTGAAATTTTCACCGATTATGTATTTCTGTTGCCGCTATTACAACAACCTTAAATGCATTCGTTTAGAAGTTTGGAAACAAAAAATAGTGTATATTTTGCATGTACAACAAAATAATTATAAATATATAAACTTGAATAAAAATTACAAAACATAAACGTTATAATTCATGTTAGTTAATAATATCATAAGTCCAAAATGGTAGGACATATGCTGGTTCAAAATTCCCAGCTTCAAAAGCTAATGGCGGCCGCCATAGTGACTTGCAAAGTTGCAAATGTTTGTTATAATAATTACCTTTCGTTTGATACCTACCCACTTTGAAGTTTCAGGTCTTTGAGAAACAGCGAGACTACTTATAAGGAGTACTTTATACCGTAGACGTACACAGCCTTAAATTTATGGTCAAACAATAATACTGCCATAACACTTCGACAGTGCTTTCATTTTTTTTCAACACATCAACATATAATCAATCATACATTAAAAAACGAATAAAATATGTGTTATTGATACCGATAAAAATAAAAAACTAATTTGAATAAAAAATGGCAACAGTAAAACTTCAAAAGTAAGAAACCACTTCTAGCGACCACCTTAATGACTTGCAAATTCTAAAACTGGACTTGCAAATACTTGCAAATGAAAAGCTATTGTTCGGTACCATTTTCAAAGTTTTAGGTCGATTTGGGTGGGCTAACTTCGTAACTTTGACAGCTCTTACTGGCCGCCCGAGTTACTTGCAAATTCTAAAAGTAGACTTGCAAATACTTGCTAATCATGAGCTTTCGTTTGATACTTATTTTGAAGTCCTGGGACAACTTGGGTGGGCCAACTTCCAAACTTTGAAAGCTCTTAGTGGCCACCCGAGTGACTTGCAAATTCTAAAAACGAACTTGCAAATACTTGCTATTCATTAGCTTTCGTTTGATACCTATTTTGAAGTTCTGGGACAACTTGGGTGGGCCAACTTCTAAACTTTGAAAGCTCTTACTGGCCGCCCGGGTGACTTGCAAATTCTAAAACCAGACTTGCAAATTCTTGCTAATCATAAGCTTTCGTTTGATGCTGATTTCAAAGTTCTAGGTCAAAGTAGGTGGGCCAACTTCACAAGTTCAAAAGTTTATAGCGGTCGCCTGATGGACTTGCAAATTCTAAAACCAGACTTGCAAATTCTGGCTAATCAGTAGCTTTCATTTGGTGCTGATTTTGAAGTTCTAGGACAAAGTAGGTGGGCCAACTTCACAAGTTCAAAAGTTTATAGCGGCCGCCTGATGGACTTGCAAATTTCAAAAAGGGGCTTTCAGATACTTGCTAATCATTAGCTTTCGTTTGATACCGATTTTGAAGTTCTCGGTCAAAATGGGTGGGCTACGTGAAGTTGGCCCACCTTTTCAGTTTTTGGATTCACGGTGAAAGTTTGGACTTGCAAATTCTAAAAATAGACTTGCAAATACTTGCAAATAACTTGCAAAATAATGGCATAGCTTTAAAAAAAATTGAAGTACTTAGGTGGGCCAACTTCACGAACGTGAACAACTGAACAGTTGCGATATACGGAACACGATTAACAACGAGAAATTGAAGGACGGCGAACCAGCTGTCCACGATCGAAGTGAAAAGTCTTTACGTGACGATCGAGTCTTTCGAACCAAACGTGTCGATTTTCTATCGCAATACGCCGACTGTCGTTTACATAACCGTCAAGAACATGCACTGGATTTTGGACAATGGCTGGACAGTGACAGTGACAGTTGTCGGTCAGAGTTGTAACGACCCTACCACGTTCGACGGCCACACGGTTAATTGCACCATCAGTTCCGATAATGTGGTGAACGAGGGTCCGGTGGTAATCGAGTATACTTGTCGATGACGAGCGTGGAAAGGCTGAAGTCAGCGCAAGAGTTCTGGTTCGTAGAACCGAGGTTAACGGGCGTCAGCCCGAGGTGCGGACCCGGTACGGGCGGAACTCGTATAGAACTTACGGGTGAGAATCTGAATGCCACGACTGACATCCGGGTGTTCTTCAGAAATATAAAGACGAAAGTGATGTGCGAGATCGTTAAACTCAAGCACGACCGTCTCGGCTGCGTGGCCAGTGCCAACCCCGCGGACAAACACAAGTCCGGTCCATTGCAAATCTTGTTCGAAAATTCTATTGGTAGGTTCTACAAAAAAAAATGTTTACTTATACGTCAACGAGCCAACCGTCCTGGCTGGTCAAGTATTCGAGGGCGTCGCATCTGGTAAAGTCCCGTTGACGGTCCGAGGTGGTTTTGAGTGCACGGAAAACCAGCAGATGTATGTCGACTACAATGGGAAAAGGTACTACGACCACTGTGCGCTGCGTAGCACCAACGGCACTGAAGCTATGGAATTTTGGCCGCCAAAGTTCAACTGTCGGGATCAGATGACGAGTCTGCCGCTCGGGTTTCGTGTAGATTTGGCTAGTAAAGCTCCACCCCGACCATGTTTACACTGACTTCGAAGTGTTCAACGGCATTTTCGTCTGTGTGGATGGCGTGTTTCCGGACCCGTTGCAGCGCCGCCGACTTGACGGCAGCTACTTGTTTCAAGTCACATTCCGCGGCGATGAGATGAGTGATGTCAAGAGGTGCACCGTGACCAACGTGACCGAGAATTACATCACGTGCCAGGCACCGTCAGGCACGTCGGTGAATGATGTTCTAGATATCGCGATCACAGTCGGAAATCAAGTCAAACGGGCTATAGTGCCCAGAAGACGCCTACAACAGTATTATGCGAACGCGCCTCCTAGTCATCTAAGAAATGAAGGAGAGCTTAATGATATAAACCATTAATGCATGAACATTTGTCGTTTGTTAATCGTTAATATTATTATTTCTGTACTACAGTATTACTTCATAATACTATTATAGGTACTTAAAGACTTTGAACTATCTTATATTGATTTATTTATTATTTATAGTAATCAAAGAATTTACACCATCTACAATATATTGTACGTTGATTGATAATCTTATAACAGTTATTGTGTAGGTATCAGAAATTTTAACGTAAACACAGCATCAATAAATGCCTAGTTACTAGTTTCACGCTTTCGCCCAGAATCTTAATAATTATAGTATATTAGTTATACGTACGTGTAGTAGGCATGTCAATGCCAGTATTATACCAGTATACTTAATGTACTAATACTAATTTATTCATAATCTTACCATTGACTAGAATGATGTCTATTGTCTTTACCTACTGGCTACTCCGTACGCTGACAGACCCGGCCGCGCTTCCAAATGACCAATGGCAGAATATAATTTTTCACTGGTAATTAATTTTGTACTATTTTTGTCCGTGTCGTCGCCGTGCGTCGACTACAACGTTTATATTTAATTTATATTATGAGTCTGTGTCTATAATCTATAATGATATTACATCTGTGTGACTGTGTCTATAGTCTATAATAATATTATGTATACTGTCGACCGTCGACATAGTCCGATCGCGTACCATAAAATGGAGTGACTCCGGACAATGTAGATATTTTTTTAAAAAAATGTAATAAATTGAAATAATAAAACCCCAAACATTTATCGCAAATACAACATAATTTCTTTAATATTCTAAAAAAATAATTCTTTACTTTTTTATAGAAATGTCAACTTAAAATTTATTTTTTACTTTTCTGTTTTTACTGGTCGTATTGTCATTCCTTTATATTCAACAGCATCAACTGCATTTTTAATATCATTAGGATTATAATTCTTATACGAACGACCTTTTACATTGTTGACATGATCTGGGCATAGTTAATGTGTTGTCTGAAGTCACCCTTCGTTTTGTTATAATTACGACGATTTAACACTACAGTGTGAGATCAAATAACTTAAAAATTTGCACATATACCAATAACACAGACAAGTTAACCGCAATCAAATATGTCTATTTATTGTTGTGTTACAGTAGTTATCAGTTATATAATTTAAAAATAAAAAAATATATTATTTTGTATTTACCTCCATAACATATACTATGACAACATTATGTCATCAATAAATATTATTTTCTATGGAGGTTATAAATTATAATAGATATTAACGTGGAGTATTAGTTTTCATTTTTTATTAAACGTGTATTCTAAAATTATAAGACAACTAAAAAAACTTGGTGTTGTCAAGAATCAAGAATCGGAATCACCCCTGCAAATGTCCAAAGTCGTCCCCATTTTACGGTACCTACGCACTCTAATAATATGATGATGATTAATTATTTTACGCCATGTATGGTTTTATTTTGTATTTTTCATTCCTTCAAACGTGGCCACAACACCATAAACAAATTATGTGAAGTAAAAATGTTTTTTTAACTTCTAACACCAAGCATTAAATAAAGACTCACAAAAAAATTACGCCCACTAAAATGTTACGCCCGGGGATCAATCCTCGGCTCCCCCCCCCTCCTAGTACTGACACTGCATGTTTATAATTCAACTAAAATTAATTGTACGACTATAGGCAAGGCTTATTTAGAAATTATGCACCTCGGGGCACTCATAAAATTCCGCCCCTCTTTTTGGCCGGCAGGGAGGAGGTGGATGTTTAGTGTTACAAATGTACATTTTAAACACCAATATAAAATTTCAAATATTACTTGTATAGTTAAATAATGGAACAAATTCACTTAAATTTCTACGCGTTTTTCTTTTTTTTTTGGTTTTTGAAATATGTATTTCAACGAGCTATATGAACGATGGTGCAAAAACATTTTCAGAAACCATTTTTTTGTAAGTTGTGTAATGATATCTACATCATTGCGCCTACATGGCTTAATGATTCAATATCATCATAATAATATTTAATATGTCATTACCAAAAAACCACAATAAATATAATATGTAATATCTAATAAACACTATCAAAACATAATATATATCTGTACCCATGTACCATTGTACCTTGATATTATTCAAAATGTACAAAAAACAATTAATAAGTAATAACCATATATATGCAGTATTGCACGCACCGTCTTATTTCGCTACCAAAATTATAAAGCGATTATTAACTTAAAAATTTATTCATTTCAAATCTTCTAAAATCTTGTTGTGAATTATTAAAATAACTTATATTCAACTACAAATTGTATTTACATTATTTAAACAAAACCAACATCGTCAACACTCATTTCAAATTCTATCATTGTTCAGGTTAAGGAACATCAACCAGGTAAGAAATTATAATAATACTAACTCGCACAAATTCAACAATAAAAATATCATCAACGACAAGTTAATAAAGACACGCAGACTCAGGTGCATCACAAATCATTATACCCTTCGTTTATAAATCTCTACACTCACGATCCCAATCAATCGTAATAATTATATGCTTTAACTGGTAGTAAAAGATAGGATAAAAGAAGTCGCTATTCCAAATCCCTTTAATTATTATCCATTTAAAATAGCTAACTATACCAACTTAGTTAATATATTATTACAAGGTGATGTTTTATCAATAACAACGTACATGCTTATTTTTAAATCATCACAGTTGTATCCTTCCGAAGTTCCGAAGTTGGCCATTTTCTGTTTTTACGCATGCACACAACGTTGCGGTTTACCACCGTGCACCGGCGAATTTTTTTTTTTTTTGTTAATATCCTACGTATTTTAACGAGTTAAGAACAGCTCATAATAATATAGTATAATATACTAATAAAGTATGACAAATAGACAGTAGTCGCTTGATGCTTACTACGCCTACCAGGTCCGATTGCCAAACTCTAGGTTCTAGAGATAAAAGTTATTAAGGGGTATGCATACCGACCGTTTTTAAGGAGTTAAATATAGGCAATTTTCTATTTGTGTGCATGCGTAGTCAGTGATCATTAGTGTGAGTGACTATGTAATTAGTATATATAAAATAAATAGCGGAATAGACCGCACGTGCACGCACATGTCAGTAACGTAGCATTTTACACACTAATTACAAATGTGAATTTTAATGAAACACCGAAACTTAGGTTCGTATTTCAAATAATATAGCTTACTGAGTGACATTACAGTATGAACACTTATTATACAAATTTAAGAGAAGAAGTTTATCTAGGTTTTTATAGGCGTCGATTTTCGATATTTTGTTTCCAATGTCGAATATTTAACTCTAAACTCGTGATATTTTATTTTTTGAATTTAAACTATTGAGTTTAGTAATTAAAATATCGAAAATTTACTTGTATATAAACATAGATTAAAATTCTCTTCTACAATATTGATAATAGGTGTATTTACTCTCAAACCGCTCAATTATTGGAAATACAAAAGTACATTTTCGTGAAATTTTTCAATACTATTCATACCCCTTAATTATTACGAACATCGAACGAAAATATTATATCTTATTGTATAATATAATATATAATATAATGGGAGCATACTACTTGCGTCCGAAATTATTATCAGTAGGTGAGTTGCGTCGCGCAAAAAAAAGATTCAAAAAGGTCATAGCGTATTTGCGTCCCGGTATACCTTTTTCTATGACCGATATAATATAATCGATATAAAAATGTACATTGATGATACAAATTTAATACAAATAAAAATGGTTATAATAAATTATCAGTTCAATTCAATTGCAATAATAATAATGTAAAAATTCATGTTATACATTTTGTCATAATAAATATAGTATAATATAATAAAAAATAATAAAAAAATCATATGTTATGAATTATTATATTTATATTAATTATATTGGTTGAAATTTAAATGAAACGTTAATTATAAAATTTAATGGTGAAATATCGTTTTTTTTAAAACTTTCAATTTGTTTATTTAAGTAATCTAATTTTAAATGTTTTTTTTTTCTATAATCTTTCTTTTTAGTATTAACGCTATTAATTAAGACATATGTATTAATCTGGAATGATTTTAAGACTTCAATGAATTGTAAAATATGTGGATGACTAGAGTAAAAATATGAATTAAATTTCGAGTGAAAAGCTTCACATGCATTTGTTGTTCTTTTTATACTATTTGAACATTCAGACCAAACATGAGGAGGGAATTTAGAATTTTCAGAAATATAGTTATCTAATATATAGTCTGTAAATTCTTCACAACCAGTCGGAACAATGGCCATAAGCTCAAACACAAATACATCACTCACC
The DNA here is from genome assembly GCF_019925205.1 of Metopolophium dirhodum. Classification (NCBI taxonomy): domain Eukaryota; kingdom Metazoa; phylum Arthropoda; class Insecta; order Hemiptera; family Aphididae; genus Metopolophium; species Metopolophium dirhodum. Next base: position 35,619,348 of record NC_083567.1, on the reverse strand, counting down.
ATTTCAGGAGGTAAAAAAGGTAGTCCAAAAAAGCTCTTTAAAAATTTACCGATTTCTGTAGAAGTTCTGAAATCATTAGTTAAACCAATAGCTTGAATTTTTCGCCACCTATAGAAATTACGTATTAATTAATTATTAAAGTAGAATTTTATTTACTATTACTAATTTCATGTGATACTAATTTATAGTATTAAGTCTTACCAGGATTGGGCCAAGTGAAAGCGACATCCTTTAACTTTAGATTCTGTCCAAATTTTTTGAATTGTAGTATGTATTGAAATTTCTAAGTCAGCAAATACAGTGTCTGGTGAAAATATAAACCCTCGCTTTGCACACTCTTCCCTTAGGTGCGTAAATGCTTCAATATATGTTTGAGTTTCTTTATCGGGAAGTAAAAAAAATACTAATGGTATATAATGATCATTAATGAGTCCATGAATTGTTAACATTTGTAAAAAATGTTTTGCACAGTATTGAAACGTGCCATCGACGTAAATTGTTTTCAATGTTATCAACACACTTATATTTTTATCACAAGAAAATAATATGATATTATTTTCCCGGTCATTGACTAGGAGAAAATTTTCATTTTCAGCTGTAAGTACAGGGTGCTCTTGTAATACGTTGTGTACATCTTCTATATTCATTGGAATTTTTGGTAGGATCGATCTACGAGCGTTATAAATGTTTTTCCGAACTAAATTTATATCATTAACTGTACATTGAATAGCATCACCAGCACTAAGTTCTGCACAAATAATTTTCGATGGTCTTGTGCTAAGATCCGATAGGCTTTTTCGTTTTGCAGAATTACTTAATTTTTGTCGATTGAGGTGAGTGATGTCGTCTGGAGCATGATAAGGCGTATGTGAGGTAGGATTACTTATTACATTTTGATGAACGTCTACTTTCATATAGCTTTTGCATTTTTTATTCGTACACTTCCATCGAAAATTGTTATTGCTTAACATTTTATGATACCCGAACTTGTAACCATCAATTATTTTAAAACCATTATTCGTGACCAATTTAGAACTACACATTTCTTCCATAGCTTAAAAATTCGTATTTTATTAAATTAACTTATTATTTTTTTTTTTTTTAATTTGATGAGTGGTAATTGCACAACTATTGGTCTAATAAGACGAATCGACCGAATCATACTGAATAAAAGTAAAATGTGAAAATATAATGCGAGTAAAATACAAAAGATTATCGACGTAATTGCTATATCTTATCGAATCTAACAACCAACAAGATGTATTATGTATACATGTTCCCATACCTTCTTCACATAAAATAATACCCACATAAGTTATTAATATAATATACTATCATAAAGTACCTATCATAGATAAATTGTATCTATATTGTAAGTAAGTAACGCACGCACTCACACACATGTATACATCGTATACATGTATACAGTACAATTTATGAACTATCGATTTTAATGATTTTTGAAGATAATATCGATGATAATAATATGGCTGACTTGCGTCCCCCAAAACGGGACGCAACTAACCGGTCAAATTTACTACCTGAAAAAAATATTTTTTTTTGAGACGCAAGTAACATGCAGCCAATATAATATACCTATTACCTAGGTATCGTTTATTTTTTAATTAGATCCTCACAATATTTTTTAAAATACAAAATGTGTAGGTATGTATTTTAATCACATAATAATACCGAAAAAGGTTTAAAAATTAAAAATTAAAAAAATCATGGACTCATCATAAGCAAAAGCTATAATTTTTTGCCGCACCAAAAAGTTTCCGTTTGCGATTTGCTCCTTTTACCCTCCCCTAAATGCGCCACTGGCTATAGTTAGGGGATTGGTGGCTTTCTTAGGTAAGTTTTTTCTTTAGTAAGTTATTAGGTAAGTATCAAATTGAATGGTCTGAATCAATTTATTTTATTATACTATCTAACTACTAGATTACCTAAACACACATAACATTTCGTCATAGACATATTATATTAAGTGAACGCGAAAGACATTTAATGAATAATATGTCAATGCATTTTGTAGGCAGAAAATAATAATGCTACTTGTATGTTATTAGTAATCAGTTGGTAGACTGTAGTTGTGGTTTATGTGCATTAAATAAAAATCGAAAATATAATTTATTGTTGAATATCAATAGGTACATTATTATGTCAGCGTTATTCGTTTTGCAGTTTTCAGTTTTGATATTATTTTATTTTACATTTCAAATTAATAACATATAATCGCGCTACGATAGGTTCTTTTTTCTCGACATTTCCGTTAGCACTACAATTATACAAATCGTAATTGTTTTAGATTCTGAGCGAAGCGATGAATGTATTGATTTTACAATGATGTGTGTTTTTTTTTTTTTTATTTTTTTTTATTTTTTTTTAATTTAATTTTTTTTTTGTGTCTGTCATCACCTTTTAGGACAGTAAAAGTGCTTGGATTTTCTTCAACAGTAACTTTTATGATAGGAAAGTGAATCTAGTTGGTACTTTGGGAGGTCAAAAGTAAAAATTTCCCAGTAGTTTTCAAAAGCGACGTGAAAAACAAAAGAAAAATTAAGGAAAAACTGGAATTTTTACGCAAAATCTGTTTTCGAGAAAATCGATTTTGGTTTTTGGTGTAACTCTAAAACAAATGACCGTAGGAACATGAAATTTTGACTGAATGTTTATAATTGCATTTCCTATACACGATAAAATTTTCCAAATATTTTGACTTATTTTGAGCTGTTTACGGACATTGTCCGTTTTCAATTTTTTTAGTTTTTTTTTCTATAAATATCAATAAAATTTTATCTGTTGAGTAAAAAAGCTTGAAAGTTTAATAGAAGGCTCCTAGGTTATTGTTTCAAAGGCAGATGAAAAAAATTAAAAATCCTTGGTCACCGTTTTTATTTATAAGTATTTAAAGTTCAAATTTTGACAAAATACGGAAAAATCACGAAAATTAGCAAATTATTTTGAGTTGAGAATTCATAAAAATTTTTCTTTTTAAATCTAAGATTTGAAAATGTAATATAAGATTACTCATAAGTTTGTCTACCTTTATCAAAAAAAAAATGTCTACAAGAAACTTAAATTAAATTTTTATGAGCGTCTGAAATTTATATTTTTACAACATTTGATATTCACTCGATTTCTTATGTAACAAATTTCTTATTTTATTGTAATTAAAAAACAAATGACTGTAGATATTTGAAAATTTCACTGAATTTTTATATTAACATTTTCTGTATACCATAAAATTTTGAAAATATTTTGACTCTTTTTGTGCAGTTACGGACATTGTCAGTTTTCAATTTTTTTAGTTTTTTTTTCTATAAATATCAATAAAATTGTATTTGTTGGGCCAAAAAGCGTGAAAATTTAATATAAGCCTCCTGATATATCGTTCTTATAGCAGTTCAAAAATATTAAAAATACATAGGCACAATTTGATTTTATAAGCATTTAAAGTTCAAATTTGGACAACATTTATCAAATTTATAATTTATTAATTATTTTGTAGTTAAAAATGTATAAAATGTTTAACTTTTATGGCTATGGATTGAAAATTTAAAACAAGGCTCCACGTAAATAGGTTATATATAAATTACTTTATTCACAATAATATCATCAAATATACTTATTTCATAGGCTCCTATCATATAGGCTGGCTGAGCGACATCCACTTATCCACCTTTTTTAATTTTTTTTTTTATTTTTGTGTCTCATCACCTTTTAGGACAGTAAAAGTGCTTGGATTTTCTTCAACATTAACTTTTCTGATAGGAAACTGAATCTAGTTGGTACTTTGGGGGGTCAAAAGTAAAAATTTCCCAGTAGTTTTCAAAAGCGACGTGAAAAACAAAAGAAAAATTAAGGAAAAACGGGAATTTTTACGCAAAATCTGTTTTCGAGAAAATCGATTTTGGTTTTTGGTGTAACTCTAAAACAAATGACCGTAGGAACATAAAATTTTGACTGAATGTTTATAATTGTATTTCCTATACACCATAACATTTTTCAAATATTTTGACTTATTTTGAGCTGTTTACGGACATTGTCAATTTCCATTTTTTTTAGTTTTTTTTTCTATAAATATCAATAAAATTTTATCTGTTGAGTAAAAAAGCTTGAAAATTTAATAGAAGGCTCCTAGGTTATTGTTTCAAAGGCAGATGAAAAAAATTAAAAATCCTTTGTCACAGTTTTTATATATAAGCATTTAAAGTTCAAATATTGACAAAATACGTAAAAATGACGAAAATGTGCAAATGATTTTGAGTTAGAAATTCATAAAAAATTTTCTTTTTAAATCTAAGATTTGACACTTTTTGAGCTGTTTACGGACATTGTCTGTTTTCAATTTTTTTAGTTTTTTTTTTCTATAAATATTATTAAAATTTTATTTGTTGGGTAGAAAAGCGTGAAAATTTAATGCAAGGCTCCTGATATATTGTTACAATAACAGTTGAAAAATATTGAAAATATATAGGCACAATTTTTTTTTTATAATCATTTAAAGTTCATATTTTGAAAAAAACTTATCAAATTGAAAATGTAATAATTATTTTGTAGTTAAAAATTTATAAAATGTTCAACTTTTATAGCTAAATTTAAAACTTAAAACAAGGTTCCACGTAAATAGGTTATAATATATAAATTACTTTATTCACAATAATATCATCAAATGTACTTGGTAATATCATAGGCTGACTGACCGTTTTCGCTCAGAATCGTTTTTCTTATACAATGATATTATATCATTGAATTCAAATTTAACACCATCCATTGCAGTGACCCACTTGTAACATACTGTACAGCAGAGCGACATCCACTTACTCACCTTTTTTTAAATTATTTACTCATCATATAATTTAAACAATTTTTGTCATACATTTGGATAACATAATTTTTTCGTCAAGTCTTTCTGTTATATCTTGTATATTAAAAGTATAGGCGGTATATAAATATGTGGGCAATATTTTTCTATCAACCCGTGTCCGTGTCGTATTCATTGATAATTTATTATTTTTCGTTATCGTTTTTTTATAAGTCTTTCAAATCTTAATGTGTGATTACATGTAATATAATTAATATGAACGTGCCACTATAATTGATTCATTCATAATATTTACGAGACGTTTCGTTTATAAGACTATAGTATACACTATATAATATAATAATGTCATGATGGTAATATGGATATTATTATTGTATTAGATGATTCATCATCAGCCCGGTTAATGAGTGGGGATTGTTTGATTTTCAGACGGGTTCGATAATAAACAGTATAATATTATAATAATATTACGATCGGTTTGATGAAACGTGCTGCAGTGACATATAGGTTGCAGAGTGAAGTCATTCGTTTTCAAAATCTGAGTGTCGCCATCAACACCGTGCACCAGTGACGGACCACCACCATCATCATCGTATTCCGAATACAAAGTGGGTATTTACTTAAGTATATTATTAAATAGTAATCTATTATTCGTGGCGATGTTAAAACAATGTAATGGAAAAGAAAAAGTGTGTATGATTGTGATATACGCAGATATAAGATATTAGATAGGTACTGAAATTTATATGCAAATGTAAAGTAAATTATTCTATAAAAATGATTATATTGCCATATTTTGTCAAAGATTGTAAATGAGTAGAGAAAACCTTTTCAAGAAATCGAAACAATAATTATTGTTCAATAGGTAGTAAAAGGTATCAGTAATAAGTAAATAAGAAAATAGTTACAACTTACAAGTAGCGTTCAAAATGTATATAATTTATAAAATATGCATTTAAATATAAAAAGCATTTTAGAAGTGAAATAAAGTAATTTTTTATTTAATTATTAAATTATATTTGTCAAAGTGCCTTTACTGAAAGGTTTCTTTAATCTGTGTTTTCACTCAAGCCATTATTCTTTCATTACTTTTACTCGTTGTTCTATTCTGTAACAGATTGTAAATTATATTAATAAAAACCAAAAAAAAAAAAGTTATATTTAGTGTTGAAAAAATGTTATGAATAAATTGTAACAGTAGGAACTTTGAATTAACTCTCATAACATAGTGGTGGCAAACATTTTTTTATCGATACGTCTTATAGCAAAAATTAAGTAAACACGCGTAATTCCGTTTTCGGTCTAAAATCTTAATAAAATACCAGTTATTTATAAATTATTATGTATCGACATCTGCGCCGTGTACCTATTAGAAGGGTTCCAACCGGTGAAAGGATTTTGTAAAAAAATTTCGAAGCTTCAGTTATCAACATTTTTAATTAATACCGTGATTTTTTTTTGGTATGAGTTTGGTACCAAAAATGTTTTAAAAATACCGAGTTTATTTTTTAATTTAAATATTTTGTAGTTTTGAACATTGCCAGTATCTACCAGAGAGATCTTTTTCAACCTTAAAATCCTCAAACCTTTAGGAAATATTTTTATAAAAGTTATAAGTTATAACATAACTATTTTACATTCTGAGCGGAGCGATGAAGCTAGTGGTTTTACAATGGTGTTTATTATTTTTTTTTTATCCTGTATACAAAATTTCTACCAGAAGGAGTGCTTTGATTTCAAAACAAGTACCTTAACTATTAGCAAATTGGATCAAGATGTACCTAACTTTAGGGAGGTCATTTTTTGATTTTTTCAATAGTTATTTAATGCTACGGGAAAAACCACCTAAAAATGGGATTTTAATTTCTAACGCTTTGTTTATCACCATTGAAACGAATAAAAAAAATAAATATTTTAATATTAATTCAACTTACAAGCTATAATAAATAATAACAATATAAAATATCTAGACTGACAAATCGTCTCCGCTCAGAATCATTTTTCTTATACAATGATAATATTATATCATTGAATTCAAGTTTAATAAAATCCATTATACATTGACCCACTTGTAACCTACTGTACAGTAAAGCAACATCCACTTACCCGCTTTTTTTAAATTTGTTTTGTACATATTATTATTTAATAATTAAAAACTCAAACATTTTATATCGTCTTATAAATATGGTTTATTTCTTTAATAAAGAGTAATTGAGTGGTATGGAGAGGCATTGCCCCCACGGCTCTGTTTTCTGAAAATTATATGGACCCTCCTCATGACAAATTCCTAAATACGCCACATGTTCCATCGAATTAAACAAAAGATGTTACCGCAAATGCATTTAAAAATTATTGTATCAAATTTATAATTTATCACGGAATATCAAAAAAAAAAGTATTTATATAGAAAAAAGTAAAATGAAAAGACGCTAATAGGAGAAAAAAATCAAAATTATATTATTTGATTTCAATAATATGGAAATTATATTAATTACTCTTGTTGAAGATAAAAAATTATCTTTCTATAATTTTAGATTCTGAGCGAAGCGGTGAATGTATTGATTTTACAATGATGTGTGTTTTTTTTGTCTTTTTCATCACTTTTTAGGATATTTACGGACATTTTAGTTTCCAATTTTTTTAGTTTTTCATTCTATAAATATCAATAAAATTTATTTGTTGGGTAAAAAAGCTTGACAATTTAATACAAGGCTCCTAATATAATGTTACAACAATATTTGAAAAATATTGAAAATCTAGTCACGATTTTTTTTATAAGCATTTAAAGTTCAAATGTTGACAAAATACATAAAAATCACAAAAATTAGCAAATTATTAATTTGAGTTAGAAATTTCTAAAAATGTTTTTTCAAATCTGTGATTTGAAAATGTAGCACAAAATTCCTCATAACTTTGTCTACCTTCATCAAAAAAAAAAAAATGTCTACAAGAAAGTCAAATTAAATTTTTATGAGCGTTTTGAAGTTCATATAATTTACAACATTACAACATTGGATACTCACTCGATTCATGTAGCGATTTTCTTATTTAGTTGTAATTCAAAAACAAATTACTGTAGATACATGAAAATTTCACCGAATGTTTATATTTTCATTTTCTATACACCATACAATTTATTTAAATTATTATAAAATTTACAAATTATTTTAGTTTTTTTTTCTATTAATATCAATAAAATTGTATTTGTTGGGCCAAAAAGCGTGAAAATTTAATACAAGGCTCTTGATATACTGTTACAATAGCAGATAAAAAATATTAAAAATACATAGGTATGCTCAATTTTTTATAAGAATTTTGACAAAATTCATCAAATTTAAAATTTAATAATTATTTTGAAGTTAAAAATGTATGAAATGTTCAACTTTTATAGCTAAATTTAAAATTTAAAACAAGGTTCCACGTAAATAGGTTATAATATATAAATTACTTTGTTCACAATAATATCATCAAATATATAGGTACTTAGTAATATCATAGGCTGACCGACCGTCTTCGCTCAGAATCGTTTTTCTTATACAATGATGTTATATCATTGAATTCAAATTTAACACCATCCATTACAATGACCCACTTGTAACCTACAGTACAACAAAGCAACACTCACTTGTTAACCTTTTTTTATTTTAAGGAAAGCATTTGCTTTTAAAACTATATTTACAGGTAATTTTTTTGTTTAAAGATAATTTAATTAATTGCTATTTAAATTATAAACTAGTGGTTAGTTCAATATAATTTTCATAATTTTTAAGACATATTTAAATTTTAATTTTGTTCCAGGATTTTAATTTAAAAATACAGAACACATTTTTATTAACAACCAATATATAAATTTATCTAATATTTTATATTTATAAGATTACTTAAATGTAATGAAACCAATTAAATTAACGAGAAATAATTACGCATATATTATAATTATTATATATATATATATATATATATATAATTATTATATATATATATATATATATATATATATATTACATGTGCAATAATGTATAAAATGAATTAATAAACACATAGACTATAAAACTATCAATCAGTTATCACTTAAGTTTAAAAAAGAGAAATGTATAAGTAGTGGAAGATGAAGGGTATCTATACGATTGTAACGTTTATAATAATTCATATAATTATTTATTACTGACAATATTTGAAATGTCTACGTTTGAATCAACTTTCAACAAAATTACTTTATAAATATGAGTGTATTAATCCTTAACTTACACAATAATATAATATTGTAATTCTTTTTGTATGATGGTATCAATGCATTAAGTCTTTGGACAAATCTAACTCAACACCCGTCATATGTTTGACAGTTTTCAATAGATAGTAAACTTTCATTGTTTAAATCTGCAATATAAAAATGTTATACTTTAATACTTGTATTATAAGTTATAACAAAAAATGACTTAAAAATAAGCTGAAATAAAACAATATATTATAATATATTAATAATATATAGAAACAAAATAAAATAAAACTTAGGTATTTCAATTTTTTTCTTGATTATAATTTACCAATATAAAAATCGTAAAATAATTATTTATTTTCAGGAGAACGCACAGAATTTCAATACGATGTTTGCTCGTAGACGTTACATCATGACTCCTCGTGAGTACAATTGGAACCATTCTTATATTAACGGACTCGTATTCGTAATTTTATTAGTAAGTTACATTTGGACAACTTTAATTAGATATAGTGCATAATTTATTTCTACATAGATATATAATATGGTAGATATTCATTTTATTATCATAGGTACATATGATATAACTTGACTTATGACAATTTTTTTTATAAATTTATTAATATTAAAATATTAAGGGCGATGGAGCCGGTGCGTTTTTTTAGTACAAAAACATGTCTTACAGGAAAAACTCTCACGCCATTTTTCTACCACTATTTAAGGAAAAATGAAAATTCAGTTTCTGATCTGGCCTGAAAAATGTTCTCTTCTTTTAAATAAAAAAAAAATTAACAAAATCCGACTATTCTACAGGCCGTGAGAGTTTTTCTTGTGAAGTCATTTTCGTTGATATGATACACCGTATCAACCTTCCCCCTCCCTAATTAGGTATCGATCCGTAGATTAGTAGAAAAGTATTATAATTAAAGTAATAACTCAAATATAAAATATAATTTTCAAACTTTAGAAGATTTTGGAAAATTGGAAAAACCAGCACCGACACCCTTAACTGAGATTATATAATTTTTTGAGCTTGGTTATGTTTTATTGTTGTTACTATTGTTTATAGACCTTAAAACTTAATGCGTTTAAATACTACTAGAAAAGTTTAATGTTAAAAATAATCCATAATTTCCACAAATAGTTTTAAATAATGACTTGCGACATTTATTGTTTTTTTGTTAACTATGATCAAAACAGAAGTATGTATATACTTACGAATTTAGAATTTATTACTATAGATTTCAATAAACACAAAATGTATCTATTTATAGTAATAGAATAAAAAAATAAATATGAAAATCCGGGGAATTGTATTGGAATGTGCTGTAAATATTAAAGTAAATTTTAAGTGTACTTCGGCACTGTAATGGACGTGTTAAATTTGAAGTAAATTATCGCATATTCTACGATTCACGATTCTGGTTGAAGAGGATGTATAAACCTCTAAATTTATGAATATTTTATTATTTTATTATATAATATAATAAATATATATATATTTATTGCCTATTAGTTATTTCTAATAGTTAGAGATACAGTAGACGCGTTAGGGGAATTTACAAAAGTATAAAATGGTAACAAAATTTACTTAGGGAAGTTAACATTTTTGTCCATATGTTATTACGTATATACTAAGTTAATGTACTGACGACTTACGTAACATATAGAAAGGTGTGATTGGTTAAAGTTAGTCGGTATTATAGGTAAATAGATATCTTAAAATGAGTCTCTATATTTTAAAAATTGTATTGTGTATAGAAAATGTGGTATGTATATAATATATGTATATATGTTTTTACAGTTGACTTCAAGTGTGGAAATTATAGCGGACAATGTAAATATAACGGAAGGCGGATCAAGTCAAGAAATCAACTGCACGCTTTATAGGTCATGCACACAATGTACCGGGGCACACTCTGGTTGCAGTTGGCTGATCGAAAAACAAATTTGTCTCAACTCAAATCAAATTCTATCGGGGAAGTTCATAGTCGATACAAAAGAATCATGCCCAGCGTATGCTGTGACGTATGATGGTTATTCGTTACAGGTTACGGTTTCTAATATCGAGGCAAAAAGTGTAAAAACTTTTTTTAATGTAAGTCCAAATATTGGTTGTGAAATAGAAAATGCAACTTATAACGCTTCAATCGATAATGGAGTAATAACTTGTAATTGGGAAGACAAAAAAACTATACCTATTGAAAAACAAAGAACAACTAAAGCCAATCCTTTGTTTATTTTTTATTTTTCAATCGTTGTCAACAACGTACGATTGCAATTCGACAATCCACGAGACCATTACATCAGTTATCACGGTTGGACTTGCCCGAAAGAGAACTGTACGATCAGTTTTTGGGAAAGCGATTCAAAAAAATATTACTGTAAATGGTGTTTAAAAAACGATAGTTGCAAGATAACAGCCGAACAACTGAACAGTTGCGACATACGGAACGCGGTTAACAACGAGAAATGGAAGGACGGCGCACCGCCATCTACGATCGAAGTGAGAAGTCCTGACGTGGCGATCGAGTCTTTCAAACCAGACGTTTTGCTGTTCCATCGCAATACGCCGACGGTCGTGAGCATAACCGTCAAGAACCATAGGTTTTTGGCCGAAGGCCGGTTGACGACAGTGACCTTGGCCGGGCAGAGTTGTGACGAATCGGTCACGGTCGACGACAAGACGGTTAATTGCACTGTTAGTTGCTTAAAGGAGGTTAAAGAGGGTCCGGTGGTAATCGAGTACGCGGGGATTACAAGTGTGTTGAGGCTGAAGTCAGCGCAAAAGTTCAGGTTCGTCGAACCGAAGTTTACGGACGTCAGCCCGAGCTGCGTACCTTTTACGGGCGGAACCCGGATAGAACTTATTGGCGAGAATCTGAATACCACGACTGACTTACAGGTGTTCTTCAGAAATATAATGACGAAAGTGATGTGCGATATCGTTGAACTCAAGCACGACCGCATCGTTTGTGTGACCAGTCCTCACACTGACGAACAAAAGTCTGGTCCGTTGCAAATCGTGTTCGAAAAAAATTCTATTGGCAAGTTCTACAAAAAAAAAATGTTTACATACGTCAACGAGCCAACCGTCCTGGATGGTCAAGTATTCGAGGGCCTCGCATCTGGCGACGTCTCGTTGACGGTCCGAGGTGAATTTGAGTGCACGGAGAACCAGCAGATGTACGTCGACTACAACGGGACGAGGTACTACGGTAACTGTATGGTGCGCAACAACAGCAATTCGACGATGGACTGTTGGCCTCCGAAGCTCGACGATCCGGGTCAGATGACGAGTCTTTCGCTCGGGTTTCGTGTAGATCTGGCTGGTAAAGTCGTGAACTTTCCCCAACAGACGCCGTACTTACTCCATCCCGACCCGGTTTACACTGACTTCGAAGTGTTCGACGGCACCGTCGTCCGTGTGGAAGGCGTGTTTCCGGATCTGTTGCAGCGGCGCCGACCTAACGGCAGCTACATCTTCGAAGTCACATACCGTGGCGATGAGTTGGACGATGACGAGAGGTTCACCATGATAAACGTAACCGAGAATTACATCGAGTGCCGATCATCTTTCGACACGTCGGTTGCTGATATTCTAGAGATCGCAATCACAGTCGATAAACAAGTCAAACGGACCGTAGTGCAAAGAAGACACAGACGGTATTATGCGATTGTTCGGTTAATGAGTCCGCAACACGTTATCGGTGGTATTTCGGCCTTGTTGATATGCGTATTTGCACTGATTTTCTGCGTAAAGAAAATAATGAACAGTTCTAAGCAGCACATGGATAAACGATACATTGGAGAACTTCGAAACATCACAGCCGGAATAGACGACACCACTGATTATTTATTGAATTCAAACACTGGCAAGAGGCCGAAGACCAGGCATTGATTTACGTCGGAATTAAAAATACATTATTGGGACTAATGTAAAATATCTTATTTTTACTTGTATAAAATAATGGGTACATTTTAATATTATTACTTGAATATTTTTGAGCTATTGATTAATGATATTAGGAGTTAATTGTGCAGAAGTTATATTTCTATAATTTTTATGATTTTAAGTCGTTCGTGTCACCGGTGTTTAAAATCGATGTTATATGTCATGTGTTGTCTCTATTTATGTATCCTTATTCTCTTGATATAATTTTGTTTTTCCATAGATAATATAACTGGGATATAGGTACCTACTATTTGAAATACTGTTATTTTTATTCATTATTTTTAGTCATAATTGACGCAATAATGCTACTTTTGTTAGATTAATGATTTTTTTACTTTTTACATAATCAAAGGTATAAAAGTTGATAATATCATATGGTTATAAGTCTGTAGCCATGTTCAAACTACAAATCCGTATAATTCAGGATATCAGAAATATTGACTATATATATTATATATATGTTATTATAACTTAATATGTATCATTCTACTCTGTTTTAGACCATATAATAATAATGGTTTTATTAAATATCACAAAAGGAAATGTCAACTGTTCATGAATAATGCGAAATTGCAAGACAAATAATATTGTTAAATGCCTACTTAATATTGGCAAATAATATGTTTATAGCTGGTCATTTTCATGGTGACAAGCTTAAGATATTAGGGTTGGTCAATATTATTATTTACTATTCACTTTTCAGTATGACAGTATTTTAGTATTATATATTAATATATATTCACTATATATTTATAAATAGTATATAATATATTAAAGTCTTAAACAGTTCATAATAATATTTCATGCTGCAGTAAGTGCGTAGTTTCTCGTTTAAATACATATTGATACTCGACTTACATACCTACTTACTATGTTTTGTATGATACTGTAACTATCATATGTTGTCCGCACTGTGACAGTACCTATCTTTAAACTATCACGATATTATAGCCGTTAAACTTACACTCTTTGTATTTGACTATATCTTCGTGTGGCTTAACAATATTGATGGCGAGATTAACGATTATATCTATTGTCTTGTCTATATCTTGTATGCTTGTGTATATAATAGTTAGGTATACTATATCAAATCGGTACATTAGGTTTATTGACACTACGCTACCACCTATGTGTTATTACTTATAAACTATAATAATATATGTATAATATGTGAAATATTCAAATATTTAAATTCGAAGGTACTACCTATAAATTATAATGATGTTACTAATTTTTTTTGGTTTCTGGACATACGTTTAGAACACATTTTACCCTCATGGTTGTGTCTGTCCGTTAATTAGGTACTAGAACATTATAGTTACGATAGTTGATATTTATGTTTTCATTTTAATATTCGTATTCATAATTTATTGTTCACAACGGACGGACAAAACGTACAGGTGTATTAGGTGTTCTAACTTCTAACTTCTAAATACGCTTAACTATAGTCTTTTTAATACTACATATTAACAATTAATAAATGGTTCAATAACGGTCCTATTCAAAGTAAATTCATACTAGCTATAGCAGCTAGTATTAAAAATATCAAAATATGAGTATTTAATAAAGCCAATATCAGGTAGATTCATACTATAGACAATATTAAAAAGTAGCTACAAAGATAATATAAGTTGTTAAATTGTTTATGGAATTTAAGTTTATTGCGATGTAGGATATTAAAATTCCCTTAGAAACCGTGAATCCCGCAGAGTGAGCTTTCCTAACTATTGTAATAAATATTGTATTTTTCAGCTTTTTTAAAAATATCATTTAATGTGTATTTAACTGACCTTTCGGAATTTATTTTCAAACATTTATTTTCATACATATTTTGTTTTATCATTTATTTTATAGCTTTCAGAACTGTTTTGACGTTCCTATACAGGACTTACTAAAAAATAACATATTTTATCTGGGGATCTGACCCCTCACTCTCCTTCTATAATTGTTTATACTACGTTGTATATATGCGTGGTACATACAGTGTAACAGAAATAACTGACTTTTGGAATAACCTTTGTTATAATCAATATTTTTAAATTTTTTTGTTTATATATAATTTATAGCCATTTGCGCTACACGTGTAATAAAAAAAATTATTTTATATTTTTTAATACTAAAAATAAAAAAATTTAAATTTGATTTGAATTTTTTTAAATAAATATAAAATAGCCAATTTGTGAATCTGACTATAAGAACGATTTGGATGGTAAAAATATTTATCTAAGTCAAGTAGTTTATTTTCTAGAATTTTTTTAAATATCAATATTTTTATGATTAAATTAATTTGAAACGCAATAACTTTTTTAAAAATATTATTTTTGGAAATTTGCTGACATGGGTATATTTCTTAAACTATTTACTAATCATATAATTTTATCAATTTTTTCATACGTTTAAGTAGCATAATTTTTTTTTTTTTTGTCAGTTCTTTCTGTTACACTCTGTATATAGTGAGCATGCGCCTAAAATTTTTGCAGGTATTACGCATTTCATCTTCAACATCAAATCAAACTTTTCAACAATCTATGAAAGATTAGTATTTTTTTTTACCTCTAACAAAACAACCATGCATAACAAAAAGTTAAAAGTTAATTTAACTATAGGTTAACTCAGTTAAGTTAAAAGTTAATACACACGTTTTGTTAACTTTTTATTAAGTTAAAAAAAAGATAATTTCTTATTTGCTAGCGTACTTAATTTTTTTCCAACCCAAAACTATAGGATATATAGTGTTAATACTTCATACGGTATTTCCATATAAGTTAGATTCGAATGATATACATTTTTAACTTTAAACAATTTACGATACATATTTTTTGACATGAGAACGAAATAGACTGAAATAGTGAAATATTATAAAATTAAAAACAAAATAAATTAACTTAACTTACTTCTTAAAATGATTAATTAACTCGTTAATTAAGAAAGAAATTTAGTAAGTTAACAGTTAAGTTAATGAAAAGCCAAAAGTAACTAGTTAAGTTAAAAAGTTAAAATAAAATTAACTTTTTAACTTAACTTTAACTTTAAATTCGTTAATGTTCAGCCTTGCAGGCTAGAATATAATACAAAATATATTGCGTATTATTTAGTATTTATATTAGGTATATTATATATTATATTCGTTGACATAATGACGTCAAACTAATCGACGCATAAAAATAATTTTAAGACGAAACTGCGTTCGCCTAATGACCAAAATCGAAATATGATAATATTATTATTTATTCATACCATTTTAATACTTGTATATCTATAATACAGCATGTGACTCAACGCAGTGACTTACAAATACGAAAAGGGCAATAATATGAGTCAAACAGACAACAGTATAATGAGATTGACGAACATAAATATTAATTTAATTCGGGCGTGACGGTGCTTCCATTTTATTTAGGTACTTAGATTGTAATAAATTGTAAAAGCTACGCTGACAGATATTATGCTCTCCGTTCCAACCACTGTAATGACTATATATTATAATATTATCGCGGCTGAGCTCTATATTTATTATTTAATTATATATTAGCTAGTCGTTGGTATATGATATATGCATGGATATTGGACTTAGTAGATACACATATACTATACACCATAATAATAATATATTATAATATTATGACCATGCTGTCTTACAACGTTAACGTTATATATATATATATATTATTCTTATACATTTGAAATTAAAATAATTACTTTAGTCATTCAATCATAAGGTTAACCTATATAAAACAATTTGTATATTTTGATAAAATTAAATAAGACTGTTATAACTAAAATATATTAGGATATAATTATTATAACTGATTACAATTTTGATAATTGTATTATAATTAAGTAGCTTGGGTCCAATCTTTAATTACATTGTAATATCATTAAAATAATCAAAATTAAAAAAAAAAATCAAATTAGATTAAAAAAGACGCCGGGTCAACGATTGAGTCAAAATGTCTATATCCTATCGCTCCAGTAATAAAATCAGTTTGTCTTTATGGCTCATTCCAAATCCTGTCAATCCATCTTCTACATTATTGTATACTATGCGTCACGTTGGTCTACAGTGTTTCGATTCATAACAAAAACAATCTTCTTGTTATACTCGTATGCTCGTTCATAAATTGAAGAAATCAAATTTGTTTATAACAAAAGGTAATTAGCAACATATTTTATATCTATTGCATTATATTAATAACCCTTTTATTGTAATTTATAAATTAATAATTCTATAACTAATTTTCATTCTCCAAAATGGTAGTATGGTACGTGGTTATGTAAAAACGTATAGTAAATTAAAAGACAATCATCTTAATACATTTAGTCGTTTCAATATTATATTTTAGTCATAATTTATAATTTATTTATTCTCTACCGACATAAAATTAGTTTTCCGATATTAATTTAGATTAGTAATGTATTTAATTTTAACCATTTTCCGAATATTGATTCATTACGATAGGTATATAAAGTCGTTATTAACTTTAGATTTCAGAACGCGGACACTTTGTACTGTTATGTACATAGAGTATAATATATATAATACATAATATATATGTAATATATTATAATATAAACAATTCTGAAGTCGTGACTAAACTATATGTTATGAAATTAAAATATTATTTGTAAATCTAAGTATCTTAATATACATTCCAAAAAGTAATGAATCGTTGGTTATTAGTTATTACCCATCGATAGTAATTTTTATTTGTCATTTTGGCATATTTATTTATACTGTACTCATTTTTGATTTACTTTTTAACATAAATTTTGAATATATAATACAATTATAATTTATAATCATATTTGATTTATATGATAATTTTGATAATTTCATGATTTTTAGGTCATCAAGTTCCGGGCCCTAAATATTATATTATAGCACTAAGTAATATTTGTCTGTTATCCAAGGTTAATTAAAAAACATTGATTTGTTAATATACTATAGTTTTAACATTTTTAATTGGCTTTTTATTTAATTTTTAAATTCTAAATTTTAATAAATAATAATTGACATTATAATATATACTTACTAATTAGGTGTATAACTTATATTTAAAATATATGCTTTATTGCTTTATGTATATAATAGTACAAACTACAAAGTGTCTGCGTTCTGCAATGTACCTTTTTACCCGACAGTACAAAGTGTCCGCGCTTCGCACTTTTAATGCTCGACGATACAAAGTGACCTAGAAGTTAGAACCGAAGTTTATACACCGACCTGTTAGATTTTATTATACTACAAGATATTATATGTTGTACCTAATCGTTTTTTAAATATAATTTAAGAACATTTTGTACTTGTTCGGATTTGCAGTTTTTTTTATCTGTCTTGGAGATTTACCATTTTTTATTTTTGAAATTAAGGTATAGAATAATTTTAGAAAAATTAGAAAGTAGTGTTTATATTTTATAAAATAAAATTTTTTCCAGTGTTCATATAATATTTTGAAATGTATATAGAAGTTTAGTAGAAGTTAACAAAAGGTTAGGAAAATGCAAAAGAGAATTTAATTATATCGTCATATGTTTTGATTTTAAATATATGTATGTTGTGTGTATATATAGTATATATATATATTGGAATATTGCATATATTATAACATGACATAAGTATAAGCACATTGATGTGCTACAATAATAATTAGCTACATTGATAATTAGTTTAGTACTACGGGACTATAATAGCTACTTATTGGCTATTACATTTAATGGGTTTGCATTAAGTTTTTAGAAAAAAAATTAAATTAGGTACTTAACTCTTTATAGTTGGTTGTAATTTTGATGCCAAAACTAGGCTTTATAGTATATATACTATGTAAGATTAATTTAAACATTCATGATACTACTTTTTAATAATTTTATTACGTACTATAGGCAAGAAGTCTAAATAATAAAATAAATATAAATATTAAAAATTCGAAACAATAATGAAACATTAATAAATATTTCAAATATTTCGAAAATCAAACGCTCTGATAGAATTACCATTTACCTAGTGGTATTAATACATACATGGTAATATATTTCAGGCATCAGGCCTAATATATTTTCACTTACCTATAGGTTTAATTATTCTTATATTATGATATAATATTATAGGAACATACCTACATATAATCGTAATAAAATGAAATAGTATGTTCCCTATAATAATAATACAATTTTTTATAAACCATCGTAGGTTTATAAGTACCTACTTTTTTTTTTATCTTAGAGTGGTCCTTTACTCTTTTATAATAGAGGTTGAATCTTGAATGGCATAATAGACCATTGAGCTATACCCTCGGGCGTATATCAATTGCGCCGAAATTACATTTTTACCTGTTAGAAATCTATAGATTGTGCCGCGTATCAACTCTACCGAACTTTTTTACATTTTGATTCCGCCGGCAATCGACTCCGATGAACTTTTTTAGATATAGATTCCGCCGACTACTAATCCGCTGAATATTTGAAAATTATCTGTTTTAATAATAACAAAATGCCAAAGGCTTACATTTACATGAATGTTAATGCTATTTTATGATTTTTTAAAAAATGTTTTATTTCATTAGTACACACTATAACTTACTGTATAATTAAATGATAATAATTTAAATGATAAATCGATAATAGGTACCCATACTTTTACAATTGTGTATTTTATTATTTTTATAATAAATCTTTTTAAAAAATGTTAATTTTACTTAATTTTATAAAAATGACAATCACTAGGTATTTGAGGTATATTATTTTATAAATTTAATAAATGTATAATTGGGTTATATCGTCCATTGTGGATGACAATGTTTAATAGTTTTTTGAAATGTTTTAATAAAAAAAAAATACATTTACTATTATGGTAAACTGCGTGTACTGTTAATTAAAAAAAATTCTGTACAATATGATGCATTGGTTATTGTTTAATAAACAGTAGACGGAATAAACATAAACAAATATCTGGCGGAATCGATAGTCGGTGGAATCAACATAAACAAATATCCGGCGGAATTGATAAAACCCCTTACCCGTTTTCACCTAAAGTATACCTTTTCCTTTACCACCAATACCCGTTTCTATCGAACGAGATATTATAAACGAGAAGTTTCCACCTAAATAATTTCTATACTATTAAAACCTCTAATACAGTAAGTTTATTTAAAAGTCTTATGCCGAGTTGCATAAACAATCACTACTTAATCATTTAATGAATCATATAATGAGCTAATGGTCCCTTAAACAGATAATTTAGTGTTCCGTGATTAGTCCATTATAAGTTGTAATGAACCATTGAATTAATCAATTTTTCAGGCATCTTGGCATATTATGAATAATATAATATTAAATTTATTTAGTAAATAAGAAATAAATAAATATTGAAAAACAGTGTAGGTATTAACGTATTATACATTTCGATAAAATAATTTTTATATAATCATATTAATTATTATATTAATACAAATAATCTCACTCTGTGCGTGTACAGGTACTTGGGAAATCCAGCTAAGTCCGCGTGGGACGAACGATTTATTAATTCCTATGAAGTATTTTCGTAACACTGGGAGGGGGGGGGGGGGGTGACAAAGATTATTGGTAGGTTCTTGGCTCTTGCACCTATATAATATGTTTTTTTATACGTTTGAAATTTCCTAAAATCGTTTTGTAGGTCAGTATTTCCTGTGAAATACTTTGTATGATAGTTACAGGTCATTATACAACATAACGTCATACGTAGTGCATACAAATACATAATACACCTATATATTATTATTATTGTTGTTCCGACATCGGCGAGCGCGACGCACGTATTTATTAATAATACAGATACTATTTAATTCGCCTGATGATGATGATGTGTGCTGCAGCAGTTGTGGTCGTTTTGCGCGCGGTTTGAATACTTTGTCCACGGAAATTTTCGTGAAAATTGTGATCCCGAATTACCAGCCAGGTCCAGATAGATCGATTACGTTTCGGCATGGAGGGCCGCCGTTCGTGACACTCGGCAAACACCGGTGCTGCCGTACCCGCTGACCACCGCTGACCACCGCCGCCTGCGCCATACCAAGAATAACATTATGTCGCCGGAGACGTATCTAAGGTCCGATCACGTTGTTGGCGATAATTTACAGACATCTTCCATACCGTGTTGCGGTCGTGCGGCGACCGGTCATGCACGTGCTTATGCAATCGGCGCGTACCACGTGAGTTTGAGGCGACAACGGCTGCTACCGGTACGTATTGTGCTTACAAGTTTGTCGTTTGTAAGTTGCTGTAACGCGCGTCCATCCGCGGTATGTAGACCGGCTACACGAGGAGGAAAGGGAGAGACAGGAGGGCACAAGAATTTGTATGACATTATTGGAACTAAAAGTTAATTTAAAATATTAACCCACCTCGTGACTATATGGTACTTAATTTATTACATCATAATAATAAGCATAATAGGATACGTCTTACTTTGGATTTTGGATTCTGAGCGGAGCGTATTGCAGATTTTACAATGATGTGCGTGTGCTTTTTTAAGTGTACGAGTAGATGATTTAGCAGGCCGATGAGTTCGCAGGCGACCCTTGGAAGATGTGAAAACATATGATATAATATGAGCTTGAAATATTATACCTTAATATTGGTACTTTGACGAAAAAAGTAGTTTTTACGCAAGACTAGTTTTCGACAAATCAATCGTATTTCATTGTTGTAATTCAAAAAAGAACAACTATATAGATACTTGAAATTTTCACAAAATGTTTGTATTAATTAGCATTTTTTATACATAGTTTAGTTTTCAAAATATTCTGACTCTTTTTGACCTGTTTAAAGATTTTTAATTTTTTAGTATTTTATCTACAAAAGTCAATAAAAAAATGTTTGCTTGGTGAAAAAAGTTTGAAAATTTAATACAAGATTCTCAACGGTCATACTGATACTAAATTATCTAAAAATTTAATAAGCAACATTTTTTTAATAGACACTTTAACTGTACGAAATTAGATATTTTAATGAAGAAAAACTACTTTATAATTATTTTATATTTAACTATACGCAATGACATATTTAGATTAATTTCAGACTTTTTATACCTTATATATAACCGTTATTTATACAAAACGCGTACTAAATTATTTATAATAAAAATAAATTACTAGCAATATAAATATATCTTAAAATATAATTAGTAATATAGGTTGACGATCGCTTTTGCACAACATATTTTTTTGCATGCAATGGCTAATGAGTTATCATTGAACTCAAAGTTAACATATATTAAATACTTCTTGCAATTTATAATATACCTAGGTACCTATCTATATATTTTCGGAATAGGAGGTTATCCATATTACTTCACCAGTATGCGTAAACACGTATAGTTGACATTATTTTACTTACCTCATCTTACCTACGTATTTACTCTAAACTATATAAGCATTGGCGCAACTAGGGTTAGGTTCGTTGGGTGTTAGGTCCCATTGAGTCACAAAAAAACCTGGAGCTTAAGCACCCCTGGTTCAAATGTATAGTTGCGCGCCAATGTATATAAGTGAATTATTTTCAATACTTATGTAACAAAATAGTTGACGAACGTGTCTCCAACCAATCCCCATCCAAAGAAAATCTTGAAAATTTAACCAAATATTTTGTACGTCATTTGTATGACCATTTTTGGAATTTGTATGCGACCCCCTCCCGAGCAATAATCGAAAAACCAATTTTCCCGTGTCCTCCGCCCCCCTTCATCGGAATTTTCTAATTTTTCCTACGCGAAACAATTAAACACTATTTGTATGAATTTGTATGATCATTTCTGGAATTTGTATGCGACCTTCTCTCTCGTAATAGTGGAAGAATATCTATGAACCCATATTAAAAGGTATTGTTTTACAATTTTTTTTTATATATCAAACACTTGTAGGTATATGAGTGGTTAACCAAAACCTAAGACTTATAATAAAAGTGGTTAGAAGAACCGTTAATATGGAAAACCTGTCGTTAATAACCAAAATCGTAATTGCAAAATTTGTTTTGATTTCCGTGTACCCGTTTGTATCTAATTCTTTGATTGTTGTTTATTGATATTTTAATTGATTTATGTAATAATAATGTTTTAAAATATAAATCTTATAGTTTTATTTATTATTAATATAATTTGTTTTAATTATACTTTTAATCATTTACTATTTTTATTAATAATCTTAATAAGTTTTTTAAATTAATTGTTTTATTTACCTATGTTTTTCATAAATTTTTTTTATATAATTTTAATTAATTGTATAGATATGTGTAAATCGTTATTATAAATTAATTTTAGAATTCTTTTTTTTCATTTTTATTAATAATTTTTGAGAAAAGCGAGGAATCAACTCCCCCCCCACCAAAAAAAAAAAAAAAATTAAAAAAGTTTCTTGTACTGAAATTAAGAAGTTCTAAAAACTGGTAATATTAAATTAATCTATGAAAAAATGAACATTTTTAAAAATCTCCATAGTGAGGGATTTCAATCTTTTTTTGAAGTCTACCGTATGGAACATATTAAGAGGGAGCAACTTCATAGACACTGAGGGGCTACGCGAAGTTCCTCCACCAAAATAATATGAATGTCACCCAAAGTAAGGAGTTACAAATTTTGAAAAGTGTGTTAAAAAACAATGGCGTTGGTTCGGAGCAGTGGCGTACACAGGATTTTTCAATGAGGGGTGGGGGGCTTGAAAATTAGTTACAATTTTATTTTTGTTTTGTCCAGTCTAATAATTTCAGACGTTTATTCGAGGTATTTTAAAATTTTTGTAACTTTACAACTTTTCTGGTAGAAAAAAAGCTCTGATCATAAGCTTCGATGCCCAATGTATGTTTTTGGAAGCAAATTAGATCTAGTTGGTACTTTTAGCAGGTCGAAATTGAAAATGCTTAGTGATTTTTAAAATAATTGGAGAAAAAAAAATGAAAAATGATTAAAATTGTTTGGTAACCAGCTTGGTTATACCATCCTCACTTGGATTGTATTTGATTAGTTTAAATTTTTTATATAAATGTCAATAAAAAATTATTCATCCGGTGAAAAAGCTTAAAAATGTAATATGTAAGTTTTTATTATAGGTAAAATATTAACGATACATAGGGATCATGGTTATTTTTTATAACCATTTAAAGTTCAAATTTCGTCAAAACCACAGTTAATTTGTATGGCTAGACAATTTAATACAAGGTCTTTCATACAAATAGTTCATACTTTTACCGAAAAATTACAGATAATTTTAGGAAAATTGGTATGCAAATACAATGTTTTTTCAAAAATGAATTCATTCTGGTCAGATGTATATGAAATTTACGTCTTGCTTACTATAGTTGACAGTTGAAACTTGAAAATTATTTTTTTTAAAGTAATATTATACGGGCAATGGGGGGGGGGGGGCTTCAGCCCATTAGCCCCCCCCCCTTCTCTGCGGACGCCACTGATCCGGAGTCGATCAGACAAAGTCAAGAGGGCTACGTGAAGTTGGTCCACCTAATTAAATTTATCATATAAACGGCTTGACCGATTTTTATGAAATTTTATATGCATATTCAATAGGTCTGAGAATCGGCTAATATCTATTTTTCATACCCCTAAGTGATAAGGGTTGCCCAGAAAAAATAAAAATAAAAATAATAATAGTGTATTATATATTGGTTGCTATTAGTTAATCGGGCATGTTTGTTGATTTGTATTATTATTTTATATATAAATGAATGTTTGCGTTTAGATTAGACCTCTGGGAAGAAGACAGGCTAATTTATAAAGGATTAAATTTGGTTTTTTTTTATTCATCGGATTTTAGTACGGTTAGGTTAGGTTAGGATTTTGTATTAATTGATTATATTAATCCACATTATATTAAGTAAAAACGACAAACTTGGTATAACTTTGATACTTTAGAGTTAAATTATACACTTATGTACAAACAGCACGGGGTCCGCGATCTACCGCAGGTAGATTGCCTACCTGGTAATATACTGCTGCGAATCAGAATTTTTATTCCGGGCAACAGAAAATTTAAGATAAATCTAGAACATCATACACCGAATATTAAATAACGCATTGAACAAAGTTTGAGTCATATACAGTTTGTAAATTTAACGGGTAACGAAGTGCACGGGATCAGCTAGTATCAATATACTATTATCAATCTTATTAACGTTTAATTTTCCAACACAAACATCACGTAGGTCTTTTACAAATTTAGATATTGTTGTATTTCAAGTAAAAAAGTTATGTACGTTATACTGTGTATATGGTTAAAAACAACTTATAAATAAATAATATTACTTACCTAGATCCACGGTTGGGCAAGTTAATGATAGTTTTTAACTTATATAATTTAAGTAAAGTATTTTTTTTTTCAATTAAATTAAAATAAGGTTAACAATTACTATTAATTTAACTTGGCTTTAAAATTTAATTTAAGTGTAAAAGGTGCTTACTGTATTGTTTAACATTTATAATGGAAAAAATAAATTACTCGAACATTCAAAAATTATAAAAAAAACTACTATATTTCTACATGTACGTGGTGGATATAATATTATATACATTATACATATATAATTAAGATTTATATTTTAAAACATTATTATTATATAAAACAATTAAAATATCAATAAACAATAATCAAAGAATTAGATACAAACGAGAACACGGAAACCAAAACCGATACGATAACATAAATTATATAGGTACCTACATCATATATTTTTGTTGTTTAAGACCAACTATTTGTCCCTGCATAATAATATTTTATTTTTTGAGCATTCCCATATTTTATAATCACTGTTTAATTCTACTAATATTGTTTGCCATTCTGGCTAAACATTGTTGTAAATTCCATGTTGAATCAAATATTAAATTTCTTAAACTACTTCTACTGACATCTAACTCACTAGTAAGTATTAAGTATACACTTAACAATACATTTGGATTTACCTTACCAATTCGTATGTAACGTAACAAAATTAATTAAACGATATACGTACATAATATCACATAGGTAATAGGTATATATATTATAATTTATGTTTTCGTATCGATATTTATTTACAGTTTATAGTATAGGCATATAAGATAAATTGCCACAGTTTGTATAATGTACCTATCTTATTGGTTTGGTCGCAGATTGTATAATGTTAAATTTAATTTTGCCGCAGTTTACATATCGACTTTTACAAAAAAGTTAATTTTGCCGCAGTTAACATGTAGCCGGAAAGAGAACCCCGGGCCCGGAGGTAATACCTTGGGGGCCCTACTATTTTTTACCACCAATAAACTTTGACAGGTAAAGAGTTAATTTTTTCAGGTGTGTTCATAAAATTCTTATTTTGAATTGTTTCTTTAGTTTGAAAAACATTTAGTGGTCCCAAATTTCCGGGCCCTCTTAAAAATTCCGAGCCCGGGGTAATTCCAGCTTCTCCCCTCTGTGTAGTTATATAGGTATAATATATTATATATTATATTGTACATGCACGTGTAAATCAACCAGATTATGTTTTTAGAAATTGGTTCCTAGAATCTTTGAAAAAAAGAAATTTGATCAAGATTATTTGTCAAAAATAAGATCCGGCACTAATAATATTTTTATCAATTCAATTTGTTACTTTGTTAAGTTAATTGACATTTAAATTTAATATATTTAATACGTTAGTGTTGGTCAACGACATGAAAAGTAATATAACTTAATTGAGTTATTAATTAACTATCAGTTACCGAATTCGACAGATATAATATCATAACGTAAATATCAACAATGTATTTTTAATTACAGCTATTACATGACTTTATAATTACAAATGTGTATTACAGTTTAAGATTTCACTCATTAGATTTTTAATTATTTAAATTTTTGTTAATTTATCTACCTATATAGATTAACAATTTTATCGTTAATACGCCTGTCTATAATTTTGTAATAAGTTGATAGTATTTTATAAATAATAACTACTAGGGCCCGGATTTTTATGCAAATGCATATTCTTCTACATTTGACTTATAAAAATTCTGATTAAATATATTGACGTTTCGTAGTACGTAGATTCTGCTATCAATATTTATTTTTGCATATTTTTGCATATTTGAATAAAAATGCATATTAATTGCGTATTTCTATATAATTGCATAAAAGTTGCATTTTTTATTAATAGTTGATGATTTTTTTGATTTTTTGCGAAGCAAGGCGAGTTTGCGGTTGACATAAAAGTTATTTTAAGTAATTGGGAAATTTCCGTCGCCGATTTTTATCGACAGTCTGTGTGTTTGTGTATTTATCTCAGATAACTTATCTGCACCTATTAGGTATACGTTCACTCAATATGCACGGCTTGTGTATTTCAATTAGTAATTGACAGTAATTTGTTGGTGTAACTTCACAGTTTTTGTTTTCGTATAGAATAATATTTTTATTTTTCTGTAAGAAAATGCCAAAAGTAAAGAAAGTTCATTGTTACTTAATTGAAAACGCTAACTTTCAAACGATTTCAAAATTGTTCAATGACTCCATGAGTATACTGTGGCCTGAAAAAGTATTACATAATAAAGTATTACTTTATGTCACAGACACTGCACCATACATGATAAAATCTGGAAAATCTTTAAAAGTGTTTTATCCTAAACTAACTCACATTACATGTATGGCCCATGGCCTTCACAGGGTATCGGAAGCCATTAGAGATAAGTTCCCAAAAGTTGACGTGTTAATTTCTAACACAAAAAAAAAATATTTTTAAAGGCCCCTGTTCGGGTAAATACTTTTAAAGAAATGTGCCCAAATTTAAGTTTACCACCACAGCCCGTTATTACACGTTGAGATACGTGGCTTATTAATGCAGCTTTTTACTATGGTTAGAACTTTGATAAGGTAAAAGAAGTTATCAATACATATTTAATGACAACAATGCAATGTCTATTCAAAAAGTTCAAGATGTATTTAAAAGACAATTCAATAAAAAATGAACTTGCAGTTATATTAGCCAATTTTCAATGCATCACAGAAACCATCTTACAAATAGAAAAATCGGGCGCTAACCTACGAGAAACTGTCTCGTTGGTAAAAAATGTTGAAATTAGGTTAAGTGAAGGAGGAATAGGCATATAATTCGCTAAACTTAAAATAATGCAAGTATTATCGAAGAATTCAGGGTATTCTCAAATGATAAAAATTTGTGGAATATTAAGCGGAGAAATAAGCAATAACAATGAAGGCGTTGAAGAGTTGACACCTGAAGACATTTCTTGTTTTAAGTATGCACCTATCGTGTCTTGCGACGTAGAGAGAAGTTTTTCAAACTACAAATCTATGTTACGTGACAACCGTAGAAATTTCGAATTTGAAAATATAAAAAGACATTTCGTAATCTCCTGTTGGTACTCGTTCCAAAATTAATATTACATTTTTTGTTATTATTTTATTAATTTTGCATTTATTTAATTTAGCAATATAGGTATAAATGTGTGGTTTGTACATATTTGTAAGCACAATAATTGATATTTAAATTCTATTTTTTTCACATAATATATTTTTTAACTGTTTTGAGATGTTCATTTTTTTTAACACACAATAAAGAATTTTTTTTGCATATTTTCAAATTTTTGAGCGCATAAATATGTGCATATTTAACAATAATTTTTGCATAAAAATCAGGGCCCTAATAATTACCTTGTAAATATACATCTACTATATAGTCCATGCTATATATATTTCAATACTTACGTCCTAATTTTGTAGTATCGCATAAAGAGAAACAACTAAAAGAATTATAAATTAACATTTGATATTGATTTGTTTTACAAAAACTGTAAACGTAAAATATAAATAGTCCTACTTTAAATCGATAATGTATACAAATTACAAAAACCTCGTAAATAAAAATACTAACATAAAAACCTTAATTACACTTGTTAAGAATATTATAAACAAAAACATATTTTCAATTAGATCATCTCCAAGGTTCAACTAGTTATTAATCAAATAAATCGTTAAAATATTTTAGAAATATAAATACGAAATATACCAAACTAATAACAATAACTATATTGTATTAATATAACTAAACTTGCAATGAATAACAATAATAAAAATTACATCAATAAAACTTACAACCAAAACGTCTCAGTATACTGTCTTTGAAAAACTTTAAACTATTTCTTCGGTTAAAAGCTCATCGAGTTATAAACAACTTGTAATAATACTATTTCACAGGCCGAAGATCGAGTTTATTATGTATGTATATATATTAACAGGGTCGGGTTGAACACAAGTGCCACTATAGGCCCCGATATAATTTTCCACTCCTCCATCCTATCCTTTCCAACCATGAAAAAAGGCAAATTTGAATTATTGAATTAGTCATTAGTGTGTAATATTTCCAATATTATATAATAATAAGAAATAACAAGTGCCACAGAGGCTACAGAGCGGCAACAATGCTCACAAATTAATTTAGTGTAATCAATTTGTATAAAATTAAATACTACAAATATAAATTAATACAAGTGAACTATACAATAAACTATTATCTAGTCTTTTTATTGTTATACAATAATACTCAAGGTATTTTCATAATTAAATTTACTTTTGCATGAATTAGTAAATTAAAATGAAACCAACATTGGTACATTATAAAAAAATGTTTACTTTGTAATTTGTTGCATTTTTGTATAATTTATATTTACTGTAATCTAAAATTAATTGCATGGAATATTATAATTAATATGATGGCTTATTATTTTCAGAAAAACGCGCATTGCTCAAGGGACATGTTTGTCAGCAGAAGTTTTAAATTTTGGCATAACTGGAAGAGTTTATCATTGAATCAATTTCTATTCCTAATCATCATAGTATGTACATAATATTTTTTTGAAAATCAACTAAAGATCATTCTAGTATAAAGCTCCTGCCTCCTAGTAACATGCAACTAGGTAGTGTAACTATTATGCTGTGCTGCATTAGAAGTAGTATTTATAAAGATGCTTATTATATTGATTATTAATATAACATTATATACTTTAACCTGCTGGCTGCTGGCTGCTACTTCACTTATACTTATCCACTTTTGTACTAAAATAACAATTTAATAAATAATGCCTACACTTACTAATACATATTACTCGACCGGACGATAAACCATGTATAAAAAATTGCCCTTAAGTTACATTATATATTCAATATTGCATTTATATTTTACAATCTAGACATCGGATCTGACATCTAGTGCAAATGTGCAACTATTATATTGTGTTGCGTGATAGTGTACCTACCTACAAAAGTCCTCATTACATTGATATAGCGGTAGTCGGTACAATTATAATATTATATAGTATAAACCTAAACCTACCCCGATTAGGTACTTTATCCGCAGTTAAATACAACAATATAATTAATAATATCTACAGTCGATAAGACATATTACTAGGTCAGACGATAATATCGTATAGCATAATAAATATAATATATATATAATATATATATTACATTATTTGTTATACAATGTACGACATTAACCATAAGTTACATTATATTCAATATTGCAGTTGCAGATGCACGAGGTTTTCGCAGAGACTAATTTATTGGGAACTACAACCACGAACGGAATGACGACCACAGACGGAACTATGTGCAAGGAGCGATGGACGTGCTCGTCGTGTACGGAAGCGCTATGCAGCTGGTTGGTTGCCGAACAAATGTGCGTGAACAATACGGCGGCGAAAGTGCAAAGGATGGTGGTCACCAGCGGGTCGTCCTGTCCAAAGTTTTCGGTCAACAATAGGGTCAACGCATTAAATGGCAACCAGACTATAACGGCTACGGTTATAGTTGATGACCGGGACATGGGTGGTGGTTTTGTCCATTTGTTAGCCACCAGCAACGTCATGTGTCGGTCGGACACAAATACATACAAGGCCAAGGTGGACGGCAACCGAATCTCCTGTGCCTGGGAATCGAAGCGAATATCGCAGTACAATACCAGGTGCCAGCAGTTATTACCGCACTACAGTCATTTATCGATCGTGTTCGATGGCAAGTTGTTGCGATTCGACAACGTCAGCAACCACTATTTGACCACGTACCCGGGAGGTGGCGATTGCCCGAAAATGGAGTGCCCGCATTGTCACTGGAACAACGGCACGCTCAGGTTTTATTGTAGTATTTGTTCAGTGAAGAACGCCACGTCCACGGACATAATACCTTACTGTGACGTACGAGATATTTCGAATCTCTTGTATTTGAATACCGCCAACATCCGAAACGATGGAAGGTGTTCCAGCAATGGTCCAAGTGTAATTAATTATTCTGTAACTCCGAAAATTAAACTTCCATCAGACCAGCCTCCTTGGTCCGGCAGCAGTCAACCGGGCAACAACAGTTCTCCGGTCCATCCGACATTGGACGACGGCCAAGTTTTTGGCGGTATCGAATCCGGTGGCACCACTTTATGGGTGCATGGTCAACATTTTTCCGGCTTGCGGAAAGTGAGGTGTTGCGTCAGACATAGATACTGGTGCGGCAACTGTGATGTCCGTAACGACACGCGTATGGTTTGCCGGACTCCTAACATCAACATCAATCCGGAAGATGCATTTGAAAATGAATATTTGAGGTTTTACGCTGAAAAATCTACCGGAATAGAGTATAAGCTCGAGTTGCCGGATTTAGATTACCATCGATATCATGATCCGGTTTTCACGGACTTCGTGGTTGACGGTTGCTGCAACGTTACCATAAATGGTCTGTACCTTGACAAAGGTTTCACCGCTGAGGACTTGTCCATTATACTGGTAGGCGAAAGCTCGTCCTCTCGTTGCCAGATCACTTCGTTGGACAGCACGCAGATCATTTGTGAGGTGCCGCAGTCATCGTCATCTCAGTTAGGCTCACTGCCGAAACAGCTCAATGTCACGATAAGCAACAATCTGAACATCGTAAAGCTGTCGAAACAAAAATACAGTCATTTCAAAAATTCATTCGCCCGGATTTTATGGCCGAGTGTCGTCACTATAGGCGCGTACGTTTCTTTCATTGCGGTACTATGTGTGGCCCTCATATTTTTTAAGGCCACCAAGGACTATGACCTATTGCATTTACATGGTCACCAGCAGCTCGCAGAAATGCGTCCGCTGGACGAACGAAATCCCAACGACTACGACGACGATGGCAAACCGGAAAATATGTTGTTGGTACGTGACGAATGTCATTAGTTTCGAATATAATGTATTATACGACCATTAATTTATTAACTACCTATAATATTGTATGATATTATTATATTCCATACGTAAGAATTTTTAAACATCTTGTTCTTTGATAAATCTATGCATAGATATACATAATTATGTAATAAACATTTATATTGTGTAATAATATAATATAACATTAAATGTATAATTCGTGGTTGCATTTGGTCAATTATTTCAACTTATTGTTAAAATATCAACTATGTGTATTATAAAAAATTAGGTATCATATATTTTATAGTGTATATAAATTATAAGCTATACCTACATATTATGCAACGTAAAATGTTTATATTATGTATGTAATCAAACGTATCCTGGCTGATCAACATAGAGTCTAAACTTTGATAGCTAAATAGGGACTTGCCATTTTGATAGTACCTTATTCGTATCACCATGTAATGGACAATGGTGCACTAAGCCACTAAATAAAGATTTTCCGAAATTCGCATTAGAATCTCATGATTCACAATAGAAATGAAAACGGTTGGGCAAATGGGTTTCAATCTGCTGTACAGTAGGTTACAAGTGGGTCACTGTTATGGATGGTGTTAAATTTGAATTCAATGATTTAATATAATTGTATACGAAAAACGATTCTGAGTGAAGACGGTTTGTCAGTCTGCATATTTTATATCTATTTATTGTAGCCTGTTGAATTAATATTATAATATTATTGTTTTTTATTCGTTTCTATGGTGGTACACAAAACGTGAGAAATTAAAATCCCGTTTTTAGCGGTTTTTCGTAATTTGTCAGTGGTTTTTCCCGTGGCATTAAATAACTATTGAGAAAATCAAAAAATGACCTCTCTAAAGTAGGTTCCATATTGATCCAATTTGCTAAAAGATAATATATGTTAAAATCAAAGCACTCCTACTGGTAGACATTTTGTATACAAGATAAAAAAAAATTTTTAAAAAAAACACCATTGTAAAACCATTCTAACTTCCTCGCTCCTCTCAGAATCTAAAACATGTTTTGCTTAGAAATGGTTTCTATGGGTTACAGGTTATAATAGTAATAAAATAAATTTGTATTTATTTTTTTTTGTAAATAAACTGTTGCCAAATCGTCGCATTTATTATGACCTCTGATTGTGAAATTATATCTTAAAAGGTTAAAACAAATATGAAAATGTATAAAATGTGAAAATGATTCATATATATGTTTGTTGCTTATAAGTTATAGATTCATAATTATTACTTAATTAATTTTGACTAACATTTCAGGGATTATTGTTAGTTGATATTCACTCGACTTCACATGTAATAATTTTCTTATTTTGCTGTAATTTAAAAACAAATAACTGTTGTGTATAAAATAAGCAGTTGAAACCGTTAAAAATGAGCACAATTTTTTTTATAGGAAATTAAAGTTTGATTTTTGACAAAATTTATAAAATTTAAAATTTAAAAATGAATTTCTTGTTGAAAATGTATATCGGCGGTCATTATCACCGCACACTTTCAAAAAAAAAGGTCGTCGTTCAAAACCGTACATTTGTATACATCAATTCCGGGCAGATTTTCCAAAATTATTCCGTTTAATACTGCACACGCTGATATTTATCAAAGACGCACATTTATCTAATATCACATTATCGTTTTGAACCACACACCAGTTAATCATATTTAATGAAAATTAAAAAATATTAAAAATTAATATAATAAATAAAATTTTCAAAATAAAATATTCAGGATTGTCCACGTTTCATAGATTGCTATACTACACATTTATCGTTTATCCATATAAGATACGCATATTATCGTTTTTATTTGATTGTTATATAGATGTGTTGCAACAGCAGATGATTACACAAACCAAACTTCGATTTATAAGAAAAAGGAACTTTAAACGTACACGTAAAGAACTGGCGGCGAACACATACACAATTTGGTGGGTGGGTGGTTGGATTTTCGGTGATTATTTATTATAGGTACTATGACTAATTAGTGTAACATAATTAAAAACAAAACAATACTAGATAGTAAATACAAGTTTTGAAATAAATCATTTTTCGAAGAATACCTACGTAGCATTTATAATGTTATTTATTTTTTATATTAATTGTAGGTATCCAAATAGTAATTAATTATGATAAAAATAATACCTACATTATGCGTTGACTTCGATTCTTGCTATTTTAGATTCAGAGCGAAGCAAAACCAATTTTGGACAAATAAGGTTTGTTTTTTTGATGTAACTCAAAAACGATTGATTGTCGATCCTTTAACTTTCCCCCAGATGTTAATATTAGTATTTTCTGATAACATTTTGACAATTTTAAAGCTTTATAGCCATGAAACATAATCCATTTTTTAAAGTTTTTTTTCAATTACATTCAATGAATATTTTTTCGCTTGATCAAAAACATAAAAATTGTGATGACAGATTCCTTATGAACTGTTTTAATAATGTTTCAACAAAGTGAGTTTCGATCCGCATTAAATTTTTATGATTAGTTGAAGTTAGAATTTCTACGGAATTCATCAAAATCACGTAAATGTGCAAATTATTTTTCAGTTAAGAATAATATAGACAAAAGTAACATAAACGTCGTTTCAAAAACTGTTTTCAATCCCATTCCTAAATAGATCTAACATTTTTAACATTTGTTTTGGCAAATTGTTACTCGGTGGTGCCGTAAACTATCTAGCTTAGTTATGACGTTCGCTCGAAAATCATTCTATCACAAAATTCAAAAAAAGTAAAATTTGTATTAAAATAGCCAGCAACAGGTATGTTGCCAAAATCTAATTTCGAAAAAAGTAACATTTTCCAAAATTGTTTTCTATCAAAGTAAAAATCTCCATTTAAATAAATAGTATTGCGCACTTTTGTATAGTGCATACACACACATATAATACATTCGTACATATAATACATTTCGCATTCGGGCTAGACAAATGTATGTCTATGATGTATTAAAATAATAAATTAGTTATTATGTTATAATTAATTCTTATTAGTTGTGTATTATTTATTATAAGCGGTCCCATCCTCAACCTAACACGTACTGGCTTGAGTTTTACTCTGATAATAACTTTGAAAACATATTTGAATTAATTACGTAGACATTTTTGAATCTATTGAGACAGAATTATATAAAAAAAATAATTAAAACGGTATTCGTTAGTATTGCAATTAACTTAAAACATCGTGGCAGCGTTTCACAGATGAAACTTGTATTTTCAGGTACCTAGTCATACTGTCATAGCTAACTCCTGTAAACTTAGCAGCATTACATTAACAGACATCTAACTAACCAATTCAACATATTTGTTGGCAAGTTGTTGGACCTCCACTTTCAAAATGTGGCTTATTTCAACTTTAGCGCTGCCAAGTTCATTCCAGCAGCGCAACTGTTTGTTAAGAATGTGTTTTAATGTTAAACAAGTTCTTTGCGATTTTTTGGGCACTGTTGGGCAACTTTCAAAATTTGTTGGACTTTATTTTGACCGGTTAAATTTAGTTAAGACCTTAATTTTTATTCGTTATATTCTCGAATATGCCACCAGATCCGTAGAACTGTTAAGTTTACTTATGAAACATGGAAGCAATCAGTAATTCCAAGCATTAATTATATGATTTAATGAATTATTTTACATTTTCCTGCATCAGAAATTATATAGTGACTCGCCTGCGCCGTGTGGATACCACGTAACGAGAATGTTCTAAGCTCTGAGGGTCCGAACACAAGGTTTAGTTGTAAATACAAATTAGTTGTAGTTCTAAGGTATCTAATATGCAACATATTTCACATTAATTAAATTGTGACCCTTTTACCTCCTCTTTTAATTATTATTTCTATGAAAAACTTAGTAAACCTAACGTAAAAAAAACTAAATGCATAATTTGCGCATATAATTGATAGTTTTTAATGAATGAACTTCCAGGCCCTACTCTATAGTGTAATGACCTATGTCGTCTAAATCAGGAACATATTTTTATTGAGTTTATTTTAATATTATACGACAACGACAATATATGTATTATAATATTATATATCTACGCATATCTATGTTCTATATATAATTGTATAACCATCGACTATTGACACAATCTGTCTACGCCCATTAGTTAATAAGCATAAAATATGATAAACATATAATAGCCCTTTAAGAGCATGATTTATTTTAGACGAAGGTTGAGTTACTTGAATAGTAGTTGCAGTAGATACAACACGTTTCGATCGCTTGTAGAACGAGCATCGCAGTTAAATGTAATTGCTTATTTAAATTTTAAAATACTTTTGAAAATAAAATCTCGGACTTAAAACTTGTACGGTTACAATATTTTTCTACTCACAACTCACAAGATGCGAACCGCAAGTAAGTACATTTTTGATGGTTCATTCACATACAATGTTATAGTAACAATATAATTAATAATTATTAATTTATAATAAAGTTGAAAACATTTTAGGAATAAGTCATGCGTAGGTAATATAAATATTCATAATATTATGTACACATTTAACTAAAGTTTTGAGAAGGTAATAAATTAAACAAGTATTTCATAATTTTTTTAAAAATTTGAAAAAAATTACATCACCCATTTTGAACAAAATTTACCGATTTACTGAGTTTTACGAACATTACATCATTCAATTAACCAGGACATTTTTAACGATAATTACATAATATCTTATCGTAAAAATGTGACATTCCGGAAAACGAATGTTGCATATTGTCG
Organism: Metopolophium dirhodum; assembly: GCF_019925205.1. Classification (NCBI taxonomy): domain Eukaryota; kingdom Metazoa; phylum Arthropoda; class Insecta; order Hemiptera; family Aphididae; genus Metopolophium; species Metopolophium dirhodum. The sequence goes on along the minus strand of NC_083567.1, from coordinate 35,582,414 downwards.
TGTATATATCACTTATTTTCCGCAGAATCCAAGAAGCCGATTCGTGTATAGACCCACCCACGTTCATAGTTTTTAGTTTTTTACAATATAGGCAGTTGACATAATTTAATTATTCTCAGTAATATTCAGTACACGATTAGTCTGGAGCCGGGCATTGACGATTTAATAAGTTAGAGAAGTTAAGTTAAAAGTAAATTTAATTTTAACTTAATAGCTTAAAGTTAATTAACCTAACTTTTTGCATAATATACGTGAACTTAAAATTAACTTCTAACCTTTCAAGTTTTAATTATAACTGTCACTTTTACATATTATATTCTATTGGATACTGTCTCTTACAGTATACCCGGCATATTGAAGTTTCAAAATTTCAAACATTAAAAAGGTTAAATGAGTCGGTAATTTTATTTTAATATTATTTTATTCTAACGACTAAACATTCAGTAGACTGAGTTAAAATCGTATTTTGTGTTTATCCACCGAAGTATAAAAATTAAACACTTCGATGAATATAGAATACCAAAGCGGCAGCTCCTTTTAATAATACACTCAATCGTCCTCAAAGAACCATCCTTAAGTTTCACTTCGAAATAATAATATGATATATTTTAATATTTTATACACAAGTAAAAAGATGTTCGGTATTAATAATTCAATAGAACGTAATGTTACATTTTGAGGTTGAAAGTCAAAAATAAAGATAAAGATTTATCATCATCAAAAATATAACAACACAATATTAATTCATTTTTAATTAAAAAAGTCTAAAAAAATTAGAATAAATTAAAATTATAATCAAAAATATTTCTATTTTATATACTGTCTAACAAAATAATTGTTTCATTTCAGGAGAACTTACAAACATGGGTAACATGTTTGTGGGCAGACGTTCAAAAAAACGTTTTTGGAACCATTTATTTACTAATGGACTATGGCTGGCAATAGTGATTGTACGTATATCTATGTATTATAATTTATAGAGTAAAGTTATGAATGTTAAAATTAAACCTCTTTTCACTTTTGGGTTTTGGCCTTTATAGATGTATCTATAATAATACATTCATATGCAATTCAGTATTATATGATATTTTATTATTTTTATTTGTTATCAACAATCAACATAATATCATATTGTGCAATGCATAAAAACCTAATAATAGTTTAAACTTTAAATATGTTAATGTAACTAAATTAAATTAAATTAAAATAATTGTATATAATTACTTATACGTAATATTATATCCTAATTAAAAGTAATAATTGCTCAATTTTCGGAGTTAGTCAAACACATACTACAGATAATAAAATGAGTAGTTCTTAAATTATTAATTGAATATCATAAAAATATATATCATTTATATCGATTTATATTTAAATTTTTTAATAAAATAACTGGATAAAAAAAAATTTGAAGAAGAATTCTATATAAATTTAAAACAAATATTCAATTGCAGCCATAATACAAATGTAAAACCTTTAATGTATATAGAAGAACCACCAAATAATAATAGTTAATCTTCTGTTGGACGTTGGACTCAGATGAAGATAGAATAATTAATGGTTTAGAGTCAGCAGACGTAATTGGTTATTAACCTTATTAAACGCACTATCGAATCTGATACTGCTGACATAATAATATTAGAACGAACAAAATAAAAACGCATTTTAGATGATATTCTCAGTAATATTTTCCCTTTAACATGTGTCGAGACATTTTTAATACCTATTTATTAATATTAATTATCATGGTACCTAACTATTTTTTCAAAATAAAAAAAATAAGACAACATTTAGATCTCCTATTCTGTGACGGCATGACGTATCCATAACTATTAGTTATTACGGTCAAGTATTAATAGCTAATTAGAATAAATAAATAATATATACATAATGCTAAAAACCGAAAGTTTTAAAAAACGTTAAGCTAAATAAAAAGGTAAACCTTCATGACGTTACGTACTAATTTTTTAAAACAATACCTATCCGAATTTATTATAGAAACGTTAAATAAAATCGGTTGCCTAAGAGGTTAGGTTAGGTGAGCAAGTGGGTGTCGCTCCGCTTTACAGTAGGTTACAAGTGGGTCACTGTATAATGGATTGTATTAAATTTGAATTCAATGATTTAATATAATCGTATACGAAAAACGATTCTGAGCGGAGACGATTTGTCAGTTATTTAATATTGTAAAAAAACACTAATTCGTCACTATGTTTTACTCGTTTCTATGGTGATAAGCAAAGCGTTAGAAATTAAAATCCTGTTTTTAGCGGTTTTTCGTAATTTGTTTTTCCTGTGGCATTAAATAACTATTGAGAAAATCGAAAAATGACATCATGTTGAAATCAAAGCACTCCTTCTGGTAGAAATGTTGTATACAAGATAAAAAAAATAAATAAATAAAAAATAAAATAAACACCATCGTAAAACCACTAGCTTTCTTGCTCTGCTCAGAATCTAAAATGTAATCACTATTGAGTAGGTAGGTACCTATTTATATTTAAGTGGATCCACTTACTACGATCTTCTTACTCTACGTCAACGTATAGTGTCCGCATGTCTCAGTCCTACTAACGCATATCATATAGTAGATATATAGTTCTCTCGGCAAATTATATTTTGTGTCTTAATATAAACCATATAGAATAGAAAATTAATATTATCTGTGCTCTATTGTAGGTATTTTTATGATAGTTCAATTTTTAAGTCAGGTATGAGTAGGTTTTTAAAATATTAATATTTAAAAATGATCATATTATATCACTTAAAAATTAAAGTATTGTAAAAAACAACTCTCTTCTGAGAGAACACAGATTTTCTTATCTTATATAATAATAATAATATTTATTTAGCAAACAAAACAAAACAAAACAATAGTTTTAAACAAAAAATTATAGCAGGTTTGCAAGCTGATCTAAACTCAAATTTGCAATGTTGTCCATTTTTAAGACGGAGACAACATAAGCGGGTGTCACATACTTTCAACATAAATATATTTATATAATATTATATTAATATGTACTTAGGTACTCCTTTCGCCCACATATATTATATTAGTTTCTATAGGGCTAAATTATTTTTCAAAATATTTTTAAAGTAGATATCTATACATTAATTTAACCAAAACATATTTTATTACTTATGTTTAGTATACTACTTAACTTAAACTATAGTAGGTAGGTAGATTCAAAAAAAATAAATACCCTAAAACTTCAAAAACATCAAAATTAAAAACAAAAACGTGTAGAAAACGGGTCTGTTAAAACGAAAATGTTAAAAAATGATATTTATGATTTACAAAAATATCAATAATTTTGTTGATAATAAAAACAAAAAATTAAAAACATTTTAATCCCTGAACTTGCGTCCCTATTATACTATATATAGATGTCGACGATGACGGGCAGTGGTATGACAGCAGCGGCCGGATCGACTTCGACGACCGTACCTGAACAAACCACTGTCACTATGCGGCCGAACGTGACCGCGGATTGCGTGGCTCGAGACACGTGCACAAAATGCACAGCCGCGGCCCCCGATTGCAGCTGGTCGCTGGTGCGACAGTCATGCAATGACACGGCAGCGACGGAAAAACAACTGATCGAAGACTCGGGCGACGACGGTCACCACCACCCACCGACTAAGGCGGTGCGCGAAGTCGGGTGGTGTCCGCGGTTCACGGTCAACTACCAGAAACAGACCAACTTGACCACGACGAACCGCAACGTGACCGTGAAGGTGTCTAACGACCCGACTGGCACGTTCAAAGTACTGCTCGAACGGGGAGGGGTATATTGCCACCTAAACGAGATGAAGTACCCTGGCAAGGTGGAAAGTGGCGGGCGGCAGATAGCGTGCGAGTCCAACTACTTGGAGTCCGTGAATTCGTCGCTGTCATCGATGGTTTACTTCGCGATCTCCATGAACGGCGTCCCGTTGGCGTTCGACGACAAGAGTGACCACTACTTAGACTTCACGGTGCCCCGGAACGCGTGTGTCACCGACAACCACCTGGGGCCAAGTGACGAGTGCAAGGTGTGTCTTTGGGACGACAACGTGTACCGGTACTACTGCCAGTGGTGTCCCAAGAGCAACCCGTGTACCGGATCGTACCAGCAATGCGACGTCCGCCGGCTGGACGACCCTGGTCACGTAGTACCGATGCAAGACGTTCTGATCCAATGTCCAGAGGTCCGGATCGAGTCCATCTCCCCACTGTACGGGTCGTGGGCCGGAGGAACGGAAATACGAATCGTCATCAGCAATCACCGGACGCTGGCCGAGAATAAGGTGACCGTGATCAAGGTGGCCGATAGCCGATGCCTGCTGCCCACCGTGTCCATGGACGGTACGGCCGTCACGTGCACCATTTCTCCGACCAACACGAGTGCACTGAACCAGGGCCCGGTGGAGGTGACGTATAGGTCGGAGGAGAACAAGTTGCTACCCACGTTCACGCTCCGGTCCAACCAGAGTTTCTACTTCGTTGAGCCGGTAATAACGAGCGTGTGGCCGTTGTGCGGCCCGACCACCGGTGGCACTAAGATCACGATCCGTGGCCGATTCATGGATGCCGGCAACACTGTTCGTGTGTACATTCGAGAAAACATCACGTGCGCGGTGCAGTCACGGACCACAAACGAGGTGATGTGCATAACAGGTGCCAGCAACAGCACGGACACTAGTGCGGTCCGTATCGAGTTCGACCACTACCTGAACAAGTACGTGCACGATCCTCCATTCGTATACACGTCCACGCCGGCTTTGGACGGTGGCCAGACGTTCAGGGGCATAGCGTCCGGTGGAACAAGGCTTCCAGTACTTGGCCAGAACTTTGCATGCATCCGTAACCCACTGGTGCACGTGTCATACAATGGAATTCAGTACACGGGTGGGTGCGTGGTGGAAAATAATACGTACTTGCTGTGTACGGCGCCGACCATCAACCGGCCCGCACCGCACCAGGTGACCGCGCTGAAGTTCGGGTTCCAGGCCGACTATAACAACAGCATCATCAAAATGGTGCCGCCGACCGGCACGCCCGACTACACGCTGTACCCGGACCCGGTGTACACGGACTTTGACACGGATGGACGCACTGTTAACGTCTACGGCCTGAACATGGACCAAGGTTACGACCACGATGCTGACCTGACAGTCCTGTTCCACAACACAGGCGTACCGTGCAACGTCACGTCCGTGGAACAAGATCGCATCGTGTGCCGGCCGCCCAAACGGCTGTCGTTCAAGGACCACGGCGGTCGTTCAAGCGAAGACCAAATGATCGATGACTACGAAGACGACGAAGACGAATTGCCGGCGGTCCTGGTCAACGACGAGATCATCGTCACCGTTGGCAACCTGGTGTACGAGGTCAAGAGGAAGCCGCAGACGCGCCGGTACAGCAGCCCGCTGCGGGTCAATACAATAATCTTCGGTGGCATTGCGTTGGTGTCGCTCATCATCACGATCGTGGCGGCCGTCGTGTACTGCATGAAGATCGCGATGACCATTTCCAACCAGCAGACGGAAATGCGGTCGTTGTGCGAGCACCTCAACGGCGCCGACATTGGAACCGGAACCGGAACCCAGACCGATAGCAGAGATGACGTCGAGTCGTCTATGCCGCCGACCAAAGACAGATCATAGGAAAATAATATCAATTATTAATATCATCATGCACGCCATTCATGATGAAATGGGTCACTTATTCCCGTCATTCTATATATTAGGTACCTATATGTCATGTATATAGGTAATGCGTAGGTAAGATGCGTGCGAGTTAAGTATATAGGTATGATATTGGTAACCTTGCATGATCCCCGTCCATATCGTCGATAACCAAATATTAAATATTAAATAACAAAAATCACTTCTGACTGTAATTTATATACCTCCTACAATCTACTATTAGATATATATCGGATATAATATTATATGTAAATATAATAATTATGTGAGTAGGTACTTATAGGCATGTAACATATTAACATGATTATTATTTATTACGTAGGTACCTATAAGCTGCAGCCTGCAAGGATCGCCGCTGTATAGATATATTTATGTATATTATGATATAATATAATATGTTCTAATGTTCTATACTTCCATATATTATTATTATTATTATTATGGATTTTCATAATGTTCGTAAAAAGTAAAAAATAATATTTTTAACGATATAATAATATGATGCGCAATACCTCATATTTCGGGCAAACTGCGGAGTTAATATAATTATGCAGAATTAAATCTATTGATTGTTGTACATAATATATTTTAATTTTAATTTTGAATAATTATTATTGTTGGTGATGGATAAATTAAACAATGTTGATACGACATGTGTATTTTATGACAAGAAGTCAATTAATATAATTGTATAACTTTAAACGGGCCATGAACCAAGATATTATAAACGTATTATATAGAATATAAAAACTTACGCGAATGAGTAATGACATTAATATTCTGATAAATGGCGATAGAAGACAATATAATATCAATGATGGAGTCATCGTGTAGAGCAATACAATAATTTGAATATTAATAATATAGTCTACTACAAAATAATGTATGGATTATAAAATATTATGATCATTACTTTTCTGATAAACTGTTTCTTGTGATGATTTAAAAATAAGCATGTACGTTGTTATTGATAGAACTTCACCTTATAATAATATTATATTAACTGAGGTGGTATAGTTAGCTATTTTAATAAATAATAATTTAAAGGGATTTTGAATGTCGACTTTCATTATCCTATATTTTATTATAAATTAAAGCATATAATTATTACGATTGATTGGGATCGTGAGTGTATAGATTTATAAACGAAGGTTATGATGATTTATGATTATTTATGATGCACCTGAGCCTGCGTGTCTTAACTTTATTAACTTATCGTTGATGATGATTTTATTATTGGAATTGTGTGAGTAAGTATTATTATAATTTCTTACCTGGTTGATGTTGCTTGACTTGAACGATGATAGAATTTGAAATGAGAACTTTGACGATGTTAGTTTTTTCGAAATAATGTAAGTACAATTTTGGTTTGAAATAAAAGTTATTTTAATAATTCACAACAAGATATATTATAAGATTTGAAATAAGTACGTTAAGTTAATAATCGCTTTATAATTTTGGTAGAGAAATAAGACGGTGCGTGTGATACTGTGCTGCTGAGATCCGACTCAGCTGATGGCTAGATGAACAGACTGATCTGAGTATCAAAATGGTGGTTCTACTTATAGTATTGATCTTTGATACCTTGTTGTTCCATATTAAATTCTTGTGGTTTATTTTGCATGAATACATGGGTATAATCAAAATATGTTATTGTAAGATTAGTGACATTTGTAAATATGTTTACATATGGTTATTAGTTATTAATAGTTTTTGTACATTTTGATTAATATCAGGGTACATGGGTATATATATTTATTATGTTTTGATAGTGTTTATTATGATGTTGTTTTGTAATTTGATTTTATAATGAGTATGATTGTTGTTGTTATTGTTATGTATAATTTTGGGTAATATAATGGGTACATGGGTACAGATATTTATTGTGGTTATTTGGTAATATTGAATCATGAAGCTGTGTAGGCGCAATGATGTAGATATCATTACATTCTTATTTATCAAACTTTCCAATATAGCAGATATTTAAAAAACGTTGAACTTAAAGCCAAAAATAAATATTTAAACAATTAATTGTAATTTGCATATATTTGCACATTTCATATTTTTTTTTGGTTTAAAATGTAAATTATTTTGAGTTAGAAATTCATAAAAATATTTATTTTTGTATCTATAATTTGAAAATTGAACACAAGACTCATAAGTTTTCCTACATTTAAAAAAACATAAGGCTTAATGGAGTCAAATTAATTTTTTATGAGCGTTTGAAAATCACATTTTTTACATTGGATATTCACCCTGTAAATTAACAATTTTTTGAACGATGTTCTTATTTGTAATATTATTTTTAATTATTTATTGTAAATGAATCATTGCAAATTATTTATAACTAAAGCTGAAATAATTTCGTCGGGTATATTTTGGAATAACTCCGTGTAAAAAATTAATTATCTCCCCTGAAAATAGGAACATAAAAAAAGCGCCAAAAGTTCTATAATGATTTTAAGGTGATCGTCAACAAGAAATATTTTTCAAATCCTGTTTCCTTCAAACAATTGCTCAAGGCTGGGATATGGAATATTTAAATTTTATATAAACCATTTGATATATGAATCAAAATCTGGAACAAAATATTATATAGTTTAGAACATACCTACCTACGTCCTCAATAGGTACACTATTTGTGAGAAAAAACTCATCTTTTAAGATGGAACCATTGTTAGTTGTTAAAAAAAATATTTAATTCGTCAATTCAAACATAAAAAAGTAAAATATGTGATATTAAGTATTTTGAAGTAAAGGAAAAATATAACTTAAAATTAATTTAAGGCATAGTTCACATAATATTTTGTGTTTTTTTTTCACTTATCCAGTTTCAAAATTTCATTTGAACTTAATTAAATTTGAATTTTTATTACTATAATAAAAATTAAAAAGTAATAATACAAATCAGAATGATGAATTTTAATTGAATCATATTGTATGGTTTAGCTTTACATTGTAAAGAAATAATGTTTCAACCAACCATTTAAAAAAAGTTTGAACATAGATAAGCACATTTTATTTAAGTCACTACAAGAAATTAATTAATCATCAAATAAATCATAATAATACAAACAATTTTTAAATTTTAACCAAAATTCTAACTATGTGTTCATTTAAATATATATTCATAAGTTTATAACAAATAAAAATGAAATTGAAACTACTTAAGTGAATTATTTTTTTCATCAGTTAAGTAACTAAAAATTAAAATTATTTAGAAAAATCTAATTTTATTGTGTTTATAATTTATTGCATTGTTAGTCAGTGGGATAAGGAATTTACCGAATAATAAATAGATCAATAGCAATTAACACTCAACATTATTGTTTTTATCATTGAAAGATATTGTTTATTATATTATAATAGTATTTATGATCTATATTTGATTTTAAAAACCAATTATTAGTTTCAACTTTTAAGGAAAAATAATTTTAGGTAAAAATGTTAACAATTGAATCATATAGAAAATCAATTATTAATTTAATATCCATAACAAGTATTTAAATGGTACATGATATTCACAAATAATTGGTCGCAGATACTAACAAGGTTAAGAATACTTGACTAGAATCGCATGGCGTCAACTAAAAATTAAACATTATACAATTTTTAAGTTTTTTTAAAAAATATATTTGCATGAAAAAGTAGTAGGTTGAAGGAAGGACATTATCGTTTAATCATCTTGAATTTCTCCTCCGAATAAACCCATTTTACTCAGTATCCATTTGAATTCATCGTGCAGCACAAGAATTAGAGCTGAACCACTTGATCGAATCATATTAGGCAACATTCCTCGATACAAGCCTGATATACCCTGAGATTTCCATAGTTTAGTAAAACAGTCTCTGGCATTTAGATATAATTTTTCTTCTTGTGCGGTTTGAACAATCAACATTCTGCCAATTGTGTCAAGAGGATAGCTGAATAGTTGTGACAAGTAAGTGGAAACCTACATAAATTAAATAAACAATTTTGACTAATATAATATTAACACATTTAAAATTAATTTTATAATGAATATCCAACCTGTGCGGTTCCAAAACGTATCCAAAATGGTAACTTTGTATCTTTTTCGTCAATAGAAACTAGACTATTACTATGATCTAGAATAGTTTTGTTAAAACTATAATACGCTCCAAAGTAAATAGCCTTGTTTATGACCATTCCATTGGCTGCAATAGCAAATCCTGTACATGAAAGTTATTATTATAATTTATGTGTACATATCAAAGTAAATCTAATACAATTAATTATTAAGGTTAATTACCAGTATACAAAGCTCGAACACCATTTGTATGAACAGTTTTTTGTATACAATCCAGTAATCCAGTATATTCACGGTCAACCAAGGGTCCAACATGGGCAGCTAAATGAGTTTGACAGAAAAGAAGTGGATAGAACATGCATAATGTGGTTGCACCGGATAATCCGCCAGATATTAGACTCAAAGTAGTATGGCTCCATCCATCATCTTTATGTTTAATATTGCTCAAAAAAAATTTTAGGTAAAATGTGTTAAGTCCAAACATGGTTGCCTGTTGAAATAAAAATACATACAAAATTAATAAATTTATTAACAAATAAGTTATATTATATAAAAAAAATTGTTTATTAAATTAAATTAATATAAAAGTATAAATATTTTATTTTCAAGAGAATAAAAAAAAAATGTTATAGACATATTGACAGCTACAAGCATATTTAATGAAAGCAATGCTATAGCTACTTTAAAACCTACAGGACATTAATTTAACCATTGTAAATAGAACTTCACTTGTTGAAGAATAGTAAAATGTAATCCTATACATACAATAATTTCACCAAGGTGATTTATATTGAAATTGATATTATTTAATCAAAAAATAAATATCCATACAAATATTATTAAATCATAGTTATAGAATGTCTGTATTCCAAAATGTCTTAGGCAGTAATAAAATGTAAATCAAATAATTTATGATACAAACAATGAATGTACCCACCGGCTGTTTTTACTAGATTCGGGGGTTGTACGTTTGGGAGAGAGTACATATTCTAAGTGTCAATTTGCAGGCGTTTTAAATATCAATTTGGAGTATGGTAATTCAATAACTATTCATTGCATTTTGTGAACACTTTTATATTTTTTACTTATTATACATAATTTTTTAGCTGTTGGAGTATTACTGTTTAAAAACGTCTGATAGATGCAATCACTTCTCACTTTTTGTCAGCTGAACTATAATTTAAGTAATGTAGCAATAGTTTTCTAAAATAATTACAGTAATGATATTGTTCCTTTTGTTTTAACATATTAGTCTTTTAGCCATTAACTAAATATGTTGATTGGCAGCAATAATTTAATTTTTAATACGTTAAACGTCAACGTCAACCCGTAGTTGACATGACTAAACGGGCGCCCGTGGCCAATGTCAACCTGTTGTTGACACAAGTAGGCGGGCGCCCATGGCCGGTGTCAATCCGTTGTTGACATAGAGTAACCTATTTTGTATTGAGTCTTTTTTGGTGGCTATAGCTGAACACATTCAAAAATTCTATAGAACATTTATAACCGTATTGACAATTCCGTAAAATCTACTAATTTTACAATTGGCGACGGTCGCCTGCAGGTCAAATGTTGTCGGCCACTGGCGTGCGTATGCCAAATCGACGTTGGTGTTCAACGTGTTAAATTATCAGAGCAATAAACGTATTTATACAGTTTGATAAAAAAATTTAAGCCACTACATAATATACCTGTGCCATGTGCCTTACAACATTGTAACTATCAAAACAATTATAACAAAATCAAAATATTAATTGAATTTATAAAATAGTTAAATAGGCTCAAATAAATGTTTAGAATATTAAGATATTATAGATACCTGAGAAGGAACAAATCTCAAAATGTTGGTAAAATTTCCAAACCATAGTGCCCGTAAACCTTGTTCGTGATAAATTTGTTTTAACGTTGTTAAGATTCCTGGATGATAATGTTGATTATTTTGACCATTTACAATAGATGTATAATGAACCTAAATAAATTAAAAACATCTATATAATACTGAAAAGGTTTTACAACTTAGAATTAAAAATGTATTAAAGGATAACTTACCTGAGAAATTATTTTAACCCTATCAAATGGAGCAACAACTGATCGTGCTATCGCTGTGGCAACAGCACTGGACACTGCGTCCAAACCGAATTCATGGAGACTAGAGCGTTCTGTATCTTTCTTCTACAAAATATAAGAGAAATATAAATTAATTTTATAGGATCAGAAGTATATACACAGGTGGGAGCGTTTGGGTGTTCAATAAAAATGGATGTTCTTTCCATTGGAAATATTTGTGTACACCATAGACCTTATACTCATAGGCGAGATTGGGTAGTGCGGTCACAGTAGTGATATGTATATATATATTATGCACAGTTATACACAGTTTATTGTATCATAATATAGTGTGCATGTGCGGTGTACGATGTACTACCTTGATCAGCGCTATCATACGTGGATGCCGGAACTACAATAATGATCTGTCTATGAGTATAAAGTTTATGGTGTACACAGTATACTAACTACTGTATAAGATATAATATGTACCTATATTATATATAATTATTTATTACCTACTTATATAATTGTATATGAAGTGATTTATATATTTTTAATGGAAGACACTTAGTTTCAGTCAATTTGTTTTATGTATAACAGGTAGGTATAACAAGTAATAAGTACATTATAGGGCATAGGCTGTAGATACACACTACACAACCAGATACACTTCTTACTTACTAACACTTTACTTTTGCTGATATTATTTTTATTTAGGCATAACTCAGCATAAATACTTAATTATTCTTTTGAAAAAGTTAATCCTTAATTTACATATTCCTTAAAATTAGGTAATAAATGTTGTTTATGTAGGTACCTAGTTAGATATTTTGTAATTGTAAAAAATAAAAATTGTTGTTGATTGCATATTTATTATTTATCTTGAAGTTATTATCAAAATACACAAAATAACTCAGTTTGAAATCTGATTCTGGGAATTTAAAATGTATATAACATGTGCCTATGTATCTTGAAACAATTAATGCAGACATTAAGTTGATTGACTTTATTGATATTTATTTAACTTGACAGTGTAAACCCAGAAAATAATATAAATAATATCTAAGTAGATAAAATGGTTAAGATAGTAAAGTTAAATTTCAAATTCTACGCTAAAATATATAGGTATTAAGTTCCTTGTCACAACTATATAAAAAATTAGGTTTTGCATTTGCAATGATTGCATACTAACTATAAATAAACATAAGATTAACGATTGAGTAATAAATATTTTAAAAGTTAAACATTAAGTGTAAACACTATGCAATTAAAGTCAAAAAATGTCAATGAATGACCTCCAAATATGTAATACAGATACAAATATCTTAATACAGTAGCTAGAAAATGTATTTCTTAAAATACACAGGTACATAATAGTCAATAGGTATGTCACATAAGTATACGCTACATACGTAGGTATGTAAACCAAATATTTTTATTTTTATCATTCCTGATTTTTAAAGAACATTTTAAGAACCAACATTCAAAAACCCTTTACATAATTTCCAATCTTTATTAAAAATTTACTTTAGAGCGTTAGAACATTGATAAGGTTCAAGGAAACCCCGATTTTAAGTTATATGCTTTTACAGCAAGGGTTATTTATTTCAAAAATATTTATTAGTTGTGTACGCTTTGATGAAAACAAACATGTAAAACAGGAATTTGTGGCCATCTTATTATTCACAAACCCCTTGTACCTACCTAATATTAACTACCTGTAGGCGCCTTACACATAACTTGTATGAACAGATTATAGATAGGTACTCACTAAATCCGTAATTTAGCCTTTACGTAAACCAGTGATCACAAATAATAATGCGCAGACTTGGAATTTGGATGTCTATGTCGTCGTACTGGAGTTGACTACAGTCCATTTCTTAGTAAATGTCCCCAAACGGGTACATTTTTGAGTTGTTATTCGACACAGAACGGTGGCTGTAGGCAGTGGTAGTAGGTGTCGCTGGTTGAGGTGATATATTACAATATTATTATTGTTACGATGTTCGAATAATGTTTCGCAACGGCTATAGATATTAATTATTTTCAGGAACGTGGTTTGTGCGATGGAATAGTAAGGCAATAAATGAGACGACGCGATTCGGTCAGGCGCGGGAGATCGGACGAGTATAGAAAATGGCAGTCGCGTTTTACGTTTCAATATAATTTAAATTAAAATTATAATGAAATTTGTTGCTGAGTATCGACGACTCGTGCGACACACATTCGGTAACGAAGGTCGTCGTTATTTATAAAACCGTTTCTCCCTCCACGGTTAGAACTAAACAGTAGAGACACGTACGCCTGCAATGGTCACTGCCGGTCATAGTAAAATAATATAAATTATAATATTATTATTATTATTATTATTATTATTATTATTACTATTATCTACAATGACATGATAAAAAAAAAGTACTAAAACATTCGTACTATAGACAGTAAAGGCAAGCTAATTCTTACAAGTTACGACATTTTCATAATATTCATTATTATTTACTACAACAACAACAACCAACAACCAGTGGCGAGTAGCAGGCGGCAGCTGTAGCTCTATTACTATAAGCTATAAAATCTCAATATTCTCCAATCTGCACTTCACGGATAGTTGTAGTGGTACAGACTGGTGTCTGGTACAATGGTACTGCCAGTTGTGCCGTACTGGTGTAGACAGTGGTGTACCGTAGTCTTATCAATAACAAAAAGTTATAAATTATCAAAACTCCAAAGACTATTTAAGACTCGGTGTTGTCGCCGCCCAAAAATATATATAAAAAATATTCATAATATTTATGTATTTTTTTTAAATATTATATCTGTGTAACTGCCTCACCGGTTTGAGAGTGAATACTAAATACTGAATAATTAATGCCAATTGCCATTATAATAGTAGTGGCGTAATTTGACCCCCCCCCCCCCCCCCCATGGTCATTAGCGAGCCACTGTCGGGGGGCCGGGTATGGGCTAGTTTTGGGCCTTCATATTATCTACATCGTGGTTCTGTGGTCAGTGTTCGGATTAGATAAGTACTTTTTTTATCTAGATAAAGATAAAGATAATGCAACTCAAATGTATCTAGATAGAATGATATAAAAGATAACTTAACTCATATTTATGATTTATCTAGATAAAAAAGTATTTATTTTTATTTTTATCTAGATAAAAAAAAGATACAATTATTTTTAAATGGTTTTAAATTTGGGTATATTTTAGTTGGGCACTAGGAACATAATATTAATAATGATATAAATAAAAATAATTGCATTATTTATAAACCATAAACTTTGTTTAATATCTGTATAAATATTTAAAAATGCGTTTGTACAATTTCGCGATTTTTATCAATAAAAAATGTATCTAGATGAATTTATTTAGATTAGTAAAAAAATTATCTAAGATGAACGTTTAGATACCTTGTAACTATTTATCTAGATAAGATAAAAGATGACCAAATAATTATCTAGATAAGTCCGAACACTGTCTGTGGTTAGGTTGTCTGGTACAAGAGGGCCATGTATATCATGAATTACACTAAAAGAATAATAAATAATAAATATTTCTCGATAAAGTCATCGATAAAACCACATAATGATTTAGGTAATCGGAAAAAAATCCCCAAAGTAAATACTTATTTAAAATTGTACATCTTAAAATACTATAATCTCACTTTAAAATTAAAATATAATAAAAAGCCTATGATATTGCCTAGGGCCTAGATAATAATCTTATCTTTAAATGCTATAAGAGTGTCAATTCACTTTAATTTTTAAACTAACGTGATCTGCTGAGCGTAACATTTTTGTTTTTTTTAATTAAGAATTTAAATTTTTTATATTAAAAATTAGTTAATTATTTATAATATTAATATAAATATAATTATTATAATTATTATATTATACTATTGTGTAAGTGTTTTTGTGGACACACAGTATACCTATTATTTACCATTTCCACTTCATGAAATGGACAACTTTTCATAAATATATCGATTTTGTATACATCATTCGAGTATAGTTATTCTGTTTCCAATCAGACGACATACACAAAATTATATTCTAATAAATAAATATTTAACATGTTTAACTATTAAAAGTATCCAACTGATACTTTAATTTTACAGTAAAATCTAGACAAATATGTTACTTGAAGTCGTAACAAATTACTAACAATTACCTCCCACTAGTCCCACTAAATATATAAATAATTTTACTGTTATTACTTTTCTCGTCAAGATAATGTTTTTACTTATAATTATAAAATCAGTGCCGCAACAATTATGGGGACACAAGATATGCATTGCATTCCCTGGCCCGGTTTTATGTTTAAATGGGGGGCCCATCATCAAAAGGAAAAATTAAATAAGTTATTATTCGAAAATCAAATAGAAAACGTACCTTCTATAACAGTCAACAGATTGATATTATTCGAAAAACAAATTATTGAAACAATTCAAAAATTGACATTTTTTGTTATTGAAAATGATTTCATCCATTAATAGAGAATTTTTTACTGTTTGTATTATATATTTAAGTCTCCCAGTTACTTTAACTACGGCCGAAAGGTAATTTTCCAAATTAAAACTGTTGACAAACTATCTTCGGAACTTAACTTTCACAAAAGAGATTAACTGGCATAGGAATACTTAATATTGAAAAATCAAAGACAAATGAACTTGATCTAGAAAAATGTTTAAATGACTGCAAATATTAAGTCTAGAAAACTTTTTAAAATAAAATAAAATCATTGTATAATATTTGCTGATATAGTTTATTTTTCGTTATTTAAATTTTAATGTAATATTATGTTAAAATCGAGAAAAATTAACATAGGTACCTCTTAGATTTTGTTTAGTAAATTAATTGCTTTTTAATTAACTTGATTACTTGACTACTGACAACTGATGTCTTGTTGGAGATGTGTTTAAAAATTTAAAATATGATGTGTGATGTATGAGGTCTACCAAAGGTTAGTTGCGGCACTAATATTTTTTTAATTATATTGGAGTACAAGTTAAGGTAACAGGGGCCCCATAATATTTTGTTGCATCAGAGCCCCACAAAACCTAGTTGCGGCACTGTATAAAATTGATAGCTGTAGTATATTACATATACTTTAGTTAAAAAATCATTTAAGATGTTGGGACTCATAAGCAGAAATACGATTAATTTTTAAAATATTAACTCATTTAAAACATAATATAAATATACATTATAATATTATATATAGCAATATCATATATAATATAATGTTATATGTGCCTATTGTACCTATTTATCAATAATATAATAATCTAATAATTTTATTATCATTCAAATTTTATAATTTTTTTTATTATTATTAATTATTATCTTTGACAGCTGTATCCAACTTTTAGGTATAGCTTTTGGGGTTTTTATTTCGGAGATTTCTTTTCTTAGATTTATGGCATACGGCCTTCTTGTGACTTGCATTACCACAATTAAAATGTTTAAATCAATATAAATATTTATAGAAAACTACCAAATATCGTCCAATGATAATGATTTATAATTTAAGTTTAATAAAGTGTCATGTACCTATCTACGGGTTATTATCGAGGTTATTCTTTTAGTTAGGTAGGTACCTCAAAAAAATAAAAATGATTTTGTCAAAAACTGGTTTTGTGTAAATATTTCAGTTTTTTCTTATTTTTTTATTTGTTTTCCTCGTCAGGTTTGAAAACTACTGGACATTTTGATTTCAACTACTTATCGTGTATACTGCATATAAGCACAAATAAAAATCAATAAAAATTGATCGCTTCACTCAGAATTTAATTATATTATGTATGAAATACAATAATAAATAATAATGTCATAATGATTATATTATTGTCATCAGTAATTAATAATTAGGTATTAGAAAAATGTGATAATGTCAAATATAAACGGTTAGTTAGTAAAACTATGAATGTATGATAAGGCCGTATCTTAAATATTTATTGTTTTTATAGTATATTTATTTCTGGTAAGTTTAAATAGTTTAAGCTTCTAAAAAGGACATCATCAAAGCTTCCAAAAAATTTTCGAATAACATATTTTGTTATACTTATATAGTTATTTGTAGCTGAAGATAACTTACTAATTATTATAACATACAAGCTATTGATCATAAAAAACGATCCCCTGGACAATTTACCATTTTTTATGTACGGTCCTTTATGTACTGGCGGTTAGTCTTTACGGTTCGAGTTGAAATGTTTACTTACGTTCTCCAAATCGGAGCAATAGAAATGTCTAAAAATCAAAAAAGTATGTCCAAAGAATATTGCGACACTAGTGCGCGGAGAACGTATAAAAAACAAACACGGCAGTCGCCAATCCGTATTTTTATTTCGAACCGTGAGAACTGAGAACGGTTTGTCGGGTTTTCGTTTGCCGTTCGCGGGGTTTCACAACGTCTTTGCGGCGCGGCGCCGCGAACGCACAACCAGCTGGTCACAAAACGGATCGATTAGTGTTATCACGGTGTGTTGTCTATGCTGGTGAACTGCTGCTGCTCACTGCAGGCTGGCTGCTGATGATGTACGAAGTGCGGATAACAAAAGGTATGTGTTTTTGACAACTGACAACATTACCGTCTCGTTGTTCGGTGTGTTTCCTGTGCGTGGTCCTGCGCGATATTCAGCATTTCAGCCAGTCGTGTTCGTATCTCTGGTCCGCCGAAAAGCGATACGCCGCGTGTGTTCGATCCAGTTTTCATCGTCGTCCGTCTGCCCGCCCTCACGTGCTCGTCGTCCTGACCGAAGGACCCGGGATCCCGTCCGCGAGAAACGTCCACCGCTGCCGATGACGACTTGACGGGTACGCGACTCACCGAAATTGGCATGTCGCTTGACACCGACGGTTGTCCGCAGCAGAAAGAGTACGATTACCTGCTGAAGTTCCTCTTGGTCGGCGACAGTGATGTGGGTAAACAAGAGATGCTCAACGATCTGGAGGACGGATCATCCGAGTCACCATATTGCAGCGGAAGTGGTAATGATGTGTACCTATTTCTAACGGTGGTGTCCAAATCGTTATACATAATATATTATACAAACCCGGTTTAAGACATTTTGAGGAGGCCCAGGGGCCAAAGTTTTAAATGAGGCCCCTGTATGACAAAAAAAAATAATAATCCATATATTATTTAATATTAGGTACCTGTTATAATAAATATATATAGGTATTAGGTACATAGCAATAAATAATGAATAATGTATCACTTTATTTATAAATTATAATTTACAA
Organism: Metopolophium dirhodum; assembly: GCF_019925205.1. Classification (NCBI taxonomy): domain Eukaryota; kingdom Metazoa; phylum Arthropoda; class Insecta; order Hemiptera; family Aphididae; genus Metopolophium; species Metopolophium dirhodum. The sequence continues at coordinate 35,563,376 of NC_083567.1, read as the reverse complement.
GCTTTTTTCTCGTTAAATAATCATCGATTTTTTAAGGTGACTTATGGTATGTTATAGCCTATAACGAAAAAAGTAGTGGACAAATCTGAGGTCTCTAAATAAATTCTATTGAGGTCCAGGGGCCATGGCCCCACCTTGACCCCCCCCCCTTAATCCGGGCTTGATAATATAAATTTTTGATTAAAAAAGGGTTGTTTCTAACCGTATAATATAATCTTCCCTATTAACATATTTTTGATAATATCTTTAGGTACATTTATTGTGCCTACCGAATTACCGATAGGTACCTAGTTATTTTGTTAACATAAACCAGATTGTAACACATTCTATTCGTAATAATTTAATTTAAAATACTAGGTAGGTACTCCAGTACCTAAATATCTAAAATAATATAAAAGTCAATCCAAACTTTTATTTTATTTGTTTTTATTGTATTAACGACTTGTAGGTATGTCTAAACATGTAACTTGTATAAAACTACAAAACTTTAAACTTATGTAGGTCCCTATGAAAATTAAATTTTTCAAGATAAGATAATATAGGGTTACCATAATTTCATCAAACAAATCCGAGACACCAAAAATATTATGGAGTCATATTACGTACCTATGTATTAAAAAATAGAGTAACGGCACATTATTTTATACACCCATTTTACCATGCAAAAATAATAAAAATATTGTTCGAAATTGTATTTATTGTTAAATAAATTATAAATTATAAAATTATTATTTTTTTAAGTTATCAAAAATATTATGTATCGCATAAATTTCTACCTCTTATCATAAAAATACAAGTTTTAGAAAACTTATCACTTTTTAGTGCCATAATGACTAAAATTATAATATTGAAAACTTAGAATACCCTACAATTATAGAGTATTACTGATGTAGGTACCTACGTACTTAGTGTGCTACTGATATAACAAATTATAGTCTAATAGTCATTAGTCTGTAATACCAGTGTTAAATTTCGGTAAAATATAAAATTAAAACATGTAAACTAGTCAGTAACAGTATATTCAGTATGTTAATTTTGTTTTCACAATCTAGATTTTAAGGAAGTAAGAGAGTCATTAATTATTAAGTTCAATTGTTCTGTTTACAGCATACAAAACTACAATTATACTCTTGGATGGTAAACGAGTAAAATTGCAACTGTGGGATGCATCAGGTCAAGGGCGTTTATGCACCATAATCAGATCTTATTCAAGAGGAGCACAAGGTGTTTTGTTAGTTTATGACATAACTAATAAATGGTCATTTGATGGGTTAGACAGATGGTTAAAAGAAGTTGAAGAGGTATGTATGGTAATTTATTTGTAATAGGTACCTAATACCTAACTAATAACTAATAATAAATCATAATTCAAAATTAATATATTTACGTGTAGGTAGGTACCTAATCCCCTAACATTTGTTAAATCATAATATTGTCGTAAGATACTATTAAAATGTAATAGTTATAGGTAGGGCCATTCTGAAGAGGGGGGAAATGGTGCCATTTAACCCTTATGCCCCATTTTAGCCTTTAGGACAACTTCTAAGAGCTTTAAAAAAAACTGCTGATGGACTTGTGTGTTATACAGATGATACTATATGTAATTAGGATTACTCGGCATTTCAAATTCATTACAATTTATTTATAATTTTACACTCTTAAATGTGCTTCAAGTGCATAGCCGCATAGGTAACTTCAGGTGCGTGCCTACACATTTTTCGGGGAGGGGGATCAATATTTATACCAGCACGTATTTCCAAAAAGCACCAACTATTAATATTTTATTTTGTATTTTACACATTAAAGTGTTGGTTTTAATTAGGTACCTACCTAGGTATATTACTATTTTGAATTAATATAATAAACATTTTTTCATTTAAATTTAATAAAGATAGTACCTGTTAACTTAACTATACATATATATTAATTTATTTTCACCTTGAAAAAGTGTTTTCAAATATTAATATTTTTATTTTTATACTAAAACTATTTGTATAGTTTGATTAACCTTTTAAGATTTAAAATAAAAAGTATCTTTGAAAAATGTATCCTTACTTATAATCTACACTCTAAAGTTGGAATAAATTTATATTAAGATCATTCCTTGGATCATTCTTTAGTATAGTATTTTAGATTTTTAATAATCTTGGTAATTCAATTAAATATTTTCTATTATATTTCAATAAGGAACATGTTGAGATTCCTAAATTTGATTTTTTTTTAAATTTACACTATTATATTTAGTATACTAAGACTAGAAATTTCAATACCAACCGTATCCAAAAACTTCAGTCGAAAATTCTTAATACCATTTCAAAAGCTCCATTCGATGTATCAAATAAATCCCTCCACTCAGATTCAAATATATCTAGTCACAGAATTAGCCTAACTACTTTACAAACGCTTCAATAACTGATTATATTGTCATCCCAATTCACTTATTTCTCTACTCGATACATATCAATACCTGGTAATCCACAAAAGAGATTAAAAAGACAGTGGTGTTGTAACCTGCTCACATAACTATATAATTCATTAGCTATTAAGTAAAAAAAAAAATGTAAAAGTAAGTGCCTATGAGTTAGCTATAATTATCTATTGACAAAGTACCTCCTCTGGGAGGTCTCTTCACTCTGTGTTTCCTGTGTGTATTAATATTATTACCAATTAAGCTTATTGTTCTACTATTGTACCTAACAGTTTGCCTAATAAGTATTATGATTAAAAAAATAAAATATTTAGTATATTAGATCATGTACCATAAAAACATTTAGTTATAAATTTAAATATTTTTGAATACCTATAATAAAAAAAAAAAAACATGTTTATCTCATGTAATATACCTACATAATAGTTCTATAAGCAATAGTATAACAACAAATTCTATTTATTAAATCGTTCACTTATCTAATTAAAGTACAATCACAGTCATAATTAACTATGTTTAAAAAGGTGTATAAGTAACATTAATTAAAATATGATAAGACTCGCCTAGTGTTGGAATTAGTTTTATCGTAGGTATTTTTCAAAAACAGTAGGTATAGTATTATTAATAATAATGAGAACTAAATAAATTATATAATATATTAACATGCATAATTGAACTTTTGATGCTAGTAACTTAGAAATGAATACTATCAAGATAAACTGAAAAATCATCTACAATAACAATTAAGAATTTAAAGTGATTCATATATCTGTAATATAATACAATATTAAGTGCCGAATTAACAAATAAACAAATTAAGTAGATTATAGAATATTTTTTATTAACTTCTAGTATCAAGACTATGATAGTTCAACGATAATGTGTATACAAACAAAAAGTTATTACAGCTTAAGAGTTAAATGATAAAATATAGCTCAACAATAGCTTACAGAATAAAGATAATAATATAATATATAATACATAATACATAATAATAATAATGAATCTAAGTTATAATGAGATGGATAATAATATTGTCAAACAGTATTGGTATAAATAATTTAAATCAGATACTAGATTATATACTTAATTGTTATTATACAGTATACATTCAATGGAATTTATAATTTTAATAATCTTTCATTTGTATAGCATGCACCTGGAGTTCCAAAAGTCTTAGTGGGCAATCGCTTGCATTTGGCATTTAAAAGACAAGTCAGTGTCAAAGAAGCAGAATCCTATGCCTCAAAACATCATATGACTTTGTTTGAAGTCAGTCCACTCTGTGACTTCAACATCAGAGAAAGTTTTAGTGAATTAGCAAGGCGAGCATTACATAGAAATGGAATGGAAAGACTTTTGCGATCAAACAAAGGTATATTTTGTTTTAATATTGAAAATACTATATATCAAAATTATGTTGTTTTGAATTTTAAAATCACTTATTTGTTTTGTTTTAACTTTAGTGTTAAGCCTCCAAGAGTTATGTTGCCGAGCTATTGTAGCAAGGACTACCCAGTATGGTATAAACCAGTTGCCTCTACCTGTAACAATTAAGTCACACTTAAAGTCATATGCATTGACTAGTTTCTCAACTTTATCTATGTCATTACCACGTAATTCGGCGTCCAAAAAAATTAAATTGCCTTCCAACAATACGGGTGTATTACGACAACATGGTCACCCTGCACATTCTCTATCGCATCATCATCATTTGAAAAATACACCATTGAGCATTTCAACATCGTACATTACAAGGAACTCTTGTACAATATCATAACATTAGTTATACGCCCACTGATACGAGTTTATTTTAAAATGTTTAGTAAGTGTATATTTTATGTTAAACAATGCATAGTATGTAATTTTTTATTTGATCTGTATTAAGACCATTCATTTTTTTGATCCAAAAGTAAGTTAACATACCTATTAAGATAAATTGTGTAAATCAGTATGTTATTTTATTGATTATTACTCGGAAGCAATAATATTGTAAAACTGTGTGGTTGTTTATAACCTCTTGTTTATTAGAGGCACTGTAATCATCAGATGACTGTATTTATTAGTGAACTTCTGTAAATAACAAAAGTATGTAACTCGCATCTTTAGTCATTTTATTTTTGCATTTGTGAATTCTAACTATTTTTTTCTTTTGTAACTGTTTTCGATTATTTTTTATTATTACTATTATTTTATATGATTATTTTTATTATTGTTTATGAAAAATTATGACAACAATTATTTTAATACTTTTAACATTGATAAATAAACGTTGAAGTCATCATTCCTATAATATCTAATTCATTATTGTTAACATTATTTTCATATTTACAATTTACCTATAAACTATATACTATCTTGTAAAATAGTACTAATTAAAATAGTGCAAAATTTGAATGCCACTCTTTATTAATTTAAGTATACCGTAATACAACCAAACATTTTCTAAAACAGAAAAATGCACTTTAATTAAATATCTAAACAATAAAAAAATATCCCATTACCAGTATAAAACATAAAAACACTAATTATAGTCTTTCTATTTAGATTTAATTTACATAAATTAGGGCTATTGATATATTTCATTTAAACTCTGGCTATTTCACGGTAAGTAAATAAGTGTATGAAATAAATTTATCTAAAAATTAAAGCGCACAATTTCTTTAATATAACTAAAACTACAAATTATTTTCAATTATTTCCAATGTATGACTACTGACTAGATATATTTTAATATAATGTAGTCATAATATTATATAATGCAAATAACAAGTACAAATTGTTAGTTAATTTTAATTGATTATGAATATTGAAGAAATTATGTACTCTCACAACTATAATAATGCCTGTATGGCTGTATATATATTATATTTGGCTGCATAATATTATAAATGTACGTAGGTACAATTATAAAAGTAATCAATCTAATAATAAGGTTTATATATGCGACAGTTATTACGGTTGACTGACATAACACTATATACATACAAAATAATAACACATGAAACACAAGATGAGGGAAATCATCCAGCGATGGTACCCTCCAGTAATTTAATTTTTTGTTTTTATATACCTACATTAATTTAATGGGTCACGACACCAATTTCTTTTGAGTCGGCGCGGTGGGTTGTCAGGAAGAGTACGTGATGCTAGGTGAGTGACTAAAGGATTGGGATGGTGTTGCAGTTTAGAGTAAAATATTTTATAGTACAATTTAGCTAGTTGGTCAACTGTTGGAATTTTTAGATCTTTGTGTAAGGTTTCATTTGTTACATACCAAGGTGCCGAAGCTATTAGCTGGAGAGTGATGGACTGGGAAGCTTGGATAGTGCGGATTTGCGAAGGTTTGGCACACCCCCAGATTTGCATACCATACGCCCAGATGGGTCTGAGGAGAGATTTGTACAGTGTGGACTTTGTATGTATTGATAGTTTGGAGTTGAGAATTGGCCTAAGTAGATGAAGGCGGTTGTTAAGGATTTTACGTTTGGACTTTAAATGCGGTCCCCATGTTAATCTTTTGTCTAATAATATTCCCAGATATTTTACCTGATTCGATGTAGGAATTTCGACTCCTTGAAGTTGAAGGGAGGGGAGGTTGTTTTTTCGCAGTGTAAATAGCACATGGAAAGATTTATCGGGATTTATTAAAATTCTCCAATTGGTTGCCCAGGCGTTTATTAAATTGAGGTGATTTTGGAGATAGTTTGAAGATAGAATGGGGTCTGAATTGGAGGAGAGTATAGCTGGAGAGTATCATCTGCATAAGTTGCTATGGTCGTGTGTACTTAATTTAAAAATATTATTCGTGGGTACATGAAATTACGAAAGAGTATATTATTATATTCTATATACCTACACGACAATAACATTTTTTGCCAAAAATGAATTTAACCTACTGTTTTACTAATGCCTAATAGTAAAATAAATTACTTTAATCACAATAATTATATCATCAAATATACTTAGTATTTACTATTTAGTAATATTATAGGCAAACAGATTGTCTTGGCTCAGAATTGTTTTTCGTTTACTATGATTTTATATTTATATAATTGAATTAAAATTTAACACCATAAATTACAGTGACCCAATTGTATACTACTGTAGAGCGACTTCCGCTTACCCGTTTTTTATTTTTATTTTAGTACCCTGCAGTAGTAAGTAGGTACTGTAGGTAAAATAATATTATTTTATTGAGTTTCGCTATTTTTAGCAATTTCAACTGAATAATAATATTTGTAACTTAATTTTAAAATGACGTGATCACAGAAAATATTACCTTATAAAATTGTGTGAAAACTTTATATTTTATTAATTTGTTGAATTTAGATTTTTCTTCTTCGATAGTTACAAATTATTAAATAACAATAATTATTTACGTAATTTTTTATTTACCTACTATAATAACAACTCTATACCTAGTTATTTTGTTTTCAAAGTAATAATAACAAATTTACAAATAACAATTTTCTTTTAAATTCACCTACCATAAGAAATCAAATAGATATAATATATATCCTAGTTTAAAATAATTTACAGCTAAGCCAAAAATTAAGCAATACTTGTCGATTGAGTAGTTTAAATTTTAATACGGACGTGAGCGTAGGTACCTACTACCTATATATCGTATATAATATATTATCAAATACTAAATAATATGACAATACGGGACAACTATATAGTATCAAAAATCGCGACACGTGCAAGCCCCCCGAACCGGTTATGAACGTGCTCTATACATCTATAGGATTGCAATATACAAATATAGCTCATAAGAGTATTTTCAGGGGGCTATAATATGTCGTCTACTATTACCATTGTTTGTGCCGTATTGTCATAAATAGTATTCGGTATTATGTATTATGTGAACTTATACGAGTTATGCGGTTTACCATCACGGTCGTTCGTTAATGGTTCCCCTCGCGATTAGAGCCTGACCCCCCCCCCCCGCGCGTTCCTGCCATACTTTCGGCCGTGACTTAAGTCCGCATTCGTGTACACGCGTACATGTATAATGTGTGCATATAGATATGCGTGTATACTATTATTTAATAAATTATGGAATTATAATGTATTTCCCCCAAAGTCCCATGCAATACCAAACGCGCACGCATGCACACTAAAAACGACCCTTTTCGTATAATGTCGTTACCCAATTAGGTATATTATAAGCAGCTAGCGATGGCGGTCAAACATTTTTAACACGTCAAAGTTGTGGTTTTCTTCTCGGAACGTGTCGTATAATACCTTTGAAAATATAACTACAACTGCTTGACGGAGTTTTGATATGATGTGCATAAGAGCAAATATAGTGTTTGAGATTTGGGGGGGGGGGGGGCGAGTGCCTGAAGCCATATTATAATAATATGAAATAAGTCTTAAAAAAAATTAAGAAATGTTTGTGGAGGGGGGGGGGGGGTTAGTCAGGGGGGCAGTCATAGTCTAATGTTTTGCTGTTTAAATAAATTTAAGTATTATAAGCGAACGATCTTACGGGGTCGTAGTCGTACGGGTATACGACCTGGTAGATATACTATACCGCGGGTATATACGTCATATTATAAATATATAATCTGATATTATTAGATTATTTTTCTATTGAAGTGTAGCAAACATCGTAGTGATTTTAATCAAGTAGGTTGTAGGTAAGTGTCTATACTATCTACATACTATTATTATGTTCATTGTTCATAATAATATATAGGTACCTGCCTACTATAATTATTACCAAACATGTTTACTTATAGGTACCGTTTGAACGATATTATATCAGCATTATAATATAGAATTATACAAATATTATATTGTACGGGGCCTCGCAATTTCAGTACCTACCTATATAAAGTTATATATTTAGTGTAAGTACTGTAACCATAAACTGCAGTAGCCGGCCGACTATCTTGTAATATTTTACGACCTAAACTTAAAACTTTTTTTTCATTTATGAACGTCAGGCTCAGCCTTCACAATATCGTATGCAATATATAATAAACCATTTAACCATATTATGTTATACGAGTACCTATGCCGATCTATTACACTGTATAGTAGGTACTTATACGCTTATTATTCGTATTCCGTGCGCGCGAGTTAACATTTTTAATTTAATTACAAATATTAATAATGTTCATTTAATTTCCAAGGAATATTAAATATAATATAGCATACAGGCACATACACATATATGTATGTGTGGTTAGTATTTTAAATTTTAAGTATTATTGACGTACGTTTTCATCTTAACTTATCAGTTATCATTAAATAGGTATACCTATATAATTCACATAATATGCACGCGCTGTCATCGATATAAGCCATTTGCAGACATATTATGCAGATATTATAGCTACCATTTTTTTACCACCCACCCCCTCATCGCACAGTCCAAAAAACATTTACAAACAATATACATATACCTAAATAGAAAATTGAAATATATTTTAATGTACTGGTAAACAAAAATTGGGGGACGGAGTGGCCGAGCGGACTAAGGCGTCGGCTGCGACGCAGCCGGCCCGAGTTCGATACCTTGGCCGCGGGCGGCATTTTTCTTCGGGCAAGTCACGGTGTCCGGAGAACAAGTGCCGCCATCCCCCACCCGGGCATGGCAGATACCTACGGGTGCCCACTAAAAAATCTGCCAAAACTACACACACGTGTTACACCTACAGTTCCCTCCCCTATACAAACAAAAAAAAAAAAAAACAAACAGCTAATGGCCATAGTTGCCGGGCTTCACGATCAATAAAAAAAAAAAAAAAACAAAAATTATGTGAAATATTAGTTATTACAACAATTGTAATTATTAATATATAAATGAATAAATAATTATTAGGTATTTAAACATTAAAGTATTCATCTTCATTCTGTAGCTATGTATTTTAAGATCTTCAATTAGGCACTTCATAATAATTTACTGAACTATCGACTATTTCCGTTCAACAAATAGGTATTTAGGTATAACAGTGCATCCATTCGTTCTTGATTAATTGTAGACCATACCTTGTCTTCACAATTCACTTGAAAAGTATCATTGATCATTCACAAGAACAGTTTGTGACAGGTGCACTGCGCACAGTCTAAAATGATTTTACAATATTTGAAATTAGTTGAACGATCTCTTTCATTTAACCAACGTTATGTATGTTATTGATGAAAAAAACTTATCATAATAAAATATTAAAATATATAATTTTTTCAGGAAGATTTTTGGTACCTACCTACTTACCTCGGTAAAAAAAACTCTATTATAAAAGACCAACAATCCACACCCGTATATATATATGGTATAAGCACTAGGTATAACTATAAGCCATATTGTTCAGCTTATAATATGTTGTACCTGTACGTCGATACTGACTTATAAGTTAATAATAGGTATTCATTTATTTTTATTGATCTTAGTTACATCGGTTACTAGACTATTAGTTATTAATTTACATCGTACTTACATATAGCTTATACATTAAAAGTTTATGCTTATATAGTTATATTAGATTACGTAACTCGATTTCCATTAAGAAATTATTAATGATGTTAATATTATTTTATTGAATGTCGGGTCGTAAGGCTTATTTCCCTAGTAGATGTGCTTGGTGGTGTTTGTCTTCGAGTCTTTGAACTTTAGTCATTCAATTAATATGTGTTTGACCGTGTAATCCACTCTACGCATGATTCGTGTAAAGGGGAATAATTTCTGGTCATGAGATGGCTGTGTTGTTGCCCTATTTGGATTTGTGCCCTATTCGGAGGCGATTTAAAATCATATTTTTTATTTCTGATGTCAACATCCCTTTTTCTCAACGAATACTGCACCATATTGAATAATCCAAACACCAAACGATGCGTTATTCCAACCCCTTTAGTCTTTTGACGTCGCTCAATCACTTTGCGTTAAAATGCCCTACTTCGTTAAAAATTACGTTTGAATGAAACAAAAATTCACCATTGGCCAAAGTCTCTATTAATGGATAAGCAACTCGCAAACACATTTTTTCTAATATAACAACCAAAAACGACTACAAGACGATAAAAATAATCCCTTCTTCAAATTAATTTTCAGATATTCGATAACGTAATCAAACATCGAACGTATACCTCTCTATGGTTTGCGGAACGCCATACAAAAAATATATTTTTTCACAAACCTCACGAACACAGACGTGTGCAGACCTCTGAGTCAGGTATGGCTCAATTCAATCTGATCACCCACCCCCTTTTACTACAAACTTTTAAGTGACTCTTTTGCTGGTGACTGTGGAAAATATGTAAACAATCAGTTTTCATTATTTCACACATAAAAAATTCATCAATATTGATTTAAAATTTTAACCAAATATAATCTAATAAAACAAGCATCACTCATCTAAACTTTAAATAATTATAAGTTATAACTATTATAATTTATAACACATAAACTACTCGCACTAATTTCGATTTTTATGTATCGAAATACTTAAAAAAAAATTCTGCTTTGGAATATACAATTAAAACTTTATCGTCATTAAAAAATTAGAAGTATAAAAAATATTTAAAAATATAATTTTTTAATAACAAAGTTGTTTTGTAAACGACTTGAAACTATGTAAAAATATATTTTCAAAAACAATTAGGTACACTTTTTGAAATAATGAGAGTTCAATTTTAAATGAATCGCTCTGTATATTATAGTCTCTCGGGTAAACACAAACGTTTAAAAACTAAAAGGGCTATATCTACTTTTAGTCATATTATCTCCATAAGGTACCACCCATGTATAAAAAAATCTCAGGTGGGGCTAAAGCTCAATCAGCCTTACCCGTGCGCACGCCTATGCTCACGAACATACTATAAGTCATATTACCAGCTATGCCATTTATCACGCCTCTGTAATTGTACGCAGTATACTTCACACTGGCCAACTATAGTAAATAATATTAATAAACTGCTATACAATATAATAGGTATGATATGTGAAATGTTTTTGGAAGACATAAACTCATCATATGGGTATTATTAAAATAAAATATAGATTATAGACGTGTTGATAACAAATTTTTAAAAAATATTACATATTATATACCTATATACACACATTTTTCTTAACCTTTATTCTATAGTGTTAAGAACTGGAACCAAATTTGTTTTTCAAAGAACCAAATTGGATCCGAAACCGAAAAAATCCAAGTTAATCCAATTCCCGAGTACTGCTGCCCATGTTTGCTGAGAGGTAATTCCAGCTTTTACCTATAATTTACCTATATATCACAATTTCTTGTCCTTGGTGAATATAATATTATTATTTAATAGAAAACACTTTTTAACGGTGTTTTTTTATCGCATTGTTTTTACTATTCTGTGTAAGTATGAGTATAATTTATCCGTGGTACTTACTACACTACTATATCTACCTATGATCGCATAGACGTTGAGTGCGCTGATGAGTAATAATAATGAGTCGTTAATATTTGTCTTTTTGCGCTTTTGGCTATTTTAAACTCGTCAGAGATAATTCAACACAATATAGGTACCTGTATACAGAAAACTACCCTACAATTTATTTTTGTTGAAAACATTATCCGACGCATATTATTGTAATTTATAATATTTTGATTACCTATATAACTGCGGCCGGAACGATATTTTATTATCAACGCGCCTGGATGTTGATTTTGTTTTCCATTCCAAAGTAATCTTTAGTGCGATCGTCAATATTATTGTCAAGTCTGCGTTTGTTGTGAATGTTAAGATAGTATCAATATACTACAATGACGTTGTATTACTATCTATTATAACATCGAACCGCGGTAAAAACTCAAATATTAACGAGTGAGTAATCGAGCTTGAACGGAGCACAAAAATAAAAATAATAATTCTAAACATCACTATAGGTAATACAATAATTATAAACCATTGTATATCGTATATGACACTATAACGTGATGCGAATTTGTGATACTTAAATGTGAAGTGAACAACTACAATAAATGATAGAAACTCATACACATGTACAAAATGTTTAGGTATATTAGATGCAGTGCAATACGCGATGGTTGTACAATGTACAATAAATTGTACATAATAATATGTGCTTACCTGTTGAAACCCGATCGTGCCCTGTCAGCATGCGTTTTTAATAACACAAGTGTGTGCAGGTTAACACGATGGAATACTTTGAACAGTGAAAAAGACAACGACGACCAAACAAAACACAAAATCGAAAATCGATCAAAAACATCTATATTTTATATTTATATTTACAGACATTTTTGGCAATACAATATAATAATAATAGTAAAATCGAAATAATGTTTTCTAAAAATTAAATCAAATGCTGAATCGTTGTTGTTTTTATTTCCCATGAATACAGAACAATATTATAGTATTACGTCCACTCTGCTTATGTTTATGTATATATATATAAATATATATTATACATTGTATCGTTCAATCGTCGTTACATGTATAATATAATATATTATGTATATTGCATATAACATACGCACGTGTTACGAATGACATAATACATTAGTGTAATATATATTATATATATATATAGTGACGACAAAAATTAAAACAAAGTTTTTGTTATAGATAATAAATATTAAACTTACAACGTAATTGGTGCCCATAAATATTACCAGAAAAAATTTACTACATAAAAAAAAATTGAATTATAGTAAACTAAAATTGTTTTTTTTAACACTCTAATTTATACAAATATTAGACAGGCTTACCTTTTTCTTAAAAAAAATGTATAAAATCTTATAGAAACGTCACGACGCGAAATTTCATATAATTAAGCTCGGATGGGGGAGGGATTAGGATATATTTTGGATAAAACATTAACTGTGTATATTGTATAATAGTATTATTATAGTAACCTCGGTGGGCCTTACAGGTTTATTGCAATATGGATTACAAAAAAAAGTGGCCGACATTATACGATGATTGTTGATGCTTAGCTATAAATTATTTTATTAATAAAAGTATAATACATGTATAATATAGTATTTAATATTTATAAATATTTATAATTATAATATTAATATATAGGTATACGAGATATAAATAATATACCTGAGATGGGCTTAATTACAGTGACTAGAATAATAATGTGACTAAAGATAGAAATCATATAATATAAGATATAATCTAAAAATTAAGAAAGAAAAACAAACAAAAAAAACAAGACGAAGACGTATTTATCGTTAAGTACTCACACAGAAATTGATAACGTTAAGGCGCGCACGCATCCTACCTACATATTATTATCGACCTACCTAGTTAATTAAATTATCATATTTGAAACCAAGACTATTATTTTTATATTTTATTGAGCTTATATAATTACCCTTAAAATACTCGTTTTTATGTTATAATTTTTTTTAATTTTTATTAAAAATGTATTTTTATAATTCAAAATAAAACGAAAAAATACACGATATTGGAAATGTATTACAATTATTTTTTATATTTTTCATCAAATAAAAAATAAATGATTGCGTTAATAAAATGTAAAGAAAATGTAAGTTTGACCGGATCCAATGCCGACAGGGCAGCGTGGCACGGCTGTGTGGGCGGCGGCGGCGGCAGCAGCGCCGAGTTGAGTGTGTAAAAAAAAAAATCGTTCACATTATTACACACTTCCCTTTTTCCGCCCAAGGGTTGTTCTTTTTGTCTGGAGCGTGGATTAATGGATCGGTTTTTTCGTTTTCCTCGACGAACTCTCTCATTCTGCGAACAGTTAAAATAAACAAAACAAATTTAATTCCAATATTTATAATATAATATAATAGGCACCTAAAATGTAGAAATAAAAATATATGTCACAAGTCACAACCGTTTTCATCACGCGTGCCGACTTTATACGCATTTTCTTATACAGCAACACGCATGTCATGTAGTTTAATGTGTTTTGGTAAATCTTTTACACAGATATATTTTTCAACCATATTATTTTTCTCAGTCTGACTTTTGTTTTCACTAAAACTTTTTTTGGTCCCGCCATCATTCACCACTCCATTCACCATTCAATGCACTAAGATTACTTTCTGCTATAGTTTAAAATTTTAAATAATATGTTATTGGTACTGCACATCGCACACCTGGATACCTGACTTAATGTATAGCACAATAACTCAATAATAAATATACACTCTTAAAATATTTTTTATTTGATTTCCTGGTCGTATGTGACATGACGTGTATCGTACATCGAATGTAAAAACCATTATTTTAATAATGAAATATCAAGGACTACCTACATACATACGAATGCAATTTTTTTTTATCTGGACACTAATTATACATTATTTGGTAATAACTAAAAGATTGAAAAATATTATAAAAATCAAATTTTAAAATAGCAATGTAGATAATGAAAACATTATCTTACATAGATACAACTTGTGGTTAAATCATTATTTTATGATGAATTTGATTAAAAATGTAAGTACCATTGTTTTTAAATATCGACCAAGTAGACTTAAGTACTCAATGATTTTCGTATTCAGCTACCTGGGTGTGGTAAAAACAAACTGACTGAAACATTGACAGAATAAATTATGATTTAATAGACCGTTAAAACGCTATGATAGGTTTCCTTCATAATATCAATGTGACAAAGCACACTTTGAAATATCGCATGAATAATATATATTATAGGATTTTATATAATACGATATTAGTAACTATTGTTGTATACGATTTAGGTTATGTCTGTGTTTTCAAAATGGAAGGAACGTAGCTAGGTTGTACGTAATTATTTACACATTTAATGTTTACTGTAGATAATATGTAGTTTTTTTTATTATATTAGAGTTATATAGGTACTTAAACATTTAAGATTCTGAACAATTAGCATTTAGTTCAAATAATTAATTATAAGATGTGGTGAAGTTGAAGTTGTACCGTGTGAAATATTTCATGCATGCATAAATTATATTATATCCAGGATTCCAAACCATTAGATAAGAAAATAGTTCAACATATTTCGTGTTTTGATAAAAAATGTTTAGTTAACATTTAAACTATAAATTATATTTAAGATTGTATACTGTCAATAATTTTGATAAAATAATAAATTCAAAAATTTAATATCGGATGAAAATTAAATTCTGAATGCAAACCAATAGGTACTTCAACTTTTTGAAGCAAACATAAAATAATGAAACAAATTATATGTTCGTATATTACAATTTACAACAAATATAATATATATTTATTATATTTATATATATTTTATTTTACTAAAATTTAATAACTTTGTTGTGGTTGCAATTTAAACAACGTTATTCAGATAAATTTAGGACATAGACAAATATTAAGGGTTGGAAATCATCGCGTTTATCTTAAAATATACGAAAATTATCAGCTGCTTGTTTTATACGGAATAGGTACCTAATGGCTAATAGTATAATAATTATAATTTAAAATATGAATATAATATATTGCAAAAGAAGAAACGGACTGGTTAAATAACATATCAACGCATATTATACCAAACCGCTGGGTCTAGGTATTTTAAATTTTCCACAGAGGTTCCTTATATTATAATGTAGCCATGTTGGCCAGTACATAATTACAAGTAATTTTTCTAAATGTATAACCACTAAATATTAAAAAGTGGTGTTAATGCTAATATTTGTCTCTGAAACTTTTTATCTTATTGCCAAGTGGTTTTTTTTAATTTACATAGCTGATCTCTGCGGAATTGGATTTAACTTTTTAAGTATATAGTTTTATACGAGTAGATCCAGCTCATATCCTCAGAAAATTGAGCAATGAAATAGGAATAAGCACGTGGCGCCATCTATTCAGATTCTTAAAACAGTTTTCTATGAAACCAATGCGCAATGAGATCCTCGTGTTAAAAATCTACGTTGTTAAACATTTTTTGTTCATTTTTCTACTCGGAGATAAACCTTAACCGATTTCAGTGTTCATGAAGTTCATTTGAACCGAAATTTATCAAGCGCTATATCCAATCTACCACAGAAGGAATTCGCATCTCGGTCGAATTAGTCATACGAGGTACACCGATAACGAATTGCCCAGTGAGCCGAGGTACACTCAAACTAAAATACACTGGATGCCGTATAATATATTATTTTTATTTTTTCCCAGTCCAAGTTGGATAATAAAGTCCGTTTATTTATATTAGTACCTCTATATTATACAAAAAAAGTTAAGAAAATTGTTTTGTCAAATAATTACCATGGCACCAGTATTAGACTTCTTTTGTACACTTTAAGGGAGCGTCAGTTACAAAAAAAAATAAAAAAAATCATCAAAATCAGAGAAAAGAAGAAACGAAAAAGCAATGAAATCAAAGAAACAAAAATTAGAGAGCTAGCAAACAGACGAGCCTGGATATTGGTAATTTAACAGAAAAATATCAATATTGAAAAATGAAAAGGGTAGATCTGCAAACAATTGCAGCCAGAGGGACAAATCTTTGAGAAAGTTGGATTATTTGTTACATGTAAAAAGACTATATTTATACATGATTAATTATGAGTAGCATTTTCACGATGTAAAAGTCGTAGGGGAATCAGGATTAAGTACACATTTGGAGAGAAATCAATTAATATATATTGTATTTGGCGAGGCATTACAGTAACATGTAATATTTTAATATTAATATTAATTATATTATATTAATTTTATTTATATTTTTTAATATTTTAATGTAAATAAATGTTATCTAATAAATATGTTATTTATTTTGTGTGTAATATTAATTATTATGTAGGTATTCAGATTTTTATATTAGAGTTATAGTGTTCAGCTTGAAAAATAAAGGTAGGTATATGAATTATAATTATATTTATTATTATATTATATTGCAATATGGTATTGCAATGCCAGACTATATAATATAAACCAACCATAGAGGCTAGAATATTATATATTATTATATTATATTTATATTTTTCTATAAGTGGAGAATAATAATATAGGCGATGATACTATTATATATTATGTTATGTAATATCTACATTATGCATGTAATCCTTAGGTCATATAAATTATGCTTTTACATTACAGCGAGTAAATCTTTTTAAGGTTTAGCAGATCAAAATCAAAACATTTCCATAATGACATCCGGTACCGGTTTGTGTGAGCGAAGATATCTATCATCCGCCATAATATTGTATTTATTCAATACGATTCTGATGGTTGTATTGAGACGAAATGACGACAGTGATCATATTTACTCGGATGTACCTATATAGGTAAACGTGAAAGCCGACAAAATCACCAAAATAATGATATTATTTTGTTTGCGAGATAATGTATTTTTGATCATCTATCTAAAGTATCGTGTCCTAGTGTGGGCACATTTTCGCGTGTCGTCGAAAATCACTGTAGTACAATGGACTTGATGGCTTTTCATTCTGGTTAAACTTTATCATAACCCGTAGAGCCCGTAGGATAATCGAGATATTTTACGTATCTTATTGTTATATAATACCACAGATGAAGTTAGTTAGAAATAAATTACCCAGCGCAATATCTGAGCCCTTGCACCTCCCTTATTTTCAACTTATGGTATCCATTCGCTCACGTTAGCTGCACTTAGCAGTTAAAACTAACTTACGCAGGTGTATACTACTATTATATTATTATATATACACCTATTATTATTTATTATTATGCCTACATAATATAAGTACCTAAGCACAGTTTGCATAATCATTGTTTACGATAGAAATCTATATAATTATTATGCATCTCGGAGTTTTATTCATTACACACATATATTATTATTATCAGTTATCATTTATCACACATATCCAGCGTTATACTTACATTATTCTGAATTAGAATTACGATTATATCCACATGGATATGTGGAGTCATACGTCGAGTCATTATTGTTTTATTTACGATTATTCCATGTATCCTTATAGCTTATAAGAGATAGGTATATTGTACCTACATATTAAGTGTAACAAATGGGTCAGCGATAAAAAACGTGAATTTTTAAAGTAAAATTCTATCAATACATTAAAGGAAATTCAGCATAAAATAAGTACTATTGTGAATTCTGATTTAATATACTAGGTATTTTATAAATCCTTAATCTGATTATAAACATTACATCATCTTTATAAACACATTTTATCACGGCTATTATTATTACTATTTTTTAATTTAATATAATTTATCATTATTTTGTTACACGTTTTGGTTCTACAGACTAAATAAATTCAATATTTAATTTTAATTAATAGTTAGTGCACTGATTACACAGATTAAGTTGTTTTAATTAAATTAACAGCATTCGAAATACATTACCTAGTATCCATATTTTACTTCGTATATTGTACCTACCTACCTACCTATTTAATATACATTGATTTGAAAGTGTATTAACGGCATAGCGTTTCTACTAGCGTTTCTACACATCACAAACTTATAATATTATCAACATTTTATTACAAATTTATTGATAATACAATTATACTAATATTATAGGCATGTACTATAGATTATTAGATACTTATTTATGAACACAGTCTATAGGTACAAAGAATCAAAATATGCACGGATCATACAATTGAAATTGTATTAAATAAGAGCATGTACTTACTACTTTTAAACATGCTTCGTTTTTAATAAAATAAAAATTTTTTTCTATGTTTTTTATCTTATACAGTTAAATAATATTTATTTATTATTAGGTAGTAGAATGTAGCTGTGAATATAAATAGTTTTAAACTAAAAACTCTTCATATCTCCTTTAATACAATTTACATACTTTAATAGCTGCAACTTTAAAATATGGGCGGGCATTCAAACACTATAAATTGGTTGAATTAATTATTTTTCTCTACCCATAATAAATGCATTTATAATTTTTTAAATGGCCTTCTTCTATTAACCTGCCAAATAGGGTGAAGGAACGCATTATTAACTGTAGTGTTACTTTAGTCAAAGAAATATTGTAGTATCTACCAGTGCTATTACCACGATCATGTGAGTTGCGAATATTATATTGATATTGCTTTTAAAGAGAATATGAAAAGTATTTCAAGTGACATTTCAAAAAAAGGTCAAATATCACGTGAATCAACAGTTTACAAAGTGTATTTTACTTGATGGCCGTGTCACACTACACTTACTGGTGCGCATAATATCACATGATGTAATATGTTAGAGCCTATAATAGAATATATACAATATTACTTGTATGTAACATACCTAGTTTTACTGCAATGTACAGCTGCAGAATGACTGAATCACTTAATAGTTTTATTATTAAATTTAAAAAGTATATAATACAAAAATAATTTTTTTATTTTCGTTAAACATTTTATAGTAATAATAACATGTGTTTCTAAGACAGGGGTGAAGGTTTGGCTAGAGTAGTGGAGTATCACTCTATTAATAACCTACTAGTCTTGTGGTTTCTTAAGCCATACACTCTACAATATATCACACGTTGTGCTATTACCTAAAATATTAACTATTAAGCAAACAATTGTATGCTGCTTGTAAAGACAACCAAAGTATATAGAATTAAATACAATTAGATGACCTTATAGATCACAAAATGAACAACAGATCAAGTAATATTTGTTTTTAAACCATATAACATATTTTGCATTAAATCAAACCAATATATAGTAATTAGCATTGTTAAATATTACATAATTATAATATCACGTAACATAAACTAATTATAAAAACATAAAATTATTAGATATACCTGTGGTGTACCATTTTTACGAATAAACAAGATTAAATACGTAAGTTAGAATTTGCTATATACATATTCTAATTTGTACTTCATACAGTTTTTTTGATTGAAAATACTTGATTCTATAAGTATAGAACTATCTAATTTGATTTCATGCTTCTATAGAACATTATTATTAATGAATTTAGTAACATGGTAAAAAAAATATTATTGATTTAATTCAAGTTGTTTTACAAATGTATTTATTTTTCTAATAAAATAGATGCATAGGATATAAAGATCAGCTGTTGCCTGTTGGTAACATTAGTCTGTGTATCATAATATATTTATAAAATTGAATATTGTACGTCTGTAGTGCTATCCATACTAAGTTTAGATACTTGTTGAAATAAATAATAAATATCCATTCGCATAAGAACATTTTTCTGAATCATCTAATTTTTGTTTATGCGTACCTATAAAAAAATATCGATTACCTAAGGTGGGTGCCCATATAATATTATGATATATACGTATCTATACCTATCAATTTACACCAGGCATTGTATTACAATATACTTATTTAATTTAAATTGTTTAATTAATATGCAATGTTAAAAAATCACTAGAGTAGAATTAGTATATAAGTAATTATACTCTAGTAATTTTTTAAACACAAATAAAATTCAATAAGAAGAAAAATTTCAAAAACTAAAATAAATATTAGAACAAAAATATTTGTTATACCTCAAAAATATTACAAATTATTGAATATTTGATTTGTAATATTATGCAATCTATTAATATTTACAAACTATGTCAGTTTATACAAAAAGTAAACAGTTTGACTAATAAAGGTTAGGTTAGGTTTATAGGTAAGTTTAAAATAGAGTAAAAATAAATTATTTTAAGCTAAATCAAGTTATAATTTGATTATTTTCTTCTTATTATTATTATATATAAAAATTATTGTGCGTTTGTTAGTACTCGCTTCTCTACGGAACTACTTATCCAATTGACACCAAATTGTGCACACATATTCCTTCAGACTCGGGGAGTGTTTACAGCTTAATTTGTCTTGACCTATATGGAGGGGCTCACACAGGAATTTGTTTTGGATCATGGAAATTGAATATTTGTTTTTATATAAGGTTACAGAAATAAAAATATTTTATATATAATAATCTATAATATACAAAAAAATTAATTTATGTTTGTAGATTAGGTATATACCTACTCAAAAACTATACTCTTCCAGTTTTGAAAAGAATTTTAGAGATTTTCGTTAGGAGATAGAGATATTAAGAAAATTTAATGAGTAGTTTTTAACCACGTTCGTAAATTTAGCAAGTGACATATCCAATCCGTCGACCGCCAACCATCTCAGTCGAATTAGTTCATAAGACCGAGGTACACCGCCGCCGATTAGCCTGTGAACTGAGGTACATCAAAACCAAGATACACCTACATAACAGCACTGTATTTTGTATTTGTTAATTTTTTTTCTGGTGATGCTGGGTTATACAACTAGTACCTATATAATATTTATGAATGAAGATCATAAAAATGTGTTATACCTACTGAAGAGTGTAAAAATATTTAAAAAAATG
The DNA here is from genome assembly GCF_019925205.1 of Metopolophium dirhodum. NCBI lineage: Eukaryota > Metazoa > Arthropoda > Insecta > Hemiptera > Aphididae > Metopolophium > Metopolophium dirhodum. The sequence goes on along the minus strand of NC_083567.1, from coordinate 35,541,667 downwards.
TCTTCCAAAACAGTTTTAAAAATAACATTTTCACGTTTTAATTATTTTTCTTCGGTATTGATTTACATCATACATTCATACTTTATTATTCAACAAACTATTAACTAGCTTACTTATTTTTTGGAGTTGAATAAGAATACTACCTAGAATATAGGTATTATAGTTAGTATATTTAATAACAATTACATTAAAATAACAAGTCGTTTTTGTTGTACAATAATACAATAATAATATAATAGAAATTGTATGTTGTTAATTTGGAATATTTCAAGAAATATAACAATAGTAAGACACTTACAACAAACTGTATAATCCACTTAAATCTCAATAGGTATTTAAACTCTTATAGATATCATATTATTCATATAATAGTGTTGACTTATGTTACCTACCTACTTGGATAATTAACAGCAGTTTATATATTAAATATATTATATACATTGTTAAAAATATTTTTTGTTATGTTTATTATACATATATTATAATATATTATCTAGATTATATCTATTGGTTTTGTTTATTATAGTTCATAATAATGTTGTCTTCGAATAAAAACCATAATTTTTAAAACATGTAAACAGCATTTTAAATACCTAAAAGTATTTTTATTTGGTGATTATTATACGTTTGGAGTTGATATTTTATTCACAATTTAGTGCCCATATCTGGAGATCAAAAAATAATTTGCGTAATATACAAACGCATTTTAAAAATATCCTTATTAAATGTCGTATTTAGGGCATTTGAAAGTTAGAAAAGTCGGAGAAAGATTGATCAAACTGATAAGTATGCAAAAGGGATAAATATTATAATTTCATATGTAATATTTAGATTGTATAAGTAGCTAGTATAAACCCTGTCTAAGTGGTGGGAGGAGGGGGTGACCGAATCCTATATACGATCACGTCACGTCCTCACCCTTAGTAGGTTCACGACATCAGTGCATAATATAATATTGTAATACTCCAACATAAACATTACATTATCTGCCACAAATATTACCGTGGTCTATATATTATATTCATAATAATTTATCTATATGCAAAATAATTGTACTTTTATATAATTATTAAAAAAAAAAACTATATTTACAACCGTAAGATATAATATGAGAATGCGACACTACACGCTTGCCGCGGAGTGAAGTTGGCGGTCGATGTATCAACCGTCGTGCAAGCCGCAGAAAATCGTATCGTAATGGTTGCGAAACAACGACGCGTACCGTAAGTACGTGAGGCGTGTGTGTAATGCGTTTTGAAAAATAAAAATCATGCGAAATATCCGCGAGGTGTACCACGTATCATACTTAAATGATCTTAGATCGGCCGCCTATGTGGCCGGCGTGAGTCTTAACTGCAGCGCGGAAAACGGCGACCGCGGGCGAATAATAAAAAATGCGACCGCCGCCTGTGGACGGGGCGCGCGAAAAGTATGCCTCACCGCCGCCGCCGCCGCCGCCGTCATAATATCTATACAGCTAATATTCTACGCGGCGTCGGCCGTCTCGAATGGACGCGGAAAAAATATTATCGTAACAGAGAGGCGTCGTCCGTCGGCAGTCGTTGACATGACAAAATGTTATCGTCAATAATTATTGTTACAATTTAATATTATCGTCACGGGCGGTACGGTGTTCTGCACAATGCACACACGTATAATACGTACATATTAATGTATATTGTGTATGTGCATATTATGTGTTACGATCGCGAGTATATGAGGCGCATAGCGTGAGAGAAGGTTTTTTTAAGCGCGTGTGGCGACGATGGGCTGGTATACTATGGTTGCTACAAGCTTTCGGTTGATCGCGAGAACCGCGGTCGACGATGATGATAACGATACAATTATAAGCGGCCAAAAACAAAACTTAATACTATAATACAATTTCATATTATGTACTGTTCCGCGTTTGTTGTTTGATTCGGACGCGCGCAATATGATCGTCGTTATATCATGATACATAGATAGGTAGGTACTATTACTGTAATGATATTACACGCGTATTATAATAATATTATAACCATAATAACACAATTATAACCATACTAACACAATTATAACCATACTAACACATGGTGTAAATTTTATACTAAATATTATAATTTTATTATGTGTCGTGGGAGTAAGGTACTCACGCCTGTATGCTCCTGGATAGCGGCCATCGGTCCATTGTGGACTGGTAGCGCATGTTTTCGATCTGTTTCTTGAGCGCGTCCCGGTCCATCGCTGAAAGCACACTGGGGTCCATGACTTCGCCGCCGCCGGCGCCCGCGTATGTCGTAGTCGCCGCCGCCGCCGCCGCCGCCTCCGCGGTATATACGTATATACAGTGACCTTATACCGCGGTAGTCGCAGACGCCGCCGCTGCCGTCGACCAGCGCCGCTTGTTCGTTCGTTCGGCCGCCGTCCGTTCGTCGGGTCTGCGAAAAACGCACGCGCACACGGCTTAGTACACGTACAACACACACACACACACACGCCCGCCCCGCCCACCCAACCGGCGGTCTCCCCCAACACGCTCGTCCCGCGCCGTTCCCCGCCGTCGCACACCCGGCACGATATCGATTATTATCAAAGCCGAAAACGCGCGCGACAGACAGTGCTCTAGCACGGTGTGTGTGCGTGAACACAGTGGCCCACGAGCACCCACGCCGCCACCACTCGCCGCTCGCCCATCCATTGACAAACCGCGCGGCAACACCGCCACCCCGCTCGCTCGGTTTTCTCACCACTGTTTTACACCTATGCGTATATTATTATAATATATTATGTTTACAGAAAGGTGGTGCCACCCCGTGACCGTCGTCACGTGAGGTAGATACTGTTACAGATAAGTACTATACTCAGGTTGGGACGTGGGCGCGGACGTATTAAAAAAGTTATTGCAAGTGTACGTAATGATAATGTAAGTACAGGCATGCAGGGTGGCGATCGGGAACTGGATATGATGTAAGGATCCAAACCTAGGCTAAAACCACGCTTACCGGGTATAGGATATATAGCTGCCTCGAAGACCATAACCACAAACAACTAATATTTCTTCGGTTAATCGTGTTTATTTGTATTTATTGTAAAATTAGAACTTTGTAAAAACATTTAGTAGGTATTTTGAAACAGTTAATTAATTTAATAAATGAAAAAAAAATGTATAATATACAACATAAGTAGGTAGTTACTAATATCAGCTGGTACTTTTGACTGCTGTATGTTAGTTGTACGACTTTTAGAAAGCAAAAATAGTTATTTTTTTGACATTTATATTTTTGTCGTATTAGTATTCTCTCTCTGAGATTTACGATATAAAGGGGATAAGCCCTGTGGAAGGGTGGATTTTTTGTCTCTCGTTTTTGTCATGGGTTGAAAATCGTATACCCTCGCGTGTTACGCGTGCTAAATCTCTCCGCGGCCGCCGCCAATGGTCTAACGAACGAATACTTATTGAAATGTCAACTTATACTCGACTACCCGACCTCTACCATCCAACAACGTTGCTTGGATGTCGTTTTTACTAGATGAATTATTAATTTATTTGAGTATTGGCCCTAATTGGATTTATTATTTAATCGTCGAGAGTCAGTGATTTGTATAATACATCGATGAGATCGAGTGCAACAACGGATTCAGCCAGTCGGTCCAAAATAGTTTTCCTTATTCTTCGCCCTTTACTTGGTTATATTTTGTTTTACCACACATCCAGTGTGAATAATTTGTCTTATTTTAATATAATATTATAATATTTTTACGAAAAAGTAAGTATATTTATAAATTAAGTTTGATTATTGTTTATTACGAAAGGTCAACTATTATATCCATCCTACACGTATTATAAACACACATGGGTTTAAATAATATATAATTTTATTGTTTCATAACTAAATTTTAGGCACATTTTTTTATGTTTGGTAAATTTTATAATAATTATTTAGTATTCAAATAAGGTTAGCTGTAGTGCCTAAATATGTATTTGTTGAAGAGTAAAAATATTATTCTTTTTGATGTATACACGTGGAATGTAAAAAAAATATTGATTTACCAGTTACTGATTAAATATTAAATTTAGGTATTAGGTACAACACATTTCAATGGTTTTAATGCTCCCCATTGTTAAAGTGTAGTTATTATTTTTTGTACCGTTTGGGTTTTTATTTTGTTTGAGGTAATAATAAAATCAATTATTATGTACGATTCTTTTCAGTTACGTAATTATTTAGTTAAAAGTGTATTCATAAAATATTAATTCCTGAAGTAAATCATTATTTTACAAAATGTTTTGGTGCTTTGGCTGCATTTATTTTATACATTAAACAATTAATATTATATTTTTGCTTAATACAAATCTTTTCTGTCTTCTTAATTAATTGATTCAATTTAATTTGAAGTATTTATATATTCTATAATATTTATTCAATAATTATTTTAGGTTCATCCAGTTTGACGTTATCCTAATAAATACAATAAAGATTAAGCTTTAATATTATAGTGGTTAGGTTTCTAATATTCACTTCACTATAATGAAGGAAGAATGAAAATATATTTTTATATTATGAAACATTTAAATTTAAATTAATTGTTTATTTAATTTAAAAATATGACATTAAATATATTATATAAAAATATTAAATGGATTATGTAATATAAGTATGACTTAAATGCCGTGTGACTAATGATTAATGGATAAATGTGATGTTTTCTAAATGTACATTTTAAACTATAAATCTTTGATAAATTACTATATGAAAACAAACATATAAATATACCATAAACCGTAAAGAATAAGTAATTCCATTTTTAATGTTATTATTTTAGATTCAGAACGGAGCGGTGAATGTATTGGTTTTACAATAATGTGTGTGTTTTTTTTGGTTTGTTTGTGCTGTCTGTGGATACTGGACACCATTTGGAGTAATAAAATGCTTTGAATTTGAGGGTGGTTTTTGGTACCAAATTATATATAATTGGTACTTTGAGAGGCCAAAAGTATATAATTTAAAAAATAAATGGGAAAACCTAAAAGAAATTACAGAAAAACGAGAATATTTACAGAATACGAGTTTTAGTCACAACCAATTTTGTTATTTTGTTGTTACTTAATTGTTATTCAAAAATTAATAATTGTAGAGGCTTGATAATTTTACAAAATATTTATACTTACATTACTTTTTATTGGACTTTGTCTAATTTTCAAAAGAGTTTTGATATTTTTGTAATATTGATAGACATTTGAAAATTTTGATTTTTGTTAAGTTTTTTTTTCCATTTATGTTCTCATAAAGATAAACAACTTAACACAAGTTTCCTCAGAAGTTGGTCTACAAAATTCGTCAAGATCATTTTCATGAACAAATTATTTGGTGGTTTAAAAAAAACATTATTTAACACCCAATCCTGAAGCAGTTAACCCTATAATGCTCGAAAAATGAATACTCGTTTGTTTTACTGGAATTGAAAAATAAAGTTTAGCATACAACCACATATATTTTATAAGCATTTGAAGGAATTTAAGAAATATTGTAACTTTTCATTATTACGTATATCATTGATTAGTTACTTAACACAATGACAATTACAAAATATTTAAATTAACTTTAAGCTATATTTACGAACCTATTCACACATTATACTGTAATGAGTATTGACTCATAAATTTAAAATTAATAAGGGGTAGTGATATTATCTGAAATAATATTATAATAGTAAGTTTCTATAAATGATAATTTGTTATTATAGTATGTGATTTATTTTTGGCAAAAAGGAGTTAAACTTATTTTATTAATAAAAAAAAATATATCTTATAGCAATACAAATATACATAGGTATTATAAAATATTAAAATGTTTTTAGAAATATATAGGCTGAAGGGCATGTTTAGAATTATATTTAGTATGTAATGGTTTATCATAAATTAATATTTAACATATCTCTTACTCGAGTTACCTATTATACAGCAGTGAGTAAGTAAATTTCCTGTTTTTTTCAATTTATGTTTTAAGTAGAAATAGTATAAAGAATAATTAGTTAAACATATTACGTCTGCACGTGTGCGATTGCATGTTATTCACACATAATATATTGTATTGTAGGGGGACGAGGTGGCCGAGCGGTCTAACGCGACGGATTCGGCACAGCCGGTCCGAGTTCGATCCTCGACCACCGGGTGGCATTTTTCTCCGTGCAAGTCATGGTGTCCGGAGAACAAGTGCCGCCATCCCCCACCCGGGCATGGCAGATACCTACGGGTGCCCAATCAAAAATTCTACCAAACCCAACACACACGTGTTCCTTCCCCTACCGACACTAATAACAACCCACAAACAAACTACTACAGCTAATGGCCATAGTTGCCGAAGCTTAAGATCAATAAAAAAAAAAAAATATTGTATTGTAATATTGTGATTTGTGGTATTTCCGTAATTATTATTAAAATAATGATTTATGGACAAATCAAACAGCCATGCGTTTTAATGAAGAAAATTGTATATTATTTTGTTACCACAAAATTTATTGCATATAACTTGTAACATTTGATTACCCAGTAAAATTATTGGAACACAACAATGATATAAAATTACTTCGTTGTTTCCAAATTCTACTATTCCGTTAATTTTTTTTTGTTACATTTTTATAATATATGTTGTGTACCAGAAACATAACCAGTTATATACCCCACCCCTATATAAATTCATCAAATAATATTACACTACAAAAACACATTTCTTACAAATTATGAATAAATAATTAGAGGCATGTTTAAAACCATTAGTAATTAGTTACAATGATATTTTTTCATTGTATGCACACGTTAATTTGGAAAAACCAACCAAATTATTAAAACAAAAAAGAGGAAGTCACTCTACTGTATAGTATAGGTAGGTGTTAAAAGTACCTCACAGTCATTGAGTATGTCAATGTAATGGATTAGTTAAATTTGAATTCAATAATAACTTATTGGATACGATGAAAAACGATTCTGAGCGTAGACGGTCTGACAGTATTATATTAGTTCTATGGAGTATGTATCATATAATATTGCATATTTATATTTGTAGGTTGAACTTATTTTTGCCAAAAACTTATCGTATAGTGTTATTTCATACTAGCTGTAGTCATTAACTATGAGTGAATAAAGTAGAATGGCGTGGATACAATAATATTGTGGTAGGTATATGACTTAAAATTAATCTAAATATTTTGAAAATTGCATGGTTTATCTTAATCAATAATATCTGTAGTGGTGAAAGTTTCAAGTCGAATAATACATTTTGAATAGGTAACAACCAAACAACTTAAGTCGTTTTTTTTTTAAATATAAATTACGTCAAATTTTAAAGTTAAAATGTCTTAATTATTGTAATTTTGTAATTTTAAGATGTTTAGGCTCTTGTATTATGAGGAAACTCGTATTCAATTTTTGGTCTCAACTAATAAATTTATAAATTTTACAAGTTTTTTTTGACTAGGTACAGAATCTTATATCGAAATTTTCATGATTTAGGTGAAATGCGAATTTTGATAAAAATTAATTTTGAACTATAAAAGTTCAAATCTTGACAAAATACGGACAAATCACGAAAATCAGCAAATTATTTTGCTTGAGAATTCATAAAAATTTTTATTTTTAAATCTAAGATTTGAAAATGTAATACAAGATTATCCATAAGTCTGTCTACCTTTATCAAAAAAAAAAAATGTCTACAAGAAAGTCAAAATAAATTTTTATGAGCGTTTAAAATTCATATTTTTACAACATTAATTGATATTCACTCGATTTCTCATGTAGCGATTTTCTTATTTCGTTGTAATTAAAAAACATATGACTGTAGGTACTTGAAAATTTTACTGGCTTTATATTAGCATTTTCTATACACGATACAATTTTAAAAATAATTTGACTCTTTTTGAGCTGTTTACGGACATTGTCAGTTTTCAATTTTTTTAGTTTTTTTTCTATAAATATCAATAAAATTTTATTTGTTGGATAAAAAAGCGTGAAAATGTATTGCAAGATTCCTGATATATTGTTACAATAGCAGTTGAAAAATATTAAAAATACATAGGAACAATTTTTTTTATAAACATTTAAAGTTCGAATTTTGACAACATTTATCAAATTTAAAATTATATAATTATTTTGTATTTAAAAATGTATAAAATGCTCAACTTTTATAGCTAAGGATTGAAAATTTAAAACAAGGTTCTACGTAAATAGGTAAATATATAAATTACTTTATTCACAATAATATCATCAAATATACTTAGTAATACGAACTACTATAACACAGTAGTTCGTGCTTAGTAATATCATAGGCTGACTGACCGTTTTCGCTCAGAATCGTTTTTCTTATATAATGATATAATATCATTGGATTCAAATTCAACACCATCCATTACAGTGACCCACTTGTAACCTACTGTACAGCGGAGCGACACCCACTTGCCCACCTTTTTAAATTTATAAATGAAAATCATAGGTATCTATAGCTATCATAGGTGGGATCTTATAGTTAAATTTTCCAGTTTTTTGACCAATCTCAATTATTGTTATCAAAATTGAAGTAATAGTGGAATGTTTTCAAGTTTCTACGATTAACACTTTTTGAATAATAACTAAAAATTAAAATTGTTAGTGGATAAATTGTTATCTTTGTAAATCCAATAGGTAGGTACGTCGACACATCGTCAACTTTAAACTTCAATAAATTGTAAAAAATGAATGTAGCTTTACGCTAAACGTTTTATTTAATTTCCAGTAAAAATAATTATGAAGAATCTTGCTATGGAATTTTAACAACAATTTTTGTGATTTCAATAAATTTTGAAACTTCACACGATTAAAAAAAAAATTGTATTTTTAATATTTATTAACTTGAGAAGGAACACTATATTATGTTGAGTTTTGTATTATATGTTCAATATTTTTTAACACATCATCTTTTATCTTACATAAATCAAATAAAAAAAATCCAAAATTTAGAATGCATATAAATTGCACTAAATGAGAGTATCAATTATATAACATTTGCTACCTACCCAAAACCTGCACCCTCAAAGTTGAAAACCAATACGTTTTCACTGCTCCTAATGGTGATGAGAACGATGACAGACGAAAAAAAAAACATAGTTTTGTTGGCTTTACATATTATTTTATCTCTACTTAGAATCTAAAATAATAATATCCAAATAGATATTATAAAAAAATAATAATTTATTATAGTTGAACAATGAACATTAAGTATTAATAGCTTACGTAAATATTATCAATTATATAATGAAGCAAATAAAAATAACTTATTTTGTGACAACGGGAATTTTGTATAGGTGTAGTAAAGAATGTTCTTCGATATGATAGAATGATCATTGCATGCCAAAAGGATAGACAAAACCGACATACTTTGAAGCTGGATGGACATGATGAACCGCTATTGTATGAATGTTGGTTCAGGTCATCGGTCATCTATTTGTATCTATTGTTATGTAGACTGAGATAAAACTGGTTATAGGCTTATAAATGTTACTATTTGAATGCACTTGAAACTTAACGATTTTGAAACCAGTGAGGGTTGAAATATTTCAATAATAGCTGGTTTATATATTCATTTGGAGGTTAGCGCTAATTTTAATAAGAATTTATTTTTAGTTTTTCCAAATCACTTGGTTAGATCTAATGAATAATAGTGACCCTTATAAAACAATTTTAAACAAAAACAGAAAAAAAAATCAACCAACTATCAAAATAAAGTAAAATATTGAAAGCTTCTATTATTGACCGGTATCCCCTCCTCCCAAGCACTCGAAATGAATATTAATACTTGATTACCTACTATTATTAACTTTGATTATCCTTTTTATTCAATGCGCATTAAACATTAATATATATAGTTCACTAATTAGTTTATCAATAGTCAAAATAAGTATAAAATCGTTAAATAATACATAAGCATTCAGTTAATAAGATTAAATAAGGATTTCTTGAAATTGTTGGTGCACTTATTTTACTAAATAGTGGCCAAAGAAAAAAAAAACATTCTCGTTCTGTTTAGCTCAAAGGTTTGTTTAAAATGACTCAATATAGTATAGTATGACGGTAGTTTTTTTACGAATTAAGTTATTATTTGATTTGACCTTTTCGTAATGCTAATTTAATATCCCTTTTATAATTTTAAATGTACCCTATTAAGAAAATATTTGTATTTTTCGATGAAAGTCTTATTTTGTACTTAAATAAGTACCTATAATCGAAGACAAATGGTCTCACTCGCATGTATTTAGTTTACCATCAGCTGTTTCTCATACAGAAATGTTTATATATACCTACCTATTTTCTTTAATTACGGTTTAAGGTATTTGTGTAGTAAATGATAATTAGTAGGTAATCACTAATTACCGACAAACTGAAAGTTTCTAGTTGAATTATACCAGATATATTGTATACTATCATACTTCATCAAGTAATTATCGATATTTCATAAACGCTGGTAATCACCCCAAAATAATTATTATATCGTTAATCACTATTATGCGTTACAATTAACGTCAATTCTTAAGAAGGTTACTTACTTACTTAGGATTTTTTATAAATTCAAAACATTTTATCAGAATAAATTACCCGGAAGATATTTAAAAACAATTTTAATCAGTACACGAGCTTTGCTTATTTTTTACATTATATGCCATCAAGTATTATATTAAATTGATCAGAAGAAAAACTTAAGTAGTTAGGTATTTATTTTGTTTGGTCGAGTTTGACAGAGCATGAATGATAACTTTTGTTTTTGTCTTTATCTAAATTAAATTTTTTGATATTAGTATTCAAAAGTTATAACTACCTGTACCTTTGATATTATATTGTATACGTTTTTTCTTATATTTAAAAAAAATGTTTTTATAGTTGTTTATTGACCAAAATACGGTTAAGTTATAAATATCTTCCTTAATATTATATGAAATACGCGTTTCAAATCAATTTTGTATTTTGCTTCAAACAATAACATTAATGATATATTTATTAAAATAAATAATAATCTACGATCGTTAACATTTATACAATATGGATAATAATATACTAATAATTACTAGGTATATTAATTGCCCACTGATGAGAAAAATAATATTCTCATCCAAGAAGAGTTTTGACATATTTTTTCTTAAAACGTTGTGTGTACAGTATACATATTATTATAGACCTATGAACATGTATCCACTATATTAGAAATATAATATAATATTATGTTTACTTGCAGCCGTAGTATAGATTCGACCAGTGAGTCAGCAGCCCGACAAATAATTCTCTACGACGACGATGACTCCGACTTGGCGTGTGACCGTCGGCGATATATTATTATATGGTCAGTTTACGGAGGCGCACTATACGTGTACGGTACCTATAATGGCTATGTGATAATAATAATGTGAATTGACATGAATTGTCGCTGCCGCGTTGCAGTGTAATGCGCGTAGGTGCCTATACGGTCGTTCGCGGAGTCTCTTGTATCGAAATAAAAAATAAATAGGTAATGACGACAGTGTTGTTTGTTATTTACTTATGCGTCGCAAACGAAATCCAATTAGAAAAAATAAAAATCGTTAAGTATTAAGTACAATGCATATATAATATATAAATTAGTGCGAGCGGGGGGGCGGAGGTGGAAAGCGTACAAAAGAAAATATAATATAACGGACGGCCGAACAACCGACGACGGTCGATACTATCCTCACGACTTATTCTACAATAATAATATAATATACGACCGTGTGCACTACTATACATACTGTTGTACACGGAATATCGAATATTGACACGAGAAGCCCTACCCTTGTCGTCGTCGTCGTCGTCGTCGTCGTCGTAGGTACTCGACGATGGTTGTGTAACATATTTAATAAACAATATTATGCGGTCGTCGACGACCAGCCATATAGTACCTACTCGGTTTTTTTGTATTTTCGTCATGTCGACAAAAATATGTCTAACCGCACTATATAGTCCGATGACGTCGCCACGTCGGTACGATACGACTGTATTACATAATATTATCATATTGTGTACATTATTATAATAATTTATAATGTCAAGTCGTTACTGTCGTATAGTGTCTTGTTACGTCTTGTCGCGTCAGTATTGTTATTGGCGACACGAACGTTTTGTTGTGCGTATCGGCGACATTCTTTAGGCGGAAATTCTGTATATTTCTAGGGACAACAAATTGTCTCACCTACAATACCAAAGCTCATTTACATCATTGTCGATATTGCTCGTGATGTACAATATTAGGAGTAATCGTGTTCCATATACAGGGTGATTCATAAAGCGTAAAACACTCATTATCTCAAAAAGTATTAATATTTTTGAAAATATTTTTTTTACATAGTTTCAAGTTGTTAAAAAACTATGTTTTTATTAAAAAATTATATTTTTAAATATTTTTTATCTATATAATTTTTTAAGTTTTTTATTTTTTTGAATGACAGCATAGAGTTTTAAATTCATATTCCAAAGCAGAATATTTTTGTAAGTATTTTGATTCATAAAAATCTAATTTAGGGCGAGTAGTCTATGAGGTATAAGCATTTAAAGTTTAGATGGGCGGAGTGGAGTGGTATGGGGTTACCCCGCAAATGTGTGTCCACTACTCCACTTGTCTAAACCTTAAATACTTATAACTCATAAACTACTCGTCCTAAATTCGATATTTATGTATTAAAATACTTAGAAAAATATTCTGCTTTGGAAAATGAAATTAAAACTCTATGCTGTCATTCAAAAAAGTAAAAAACTTAAAAAATTATAAGGATAAAAAATGTTTAAAAATATAATTTTTTAATAAAAATGTTGTTTTTTGAACAACTTGAAACTATGTAAAAAAATATTTTCAAAAACATTAATACTTTTTGAGATAATGAGTGTTTTACGCTTAATAAATCACCTTGTATATTAATATTAAATTGATACACCACTAGACCAGTGAATAGTGATCCTTAAACTATAATATATATACGTATATAGGGTTCGGAACTTCGGACAGCATAAGCCAAGTGATTCAATATCTCTAATGAGTGTTTTAAGACATTGCAAAATATTTTACAAACACATAATTAGTACGTTTAAAGTATAGACGATTGGAGATATATAAGAAAAATTATTCAAAAAAATATTTTAACTATATTCGCATTGTTTATCCAACATAAATAAGTATAAATGCTTTTTGCTAGTATGTACAGTTATAAGGATATAAATACTCATTGTACTCATATATTTCAGGTGAGCTATATAAGCTCATTCGTTATAACTTTTTTTAGGTTGTGGAGGGGGGGGGGGAGTTCCTTTGAGCCCCCCTTCCAATGACTGCCAATGAGCACCAATTAAATCGATAGAAGACCGTTTTAATATTGTTGCTCTTGACCGTCATCAGCCGTAGTCGAAGAATGTGACACAAACGGGAAGAGTGGACGTCGTCTCACCACCAAGCGCCACCTCCTCATCGATCTGCAGTCGAGTTTTCCTCTGCAACGTTTCTGTTTCTATATAATACAATATATTATGTAGACTTAGTGTAGTACATATATAACTATAAAATAATGTTTGGTAATATAATACGCATGCGCATCGTAATACGATATTGTTATTCTAACCATTATGGCGGAGACATGATTCTGAACGCTGATAAACGACAATATTATTATTATGAAAATTACGACCGCAAAGAAGTATAGATACCTACTCCACGACAGCATTGTATTCTACTAGTTTGAATCGTTATATTTATGGATAACGGTTTAATTTTAAATTAAATTCGTGTTGAACCGGTGATGACTTCTCGTATTAATGGTTGAAGAATATTAATTGTATTGGATTGAATAGTTCATAATTCATATTATTGCTTATCTGTGTTTTTAAATTTTACAATTTTGTGGTTTTATATTCAGCACTTATCTAATCATTGATAAAAGACAAAATATAACACAATTAAAATTACTAATATAAAAAGTTCTGATAAATAAGTTGGATGGACCGTTATATGGGTATCTATATTAATGTGAAAGCGTTGATAAATCATAATATCCTAAAAAAGAACCAAACAAACAAATTGAACATCAACTAAAATAAAAACAACAATGTAATGTTACACTACGGAAAAATATTGTTGGTTAATACATTGATTTAGCAACTATTGTGAACTTTTAATGGGATTGGATATCGATCGGCCTTAACGAGTTTAATACTTTAATATAATATAAAAGGTATACTTACTTACTATTATATACCAGATTCCTAGTCAATATTATTATCCAAGCGTATGAGACATGAGTGTTAGTATTATAACGCGTTGTATATGAATAATAATTAAATGTATCATACAATATTATATATTATAATATAAATAAAAACTATTTTATTATACTGTTGCTACTGTATACAATTATTTAATAAGGTGACTGTACTCACGACTCACTCAGTGCTGTCGCTTTAAGATTTGTGAATTTATAAATACTAGAACCCCCCAATCACTCAGTCCACTCAACACTTCAAAATGTTCAATCCTACTCCTAGCTATCACGTTTACCTTGATATATTTTTTTTTTATCAAACATGGATAATTAGATGTAAGTAAGTACCTATTCACAAACATGGGAAACTTTGGGTAATCTTTATGAAAAATTAGTTGTTATCAGATATATATAATATATTATAATATTGTTCAATTTATTTGATCAATATAATTGTTATAATTATTATTCAGCCCCATTGATAAGCATGAGTTATTTTCAACTTGGAGGCTTACAATATTGTTATTGTGATTATTTGTACAAAGAATATTTCGTAATTTAGTTTTATTAGAGTATTACGGAATGTAAGAAATTTGACTATTACGCATACATTACCTGTATAGTTTAAATTGTAGGAATACCATTGCAGACTATAAACTATAAAGTATAAAGATATACGTAGAAGGCTGTGTCTAGGGGAGGGTTAAGTGTTCACCCCCTCCCCCACCCCTTGATAATTTGTTCTGAGAACGGCCTTACAAACTATAGTGTTCTTACTTATAACCTTTAAGTAATATAAATAAAATAAAGCATATTTTACGATAAAAATGCTATGAACGAAACACCTCTAGAATATTATATTAAGTTTTAAAATGTTTGTATCAAAAAAAAAATTAAATTTACATCGTGATAATTTTTGTTTGATGCAAATCGGTGTCTTGTAAATACCATATTTCATGAACAACAGAATAAATATTAAGTATGGTATATATTTGTATTGTATTTGCATAAAAAGTGAAAACCCAAATTCCATTTATACCTAGTGTATATTTATATTTAAATAAAGATTTATCTATATTTTAGAAACGAACCTTCTTTTGTACGAAGGTTGTTTTCTAAATGTATTTATTCGTAAACAGAATAAACTTCATGAAATAATATTTGAAGCGTGAACAAATTCTATAACGACGGAAATGCTACTGCGATGAAGAACGTTAATGTGTTGCTGAAACAAGTAAAAACGAATACTGTAATAATAACACCGTTCTGTGTTTGTTAATAATATTGCTTATGTCAATGTTATTCGTTCGCTCGTGAACGATGAAATAAGTTTGATGAGTGTAGACTTTATAAATTATAGTTTCTTTCCGCTCTGTTTTCCCGCTACCACGTCTATTCTATTGCGTTAAGAGAGGTTTTCGGAACGATTTAAAAATGAATACAAGTATTCAAACTATTCTCACATAACGGATTTTTATCGTCATTGGGGGGGGGGGGGGGGGTCCAGTGTATCAGGCTATATAGTTGTATAACAACAGGATAGTTTATTATTAACATAATATTATGTATTGTTATAATAAGACGAGAGCGTGGGATATTAATAAAATAATTAATCCGTACTTGTACCTATTTGATTTATTAATACTTATTACTTAGTAGATCCTAGGGAGTTATGAGAGTAATGGATGATCATTACCAATTTATCGTATATTTTTGTATAATCGTAGTAGGTACATTTTAAATGTATAAAATATAATTAAAATAAAGTGTTCTTATTACAGTTGTAAATTTTATTTGTGTAGTAATATGTTATAAAATAGTAAATTTAATTTGGAAAATTGTATACATTATCTCATCAAGATAAATATTTAAAATTATGTTAATTTATAATATAAAGGGGGTTCGCTATTTAATACCACCGCAGTTCGATGGAAACTTTGAATTAATGCAATTATGCAAATATTTTTTGTCCAAGTTCTAAGAGTTTAGGTATAGAAACATAAACTAAATTTACCTATAATTCAATTAAATATAATATTACTAAAATAATAGATTTCATCAACAATGGCATCGGTAACCATAGTAACAAATTTTGGACAGATGGACGTATTTGATATAAAGAGTAGAAACCTAATAAGAAATTTAAACGTACATAAAATGAAAATTTTAAAATGCCTTCTTTTATCCTTATATTAGGGTATTTACAAAAAATAAATATCGATTCACTTTTTATAATATCTTATCGAATTATGTGTTTCTCGTTGAACGCGAATGGTATTTTGAATAGTATTTGCATATCGTTATTATTAAAAGTTAAAACTTTATTTACCGATTTTGTGCACACTGTTATACAAAATTTTACCCAAAGTTAAGATTTCATAGATTTGTTTTTCAAGTCGATGTCAAAATACTAATTTACCAAAATGTACATTTCATACATACAGGTGTAGATACAAGGGAGGTATGGGGGCTGAAGCACTCCCCCTTAGGCCTTAGGTACTTAAAAATATTTCACTCTTGCATACGTAATTATACGTAATGCAATAAAAGGTAATTTACAAAAAACTAAAAGCCTACACTTTTATGTACTTTTTCGTCTAATCCCTCCCTTTTTTCATTTCTAGATCAGTGCCTGTATACATAAATAATAAATATTATGTATTTAAAAATGTACGTGATGATGTACCTTCAATGTTTTCAAACTATAATATAGTATCTGGAATATAAGGAAACTTCTATGATGCCAATTATTTATTATTATATAATTTTTATAGTCAGTCCCTCCTACCTAACAAAATTATAAAGCGTATAAATATTGTATTTCCATTAATGAAATTAACTATAAACATAACGAAAATTTGACAATGCTCCTCCTATGTTGACCTGTGAGACTGCGACCGGTATAAAAAAAAACGTACCTCTTAACTATTTTATTTTAAACATTAAAAAAAACATAATATACTCAACCATTTTTCATTTAGAATATAGATTACATGCCAGCTCGTAGCTAATGTAATAATATATTAGAAAGTCAGCTTTATAAGCAAATTTCTAAAGTATTTTATTATTTATTTTCATGCTATATATACATTATATACACGTACCTACATATTATACTCACGTCATACACATGGGGGTTTTATGGTATAAAACGTTTTAAAATCTACTGCGTTTTTGTGTCGTTATTTTCACATTGACTTTTACAAATTTATTACTACCTATTCAATACACATCATAGCCGTTCTTTGATCTTGACTTTTTATATATTTTTTACGTACTTGCTACTATACATGCACAATATAGGAGGATACAATAAAATAAATATGATTAAAAAGGGTTATTTTTAAATTTATTTATTTTTAATTTGTCCTTATAATGTATTTATTTTAGTAGACTATTTTTTATTTCTGTTTACAGTGTATAAAATAATACATTGTATATTTTTTTATAACTTATTTTTAATTACAACAATTTAGGTACAATAACTGATTAAAATCAAATGACAAACACTCTGACTCGAACAAAACACTAAACTAAGAAAAATAAAAACTCCATATTTAGTTGGCCTAACTCCTTCACGAAAAGAAGAGAAAAAGTAATAATAAACAGACTCTGCATCGGACACACTCGATTAACGCATGGATATCTCATGGCAAAGGATGATAAACCAACGTTCACCACCTGCGGTACCGAACTATCCCAGTCAACCATATCCTTTCAGAATGCCTCCAGTACACAAAAGAACTCGACAAAATCAACATCCCCAACACGCTAGACGCAGCACTAGGACCGAACGCAGACACAACCCACCAAATTTTAACTTTTTTAAGAAAATCTGAAATTTTCGATTTAATTTAAATATTATAATTAAGAATATACATTAGAAAAAAAATAATAATTGTAATTAATATAACAGCAACAACTAATCGCCGTTTTCGCCAATGTTTTGTTTTAGATCAATAAAAAAAAAAAAAAAAACAACGTACATTGTTCTTTTTCGTTCCATATTTTTTCTCTAACTATATCATATAATATGATATTATTATTATTTTCATTATTAGAAGCCACAACCACATAGATTATTGGCTTAGAAATTATTATTTATGTAATTTAATACATTTCAATTATTTAATTATGATCACACGGCGATATGGATAGGCATTTTAGGTACACTAATGTTATGGGTTTCTTTTTTTGGCATTTTATAAGTGTATTTTATACTTTACAAAATATAATAGTCAATAATAAATAAAAAAATACAGAACATACTAGTTGTCATAATGTTATTTTGAATATTAGCTATATATTCTATCGACTGAATGCAATTTTTGGATATTAAGCTGCAGGAAGTATTTAGGTAGTAATAGACAATAGTTTTATTTAGTGTTGGAAAAATATTGTAATTAAATGTAATACTTATTTATTTATTTAAATGAATAAAATTTAAATACACATACAATATTTACATTCATTTTTAATTTCCCGTTGATTTCTAATCCCTTTTAAGCTTGTGGCAAGAGTAGAGAGAGTCGATTACAATAATTAATTATTACATTTTAAACACGTATTTAAATGTAAACATCTAATGTTTATATTTTTAGTTTGGATATAAACAATTTTTATTATAATAAATTAAGATCAATATAATATTTTTTTTTTCAACCAAACACCAACGGAATGCACCGCATGTGGAACGACCCTCACTGTAAAACACCTGCTTACCGAGTGCAGATCCAACGAGGAAGAAAGAAAAAAGCATAACATACCATCGAACCTGTACGAGATTATCGGTCCCGACTGCCTACCAGAAAATATCACATCGTTCCTTGAGGCATCAAAATTAGAAAAAAAACATATAATTAATTAGAAATAAGCCACTAATATTGTAAAAATTTCTTTTTTCTCTTCAAAAGCTTATATATTTTAATTGTATATATCTTAAAAGCTAATGACCTATGCTGTCGAAGCTTAAATGTTCAATAAAAAAAAAAAAAATATTTTTTCATTGGTATTCTTATACATTTTTATAAGCTGAACCCCATACAATTTTATTATACCATACATTAATACAGATCGAACTAATAAGAAATGCACCATTTTTAGACTGGTATCTATAGTATTTAAAGTATTCCGTACTTCTTTAAAAATATAAAAACATTTGCTTTTACGCGATATTACCATTTGAATGTGAGGTTTCCATTTTAGATGTTTGTCGAATATTTCTCCTAAGAATTTGGCTGAACTCGTTCTAGATATATATTATACATATACAATATATTATGCCTGCAATGTAAATTACATATTATATCAACCATACTTTTTTTTTTATACAGTTATTATTATATAATTTAATTGTGAGTTGTTCTGGTATTTTTGCCTTGTATGGAAAAAGGGATAAAAACGGAATTTTTTTTATTTAACATTAAACTATTTTTAGCATACCAATTATTAACCAATAATAGTTCTGAGTTTGCTTTTTTTTCCACATCAGACCAATTTTCTCACTTGAAAAATAAAACAGTATCGTCTGCAAAATTTAATACCTATACTGCTAAATGGCATATCTAAATTTAATAAATCATTTACGTAAATTGTAAATAATATTAGACCTAAAATAGTCCTTTGTGATGTATCATACTTCACTGTACACGAATCACTTATAGTACCATTAGTTCTAACTGTTTGGTATCTATTTGAGAGATATAATTTGAACCAATACCTACCAAAATGCGTTAAAACCTAATATTGTGTTTAATGTTTTTAATAGTAAATAATGTGATATTGAATCAAATGCTTTGGCTATGTCCAAGAATATACCTACACATATTTTACATTTGTTTAATGATTCTTAGTTTATTGGTATTGACAACCCTTATTGTCTCTAAATCCAAATTTGTATCACTTATGATTAATTGTATCTAAAATGAACTGGCTTAATTGAATCTTAGCACATATTTCAATAATCTTAGCTATAGCAGATATTAAAAAAAAATTGGTCTATAATTTTGGAACTCACTCATAATATTTTAATTCATTTTTTTTGTTTGTTGATCATGAAGCGCGACAATTAAGACCATTAGCTATTTGTTTTTTGTTTGTAGGGGAGCAATTGTTTGTTTGTAAATACGTGTGTTTTTGGTTTGGCAAATTTTTTAGTGGGCACCCGTAGGTATCTGCCATGCCCGGGTGGGGGATGGCGGCACTTTTCTCTGGACACCAGACTTGTCCGGAGAAAAATGCCACCCGCGGCCGGGTTCGAACAGGCGCCGGTGTGCGTTACAACCGACGCCTTAATCCGCTCGGCCACTCCGTTCACTTCACATAAAATTAATTATATAATATAGAGTTTATAACTGCTTTTATTAGTTTATAACTGCATATATATGTGAAAATTCACTTTTTTTTAAAAAATAAATAAATATAAATATTTAAACATGGTCACATGGATATAAAAAATATAATGATGATCTCATGATATTTGTATTACGTATAGTATGTATAGTTTAATGATGATATGGTATAAACTATAAGTATAGTATTATATATAGACTTTTTTACTAATGTTTTTCGATTTAACATAACAAGTTTTGGTAATGAGTAAAAATTATTTCAAACACAGAATCGAATATCGATTCATACATTTTAAAATTAATTTACATGAACATAATTTTAGTACCATTATGGTATGTATAAAAAATTATATTTTTAAAACGGTTTTTATAATTAGTACAGAATTTGATCCTCATATCATATACTCCATTATATTTTAATCTATTTTTGGTTTTTAATTGAACTTTATAATACTTGATATAATAGTAGGTAATACATATTTCTTCTTTAGTACACGCTTTAATGTTTTATGTAGCTAAGAATATTATGATAAAAGTTCTAATAATATATACTATTATATTGTTGTAGTAGGTCTAATAAGAAATGAGGATAATTTTATAATATATAATTGTTTTATCTTCCAATAATTTTAATAACAATTAATTGCTATTTGTTTGCCCTGCTTACACAAAATGTTAATGAGTTAAAAATATTTATAGGTATGCTTTATATTTTATAATATTTATTATAATACATTTGACCTTAAATATTACCAGTCATATTATTTATTACCCATTTCCAATTATTATAATATATTATGTACACTTTGCATATATTTGATTGCTTAAATTTTAACCAAAACTATACTGATTGGTCAATCATTTAGAAATGAATCACTAATGTAATTATCTATTAAAATATACACTTTAACCAAAATACACCAAAAGCCTTGCTTAGTTTTATTTGCTTATGAGCCGATAAAAAAACTTAGAATTGAACCGAAGTACTCAGAGGATCATTCATCTGTTCATCTGACGGACCGGTCGCAGAAGGTATACGGTTGAAATCCACCTCTCACTGTGACAATAGGTGACAAACGATATCCACTGACGACTAAGTCGTACCTCGTCAGCTACAGTGGTCGTGGTAAGCGAAAATGTGACATGTGGGCAACGGTTCCGACGGAAGCCAACTGCTTGTATGTAAGTTTTGAAGACAAATTAAGCTGGCAGTACCGTCCTGGAGACGTTTGAGTCATCTGCAAGTTGAGATTACAGGTTAGGCGCCTCACAAGCGCTTTCGATCGGGACCTTTCCAGGTATGGTCGTGTAGTGGTCTCATCGATGACCACCAACGGTTACGGGTCGAAAACGTATCGGTCACCGTAACGGTGGTTTTTACCTCGGCCGAGTCACGCCTGTCGCAATGGATACTTTTTAAAGTTTTCACCACCGTAATCGTCATTGGGCACAAGAACTATAACGCACCAGCCAGCAGCCACCATGCCTCCGTAACGATATTTTAAACTTTGTTAATATTACGAAGAAAAAACGACACAATAGAAATAATTTAGTATTTGTATAACTCTTTTATGATTAAATATTTTAATTATTTAAATAACAGATGTAAATATTGTATTTAACAACGATATAATTGTGATAATTTGTCCAAAACGAACTTTATCAAATTCATTGAATATATTTTAAAAATTACATGCTAAATATAATAAATATCTATATAACAGCTACAATATACGTTATACGCACGCTTACATTTTATTGATCAACGATGAGAATCGACCGACATACAAAATCAAAAATGGAAGATCGTAGTATTACAATTATATACTTGAGCCAAATAATATTAAAAAGACAAAAAACAACAATAATAATATGCTAATGATATACAGTAAGAAGTAATATTATTCATACATCGAATAAAAATAAATCAGTAGTATTTTGACACGTTTCTTAAATTCTAAAAATATTGCTCCACAAATCGTCAATCGTTGGGTATTTAAACTTTTACTAAATAATAATTTACTATCCAACTAACACAATTCAGTTTATTAAGACGGGCAGAAAATAAAAGATGAACATGATTGTCTTACGTTCTAAAATCTTATACATTTCTTCGTTTATGGGCTTTTAAGTGTGATTCGAAATATATTATAAACGGGCAACTAAAACAATTTATCTAATATCTAATTGGTTTAATGAGACAGGGGACACGAGACGATTTTCCACATAGTTTATAATTTCAGAAGGATAATAACGAGAGTATATGTATCTATATTAACATGAAAATATTAAATATATAAATAACACAACTCAAAATTCACAACATTTGGTAAAATAGGTATTTCAGTAAAAATATAAATTCTATAATTTAACAAGATAATAATTTACGACAGTAAGATACAAAATCAATAGTAATAATAATAATAATAATAATAATAATAATAATAATAATAATAATAAAAATAAATAATAATATTAGAGGGTCATAATTTATTAGCTGCCTTCCTTTAATACTGCCAAATATCCATACATAAAACATGTATGTAACCTTTTAAAGATTTGCGGAGCTGTGGTCTTCACATCTGCTTTCGAACTCTTGAAATTAATTAAAACCTTATGTATGGTTTGAGTTTGACCGGAATGTTAAAAATATTTAAATATTTCATCTACGTTTAAAAAATTGATACTTAGATATCGAATTAAAAAGAAGAATATTTTCAACGACTTGATCGAAAATAAAATATACTAAAATAGAATCTAGGATATTATTTGGTTATTTCATTATGTTGGATAGATGACATTTTATCAGTGAACATTTTAAGCAAACCATTTCAATTAAAATGTATTTCAACATTCCTCACTAATCCAACAAACTATTTTCAAACACTTTATCCGATTAAAGTTGATAGCGGTTTCGCAGTTATATAGGTACATCACAGGAGAACACTCAAAAAAGAATTGTTTAAACAACTCATATTACAAGTTTACGTTTATATCGTAATGAGCTGAATATAACTCATACTATGAGACATTTCTAAGGTCTCCTATATATATTTTAAGATAAAGTTGTATATTTTTATGACCTAACACTGTCCCGTTCGATTTCCAATTGGCCAGCGCCCCACAATAGTCGATTTTTCGTGAATGGAATGAGCCCAATGAAGACACCAGACAAAACGATCCAAAAACCGGCTAAGTAAAAAGATAAGTCCCAAAAGCCAGTCAAATCAGATACCCAACCTGTAAACAGAAAAAAAATTATTATTTTAGTGATATTAGTCATCTTATAAAATATAAATCATAATCGGTTACCATGCCAAAAAATATAAAAATATCCAATATTATTATTATTACAAAAGGATTCTCAAAAAATGTTCTTCTTACGTAAAAAATTATAAAAAAATAATAAATTATAATATGTAGAATACTATTTAGGGGACGTTATGCTAACATAATCCCTCCTCCAGTTTGCTCGATACCATGACAAAAAAATATGTAGAATACTTAAAGAATTTAAACATTTTATAATTGTGCTAATAAGTAATTTCACTCCATACTATATTTCAGTGGAAACGTATACAATATAATATACATACACAATAGGTAGGTACGTAATATTACATAATATTATAAATGAGAAAATTAAAATTTTTATTTCGGGGTATAGACTATAGGTAGATTATAATTGAGTTATATTTACGTTTTTATTTCGAAAAAAAAAATAAAAAACTATGGTTACTGAGGATGAAGAATTAAATTAACTCTTCAGTCGTTCCGGAATCATAACTGAAGCAATTTTTTTCAGTAAGTATGCATTCTGAATTTAAATTTTATACATTTGCACAACACTTTTTTCATTCGGAGCCTACACAAAAATTAAGAAAAGTCTATACTTTTTATATTTTATAGTTATCCGAGTTTAATAGATTTAATTAAATTATTATTTTACTTGTCATCAGGGAAAAGAAAAAATTATATACGTACTTTCGTCATTTATAATATCTCCATGGATCAACGAGAAAAATAATTTGTAATTTATTTTGCTGACGGATTATTTGTATTGGATATGACACTGAATACATATTTACGAATCGTTATCTATCTATCTATTGACTACCTATCATGCGTTGTGATATATGAAAACGTCATTAGTTTTTAATTAAATATTTATATACATTTATATTATTACACATATTGATATTAGATGATAAATATAAAACGTTGAAAAAAAAACTTCAAGTGTAACACTGTTTAATGTATAATATTTTTTTTTTTATCAAAATGCTTTTATGAAATAAAAATGAAATGCAAAATAACAATGGGTTTATGACAACAAAACGGAAAAAACAACACAATAGTTTTCTGTAATTAACACTTATTTAGTATTATTTACCAAATATTTATAAATACTTATGAAAATAAACTAGTACAGTTTAACTTTGTGTGGTTGAGAGAGAGCTCTGTGTATCTGTACAGATGTGTAATAAGTATTATTTTTTAATCTTTGTTTATTTTTAAACAAATTTAAAGGGGATAAATTTAACAATTGATCCGAGGAAAATTATTGTAACTATTAATTCTTTTTGGAATTTCATTTATTTATTTTTGGTATCAAAATTAGGTATGCCTCAAAAAGACAAATATTGTTAAACAAAAGAACAGACAACGAACTATTGAAAGGTACAAATGTGTGATATTCATATTTTAATGATGAGAAACCGGATGCATAATGTGTATTACAGTATGAATGAATATTGAATTGTATTAATTTGTTAAAAATGTTTAAGTACCTAAGGTACTGTTTATAGTTTTGTCATTTATGTTTATTTGATGTCATTTTAGTAATTTTTATTTGTTTTATTGGTTGTTAATTAAGTTTAAACAGTTAAAGTTTAATGTTATTAACAATAATCTAATAAATACATGACGTGTTACATTTGTCTCTGACGCTGGTATTTGTCTTTTTAGGTACTTGGTAAAATGTTAACACTTATTTTTCATTTTTAAATTTACATTTACATACTCAACAGCCTGTGAAAGTTAAATCTCAATAATCGAAAATAACTATGACTGCAAATAAAATATTGTTTTACATCAAATATTTAGGTCATAGGTTTATTTTATAATAATTGCGTTTTAAATTAGGTATCCGTCACTCTCAAAAATTTGTTTTTATCCGTCTAATATTCAGTTATCTGACAATCGTTAATCTCTTGGTATCGTCACTGATGTATAATTGAGATCTTATTGCGCATATTATTATTGTAATCCATTTGCATTATACAAATATTATACATAATATGCAATACATCATATTGTATATTTGTTTACCTGCCAACGGCGGTCCCAATAGATTGCCGATACCTTGGCACAGTAACATCAGACCATACGCCGTGGTGAACCGGTCCAGCGGTATGAGTTCTACCAAAATGGCGGGCGTAAACGAGAAATTGGAAGCGAAAAACAGACCGAACGCGGCTCCGATGACGATCAGCGACCAAAAGCTGCTGATAAACAAAGGCATGATGGCACAGCAAATGCCACAGCCCACTAGACAGATCGCATACACCTTGGTCACGTTCATCCATGGATAATCACCAGCCCAGCCGAGTAATATCTAAAAACAATAATAAAAATCAAAAAACGTGTACATTAAGCGATCATAACGATACTATATTATTGATTGAGAATCAATCAATAATAATTGTATTGTTATAAGCTTTTAAACTGATTTAAACTTTATCCAATTTATAAAGGATAAATAATATAATGTCTTGCTAAATAAATCCGTTTCAAATTTAATTTGTAATACAGTTATGAGTTAATACAATTTAATGAGTACAAGCCTTATTATACTCTAACTTCATTTTTTTTTAAAAAATAAATAACCTTTCATTCCAAGGTTCAATGGTTAAAATATAACGATTTTTGTAGACATTAAATAACATAAAAAGATAAGAAAATAGTATAGTACATATTTGAATAAAACAAGCAAATACGTAAACGTGACATATTAACATATTATAATATAATATTATATTATCATTATTACACGCAAATTAACTTCTTTTTTTCAATTGATATTTAATAATTAATGCAGAAATGTCCACAAAGGAAATAATATAACTAACATTATTATAACAGTACATAATTTATGTATTTAGTGATTCAAGTAGGTATGCCTAGTACCATAAACAAATACTAATATTTATAATCAATGCTAGTATACCTATCTATATAATGTACTTATGTGTGTTAGCCCCATGTGATACTGGAGCTATAGTGATTTGTGATTTTTATTTAATAATTATTGATTTAAAGATATATTATTTATTGACATTTAAAACCTTTTAGTTTTCATGTACATTTTTTTATAGAATATCTAGGAACCTATCTTAGAGATGATCGAACTACAGTATAGGTACAGTAGGTACTGTAGTTTCTATAATATCTGCAGTCCTCTAAAATCGGTATCAAATGACGAAACGATCCCCCCTCCCTGTTCAACTCATTATTCTGTATGTTATACTGGATTCTAAGAAGGACAAGTATATTAATATTAATTTTTTTGTAGTTATTAATAGTTATATATTGATTTATGTAATAATACGTACCATTCCGACAGTGTTCGTAGCTCCAATAGTGCTGATGATAGTAGATGCGTCGGTTTCGCTCAGTCCTTGAGCCATTACAAAATCGGTGAGATAGAAATATGGCACGATAAACCACGTGAACAGCAATATCGTGGATAATGACAGGAATAGGAAATGTAGTTCCAAAAACATACTGAAGTCTAAGATGCCACTGAACAACTCTTTTACTTCGGTGTACCATTCCTATACCAAAGAAATCATATTTACTTATATTATTTTAATGGGTAGGGGAGGTGTAATATAATGTATGATTGAATAATATAATATATAAAATAATAATATATATTTGCATATCCACACTATTCCAACAATGGTTTCAATATTTTTGTCACATTTATAATACATTTATTACATTTTGTGCAATTATTAACAATAAAACATATGAATTATAGTAATAATAACAAAACGTCAAAATATTTTTTAAACTTTCTATAGAATGTGAACGTTTGTAAATTGAAATGTGATGTATAGTTGTATAAAGCGTCTGTTTATAGAAAAATTAGAAAGAAATTGTTATTTATTTGTTTGATTTGAATAGATCGTGTAAAAAAATCAAACGAAAAGGTTTTAATATGTATAGCTTATAAATATATATATTGGCGGAATTAAATTATGTTATTAAGAATTACACCTCATAACAAACCATAATTCTTTCAGGAAACGATACATTTTTGCTCTTTATTACTAGGATTACCGAAACAAGACCCGACTTTATACACCATGAATTGGTAACTGGAGTTCATGTTCATGTCATAACATATACTTGCCTACCATTGTATAGATTTATCTGAATAATAATGCAAAATATTATAATAAACTATTGTTTAAATTCATAATAATATGAGACATGCAAGTATAAGCATCCACCTACGCCGGCTGCAATCCGCAGCGTATGATTTAATGCAATATTAATTATTCCTATTCGAAATCATTGCATATTAATTTGTTGTTATAATATTATGCTTTCAAGTATCAGACTTATAGTTGCATGCAAGTTACAACTTCACCCACTATACAAAACGCGTATTCAATAACCCGGGCCGTTTTTACGGTCCTTTAATGATTCAAACGACATAATGATATAGGCAGTCACGATATATCATTATGATGCTTATAATATGATGCTCAAAGACTTGATAATATTATAACGAGGCCATTGGCAGTCTAGTTTGTGATTCACTCTTAAGCCCACGCCACCGCACAAGCTCGACGTCTGCAGCACACACCGCCCCGCCACAGACACGACCACCACCACCCCCCGACCACTCATCCCGATCACCGAGTGTGTAAGTACGAATTTTAACCTGCTCGGAGAAACCGGAGGCCAGGGCGTTTGCGCGAACGCTATCGATCGAACGGCGTTAGCTTTTGACCCGACTCAACATACTAAAAACTCTATGTGTATATATATATATATAATAATCGTGTACAACGCCGCGCAGATCGATGCGAGACCGGTGAAAATGCGATGTCATAGTCAGAATTCTTCGGCTCAAACTATATTATAATTTATGCACTTGCGCGGGCATAATATGAATAAAATAAATATTATACTAAACATAAAATTAATATTATATTATCATTATTATGACTAAACACTTGACGTCCGAAAATGTACCTACTTGTTCGGTTCGTATTATATGGTGTTGTGTACCTATATATGTGTATAAGTTTATACGAGCGCAGGGTTCGTCTGCACGGTATTAACTTTTATCGTAAGACCACCATCGTGTTCACCGTAAGTTCGAGTGCATGGGCTAATGGAGTTTATATTGACCCGTCGTTAAATAGTGAGCTCTCATATTAGAATATTATTATGATGTCGTGTTTGATAGTATATATATGTGAATAATTCAATTTATTTGTCTTTACAGTTTACATATTACATATATTATCACAGGAAATCATTAAAATTGAGCAGTATCAAGAATGATTAAGCAATATTTAAATTGCCTGTTCTATGCATGCTTATTTTCTTATCATTCTTGAAAATGCCTACTTAATAAGTATAGAAAATAACTACAATTATGTTACTTGAGAAAATAAAACATTTTAAGCTTTTTAAAAATAGAAATATTGATTAGGAATTATGATCAAGGAGTAATGCTGATGTTCCTTAGCCAATGCGATAATTGAGTGGCCGATTTTTTTGTACAACTGAACTAATTATAACGCATATATATTTTATTTTCTACATATGGCAAAATACTATATCATTTCAGTTGCATATTTTATTACTGCCATGACAGCAGACAGGTAGGTACACTTATTATACTCTTACATTTCATTTTGCAAGAACATTTTTTAAATCCCTGTGGACCAGTGATAGTATTTTAATCCATTGCATTATGAAGAGTTGTCTCCTTTTGTGACCTAGGAAACGTACGACTTAAATAATCAATAATCGCTTGTTGATAATAATCTTTTCACGACTCACGAACATATATTAAGCTGTTGTCGAATCAGATATAAGTGTATACTGTATTGTGGATATCTGTGCGACTGTGATCACTTCACGTTCACCCTTTGTACTTTGCGACCATCTTGGTTAATGTAATAAAAATATTTCATAAGTATTTCTAGAGATGCGAGTGGGTCATTTGTATACAATTGTATTATACTAGGTATTATACACATGGTATAAAATTATTTTATTTAGGTATATAAAATAAAAAAATATTTGTTAATATTATTAGAAAATTAATTTTATATATAAGAACATAATTTATTGTGAATTGTAATTACATTATTTTAAATTTAAATTATGCAAGTCGCTAGTATATCAGGATTGGTACTATGACTTTATATTATATTAATTTACTCTAAAATTATTGTTGTAGGCAAAATAGTACAATTGTTGATAGTTTAAGATAATACATAGTTTTGTGCCAAATTATAATACCATACAATACTTACATGTACAATACAATATGAAAATAAAATACCGTATTTTAACAACTCTAAGTATTTCACACATATTTTTACCTATTACAGATTCGCATAACATTATTATACTCATCAACTTCGCTTTTAAGTATTTTTTAGAAAATTTTCGTTTTACGAGTACGAAATACAATTGATCATGTTGTAATTGTTCAATGTTGCACACTCAAATTATGGGACAGATAATAAATAAGTGAATCTAATGAACTAGAAAAATATCACAGGATTAGCCATAGTAAGCTATTAAAATTTCGTATCTTCTAAGTTTTCCAAGTTTGAACGAAAACGCTATCAAGTGCTAAATCGTAAAAACAGATGAAAATTAAGAATGATGAACTTATATATTATTACAGCTTTATTATTGATCAAGAAAATAACAAGTCGTAATGAATAATTTTACGCTGAAATTCATCGTAACGTAGTTGTTCTGCGAAATCAATGAGAAAAATATGGTCTCATAAACGGTATTCGTATATAATCGATTGATAATTTAAAACTTATAAAGGTTCTATACTAAATAATACACAATGTCTATATAGTCAATATTAAAATGTAAGTAAGTACATATATAAAGATCCAACGGGGTATTATAGGTTTCATGCTTTCATATTATAACCATAATAATGCTAATAGTCATAGTTGCCGATGCTTAAGATTAATAATAATAAAAAAAAAATACATCAATTTATATATGTATAACGAATAGAAGAAGACTTATTGTTATGTAAGATAAATTATAAAATTTACGAAAAACCAACAACAATTACATTGATGACAAATTTATAATTAAAATTAATTTATAATTCTGATTTATTTATATTGGGTTGTAAAATAAAATGTATCGTCCGGCCTGAATACGGATCGTGTACAGCAATAATTATGAGAACTAGAAACAGTGTTGTGTTACTGATGTGCTAAAGTCGTACTGTGCAACCACTACAATAATTATATTATAGTCAGGTATATTATAATAGTAATGTTCTGTCTACAGCACCACAAATTTTGGGCACGAATCCACTTTAAAATAGGACTCGCTGTGTAATACTACTCATGCTGGTTTCAAGAGTCCACCCGGTTTTATCTACCGCAGCTATAAACCTTTGCAAACAACTTTTTTTTTGAAAAGCTTCCTAACTACCTAGTTACCTATTTAGATTTATAATTAACTCAATAAATTATAACCACAACTGTTTAAGTGACTTGTTATAAGTTGTTACAATAACCTGTTCATATTTAAATATAATTTTTATCTCACTAAATACTTGGTGCAATATTTGTGTTGTCTGAGTGTGTGTGAATATATATACTTATACCTATGCTGAGTGCGTACGTAGCCAACGTATGAGTATGACCTATTTGTTCGTGGTGGTGGCGGCGAAGGGGAGGAGACGATTAAAATGCAGTCAACGCAACACCCGAACGGGAGAACGAAATACTTTTGATATTATATATTATATTAACTAGTACACAATGCAGAGGAACTGCGCGCGCTTTGTCCTATCTGGTTTGCCTTTTAATTGCAACACAAAAGCCCGTTTCCTTTGGACTGCGTGTAGGTATATTCATGAGTTTTCAATAAATAAATAAAAATCTATAATTAATGTGATATTTTAATAGCACTTTGGTGTCATATCTGAAGCTCAACTGCAGGTATCCCCTCCCCCGTTCGTTTAATATAACTCTTAATACGGTATGATCGGAGGGATCTACACGTCAATTGTTAAATTTCTTTTTTATTTAATTTAATATT
This sequence comes from Metopolophium dirhodum, assembly GCF_019925205.1. Lineage (NCBI taxonomy): Eukaryota > Metazoa > Arthropoda > Insecta > Hemiptera > Aphididae > Metopolophium > Metopolophium dirhodum. The sequence continues at coordinate 35,509,712 of NC_083567.1, read as the reverse complement.
ATTTTGACAATTTTATTTATCCTAGATGCAATTACAAATACTAAAGCTCATCAAATGTGGCAAAGATACTTGTGGAAAACACGCCGAGAATGGTAAATAATATGATCAATCCGATTTTATTTTGCGCAATACTTAAACTGAATGTGTGCAGGTATATTTGAAAACGAATATCAACCTCCATAATGTTGATAGCGGTTTTTCGTCAAAGTCCGAATTTCGTTAAGATGCATACCGGGAATAAATTCGAAACTTGATGTGTACATCGTGCGCGTTTCGCAATAATAATAATATGCATGGTACAATTACGTAGATTAACGTAAATTGAAATTTAATCCAAATCATAACATAAACAGCGCTATAAAAAATACATAAAAATGTTTAGTTAAGTAAAGTCTGGTAGACAGTCTAGACAGGTCGGTCATCGTCCTGGTAGACTGGTTCATAAAAGTAAAAACGAACAAGTGGTGGAAGACTTGGTGGATTTTGCAACACAATTATTAATGTGCAATGCCGAACGAAAGAAAATCAAATTTTATTAGGTGAAATTAGATTTTTTCTTTTAAGATTTTGTATAATACGAAGCGAACGATTTATATATATTCTGCGGACGTGCGCCACAGGATCGGATAAACTAAACGGTCTAAACGACGTGTTCGCAATATTAACGCAATATTTCGCAATATAACTTTTATTTATCATTATTTTCATTAATATTGTGTCATAAAAACCGGTGATAATTTCCATTTTAGTGTTCATATACATAGTAATGGTATTTTATCATAAAAGTATATGACATAAACTACCTGTTATATTATAAACTCCATTAAAGAATATCCAAATCCAGGTGAATAAAAAATGTTTTATAAACTGAAAAAAAACCATTTTTAATTCAATGGTTCTGAAAATTTTCGTGGAATTGTTTCACACCAGTCACCAAGAATTCAGCAAGACAAAATAATTCAAAAACAAGCTTACTTAAAGTTTCTTTGAAAACCTATCATATTAAGTTTAAAACAGAGTATCAAAATATATTGAAATTCTGATTTAATTTTACTATCTATAATTTATTAATATTTTGGAGTCTATGTACACATTTTGAATCATAGTACAAATACATTTTTTTACGTTGATTTCCAGTAGCTATTCATCCGCTGTTCATTATAAAAATTGATTATTTCAATTAAATATTTATTGGATTAAATAATATATGGTATGGATTAGTCGTATTTTACATTATTTCATAATAATTTCTAATACGTATCAATTGATAATGTATTGTTGACAAGAGACGATTCATTTATCAAGACATTTTTTAAATGTTGTATGAGAACATTATACGATGCGCACAGAACAATCAAGCAAAATTTAAGAAAAGTCATACAAATGTAATTAAAAATGAAAAAATTATTGTTGACTTTGGGGGAACGCGAAAAAAATTTGTATACCTTACTCGCAGGTCGTCCGAAAAGACAAATATGCTACGAGTTCCGAGTCTGAGATTATTATTATGACTTCTGGGTCGGACGTTTAGCGATGAGACGCGGTCACGCAATTTTTGTCGTTGGTACTTATTACTATAGTCGCCGCCGTCGCACACATCCACTACTGTAATATACAATATATATAAACACGACACAGCTTCATTCACTGTTGTATATATAAATATAACAGTACGACAACCATTGTTCGGGTATTACGGGCAACCAAACTGCCGGTTTAGGCGTAGTCCCGTCATCGTCGGCGTCTTTATATTCCAACCGCTGGGAGTCCTCGGGTGGGGGTGATGGAGGGTGGGGGGGGAGGTCGAGAAAAAATATTGAACGCGGTATACCTTTTCAACAACACGATTGAGTTGCACACAAACAATCCAAAAAAGTATCAGACGCCATCGAGATTGAGCACAAAATCCTTTTTTTTAAAAAAAAAAATCCGTTACAGGACCACAATTAATAATATACATGTATATATATATTTGATTTATAAAACTCGATAATATATCTACATGTTCTGCAAAATATACAAGTACGCTATACCTATACAATATACATTGAATATTCACGATAAAATAATGATCAAATTGCTTAAAAATATAATATATAAATCAAAATTTAAATTTATAAACACCAAATAAAATCTAAATTACAACTATAATATTAAATTGATGACTAAATACTTCTTTTAAATTTTAAATTATACAACCCACTTAAGTTTTTGTAGTTGAAGTCGTTTTTAATTTGTATCTTAAACTAAATATTTTTGGAATTATTTATTTTATTTTATTGCATTATATATATATATATATATATATATATATATGTATAGATCAATTAATAATATTATAGGTTTTGTGAATACCGACCATATCTTTTGTTGTAACAGAGAATTTCCTGAATTATACAACAAGAGTAAAATTATATATAGGTATATTAATAATTGTACAATGTTGCATGAATATTAATATATAATATGATAATATATATATTTTTTTTTTTTTGCTCAATAGGTTTGTTGAAAATTGTTAGTTCATAAGGGCTGAGATCTTCAGTTGATTATGTGAACGTATAGGTCTAACAATATTTTTCAATATATACAGTGATTCACCAAGCACCATTCACTCGTATTTAAATTTTAAATATTGATTTTTAGAATTTTTAAGTATGGTTACTTAAAGACAATATTATTGAACGCTTAGGTTTTTTTATTATTTAAAAGTCCCAGTGTACCATGGCGATACATTAAACAAATGGTGAGCATCCTGTAGGTAAAAAAAAATATATTAAATTGTCTTCGCGCCGGCATTATAATCACGGCAATGAAAGATAGAAAAAAAAATTGAAATTTGGCCGAATCACGTTCGAGCACACGATGAATGTAAAGTACACGTCGTGTGTTATATTGGCACCGATCGGATACCGAATAGCTTTAGCTCGTTACGAGTTCCCGTCTATATATATTATATATTACCGATGGTGTCGGCGTTTATAGTAAGTTTACAGCGACAAATTTGAATAGCGCGCACATGTCACAAAAAACGGTTACACACACACAGTGCTAATACACATTAATCTTTATATAAAACGTCCACGACAAGGCCAATATTTCCAGTGGGTGACCCTCTTGCGGACGTTCGTACGCGCATATAACATTTGTATACTTTATATATATATACATATAGGTATAGGAATAAGTGCGCGTTTTCCCGGGCCGTGATTTCAACACGTTTTACATTCATCCAGAATACGAGCGCTATTATAACGATTCGATTGTTACACAACAATTTTTTATATATCATACTATAATAGGTACGATATTTTAATTAACATTATTTTTTTTAAGTGCAGGAAACAGTTTATTTTTTTTTTAACTTTTCCGGACAAAATTGAAACAAAAGCCGTATAGCTGGCTGATATTGGGTGAGTAATGAGTATTTTATATTATTTTGATGATCGACATAAGGTTACGATAATATATTTTGAACTCAATATTATGGTCTTTAAAGTTGTACAAGAGATGTACAGCAGCAGCTTGCAGATATTTTATGATAATATTAATTTCTAAACGTTGTGTATAATCGTTTTAACCGATAAGTATTCCAAAAAAAGTTTAATCAACCTAGTGCCAACAGTTAAAATAACAGTCATTTAATTCATTATTTTTATGTTATTATAAAAATAATATTTTAATCTTTTTTCAAATATAGTTATTGATTTGAACAATAAATTATATTATTATTTACATTAATAAAATAATTTTTATATACAAGTGTAATTGAAATAAATTAAATAATGTGGGCAGGTCCAACTTGCAAATTTTTAGCTGGAAAATCACGTTGCGTATAGCTTAAGATTCAAAAAGATATTGAGAAAAATAAAACCTTTCTAAATTGGCGCGTTCACTCGTGTAGAATATTATACGCGTCTTTCGTTCTTACTTTTTTTCGATATCTTAAATTTTTCGTAATATATTTTTTTTATGTCCTTTTGGGTTTATCATGATATTTATATAGATATTTGGATATATATTTATTAAGGTTATTTGTAACATATAAATATATAATACGATTGTATGAAGATAATTAACACGAAGAGCTTGTTACGAGAAAAGAAACAACTTTAAAACTCATTTTTAAATGAATATGTTGCACTATCAAAATATTACATAAAATATCAAACAACTACAATATAATATTTTAGTCAACAGGTTTTTAGTATCAACGGCTCTTTATCAGATTCGTTCTAAGACTACCGGAGAAATTTGGAAAATGACATAAGCAACTTATACATTACATTTTTTTTTCTGTTCTAATATGAATCAAAAATCAAACATTATTTACCTATTTATTATTTCAGAACAAAGCAGATTCACAGACGATAGATTCCTAAATCGCACTGCTCAAAATCCAAAACAAAGTCATACTACTGCACCGTATATATTTTATTTTGATTATATTATATAACGATTACAGAATTTAAAAAAAAGTATTTCGACAAGGGTGAGAGAGATTATACTCCTAAATCTCCTATCTATCTCCCCTTGACAGTTTGAGAACTGTATTTTAAGGGTACTATATGTGTATAAGTAATTCTCCAATTCAAAATGTGCACTGAGTATGGAGAACTCGTGATTGTCAGGAACACACAAAACTACAAAAGGATTTCTGGGCCGGCCATCGGTGAAAGGGGCCACCTAAAATAATAGCATATATGCGTCACGTCCGGCCGTTATCCACGTGTTTACAATTCCTATTACATATTTTGTATTACTTATATATTATATTAATAAATGACTAACAATGGTTTTATATTATGTGCATTAGTACAGGGATAATCCAGGAGGAGGGGGAACGGCATAAAGATACTTTCCAATTTTTTCGTTGAAATATATAATTGAATAGTATACATTCATGGTTTTATAAATATTATATTATATACCTAGGTAATTAGGTTCTCATTTGAAAAACAGAAGTTTTTATTGTCACAGGACATTCCTTAGGTAGTACAAAAAAATTCATGAATTTGAAAATATGGTCTATGTCCTATAAGTATATTTAAAAATTCCAAAAATCATAATTTGAATAAATTCATTATTAATGGGAGAAAAAATGGGGGTGAGCTTGTTGTGTGAACCACCCTGTATATTATATGGATAAAATCGATCATAAAAAAAACAATATTGTTCGTTTTACTATCCGTAATAACTTATAACGACTTTATATTTATTTATTTTTTCGTGTGCGCGTATGATTGTCATATCAATATATTATATGTATGGTTATTGTCATGCGTAGCATTAAATTTGTATGCGAACAATAATATTATAACAATATAATATGTATCTGTAACGTGTACCTATATAGTAGGTATATATATATTTTATATAAATTATACAATATAGTTTCTGTCGTAGAACATGCATATTTATGTGGGTGGGTTCTTAACGTTTATATGTTATTGTTTTGTATTACATTATACCGAATATTATTACAACGGACATTAATTTATGTATATATTGTAGTACACGACGTAGGCGCCAGTCATCGCGAGTAGGTCCTACTCTATAGCGAGTTCGCAGGGATATGTGAGGCACCATTTTAGAAATATTTTATAATATTATAATTTATAACACTATTCTAATTAAATCGTTTAGTTTTCATTCAAATCATATCGAATATGGCAATCTTATTGATTCAAAAATAAGAGTAAAACATGTACTATATAATAGGTATACGTATTTTGACTTTTAAAATAAAATACATTATAATTAATGCATAATAAAGGCTGAACTAGTTACGTATATATACGGTGTAAATATCAAAAAATATTTTTTTATAAAGCAAATTAATTTAGCGGAATTCAATGGAAACAATAATTTTTAAAGTAATAACAAAAGTTTGAAAAATATATATTATAATAATTAGGTATGAAGAAATATATAGGCAATATTAAGATCAATTGATGTTTCATAAATTAACAACACAAGTTGTGGCAAAAGGTAAAATGTTTAGATTCAAAATGCAATGCATACTCTAAAGTCTTAACTAGGTATAGTTCTTCCTCCGCATTATAGTTCTTTAATTCATGCCAAATGCATCCATTTCCTAGTAGCACTCACCATCCACCACACATCTTCACCATCCTACCTTACCTTTTTCAACGATTTCGGATGAAAATATGATCTTTTCCGCCTAACTCGACGTATCGTATTCACACGTTTATTCGATAACTGATTAATTACTTTGACAAAACTATGCCTGCGGAACATCTGTAAAAACGTGTGTGTTGGGCGTTTATTTATTTATTTTGCGAAGAATCGAAATAATTCCAGTTTTACATGTTTACAGTTGCAGTTACAGTTCTGCATCCGTTAGTTTCATCTAAAAGAAGGAAGACGTAAATTGTTTCGGGGGAAGAAAATAAACTTACGGAATCGGGTTCGCTAGTGACTGTTAATGTAGAGTTATTGTTGTATATGTCTGGGCATGAGGACGCTTTCATAGAATTTTTTTGGATGTTCAATATTGCTCCTTTGTACATCACGGAGCTCCTGAAACACAAAATATGTAATTCACATATTTTATAACGCTGTGTATTTATATCATAATTATTTAAACAAATCATGAAATACGGTATAGTCTATACGATGTACAACAACGAAAATACAATATTTTACTCATGTTATATCGTTATATGGGACGTGATTTATCATTATTATTATTATTATTATTATTACCTATGATATATTTATCGTTCATTAGTGGGATAGGGGTGGTTGGTGAAATTTATTTTAACTGCTGTCAATACGAATTACAATATGTACGTACTACGTAGAGTACAACTATAAGACACTGTTATATATTATAGGCATCTAAGAGTTAATATTATTTTATTGTTTTTATTTTTTTGAAAACAATAACGTAAACAACACGCATGTTGTTATAAAACCAATTAACAATAGCTTTTTCACTTAGAATATAAAAATATAAATTGTGTGAAAGAAATTTTCCCTACTATACCATCTCTAAAATATCAACTCGGTTATATAAATCTAATAATAATATTATATTCCCGCCATTCTCATTTTGACACATTAAATCATGAAAATAGTATTTAATCCGTTAGGAGTTTGATATATTATACACAATAATTCGATTTATGTGTATATTCACATTTACGGGCATTCATAAATTACATAACGTGCATGGGATTTTGCCAAAATTTACGGTACATAATTTATGAATGGTCTCTAATCTAAATTAATATTTTAACACGCTTAATGCTGCAATGGTTAAAAACTAATAGATCATACATAAAACGTACATCCTATTAAGCTACATTATACATATTTAATAGTTGATAGTTATAGACCATTAAACATTCTTTGATGAAACACTGCTTTAAAATGCATAGTCGTTTTTTACTTATCGACTTTAATGGGTAAATTATTGAAACCCATACAGAGGATAAATATTTATTTTGATACAAGTTATACTGATAATAGTTGATGATGAAAATATTATATGGTTTAGCAGGAATAATTATAATAGGTTTTAAATATTTACTTTATTTTATATTGGCATTCAATTTATATACTGACAATTAAAAACTTAAAATAACTTGTAAGGAACTATTTTATTTAAAATCAATTAGGTATATACAAAACGAGTGTAAAAATAAAGTGCCTTAAGTTATTGTAACTGATAACTTATCTAGTGTCTTATAAAAAATTCTGAAATAAATTAAGTATTTTTTTTATTATTTTGAAAAATTGACTGCTGCGAATACATTTTTAAAATTTTGTATAATATTATAATGTTTATTGATAAACATAATATAATTTGTAGTAGTTTGTAAAATTTATAATTTTTAATTAAAAATACATAAAAAATAATAAGAAATTTATGAGTATGGTATGTTATTGTATATTGCTAAAAAAATATTTTATTTTATTTTCTGAGTTCTTAGGTATCGGGAATCTAGGTACAAAGTTGTACAACGTTGAATACTATACAATGCATAAAAATGAAAAAAGGACGATTCGTTACAGTGATAAATTAAAGTAGGTTATAGGTTTGTAATATTTGTATTATCATTAATCGATTAATCATACATACAATAATAGGTATAGCTAATATAGACGAATAGTATACAAGTATAAAAAATACTTTCAAATAATGCGAAGCATATTGGGACAGTGGACGCGATGAGGATAAAAACGATAAGGTGAAAACAACCTTATATTGTATGTATATTATGTTGGGCTGTTATATAGAATACATACATTGAAACTTCCATATAACGAACTTCTCTAGATAATACGAATTTTTTGTATGCCAAATGAGACCTCGTAATATAGAAGTTTCAATGTGTATACATTATGTACATTATAGATTCTTATATTATTTTTATTAAAAAAAATACATTAAAAATTAAAATACAATAGTATAGAGGAACAGAATGTTTATACTTCAAACACGTAAATATAATATCTTAATTCTGAGTGCCGAAATAGTCCATAAAACACACACACATACGTTATACGTTATACATATATACAAAGTTACAAAATGTATACAATACAATACATTATACATTGTTAAGTACATAATACAGCATTTTCCAAGACCCAAGTACCTATACAAGCATGCTTTCAGTTGTATTACAAATCATAAATATATCTACTGTTGGATTTTTAGATTTCGGTTGTATATACCTATATATTTAAAAAATATGATACTCTTAAAACACAATTTTGTTCTATATTCTTACAGAATTTGAATAAATCCACTCATTCAGGAATAAAAAAAAATCAGTTTCGATTTGATGTATCATTCAAACGTTTGATCTGTGATGCGTAACTACATACCAATTCGGTATATATCAAATATCATACGCACGACCGAGAATATATTATGCACGTCATGAAATGAAGGATTTTATAGTAAACTACAACGGTGAAGTTAATTTATTATACATAATTAATCCTTATTTTAAGTATTGAAATTAAGAATAACTTTTAAAAATAAATGAAAAACACAAATATGATTTTTATTGTGTGCGGTTTTTATTGGCGGTGGAACTGTGACAAATTTTTTAGGGAGGTAAAGTATAGAAAAAATGTTTTTCTGACGTATCTAAAAATATAGAATATAATGAGTCATTATATTATTAATGACACTCTTCTACCATAAAATAATTTGCCAATAATCAATCAATACATAAAACATTATATAGCTATATAGCTATCCTTGAAGTTTTCTAGAATTGTAAAATACTGAAAATATATCAATTTAATACTACCTATAGGCTATATTATAATAAGCAAAACTTTAAGTATATCTATTATAATATTTTAATAAATTTAATTAAATTTATTAATTATTAATTTTATTAATTTAATTAATAAATATTTTAATGTTAAATAAGTAATTACATAAAACACACGCAAATAAATTATATTTAAGCTTTAGCATATTGCTTAAAAAAAAAATGTGTTTTAATATTCAATAGTATATCATGCTTATAGCATGATGGGGACAAACTTTGAGCATAATATAAAATATCAGGGGGGAATCATCGCCAATGATTTTGTGCAATTATCATAATCTAACTTAACTATTTTATGAGGGTAGTTATACGTGTTTCGTATTATGTTTTACTATAATACATAATACGGATATGTATCTTCATATGTAGGTAAACAATAAGCCATTGTTGATTAGAATAGAAATAGTTCTTATTTCCTGCTCACAAGAATAATAGAATTTTAAAGTATCTAAGACTTTTCTAGGAAAAAAAAAATACATATAATATTTTGAGAAATTCAACTATAGAAGTTAAAATATTATGGAGTTTATCGGTTATTGAATAATAGTTATTTATATTTTACCGATCGGAGTATCATATATATCGTGCGTATTATTATTTATTAACGTTTATCATATTATTATACTGTCGATTGATTTACATGCAATGGATCGTACGACTGACCTGTGGTATGGTAAACTCTTCAAATAGCTGCTTTGAGTGGTGCTAAATTGTCTCTTCAACATCGAGTGATGTGCCTTGGGATGTCGTTCGGGGCTATTGTCAGCGGTATAAGTCTGTGGGGGTGAAATAGCCTGCGATTCTAGTGGAGATATAACGCCCGAACCCATTGAGTTTGACTTCTTCGATTGTTTTAGCTTCATCTTCATGACCAGCGGCGGCGAGTCAGACCGAAGCCCATTGCCTTTGTTGTAGACCGTCCGCGTATCTGACAGATCTTTGCCCACTGATGCATTGTTCATCTGGCTCACACTGCTACTCCGGCACAACAACAGGTTCGGATAGTTTTCTAGGATCAAGTTGAACAGTGTCTTGTTGGAACTTAACGACTCGAGTACCTCGAACGGAACCTGCGGAAAAACGTTGTCTGGTTATTATATTCACATAATATCATGATAACAATAAATTATTATGAGTCATATAATATGATAATACTAAATTATAATAGGTCAAATTATTTTTAAAAATAATATCAAAAGATGGCCCAGTCAATTTCTGAATAGGTAGCTTACATTTGAGGAAATTTGTTTTTTACAAAATTTGAACCATGACAAATACATTCAATATGCATATAGGTAGGATGTATGAATATCATATGTATAATATAAATAATACGATTTAGGTGATTCAACAGTAAGTATACAGTTATCCAACAAAAAACTAACCGTAAAAAAAGTCCAAGTCCCAGGCCCACTTCCAAAAAATTCTGCCTATTGAAATATTGATATTACGGCCAAGTCTGCTCTTTCATTAGTCAATAACCTTATTACACAAATACATTTATGTGCAACAAATCTCTTTTAATTTGATTGTTTATCACTTGGCAAGTTTCTGATTTTGTCGCTTTGGCGTTGTCAATGATTGAAATACATCACCCACTGATTAACCTTATTTGTAACTGGCCAAGTTATAAGCAATACAATTAAAAGAGATTTATTGCACATTAATGTACTTGGGGATTATGCATTTATGTCATTAGGATTATTAAGAGCAGACTTGACCACAATGTAGATATCTTTACTTTGATAGGCAGACTTTTTTGGGAGAGGTTCTGGTACCTGGCTCTTTTTTCGTGGTTAGGTTTTTGTTGGATAGCATTCTTTTTACTGGCTTTAGCATAGTGGGCGTCTTCTTGGGTTTTTATGAGGCACTAAAGGGATTATGCATGGTTTAGATTGTCTTCTCTAGTTCTCTTAGATTGTTTGGACCTCTGCTGAAGTGCTTCGGGATTGTTTTTATATTATTCTATGAATTTCACAAATTTAAGTAGTTATATTTCTCTCCAATATTTTGTAATTTAATATAAATATTATCATTAATATTAGAAAAATCTAATAAGTAATAAGTACATAAAAACGCAATAGAGTAAAAAAGTTTCTATTATTTTTGGCAAATTCAATAACAGTTGTAGTGTTATTATGGTACAGTTTCCTTGCAGCGTTGAACAGTGGAACAGCACGGCCGCGTCATGTCTGACCTATGTCCGGACTATAGAAGTGACGCCAGGCGCTGTAGGGGAGACGTACTTTCAATATCTTACTTGTACAATTTAATTGTGAATTTTTAACGGATGCATTTTTTGAATTATTATTATTATTTTGTATCAAATGATTTCATTTTAAAAATTGTATTTGGCTTTATTTATAATTTCAACTTTTTGGTGTATTTTTGATTGACTTACATATTATATTGTAATGTATTTTATATTTTTATAGCATACACTATTTTTAACATTAATTGTTAGGTTTTTGTTGGTGATATTTTATGTACCTATATGCCTATTATCGTATGCGTTCAGATAATTGTTATTATTAGAATTATAAAAATCAAATTTACATTCCCTAATATCTTTAACTAATGGCTGGGTTTCCAATCATCAAAACTAATAAAATATTTGGATTCAGCACCTTCATCTAAATGTACCTATGTATTTATGTACAATATTGAGGTTTTGTAAAATGTAATAAATATGCCCCAATTCTCCCAAAAGCGGTGCTAATTTTGAGAAAATTGCAATTTTTAAATTGTTATCTTTACTATTGCATATAAGACCTACCTTTGAGCCAAAATTCATGTTTCTACCTATACTCCCCGGGGTATAATTTTGATTATCAATGATTCATTCAGTCAGACAGTCATTAACAAAATGTCAAACCTTGAAGACTAATATTAAGCTTAATATTAAAGTCTCAATTTTTTACCATGTCCTAAGCTCTTAAGCTTAATCTATGTTTCAAATTTCAGAAGTCCATCTTGTGAGAAAACAGAGATATGAGAGTTAGACAAATTAGATGAATCCGTTCGTGTAAAGCTATACACTGTCACTGCTGGAAATTGGCCTACGCATTACCGTGAGTTCTTATACCACGAAAAGCGAATATAAAAAGCACACAGTTTTAAAGTCTTAGTGTCTTATTCGTTGACGAACTATATGTATAATGAAATAATGAATATACGGTTCGTATAGACTGTAGGTCATATTTTAAGACGATGAAATTGTCTAATATTTAGAATGGTAGAATTTTATCCTACCTGCATGGCTATACCTAATATAAATTCTTCTTTCCTAAGACGCATTGTCTAGTGTTTACATATTATCTTTGGTACTATTAATAGACGTTATGCTTTCAACACAATGATATATTATTATATTATACTAAAAACCATAAACTATATAGTTTTCTTGATTTTCTTTGTTTTTATCGCGAATTTTGCATCTGTATTCCTAACAAAAACAGTCTACTGTTAAACGACAAGGTATATAAAAATGTGCAGGTTATATGGACAGTGTCCAATATTATTTGAAGTACGCGATCGGTACCTACGCGAATGGTGAGAATTAAAAGAAGAAAAAAACAAAAATTGGCATCCGACGCTAAATAGAATGTCCGTAAATTATGTGCATGTAAACGCCGTTAGGAAAAATAAAACGATTTCAATTTCACGTTTAAATGCACCGCCAATACAAGGATAAACATTAAATGTATTGAAGAAAAGATATGCTAATTAGATTATATTATAAAATTTTAATAAATGTTATGTACACATCTTATAATTATAGCTCAAATCAATAAATGTTTTATAATCAAATATCATTATAGTCGGAAACGATTACATTGTGTAACACAATATTAATGAGTATTTAAATTAACTACCTACCTAGGTCCTAGGTACTACTATTTATAGCTGTGAATAAATAATACATTGAACGTGCAGTGACACGTAGAATATTATACTGTAATTTTTTTATAAGTTTATAACTATAATAATATAATAAATAGGTACTTATAAGTTATATTCACTATAACTCTATATACAATGTGTCCCGGGGGAGTGACCGACCGGCGTCATATTACGATGGTATACCATAAGTTATGAAAAAAACCCCTTTAAAGGAGAGGGTCTTACTATTTCATTTTTGTATTAGGTACTTTATTAATTTTATTACTTTCAAAAATGCTAGTTGTTGTCAATTTTGTTTTACTTCTTTTAATTTAATAAAAAGAATTTCTACATTTCTGGTTTAATTGTGTTCCTATGTTGATTGATATAACACTAAAAAAGCCTTTGATAGTTTTCGATAGCGGTTGAAGCGTTGTAAAGCGTCCTTTTTCCGTCCAGCGGTTGAAGCGTTGTAAAGCGCCTTTTTTCCGTCCAGCGGGTGGTAAAGTGGGAATCTCTAATAGTGCCGGGTGGTAAAGTGGAAATCCTAAAAAATGCCGAGTGGTAAAGTGGAAATCCCCAAAAGTGCTGCGCACTCATTTCACGCGCAACGCGCGTATACTCTGCACAGTCACTGAAATCTATACCACGGTCGTCGGTTCCTTACAAATTATAAACTTTTGGTTACATCTCATAATCATATTATAACCTCCATGCGTGACGCTTAAAATAAATAAAACTAAATAGCTTCTTTCATGAAATATATTGTTGTAGTATAATTATAGTCTAGTTGTTGCATAGATCCCTGCATTACATTTGCCGCTATCGATGAATTCAGAGGCGTGACAAAAAATAGTATGTGTGGCTCGTGTGGGAAGGTAATTTCACGCCCTTGCCACACAATATACTATAAAATTAAAAAAAAAATGTCGATAAAAATTTGAAAAGTTTTTAAGATACGTCAGAAAAATTGCGGTAGGTTCAGTTTTGTTTAATACAATGTTAAATTGCTTATCATTAAATAAACAAAAGAGTTAGAACCTAACCTAACCGTTGAATATACGTGGTAGAGAATATGTGTTATAATAAAAAATAATCTAACCAATATTATTTACGACATTCTGTGGGGCCTATATTATGAGACTTAAAATATATATTTTGAAAAATGTATATTTATATACAATATATTATATCAGTAAAACACATAAATTTATGCAAGAAGTACTTTTTATTAATAATGCATTTCTGTGTCCCTTTTTTAAGACGATAATAATATAATATTCGACAAGGGCGTAAACGATTCAAAACTGTAGGCATGAAAAACGCGTGGCGGAGGGACACCACTATATTAAGTATAATGTGGTCCATGAATTTTAAATGTAGCTTATTTATAAAATCTCATTTACCTGATTAACATAAAAGCCAGAGCGTCGACTCTGGAGGTGCAGATCGTGGCTCCCCCATGACCCACAGGCCATCAGCCCCACAAGCTATCTTCTAAAAGATTAATTTATTGTAAACGGTAAAATAAAAAAACAAGGTTCTACTTTGATAGCAATAGTCATTACCCAGGGAAATATTCGTCTTTTTTCGTACGTGTTACAGTCAAAGGCGCAGTGACGTTGTAGACTAGCCAATATTGTATATGCCTATATTTTACAAGACAATATCGTAAGTTCCTATAGGAATTAACTGAGGTAGTCAATGTTGATAAAAAACTTATATTTTATGATTATCACTTATAATATTTACATCCTTGACTAGGTAATGACTAATGAGTAATGACGTTAAAAACTAAAATGAGACATTGATGTTATTTAAATATATCAGTATATTATAGTCAACTGCTATTCACGAAGTGTTATTTTTTTTTCCACAAACCTCTAAGTGGGTATATTTTTATATGACTGTGTCTAGATACCCGGGTGCCCGTAAGTAATAAGAAAAAATGGTAAGAATGGTTATATGTCGGTTACCCTGTGGTTATGATGGTTACCAACTTGAGGTGGTGTTGCACAACAAGTCGGGGGATATTTTCGATATTTCTGTCCGAGCGCAGCGTAGCGAGAGAGTGGCCACGCGGGCATCACTGTAAATGCTTACGACTTTTTTTTCACGTTTGCCACCCTGTAGGACCTTTGCCGGGAATCGAATATATACATGGGCACCCGGGTACCTAGACACAGCTTTTTATATTATTATAATACATTTTAGGACAGGGATCCAACATATTCCGTAGGTACTTATGATATTTAAATTGTTCATTGATGTTAACTTTTAGAACTAACTTATAATCCACTAATGTAATGTATACATGTTTTGAGGAGAATTACGAGCTCGACCACATCGGGTAGTTTAGTTTAACTCTTACGGTTAATCCTATATAATGAAAACTCACTCTGCGAATATTTTACCATTTTCGTGACTTGCTTTTTAAGACTTTTTGCAGCATTTTGTCTATGATTCATTATTTATCCCTCACGTAAATCCAAACTTTTATAATAAATATTATAAACTATTATAAGAAAAATAATATTATGACATACAATTTCATTATCGCAGAGAACCCCGCGTGTTTTCAAGTTAATGACGTTCACTAGATAATCGCATGTAAAAATTACAATAATATGTTCTGGCATTTTCCTTATTACGTTACACAGTGCTAACTACTATAGTACCTATTTCCTATTTGTAAATACTGATATCAAGTGGTGTAGATTTATGATTCGCAGGTCTACGCAGACAAATTGCGTACAATCCAACACAGGCGCCCACCAACCGGTCTGGCCGGATCAGCAGTAATTAAATCATTCCTTGTATTATTTATTATAATAAAGTATAAGTTTATTAAATGTGTTTGTTCGCTTTATTATACTAAAACCATTATATTCAGGCTACTGCGTCATTGCCGATATATTTTACGAGATGATACTCAGAAATGTCAACTTATTGAAGAGTCATATTATTATGCCGTTCTTAAAACAAAGTTGTTCTTAAATGTAAAAATATAAAATATATGAATTTTAATGAACATTTGACTAGCTTATTGATTTTTTATACCCAACCTCAGCGTACTTTATCTGAATATTGTGACACCTATTAATTATCTTATTATACTATTTTACTATTATTAAAGCTCAAAGTTTATAAAATAATATGTTTTGAATTAGATACTACATAATACCAAAAATTGTTTATAAAAAAAAATTGTAACTGTATTTTCAATGTTTTTTTAATTGCCGTAAAAAACTTATAAAAATCCAATCTAGTATTACATTTTAAATCTTTTTGACAGGGAAATAAAAATGTTACTAACATAAAAAAAAGAGACAGTTTCAAATGAAAAAATAGTAAGCAACCTAATCTAACCTTACTTAGGTTAGGCTGGTAATTATAATACCATGTCTAGAAAACTGCTAATACAAATGTTTAGGGAAAATGTCGAGTCATAGAGACTATATGTATAGTATATATTTAGAGTCATCGCCGTTATTTATTTCTAAATTATGACAAAAAAACAAAATTAATTTTGCTGAAAACTAATGTTATGTTATCATTCCCGTTAAGCGGTTTTTTCATAATTGTGAATTATTAAAAAGAATTGGACATTTTCTACTTTAATTGCGCCCAAAATGTCATCTATATTAAATATGATACCAAGAATCAAGCATTCTCTATGCTCTAAAAAGTGTCATCAAACAAAAAAATCCACTCTGATCCTAAAATACCAATTTCATCCATCACTTTTTCGAAAACTTTTGACAACATAGTGCGTATTATGTAATATTGTATACATTTATTGATATTTCAATTTTATTAGTATCTATTTTTCTGTAAAACAGTTTCTACTTTTAAATTTTAATTATTTTTACTTTTAAATTTTAAAATATAATATTACCATCAGAAATTCTTTTTTATATAATGAAATTAATATTGGCATAATAGTTAGTTATAATTATTTTAAGTTAAGACCACTGGAATATATAAAAGAGTAATTCATCTATTTTAACATCAACAAACTCCAAAATTAAATTTTGTATTGAAAACTTGCGTTTGAAAATAAAATAAAACATAGCGATATGCCTATTGTAATTATGACAAAATGTCTAGGTAATATAATTTAGTTATTCAAATTTCGGAAAACCAAAAATAATAGACATTTTGTTTGGGGGTGGGGGGGATTATTTCCTGATTTACATTGTAATAATATTGTTCTATTTTATTTAGATGACCACGCAAATTATTGATACTTGTTAATCAAATACCTAAACCTACTTATTTATGTTGTAGTTGTGTCTTATATACACATTTAGAGCAAGTATTAATTATTTAGTCGAAACAGATTAATTAAATTTAAAGATTGCCATTAAAAACAGTTGCTCATTAAAAAAAATATTCCTGTTTCGTCACTGAACATAATTTAATTAAGAATTACTGTATACTTAGGTTTATATAGGTGTATATAATATATATATTATATACACCTACACAAAGTACCCATTTATTTCGAGTAATGTTTTTTAAAAATTAATTTTATTTTCACTTCATGTCAGGTATTTATATATACGTGTATATAAAAACGATTTACAAAAGAATTATTCTTTGGAGGACCCCTAACTTGGTATAATGATAACTTCTAAATGTATATCATAATTCCTAACTCGTTGCTTCCGGTTATTAATATAGCTTTGATTCGTCTAACATGTCTACAAGTATAATAGGTACTCAAGACGTAAGAAAATCACAACAAATTGTTTAAAAACATCTGCAGTTGCTTTATAAGTATTGTATAGGTACAATACAATTCATCACCCACCTAAGAGTTTAATACCTACTAATTTCAATTGTTTATTTTTACAATGATTAACTTTACTTTTAATTGTTTTGTTGATAATATAATAATATAATATGTCAATAGCCGGAACAATTATACACATTAAATTAATACAAATATAAGTTTACGTACGTCATAGCTGTCATAACAATGAATGTACATGTACGACATTCTACGACCTATTATACCGAGTTTTTTTTAGTTACAAAATATCGATTTATCTATATAATTTTAAATGTGGTTTCCACTTAAAATAAGATGGGATTTATTCTTTAAAGTATATATACTTAAGAGCTTCTTAATTCTAACGACATTAAGCTTACTGTCAAAATGATCTTCTTCAACGAGTTACACCATTCTTATTGCCGTACACTATGGTATGTCTATATAATAATGCGAATTTTTTCCAATTATGTGTATGTATGATTACTAACAACGTTTAAAGTGAATATAATTTATCAGAAACTCGAAGATTGAAATCCGAGTTGAAGTTAATGCATTTTTGGCGAATAAGTGATATGAGTGAGGTTAAGGCATGACGGGATCATTAAAAAAATGTATAAACTCACTTTTTCATTGTGCTTGAGGTATGTAGGTAAGTTGATGACCGACCGGAAACAAGTGTTGTCGTCGGGTAGCCGGCGCACACCGTCGGTCATTGGACTGCGGACGGTGGTGGTGACACCAGTCAGCCTGTACTCGGCGCACTGAGCTTCTTTCACCATGCGCCTGTATTGCTCGACTCCTGGATACTGCATGAGTGCGTCTACATCCGGTTCGGACGCGATCAGATCGATTCCCTTAGTCCGTCCAGTGGATGGAGTAGCTATTTCATTCTCGACACCTACCACCGGGCAGTGATCGACGATGGACTCCTCGGTGTCGGTCCAGGGTTTGGCGGTGACGGCTCCGGAGTGCCCACTGGTGACCGCTGGTTTCTTCTGTTCAGCAATCAGCCAGTCGGGGTCTCGCATCAAAGCACCACACACGCAAAAGTTGAAAAACGTGCCAGCTAACAGAAGTACGGTGCCCCGCCAGCCGTACTCCTCGATCGAGTATTGGGTCATTGGTGCATATAGAAACGTGCCGATCCCGGTGCCACACGCGCCCAGCCCGGTGGCTAGGGTGCGCTTCTTGTCAAACCAGTACGCGATGCTGACGACGGCTGTAACGTAGCATAGGCACAAGCCTAACCCAGAAAGGAATCCGAAAGTGAAGAACACCATCTCGATCGAATCGGCGAACGACGATATGATGAATCCCAGGCCTGAAATTACACCTCCCAGGATGGTCATCTTCCGACACCCAAACTTGTCGACCAGTGCGCTTCCCACCGGGCCCAGGATCAGAGGCACGGCCATGAACAGGCTACCGATCCACGCCGTCTTGGACTTGCTCTCTTGGAACTCCTTGAGGAACTCGATGTATAGTAACCCGAACGAGAAGCTGATGCCATCCGAGATGAGGCAGATCATCAGTGAAGCAAATACCACCATCCAGCCCCAGCCGCCATCTGGTATTTTAGGCTTACGAGTCATAGTTGCTGTCGATGCACCGTCATCGTCGTCGTCCGCGTCCGCTTCGTTGTCGTTCACCTCATCCACCCCCCCGTACCGGACGCCCCCATACGGCACAGACTCCACCTGGACCGATACTCGCTTTACAGTGCACGGCTGGTCGCTAGCAGTCACCCGTTCCCGGCACAGCTTTTTGAGAAAGTCGTCCAGATAGTCGTCGTACTCTTCGCCACCCCCGGGAGAGCCACAGTCATCGTCGTCGTCGTCATTTCCGGTCGCAGTTGTCGCCGCCACCGCCGCCTCCGTCTCCGTCTTCGCCACCGCCGCCGGGTCGCGTCCATCGTCGTCCGCTTCCATAAATCCACAAGAGACGATTGGATCGCAATTCGACTAGTGCGAGTGGTGGTGGTGGTCGTGGTCGTGGTCGTGGTCGTAGTCGTAGTTTTACGATTCCGGCTACAACCGTGGTTCCAGAAATAATCTGTTGCGTTCCATCGTGGTAAAATACTAAAATAGCGCAATCCGATTACTCAGTGAAGACAGTGGTGCAGTCAGTAGCCGTGGCAGTATCACTTCAAAGTCGATAACTCGCAACCAAGTCCTACCCGTCGGCCAATTGCATGTCGTCACGGTATATATCCACTCAGTAGAACGTCTTGTGGTTGTCGTCTCAACGTGGTTCATCAATGACCGGCTTTTTACCGAAAATTAGACAAACTAGAAGTCTGTTTATTGTTTATTAGCTGGTGATCGTACTCTGCAGACTCCACCGACGCATTCTGGAAAATAAAAACAAAAATGTATCAATTATTTTCACGTGTTTAAACATTCAATGCATATAGAAACATGTTGAAATATACTTAAACTTAGTATGGTGACATATAACATCTTAGTTTTCAATATACCGAGAGGTTTTAGTTACATACAAATGTTAAATGCTATTACAATAACCCACAGGGGGGGGGGAGTTTATTATAACTTTAACGATGTGTATGGGTTCGTGGTATAAATAGCTTACAATTATTAATATAAATATTTAGAAATTGTCATCGTGTGCATAAAGTAATAATACATTGTGATCCAATTATCAAATGTTAAAAAATTAAATTTTTCATACATAAGTTTAGATGATGATTGTCAAGAAAAAAAAATTAATTAATAATAATAATATACATATACGTAATAGTAAAAAGTTCATTCGAATAATATTTTTTGAATAACAACAAAATAATAACTAAGGCTGTTGAAATAAAGAATTTTATTTTTCGTTTAAAAATCCAATTTGAACTTAAAATTACTAAAGAAAAAATTGTCTATACCTATATTTTTAAATTTTTTGATATTTCTTAACCGTCATAACAACATCTTATTAGTTATTAGGGACCTTGTTTTTAATTTTTAAGCTTTTTACTCTACGACAAAATGTTTTGAAATTCATATCATGTTTATTTTTTTTCTACATTGAATACCAATAAAGAAAACAATCCGTTTTAGACAAAACTGGTTTTGCATACGAATTCCCAGTTATTTTATTTATTTTATTTTTACCAATTATTTTATAAAGTAGTGAGGATTGAATTACTTTTCACCCCTCGAGAGTATCAACAAAATTTAATTCTCTACCAAAAACCATCCACAAAGTTGAAAATGTTTAAATATATTTATTATTTATATTTGTAGTATTACCGAAGGTAAACTATATTTGTATTTTTTATTTTAAAAAGTTGCAATAAATAATAATAGAATTATCATAACGCAATATTTTTCTATGTACGTTAATGAGTTCAAATATTTGCAAGGTAATATTTAGGTAATTTTATGAAACACTACCTACTTAATTATTTAAACGAGGCAACTAGTATGAATATTTTTGGGTTGCACCTAGTACCTATTATATGATCCGATTTTCCAGTACTCAGAATCAAAATAAACCTATAAACTATAAATCGTTATAACCTATAAATCATTGGAAAAATGACATTATGACATTTTATAAGTGTTGTGTGATAGTATTCACGGTTAATTTATCACGGCTATATATTATATATACAATTATTATAATATTTTCAGCCATCGCATCCGTTGCAACGCGCGTCTTCGGCTTGAAGGTAGACTATAACCGGTTAACCTTACCAGCAGATTTAAGGTACACCAAAATTATGAACGAAAATAGGAATAATAATTTTTTATTTTACCATACAATTTATAAACATCGGTTTGTGTAAGATTAAATAAATACAAATAACGAATTTGCACGTTAGTCCGAAAAATATATATGCCGAAGGTCACCTTTTATTTATTTTTTATTTTCAAAATATTGCACACCATAGGTTTATTTATATTTATATAAATACGTCATAATCTTAAACATACATGTAATATTAATATATTATACATGTTTTATTTTAAATAATCGTTACCCGACAACACAACAGTATATTTATTTGTAAATGTCTATTTAATGTCCAATGTCGAACCCTAGTGATTTTAATGATCATATTATTATTATTATATATAACTTGTATGGTGAATAAGTGGCGCTTATAGAACAACAAATATTGATGAATTTCCGACTAGATTAAAGTCATCTGATATACTGGGTTATCTCAGTATGTATAATTTGCATCATTATAATAATATTTGTAATTACAAACAGGTGATATATTTAGATTTTAGATAGTTAAATAACATTTTGTAGGTACCTACATGATTAACTATGTTAAGTTGTTATTTAGATAATTATTATTTGATATAATTATTCGAAATAGCACATTAAAATAGATTACTATCGTTGATAAACAATTTGTTTTCAGTTATTTGATATGAAATAATACAAACATTTTTAACGAGCAATAGCGAGTACTGTAAGTGTGATATCAATAATTAATAACTAAATAACTATAGCCAATATTCATGTAACCTTAAATTATCGTAGAATATATAATTGATATTATACGTAATATTATATAAGATTTACAAATTATTAATTTTGGATACCTACTAACAACTACGGTTACTGTTGACATACATACAAACATTAAAAAAAATTTCATACAATCCACAATAAGTGGATGAGTATAACTATTAACCATTACGTAGTCCCATTACACCTGGTTAGCAAAAACATTAATACCTAATCAAAAGCAATAAAGAACGTACTAATCTCATTAATAAATGATAACAATTCTACATCACACAGGGATACAGGATGAGCTACTGTATTCAATTTCTCCTTCCCGTAAGGATAACTCATCTAAACGCGTTGACCTACTCTTTAGAAGTTAAAAATTACTTTACCGTCACTTTAATGTTGTTTATTACCGAAACCTTCCAGATTCACTCCCCGAAATTCTGAACATCCTCAATAAATTTCCACTACTATCAAATTCATAAACGCAGCCCAACTGCAAAACTAAATTTAAAATTAATATATCTCTTGTTATAAAGCCTATAGACAGTGTCATTAAAAGTTTATATTGCACTAAAACTGTAACATAACATTATTCGCCTAATGGTCCCATGCCACCGAGAGTTTAATAATAAATAGTGATAACATTTATATTTTAATCCAAACAATGCGATGTCTTTAAGCAGGAACCTATAATTCTATTTTAATGAAATTCATATTATGTCTATAGAATAAAAATGTATTGTGATTTATCATTTGACTAAGACAAGTAGTAACACATTTTACGATTTTAGTATACATTTTTCCGTTTTGCGCACAATAATAAAAATAAAAGCTAATAGGTACCCTAGTATAGTTGATGCTGTACCATGAATAAAAAAAAATTAGGCACATACAGTTATCAGCTTATCCCATTCCATTTTTTACATAATTATAATAATTGAATGGATCAGTATAAAGTTGCAATTACTATTATATATACGAATAAAGTGAATTTGGCTAACATTCGACGTTTCGCATTATTTCAAATAATACGCGTTCGTCATAACTCATGGTGTCTGTAATCAATACGTTTAAGCTTTATGTATAGCTTATGGGGATAATATTATGCACATAAAATATTATGTATAAATATTTATACCAACGTTTCGTTACCTAATTACAATTATTTAAATTTAAATACCATAAATTATTATTTTAATTGTTAATTATTCTAAGTGATTAAATTAATAGACCAAAGTGCTTAACCATTCGCCACACTAATGATAATATTATAATATATACAAATATAGGTACGTATGTTATATAATTTATAATGCAATGTAACAACGACAAGTACAAAGTTTATTATGTTATGTTTATAATTGACGTACCTAGTAACGCGTGGTATAATACGACTATATTCCGTCATAGGTGATTTTAATGATATAATATTATGATAAAAAAAAACTAGACCGAACACTATAATAATATTGATTTTAATGCGATAGATTTTCCTGTAATATTACCTATGCAATAAGATAGGTCTGTTCCGAATCCTGAAGAACCTATGTACTAATAAACTAGATACCTACATAAACATATATTATTCCTACTCATAAATGTTACCAGCCCCCGATTTACCAGAAGAAACAGCAGGGATTCAATTCGGTGTACAACAGAAATAATATCGATGAAAACCGTTATGATGTGAGATGTGAATTATTGAGAGTCGGACACAAAAGATTTAACGGGTTATAGAGGACATAAATCCTAAAATGTTGCTTTTAACGTCACGTCGTATTGTTTCCCCATTGTCAAGGAAATTTTGGCGATATAGAGTACTTATACTTTATATTTTGTTATATTGCCAAAAAACCATAGCCGACACTTTTTTTGCTAGAATAAAATCGGGATAAATATAATATGTAACTACTAACTATTTATAGCTGTACTTCGCCCGGATTAAAATTGATCGATCTTTCTACCGTTTTCTGTTTTGCTTCAGTTGAAACATAATGTAATATGAACACAATAAACTATTACAATGATTAATTGTATGATTTTGCCCTACTTAATTCTGGACATATTTTTTATGTACACGCCAAAAAATGGAGACAGACGACGAATTCGACGTAATTCTAATAGATTAGTATAATTCGTCTCTGTATGTGTTTATTGTTTATACATACAAATATGTCCAGAGTTAAGAAAGCAAATCATTTATAAATTATAACAAATTATGGTGTACTTTATTTTAATTTTTAGTTTTTTTTTTTTTTTAATATAAATATTATAATATGCCATATTTGTATTAATTATTTTAATAGTAATATAATCTGTAGCCAATAGCAACTATTGATATAAACAAAATAATATTCGATTATTGTGAGCCCTATAGTAACTTAAAGTATATAATAGTAGGTAGTTGAAAAAATGAGTTACAAATACCCTCCGAGCCTCAAGGAATCTATTGATATAACTTTTATTGAAAATGGTCCAATAGTTTTTTGGATATACTTGTAGAAATGTACAGTTATAATATGCATAATAGTCTAAAGACGAATCGTGATAATAATACATAATAATTCTATTATCAGTCATCCTTAAATAAACGCATATACTTTCGATCCACCGTCTATAATCGGCAATCCGCTATCCATCCGGTTTCTTTAGAAAAATTGCATTATTCACGAGAACTACGCGATAACGATTATAATATTATAACTTTGACATTTATTGTGATTGTGATACGAATTTATTTAAAAGATTATTTCCCATATACCTTTGGGAAATGTGGGGATTTCATTTTTTAGAGACAACAATATAATATTGTACATATTGATTCCCACGTTGCCGATACATTTTTCTCAGACATTTTCCTCAGATTTATTATGACGTATTAATCGTATAATAGTTATTGAAAATAAATTGTTTTGCATTGGGTACTATTAACGCCGACACACACGCACTGCAACCGCTTAAACATTGGCGAGGCCGAATTGGCAGCGTCGAAATGGCAAAATCGACATCGACAAAAAGGTCCGTTCCCCCCCGTGCAAGTATAAATCAATACCGTTATCGTCATGTTATTTATTCCTGTGCGGTATACTATATGGACCTTTGGTAAATCACCTTTCGTCCCGATTAAACCGGGGAGATATATAATATGTGTACATAGTACACGTACAAAGTACATCACCGCAACAATAATATAAACGATAATATTATAAAATGGGTTTTACTAAATTTAAAAAAAAAAACAAATTACTATAGGTGCACTTATTGTGATGTTGAATATGCATGGGTCGTATATTTGTTGTATAATAATCTTTCATAATTTCTGTCCCAACAACGCGTTAGTACACGCCTAAACGACGAATATTATAATAATATCATTGTTGTTTCAATCCCCTCGCCAAACGATATAGGTACCTATTTGGTTAATTATATTTTATTCTACGATTGTTATCCACTTAATATAATATAATGTATATATAATAATTATCAATTAAAAAAATAGTAAGTTTTCAATATTACGGTCAAACGATTTCATATATTCTCGCACCGAGTAATTAAAATGTTAAGAATACAAAGAACAATACAATTTAATGATACATAGTACATCCACCGACCGCGGACAGAAATGAGTACAATTGCCGGAAGCAAAAAAAATTTAAAAATCATAACACCATAACAATTTATTATAATAATAATAATGATATATAGGTAATATTAATTGTTTTAGCGTGAGAAAAGCGATTAGGCGTGAACTCGTTTTAAAATTAAAACAAACCTTTGTGCGTGCCTGTGCCATTATGATAATATAATACTACACTTATCATTGTATTAACTATCAATACTCAGTATATGTGTACAATAAAATATAGTATTGAAGTTTTTTTTCGTGTGTAACGTTCAGTCGTTGACAAAATCATTTGTAATCATAACGTTCGGATTATATGCATCACGCGGCGTCAACAGCTGATAATCCTTTGAAAAACTTTTTCGCTCAGCACATAATACCTATAATAATTTACGCACACAGATTTTTTTATGCTGGTTATTACGGTTTTTTTTTTTTTGTCCAGATTCGAGTATTTTTTCCTAGCCTGTGTTTTTTCACCCGCGCCGTCTGAAGGGTGAATATTAACGCGCGCGTTTTCGACTCCCGAATTCGAATAAACTAAACGACGTAGACGATGATAAATTATATTATGTACACCGATAATCGGCTTGTATATTATAAAGCT
Organism: Metopolophium dirhodum; assembly: GCF_019925205.1. Lineage (NCBI taxonomy): Eukaryota > Metazoa > Arthropoda > Insecta > Hemiptera > Aphididae > Metopolophium > Metopolophium dirhodum. The sequence continues at coordinate 35,483,016 of NC_083567.1, read as the reverse complement.
GCTGTATGTCGAACTCAAGCGACAGATCGTTCGTTCAAAATACGTTAAAGAGATTATCATTAATTACCACTATGTCTCTAAATATACAATTAGTATCTATGCAATATGCAATTATTTTTACAGCAACCTATTTTTGGGTGCACGCTCCGAATCGTACATATTATATCTGAGATTTTTGAATATTAGTTTATTTTGAGTACATCGGTGGCCCTTATAATATGTTTTTATAGTATTAAATTTAGTTTTTCGTTTTTAGAACGGCACAAGAAATCCGTTTACTTCAGTTCCGGTGCTGACAGGCCGTACCGCAAATAATATAATATTATACATACTGCTGCAGTAGTAGTATTAACATAAATATGTTTTTGGGATGAATACAAGAGCAATTAATGTTTCTGACCGATTTTTCGTGAGGTTTTCGTTGTCATGGTTACTTATGGACAAAAACATAATATCTATGATTCACATTCAAAAATATCGAGTGGCGTGCTATATGGTTTTGTATGTTATGCGTCATACACGCATCGCCGCCACTGACCTCGGACCATCCCAGTTGTTGCTGTTTTTGCTTCAACTGACCGCGATGGCCGTCCTGACGGGCAGCGTGGACAGGCGTTACGATCACCACTTGCTGGGCACGAGCTTGGTGTGGAACAGTTCTTACGACCCACGAGCTGTCATTCACAGTCGGTTTCAGATGACCCGAACCGGGCGCGTGATAGTCGTGTCCCCGCGCTTCCGGCCCGGCGTCCCGTTCACATTGGGCTCGTTCCGAACCGCTGGGACCGGGGATAGGTGTATCGTCGAACCGGATGTGCTGCCACTGCCTTCTACACCCCACGCGCACCGGGCCGATACTCGGACACCACCGGCCAGCAAAGACTCGGCCCCGGCCCCGCTCGTCAACGTCATCGACCTCAGCATCGAAGACATCACTGACGTGGTGTGGCTGTTAGACGTGGGCTTGGTGGACACGATGACTGGCAGTCCGAGACGAGTTGCCCCGGCTAAGGTCGTCAGGCTGGAAATCGACGACGATCAGGACCACCGAGGACCGCCAAAGGTACGTGACCACGATACCGTATTCTGCCGTACTCGCACCGCACCGTGTAATGCATTTTTTCAAGTGTAATCACTGACACTTGTCGATTTTTGCCGCAGTCGTCGTACAAGACGTTCGAGATCAAGACAGCTGCGGTCGATACCGCGGACGATTGCAGCGAGGCCTCGTCGTGTCTGCAATACATCGTGACGTACCGTTCGCGGACCGGAGAACGCAACCATTACGCTTTTGTGTCGGACGCGGCCCGAAGTACGGTTCTGGTGCTAAACACGGATACGGGAGCCCAGTGGGCCATGGACTTTCCGCAAAAGGCGACGGGACACGAAGCGGCGCCGCGGGATATATTGTTCATGGTGCTGCTGCGGATGGCCAACGGTCAGACATGGCTGTACACCACGTTCATGTCCGGTTGCAAAGTGTTCGCCGTCGACCTCGAGTACATCGATCGGTGTACGTTGGACGGGGCCCAGCCAGCTATCGTCGAGGTGGGACACAAACCGTACCGGATCACGGTGCTCGGTACGGACACCGGCAGCCGCATGTACTTCCGGCGGCCCACCGAGAACGAGATATGGGCGTGGGACGCCAACTATGGCCCATTTCACCCGCTCGGCTTCAAACTTGTGTCCAAGGGTACGGACTGTCGGGCCCCGGTGCACGTGGCCCCCGGCTACGGTGGGTTCGTTTACGTGCTCAAGAACAACTTTGCCGACTACGTGCGCAAAAGCACCGGTTCGATGGGTGCTTACAGCCTCATACACCCTGTGATCACGTTGCCCTCGTCCTGTTCGATATCCACGACTACCGCGGTGCCGTCCAAAGCCGACAGTTGAGCGTGTGCGCTGACTTGACCTTATATTTTCGTCGACTCCAATAACTATATCATTTTATGTTTTCGCTTTTCGCTTTTCTGCACAATTTATTTATTTTTTCCGCTCCTACAATGTCTTTTATTAATAATATTATTTTGATCGATTTCATTGAGCTTTTTGAATCGTCAATATAATCGGTCTATATTTTCTCCCATCTTTCGTTTATAGTATATAATATAGTATCTAGAATACACTCCAACCAGATGTAGGATATCCAGGAACAATAACTGTGGTAGGTTATTATGGTAACTGAACCGTGCTTTATAAACACCGATTTTTAAGTAAATAAGTTATAGCCATTAATATTATATACATAATAATTATTATAACTTCATAATATATAAGTATTTATACCGCGTTATGAGGCGTACTATAACATAATAAATACAATTTCGAAATTTCATAGGTTTATTTTTTGATAACATATTATTGTTCTAACCGTAAAAATCGTGTTGTTAATCTAATTACTCTACATTATTCAATTTATAATATTTGCATAGTATAATAAACAGATTTACAAGCGGTGTACAACTATTCAAATAATATCATCTCTATTATGTTGTGTTGTGTAGATCAAAGGTTCTTAAACTTTTTTTTTATGCTCTACTTAAGCGTATCACGAATTAGTAATATTACTAACCACTAATGGCTAACGTTGCCTTTTAAAATGATTTTTTACTCAAAATATTATCACATGTGTCGCATAATATAATAGTTAATTGAAATTCAAGAACTGAAATACGAATAAGTATGATAATGACTGTACACACTATAGGTATACATACTTAATATAAGTACTAAAACATTCAAGTCGTATTTTGCATGACAGTTCAAGTGTGGTTGGAAAAAATTAGACGAATACATTTTTATAGATATTTATGATATTATTTTATATCGTTATGTATTATTATAGAATACTGAATATTAATATATTAAAATAAAAATTCTATATTCTACGATTGATCGTGGTAATAATTGTCATTGAAAAAAAATCTTTGGACGTGGTGTAGTGGGTCAAATTATTGGCAATCGAACAATTCGGTCACGAGCGGGTGCCCGATATTGAGTGGTTGGCCATAATTTTTTTATCTATCGAGTACCTCTGTTAAAAATTATGAATATGCTATAATTAATATCTCTATACTCGTATAATTTATATGTATAACATAAGCGCCTATCAAGCAGTAAGCACTTACGATCGGTAGAAAAATGTTGTTTATAATAGTCACATGAATCTTATTAAATCGAATTCACTTTTGGTATCGTCGATGACAATCGATTTTCTCTCTTATATGAAGTTAGTATATAATATAATACGACAGGAGTTGATGCAAAAAATGATGAATATCGCAATGAAACTTGATTGTAGTGCAGACGATCCGTCTGAAAAGTGCCGGGAACGTTTTTCGCGTGGTTTTAGCAATTAAAATATGAAGGAAAAACCGTCTTATCGAAATATTTTACGCTTATTGTGGACTAAAATATTTTTAATATCGCGATAATAACACGTCTTATCCGAGATACGTCGCACGAAATAGGTCAATCGTTTTAATTATTTTTTTCCAAGAATACCTATATATACGTATAGTGAATAACGTGTATAACAGTGATAATATTGATTCGTTAATAACTATCACGTTCATCATGGAGATTTCATATCGTAACTCTACGGAATTTATAAAATATTGTTAAATAATTATCAAACAAATTTTGTTTTCAGAACATTCACAGACGTCATTATTTTTGCCTAATATAATATAATATTATAATATAGGTACTATCTTCGTTGCTTACAGGAATCTATATAAATTGTAATAGATATTACATTCATTACAGTATCTATACCGATTTACATATTTTCTAAAGTTGGGCGTACACCCAGATTCAAAAATGCTGATATTGTGTCGAGTGACTTTACATTTGAAAGCAATGATAAATCTTTGTACTCGAAAAACGATTCTGAATGAATCTCAGCTTATCCAAAAGTGGTTGTCACTATAATAATACACTTGCTGGTCAAGACTTACCTAAATCCACAAAGCATAATATATTTTTCAAGATTTCAAAATATATTATCTATAAACCATCAAATTACCTACCACTATAAAATAACAGTAAAATAAAAATGGAAAAAGCACAAATCACATCAAAACCACAATAAAAACCATAGTAATATTATTTACCTTTGCGCTGAGCCTAAATCGTTCAGGTGAGTAAAATAATAAATATTTGTCTTTCTGTGATTTTCACAACTATATAATAATATAAGTAGATATTATATGCATAATATAGGCGCACCTACGTTTTGTTATAACAATCCCGCAAAAACGAGTTGTTTTAATTGTTTTTGGCGTTTGTCAAATCATATAAAACAACTAACAAGCAAAAAATCAAACTGACATGGACGTTTAGTGGTTAAACTTAATTTACCTAAGTATATATAATATATATATAATAAATATATATATATATGCTACTGGATACTATATTTTCAGCTGTTATTTAAACAAAATTGATTAAAAAAAAATCAATAAATAACACAATTAAGGTAGTAAGTAATTACATAATATTCTTAAAACGATTAAATAAAACCGTTTATTACGCACTATAGCATAGATTTTATTCTACTCACCAAGTCTCAATTTAAAATACACATTTTTAAATATTTAAAAAACTAAAAGCACGTTTACACTAAAAGAAATTTATCATTATTTAGATACAATTAGTAATCATTTTGTTTTCATTAAATTAATTAAAAAATTGTTTAATCCCGTATAAACCTCATTATTTTAAGTGATGTTTACGCATAAACGTTAACGTGAATTATACCTATCCTTTTTATTGTAATCACAGATGATTTGATTTCATAAGTCCAAAATTCAATTTTACAACTATAAATCTAGTTGTAATATAATATTATACAAATAACTTATAATAACCTACCTAACTAATAATTACATTTTAATATAATATACAATAGTGAATAGCCCACTTAGAAAAAGCAATTAGTGAATATTTGTTTAATTTTTTATTTGATTATTGTTATATCTTATGATACCTTGCCGTTTTAAATAGGTGACAGTAAATTCGAATATATAATATTTTGTTATGTACAATAAGGTCCAATAATATCCGTGACTTTTGAACCAATAAAATTAAATATACAATATTGCAGTACCTCTTGCTGTATTTTATATTTATATATAATTTATATTTTTGTTTTAAGCCGTATATTTTAAATTGAAACCTATAAGCTAACCTAATAATATATTAGTAGCAATAATTGTTTAATAGTTCATACATGGTTAGTATAAATAAACATATATTGTAAAATATACGTAGGTATAGGTAAGTATGACATTTAAATTTACCTGTAGAAATAGTCTTAAATCACATATAGCTTAAACTAATTGACTGTTAGGGACGTTTAATTGAACGATTTCAATTGTTTAATATCACTCTAGGAAGAGGCGACCTTCGAATAATTCAACAATAATTATTTTCACATTCAATTAGATTATTTTTTTTTCGTCATAGAATGATTTAATGTGAATTATTTATACATGTTATTTTTTTCTGATTCATCACTCCTAGAGCGTCATTCAACAATATATCTAACTTATAAAATGTTCATCTCAAATACATAGGTAATATTATGTAACATAAGTTTCTTCCGTTTACCTACAGTAAATTATAATATTATATCACTTGAAATTATTTGACTTTCATTTACACCATAAGTTTTCAATATATTTCTATTATAATCTAGTGAATTATTTAATTTGTTTGTATTATTGTTTTTATTTTGTCATTATAACTAATAAAAATATATGGATATAAACTTATATGTGTTATATTAGTTGTGTATGGTTTGACTATATCGCGAAGACACGAACATAACAAAATTGTAATGTATAATATTATTTTTTAAAAAACTTATGTATAGTTGGTAAATTTGTGTTATATAACCTACTTTTATCACTGATATTTCTTATATCATAATACTTTAATACTATTATATTTAATACTTAGGTACATATTATGTAAGTATTCAAGTTTAAATTAATTTACATTCATTATACTGCAATTTATTGATTATAATTATTTAATATTTTTATACCTATACAATTTACCGCTTTTATTTGTTGAAAAGCTATGTTAGCCTATCAGGATCAATATTATTTAATATTTCGTCTTTATAATTCCCACTTTAAAATATATTTATATAGGTACTTATATGATATTTGTGTCAGTAAGTTAATAGGTACTTTATAATAATGGATAATGACATTTATTCCATTTGTCGCATTACAATATCATGATAAATAAAAGGCCACCTACAGACAACTAGTAGTTTAGACGAGAAGTCTTGAAAATTTAGTTTATTTATCAGGAAAATAAAATACAATTAGGTATAATCACACATATTTGACATATTATAATGTTGATAGGCGTTCTTAAGTTATTACATGTGCATCTAAAGTATATTGATCGGTATAGACATCTAGTAATCGCTAATCCGTATCGTGGATATTGTACATAATATGCCGTGTGGCATGTGAGTATAACGAATTATATTTTATTTTAACAAGCAATAACAATAAATTATATGTTTAACCCGTCAAACTATAAAGATAAAAAGTAAAATTGCATACGTCATGAAGTTTGCATGTGACAAGATTGATTTTTGAGAATTTGACGAGCCTACAAAGAGTACACAATTTATACAACTAATAAACAAAAATGTTATGTTGCATAGGAAAACTATGAAAATTGTTTACATTTAATCGATTTATACGTGAACGATTTTAACATCGGATTGAATTCACATAAATACACAAAAATAATTAATTTCATTATATAAAAATATAGAAAACCATTAATCTAAGACACCCATAATTATGCATCGTTCTTTAGGTTAAATTGTAACCCATATATATTTTTATTTTATTTTTCGTAATATGCTTATCGATATTGATATGATATAATAATACTTAATAGGTAGTATTGAATAATGATTATGACCTTTCAATGATAACGATGATATTAATAATTGTACTTAAACCACATAATATTATTATGAACATGAACCATTAATTATTATTATTAAAATATGTTTTTGTTTATAATACGTTGAGTGCAAAATCAAAACAGTCAAGTGGTTATATTATATCAAATTTAAAAAATGTCACAATCATGTTTAATAATAATAATCTTTACCTATTACAAAAAAACTCCATTTATACACATATAACATTTAACATACAATACAACTATATTATGGACTTATTAATACATGATCCATGGATATATAGGTAATATATTTTATATATTATATTATATTAATATTAAAATAATTAGTTAATTAAAGTAATCGGTTTCATGTGTTATTACAAATGGGCCATTATTGTATAGAGTTATGTTTGTGATTATATGATATTATACACACCATTATATTACGGAGTCTATAATAATGTTATAATAATAATATATTATACACCACAATAATGGTATAATATACTAAAACAATAAATAATGATATATATATACTTATGTAAGTGTCAAGTGGGATGTCCTACGTAATATTCTTATATTATCATAACATGTGGCAGATCGATATTTATGCATTATACATATACCTACTCTGTACAATCGACCCTGTTACCGAAAAACCGAATGGGTTGTGGGAATGAAAATAACATTGACTCGCCGATGAAAATTAGCATATTATTATATCATTATATTCATGTAATTCATGCAGTGCGCGTTATATGGGCTAGCTATGTCGTACAATATATTATTATGTGCAGGTGCACAATTATTGTTTGATAATATCGCGTTGTACACGTAGTCGTCCAATAAGAATAAGTACCTAGTCATACAGAAAAGCATAATATATTTTATGTATACTATAATATTCAAAACGGTATTTTGGGGCGGCGACGGCGGATACGATGTCGATGGCATGATCGAACGACCTGTTGGACCGGAGGCGTCCTCAAGTATAATATTATGATATATTAAATCGCTTGGTATAAATATTTTGGAATATCATAGTATAATATAATATTGTTTCGAGCGCGGCAAATGCGTTTGAAAGGTCATCGGATATTGATTTTCGTGTGGGTACTGCGCGCCGCGTGAAATCACCTGGGAGGTAAGTCGGCAGAGGATGACACGAGAGGAAGCGAATTGATGTACCAACAAAGTGTGACAGTATTACCTATGTGTGTGGACGCGGGTGAAAACCGATTTTCAACATTCAACTCCTGCGGGTCGCGATTTACCTAAAATATTATGATATACCGAACGGCGACGGACGGACGACGATGACAGTTAGTGACAGTAGTACAGTTTATGGTAAACACCTACAGAAGTGAACATCGTTTTGCAGACGAGTGCGTTTAACGTTACTATTGCTTCCGTAACAACGGTAAGACGACTTCCACTGTCGTCGAAGTACAAGGGGTGCGTGTAGTGTGACGGGTTGATCAGTGGCATGCGTATAAACGCGTATGCACTGTATACCTGGTAAATCTATAAAATACGATCGTACTCACGGGCGTGTGACGGATCCGACTGCGGCAGCTATATTTTAGCGCGCTATATCAGTGGCGATGCCGCCGTCCTCGTCCTTTCCTCGGGGCGAGATCCTCGGTGCCGGCGTCTCGTAAGAACCCGGCGAGGGGGCAAAAATCCGGTGACGAAAAATTAAAAAAATAAATATATCAAATTCGTCGGAGACGATGGCCAATGTACGTGGTGCCGGTCGCGCGCGCGCGCGCCCGTTTGTGTGTGTGTGTGTACGCGTGCGTGTATGCGGGGAAAAATATTTCGCGACTTTGCGGCGCAGGCGACGCGGCGACGGCCGTGCGGTTTCTAGAGCCGCTGGATGCTAAAAATGCCGCCGCCGTCGCAGCCGATCATACACACGCCGCCCGCGCCCGACCGTGGACCGAGGTCGGGCGGTGCTAGCGCCCCAAGCGGTCGCGGTCATCGATGCCGCCGCCGCCGCCACTGCCGTCGCCGCCGCCGCCGCCGTCCTCCGCGGTTGGGATAACTATAGATTTTTTGGCCTAGGGCAAGCACGCAGGCGGCCACAATAGCGGCCGACCACGTCGAGTGCAGCGGGCCGTCGTCGTCGCCACTGCATAACATTATTGTGATGTGCAGCGCGCGATGCACTTTTGCACAACTGCAGCTGCCACCACGTTATCACTTGGATATAATGATGGTGATAACAGCATTACGCCCGAGACGTGCGAACGTGCGGTGTGACGCGACACGGGCAAGTCGCGGTACCAATCATCATCATTATTACGACTGACCGATATGACTGAATATTATTAGTCTTGGTTTTTTCTACATGTTTTTTGAACGTGTATGCAGCTAATACTATGCAGCTCTATACTGACGGTTTGACCAAACATGTAGACGCGCAAATCATTCAATTTAGATAACAATCTACACAACGGTTTTATTTTGAATTTGTGCTTGCAAAACATAATTTATATAGTTAACAATATTGTACCTTTAAAGTTTAAGTGTGATGCACAATATTAACAATGTTTAATGCTTTCCTATTTTAATTTTTTTATTCAATGTACAAAATATAACTCTTACCAATATCAATATGTTATATTATTTTGCTATTTTATCATATTTTTATTTATTATTTGTTTTTAAATACCTATTAAAAGTATTTTAAATCTATATAACTAGTTGAATAACCCAACATCACCCGTGTGCAGTTTTTTATTTACCTTGTTCTATATTAAAAGTAGGTATAGTTGTTTCCGGATACTCTTCTATAAAGTTATAAGGTCTTATGAATTACGACGTCGTGGTAACAACGAACATTATTACGTTATGATGATATAAAAACTCACCAACATTCAAATTGATATATTTTATTCATGCCAATACCTCTTTATATACAACATTTGAAAAGGCTGAAAATCCTACCAAGTACAATGTTTCCACCCTTTTTATACCCTTCCGAAATATCCTACTAATAAATAACGTTTTCCATTTTTACATTCTTTTTACAGATTTGAAAAAGGATTTATTTGTGGGACTCTACATCGTAAAACAAAACTATATTGAGAAAATTGCATACTCGTAGCTTATCTGATGTTCCAGCTAGGCGATGATGAATCAGTTAGGACATGTTCTTTTATAATATATAATATTATATAGATAAATAATATATATTAATATATTATATACTATATATAGTCTATAGATAATAATTAAAATAAGTAAATTTAATGAATTTGGAAAGTATAATAATACGATTAACACGAAATTACATGATTAGAGAAAAAAATCGATTGGTATTAAAATACTCATTAGGGAAAATATATTTATCAATACAGGTAAATATATAAATATATGTTGGCCTGTCTGTCTGTTTAAAATTAATATACTCAAAACCTACTGGACCATTTTCAATAAAAGTTATATCAATACATTCTTTGAGACATTGAGGGTGTTTATTGCTTATTTTTCAACCACTTTATCTGAGGGTGGACTGCTATGGGTTACAAATATATTTATAAGAAAAAAAAACAAATATTTGATGTACGTAAATATTTGGCACGGGTAACGCCGGGTTAGCTAATATACTATATATATACCTATGTCCTATACCTATTAATTATTATAGGTTTATCGTTTATAGTATAATAATAATAATACTAATAATAACATAATATTTATAATAAATTACAAAAATGCTTAAAAACATGTTCAGAGATTTTATGTCAACGTGAAAATAAATGGAATTTATTACATTTACTGTTCCTATTGATTTAAATAAAATATTGGTTTATATTTGTATTGCCATTAATGAATTATATTAAAACCTGCCAGTATGATAAACTTATTTATATTTATTTAATATAAACCACTTCTTTACAGTAAATTTTCAAATTATTATCGTCACCATATCGACCATTCGTGGACTATCATCATCGTACACGCAGTTTAATAACTCAAATACAACTCGTTCATATTTCAATTTATTATGCAACAACATTTAATCTTCTGGTTAAAATTAAATCAATGTGGTTCTCATTAAAAAAAAAAAATAAGTTTGTATAGTTACGGGAAAATGTATGCTTGGTCAATGGTCACTCTAAAGTCTAGATAAACCAAATCTGCGGGACAAGAAAAATATGTTATGCTTTACTCGTATTTATATACCTACTTATTAATTTAGGACTTTTTGTAATGGTATATAATGCCTTTAAATACGACATATCTACGTCATTGAGCTTGCAGTGATGTGTTTAGCTATTGGATATCTACAATAATTATAATATAATGGTAATTACTAATTGGTATCAATTATAATAATTTTCTGATATCGAATAATATCAGTGGGTTTCCCGATTCAATGCAGTCAGACAATCTTTCTACCTTTACATCTTCTTTCAATAATTCGATAAATAGTGTATACCTATAATATAAACTTAAATTTTAATCTTAGTGAATCAATATATTCAGTAAAAATTGAATGCTTGTAATTTCTTATCATAAGATATCTGTAGTCACAACATGTACAGTAAACAAATCTTATCTTTGAATTAAGCAGTTATATTTAAAAATAAAAAATTTTAATTAAATTAAAAAAGGTGGATAAGTGGATGTCGCTCTGCTGTACAGTAGGTTACAAGTGGGTCACTGTAATGGATGGTGTTAAATTTGAATTCAATGATATAATATCATTGTATAAGAAAAACGATTCTGAGCGAAAACGGTCAGTCAGCCTATGATAGGAGCCTATGAAATAGTATATTTGATGATATTATTGTGAATAAAGTAATTTATATATAACCTATTTACGTGGAGCCTTGTTTTCAATTTTCAATCCTTAGCTTTAAAAGTTGAACATTTTATAAATTTTGAACTAAAAAATAATTATTAAATTATAAATTTGAACTTTAAATGCTTATAAAAAAAAATTGTGCCTATGTATTTTTAATATTTTTCATCTGCCTTTGAAACAATAACCTAGGAGCCTTCTATTAAATTTTCAAGCTTTTATACCCAACAGACAAAATTTTATTGATATTTATAGAAAAAAAAAACTAAAAAAAATGGAAACTGAAAATGTCTCAAGATAAGTCAAAATATTTGAAAAATGTTATGGTGTATAGAAAATGCTAATATAAACATTCAGTCAAAATTTCATGTACCTACGGTCATTTGTTTTAGAGTTGCACCAAAAACCAAAATCGATTTTCTTAAAAACAGATTTTGCGTAAAAATTCCCGTTTTTCCTTAATTTTTCTTATGTTTTTCACGTCGCTTTTGAAAACTACTGGGACATTTTTACTTTTGACCCCCCCCCCCCCCCAAAGTACCAACTAGATTCACTTTCCTATCAGAAAAGTTACTGTTGAAGAAAATCCAAGCACTTTTACTGTCCTAAAAGGTGATGACAGACACAAAAAAAATAAAAAAAAAAAACACACATCATTGTAAAATCAATACATTCATTGCTTCGCTCAGAATCTAAAACGCTTATAAAGAAGATGAAGTGAAGTAATTATTTCACCGTTTAAATGATACAATATTATTATATATAGTGAAATAATATTTATATCATGTAGTTATTTACAAATAATAAATCCTACTAACTATTTTTTACACATTACGCTACACAATGTGGTTGGTCTAATTTTTTCACAACAGGAGAAATAAAACGAAAAATCAATTCCGACCGAAATATACACATTAAATGTTTTTTTGTCACGTAAAGTACGATTTTAATTCAACCAGACATAACAATTTAGATTTATTTTCATGCACGCCCTAAACTCGCATTGTATTTCTGCCCAATATGTTTATACTTTATAGGTACCTACCAACTACCTACCCACTTAATAGTATGAACATAATTTAGTTTTTTTTTTACACACTCGCAAGTGCATGTTCCCACGCGTAATTCGATATACCATACACATTTTAAATACATAAAAACACACACACACACACATGGAAATACATAGGTACAAAACAATCATTTGGTGGATGTTACAGCACAGTTCGCACAAAGTCCGAGAACAAAATAATTACAGCCCGTCATACTCAATGGTGCAAAATTCACCTGCAGTTCCATAGACCACAGAACATTTTATAAACAATTATTTTCACCGCAGCGCAATTCAATTAATTTAATATTCAATATTATGCAAATGTATAATACAAGTTATTAAAATCTTAAGATTGAATTATTATTGCATACGTACGGTCCGTTATTGTGTACCCGTTATAATCATTGTATCCAATATGGTAGGAATTAACTAAATAAAAAAATCGAAGCTAAGTTCAAAAGTTAATTTCTTATTTTGTGTAACTTATCTATAGTTAGTTGTTTTTCTAATACATTTATAACTCAAGTTAATTTTTTTCATTAACTTAAACTCCTATTTGTATATATTTTACGCCCCAAACGTGTATAAGTAACCATTTTTAATATTATCTATGCAAGAATATACCAATGATAATTGAAAAATAGAAATCCCTAGGTCTCAATATTTGGATATACTCAAATCTGAAACATAGCGTTTCTATGTGAAGCTTTTTTGTTGTATCTACTAACATCCCTTGCTCTCCTACCATTGTCCTGTAAAATAAACCAATACATGTTAATCATAATTCATAAACAAAGAAATGTTAGGTATAGCTCTTACTGCAGAATGATTACCACATTTTAATATAATATGATAATAACTCTTCGTAAAACACTCGAGTCTATATACTTTATGGATACACGACCATTGCACTTAAAAATATTTACATGTTAAAGGTGTTTTAAAAAATTGGAAAAATTAAACTACTTGAGTACTTGACTTAAATAAACGTTTTTACCATCAACATTTTTTTAAAAATTTGACATACTAACGGCAGCTATTTTGATGTCTTGCATAATTTTCAGTATCAAATAATACAAATAAAAAATATTATACTGTAGTACTTGTTGCCCATACGTTTTCTTCTTCTTATTTACTAAAGGCCTTGCCTTGTCGGCGCAAATCTGGTTCGCTGTTTATAAATTATATAATATATACATATATTATATATAAACAATAGTTATTTCATTTGCTAGGTCTTTCTGTAACAACTTGTATATGATTACTGATTAGTGTAGTAAATATTGTCATAATTTCTTCGAGTTTAATTATTTGTTAGTTCAATGATGCAACTAAGCCGAGACAACAAAAAGAAAATAATGTTTATTTAAGTATTAGTTCTTAAATATTATATTAAAGTTAATTTGACATATGTATAAAAACTATATGAATGAGGAAAATAAGCTGATACAACAAAATGTGAAAAAAAAAACAAGAAAAAAATAAGAAAACACTAGACAGTAAGTTATAACACCTGCAAAAATAGAATGCGTCGGCAGTCACGACGTGTGACTGATGACGCATGATTTTTACAAATTTAATAAAAGTGTTACCTCTAGTCTCCATTTGTATTTAGTTCATAAATTTGTGCTTTGAATAATATCTATTGTTTGTGTTTTTGGTGTCTATACTCATCATAGAAATTTAAATAAAATATAGACTTTATTACTATAAAGTTGCATGTTGCATCAAGATTTATATAATACTAGTTGTATAATCCGACTCAGACCTGTAAATATTGAACACATATATAATAATATTATGGTACTATGTAGGTGGATCTAAGTCTTAATTTACCATATACCTACCTACCTACCTCAGTTCACAGACAAATCAGCGTCGGTGTACCTCGCTTTGTGAAATAATTCAACCAAGATGGGCAATTCGCCAGTAGTGGATTAGATAAAAAACTTTTACTACATTTTTCTGATACCTGCATCTAAGAACAATCTCTGTAATTTTCATCAAAATCGGTTGAGTATATTTTAGTATACGAGTATACTTAAGCTACAAATATTCATTTTTATATATTTTATAAATTGTATAAAAGTCTCTTTTATTTCTGTAACCCCGTATATTGTTATAAACCAGCCAAAACTAAATGCCTGTGTGAGCCACCTTAACACAAACTCCCAGAGTCTCAAAGATAATGTTTGCTAAATTTGGTGCCAATTGGTTCAGTAGTTTCCAAGTCTTTATTCAAACGTACATTAATTTATTTGGCCCATGGGTAGATTTTAATAGTTTAATGGAATATTATTATGTATAGGTATATTGTGCGATTATTTATCGTTGTTCAAAATAGGGAAAAACTCTAAAATTATCTCATAACCTGAAATTCTCGATTATATAGAGCATTATCCCTGCATTAATGCATTATACACAGCTCTTTAATTCGCTTATATACTCTCAGTGTCAAAAGAACCACAACAACAACTCTCAAAATTAAAAACCGTCAAAATTCGATAGAGAACAACCATTTCTCAAGACCGTTTACAATAATAATAATAATTATTATTGATGATTATTTCTGTTAGTCTGGTATTAATATAGATAAAAATCAGTTTATAAATGAGTTTTCTAGTAGGCAGTACTATATAATATGTATTATAAACACATTTAAGTTATTTAGCCCAATTTTGGATAAACTTTATATTAAATGAAAAATGGAATCAAAAACCTCAAAATGTTTCCATATTGTTTATGTAATAACATTTATAGTTTATATTGGTACCTACTAGTTTTATAAGACGTGTACAACCCGACTTCGCACAGGAAAAAATTAATTAATATAAATTACAGAGCTATATAATTGGTTTAAAGAAACATTCAGGTAGGTATTATACCAAATAATAGTGAAACGAGATTATTATATTATACGATTGTAATATTGTTGTAGTTATACAAATTTTTAAATAGTGGATGAGATAAAAAAAATAATCGGAAAATTATCACTCAACTTTTTCATGTTTATTGGTAAAAAAAACTAGATATCGTAGTAGGTATTTTTTTGTTGATAAACCAACAACAACAACAACAACAACGTCTAAATGTATGTGTCGTCATGACGTATTACAATATTATACGTCACCGAGCACCCGAGCAGCAATAATGATCACCTTAACGAACTCATATTACACCGATTTTGAAGGAATTAGTGCCTCTTGACTGTAATACTCTACGTCCTACATAATATTATATAAATTTCACCATTTACTTTACAGGTATTACAATATATTAATATGTTATATAATAAACACGCAATTTGTGTGTTCGTATTATAATACTTTAATAATGAACTAATTAATTATTGGCAGTTACCTACCGTAAAACATATGATATGAAAAAAAATTATCGGGAAACCTAAATTTAATTTTCTCTGATCATATTATATATATATATAAAATATTATCATATTTAAATATGAATAGTAGTTATCAGTATGTAACACGACATCATTGAACTATTCTGAATTTTATCTCATAAAGATAAATGATAATCCGTTAAACAAGCAGTAATATTAGCTTTGCTTATAAAAACTAAAAACCTATTTTTTTACAACACTAGATAAGATATTATTATCTACATTTTATTAATAAGTAACAACACACAAAAACCGTATAAAATAATAAAATAGGATTAAGCCAATAAGGTGACATAAATTAAATTACCAGTTAATAGTTATATAATATTAAACTTTTTTAACCACTTTTATTTTAATATGTAAAGAGTAATGAAACACGATGAAATATGTGCTGGACCGCAATGTGTGTTCCGTGAGTAAGGTATCATGAAAATCTTTCTTATGTGGGTGTGGGTGTGGCCTATACTGAGACGACCAAATAATATAACCTCGTCTCTTCTAATAATCGTATGGTTAAGGCCATAGTAATAATATAATATACGTCATAAATACGTCGTTTTTATATGTTTGCGATTTTTTGGTTACAGAATAACTTACTTACGTGGAACCTTATTTTAAATTTTTAATCCTTAGTTATAAAATTTGAACATTTTTTTTTATTATTTAGAAAGACAATTTAAAATCTGTACACAATATTAATAAATAACATTTTATTGACATTTATCGAAAAAAAAAAACTCAACAAATTGAAAATTGAATAAATTATATATTTTTATTTTTGACTATATATTTATGATACATTATAATATTTATAATAGATACACAGTTGTTTAGTTAAAATTAAAGCAATATTAATATTTAATCGCTTAAAAAAAAAATATTGTAGATTTATATCATACTTTTCATGGCCATAAAGAATATAATGTTAACATTTAAAGAATATATAATATATTAACGAAATTAATAAAATGTCAAAATCACATCAAAATCTTGAACAGACGGTCCAGGTACTAAATTTGTATTTTTATATACCGATAGACACAATCCACAGATTTATGCCAAACAATAAAAAAATATTTTTTTTCTGATACAAAATGTAAAGCTTTTAGTTACATAATACATTTTTTCTAATTTTCTAAAGTACCTAAATAACAATGGTTTTTATTTACGTCACAAATTAAAATAATTTATTTGTATGATAAATATTGCTTATTGGTAGCAACAAGTATACACGTCTTTTAATTTTACTATAGTAAAACAATTATTCAACCGTTCTGAGAGTTTTTACATTTTAAATTATAAAACTTCATAGCATAACCAGTTTCTTTTATTGTTGAGTCTGCAACTACGTAATAGTGGATAAATCATAAATTCATGTCTTTAAACTTTAAATCTCTTGGAGCACTCAAACAATCACGTTTTTATCTTAATTTTGAGTACTTCCTTAGTCCTTATCTACATTTTTAAGTAAGTATGTGTATTTCCCGAAGAAAACCATTGCTAAAATATATTTAATTTTACATATTTTTATGATAATAAAAAATAGATAACATACTTAAATTTACATATAATAATAGTAGTTTAATATAATCGATAATATAAAAATATTATTTCAAATACACAATTATTATTATTGATTATTATTGAAACTGGAATGTTTGAAAAGTAATCAACAGTCTAATGTAACAATAGCACGTTATTATTTTTACCTAATAAATTATAAAATATTTAACAGAAAATTTAAATCCACAGTCATTGGCAGAAACAAAGTGTTTATTTTTGCAAATTATCTGAATTCATTGTATGTAGTAAACTGTACAGTGTTTATAACTACGTTAATATGTTATTATATTCGTCAGTATTTGAGAACATGAAATCCTAGGCTTATGACATACGTGCTACTCAATGATTTTAGATGGATATAAATTATGGCAAGTTTAATTATAGATTTCGTACCATTACGCTGGAGTATTCCATTATTATTTAATAATATTGCTAACGTTTAAGACAAATTTTGAGAGACAAAAGCTTGTGTGAAAATTGTGAGTAACACAAGCACCTACCATTCACTAACAACCTCTTTATCAAAAACATCAAAATAAACAATCACCAAGCAAACGTTGTTCTACGGCACAATATATTTCTATTCTCATTGTTCTAGCTTTAATGGACTTCCATTATGAGACGAATACTAAGGCGTAAAAGAAATTCAAGTCTCACAATCGGTTGCGTTCAGCGCTGAAATAGAGGAATGCAAAATTGAATATTAAAAAAAAAAATCGTTTATTATCTACTTCAATCTTTTGTATAAAAAGATTTCTTTCCGATTATTACACTAAAATAATGAAATAGAAAAAACTACCCTTAAGCGTATATTGTATTATACTATTATTATACTATTTATACCATGTCAAAATTAGTTTTTAGTTTTAATAAGGTGCCCTCCTGCAGTTACGTAAAAAATTGAATGGTAAAAGGTGTACAAAAAACATACAATTTATGGGTACATATTAATTTATTCATAATATTTAATATTTATTTTAGATTTTGTCTAAAATGATGACATATTCTTGTACGATTTAAATCTGCTTCCAAAAAATTTTTCTCGTTATTCCCCACACCATAGTACCATACTGGTCTATTAACTGGTGGACAATCTTTATTCAACATTCCATTGCTTAAATTAATGAATCAAAATTAATTCCATAATTGTATAATATTATTATTATTTATTATTAATCATAAATCCATACATAAATTATTAGACGGCGCTTTGTATAGGCAATTTAGGGCCATACAAATTATTGTTGATTCATAATATTATTATTATCTATCAATTTTGTTAAAATAATCCAATATTTGGTTTATGACGTTTGTGTACGTAATTAATATATCCTTTATTTAATGTTATTAAAGTTTGAAATTGTGCTCTAGTGTTGTGGATTAAGGTTGTTACTGGTAATGTTACCAAATATAGTTATACAAGAATGAGAACAACATTTTTTACGACTTTGGTAAATGGGTTACATTCATTTATAACATAAATACTATAAAAGGTTAATATTAAAATGAAAATAAATAAAGTTATGGTTAAATATTAACTGTTTTATTTGATACTTCACTATAAATTATTTAATCTACCTAATAAAAAATATTTGTAGAGAAATAAACTACTGTTATTATGACATTATGTATACCTAGTAGGTACTAGGTAGTCATATTTTCTTTACATAATTTTTAGTTTTAATAATTAGCAACTGAATTTAGCATTTTTTATTACCTATATCTATATTATATTATATAAGTGTTCATTAATTTATTGGTCCAAGTATGACCCTTTCACATAACCATTTATGATTTATATTATTTTTTTGTTTACCGGGAAATACTTGAGCTTCAGGGAATCAATTGTTTTAACGGTGGTACAAATTCAATGAAAACGTAATAGTGTCGTCCGAGTTTTTTTAACCGATTTCAATCTTCAAGGAGAAGTAATGGCTCAATAAATGTTGAATCACAAGTTAAAAATTTTATCATATTTATTTTAAAAATCATTATTTGTGGCTCAACGATAAGAGTCTTTTAAGCACGCATTGATTTTATAGAATTTCATTTGGTATTTGGTAATGATTGATGGAAATCATAGTCTAAAATAACTGTTTGGTACTTTATCCATTAAAATAGATGTATTCAAAACTTATAAGTATCATTCAACGCTTCAGGTCCCTTTTTATTGACAGTTTCACATTCATATCATATAATTACTTTAATTTTTTCAGTAATTTGACTTTTACGGAATTGTCTATCATATTGAAAGTAGGTTCTTCTGACAAATTTGAATTAAGTGGTAACTTTTATGTGAAATGTGCAGCTCATACCAATGTTCAAAAATTGCTGCTTCCCCAGATGCTACTCCCGAAGCGTTTCCTTTTTTTTTTTGAATTTCAGCTAATATTACATTTTTTAAGAAAATTATTCCGATATCTCTTGGTATATTTAATAATGTATTAAAATATATTTTAAAAAATGCAATATTTAAATTAATGACAAACAGTTATTTAAATCAATTTTAGATTTAAAATAAAATTGTGGTAGCAATTTTTAATCGAGATACTTCCTGAATGTTTAGTTTAAATTTCTCCAATACTGACAATTTAGATGTATAGTTAGTAATGTTTCTATTCTTCTTGTATCTTAGCTATATTTGCAAACAAAAATCAGCACTTTATTACGTATTGTATTATTTGTATATATGATACATCATTACTTAGAATTAAAATCTAGGTTAAGAAAATATTTATATTATATATTTAACAATATATGTATTATTTGTAATTAAGTCCTTAGTGAGTTTTAATTGTCTCACTACAATTATGCATGTAGAAACATAGAAAACTAGGTTAAGCTATAATAATATATAAGATATATCACTATTGGAATGAACAAAAGGGGAATCTTAAGATCTTTAGAAGTTTTTGCGACCATTGTATTACACACTATAATATAATATAGTGTCAATAAAATCCGGATATATATTAATTATATAATTGTTCATAATATTGTATTAATTATTTACGTCGGAGCCTGGAGGTAATCGCTGTATACGAGTATAATATCATATAATTTATTCTTTTTAATTAAAATACTATTTACATAATATGTTTAATATAAATTACCATTTTTATGAACGCTTGAATACTTACCCATAAAATTATCTGAGATGCTCTACATTTACATTTTCATAATACGTATATTTTAAAAAAACGAATTTAATAATACGGTCGACGGAGCTATTTTAATGTTTCTTAAGTCATCCTACTTGCACTACTATAGTATTAAAATGTGTGCATTATTGTACTAGAGCGTCCTTCGTTATTAATAATTGTTATAACATTTTTAAGTATCTAAATCATTGATTTGGACATTTTTGATTTAATTCTTAGTAATCGAATAAAATGTTTTTTTTTACAAAAAAATTAGTTGGCTCTGTGTATCTTTAGAGGTCGAAAAGTTCTGCTGACCGATAAAATTCGATTTTGCTCTGTAGAGTATATTTAGTTTATTTATCTCGCCAAATTGTTTATTGCACGGTTTTGCGAAACATTACAGAGAAAACCATGTTATTTATTTCAAATAGATCCTAGAAACATAGTGAGGAGCCAAATTCACATACGTCCAAATAATTATTGCCATTTGTTACAGTTGTAATTTTCCCACGACCAAACCATTTATAGTAGATACCTATTAATATTAATAACTATATATTTATAAATATTGAAAACAGTTTCGTTGATGAATTTTTTCTGTGTTTATATTAAACATTGTGTAAGCTTTAATTAGTTCGATTTTAAGTAAAATGTTACATTAAATAATTTGCATACAAATAATTAAAGTTGAAATTGTCTCAATTGTTTTTTATATTTGAAACATTCACACAAATGCTAAAATAGCTTTAACTAACACAATTTAATATTTTAATGATGTGCAAACAGTATGCATTTTAAAAAGGTAATAATTATGTATGTTATGATCGAACACCAAATAAACTATATTATAATATTATAATGAATAGATAAGAAAAAATTAATTGTTGATACAATCATGGTGTTTGTTATTATATTTATAATTTAATTTAGCTGTGCTATCACCAAATAGCAAACACTGAGATATAACTCCTCAACAACTGCATTAAAAAAAATAAACAATTTTACAAAAGTAACTTTAAGTAAGCAAATAGTAGAGATTGTATATATTATATGTAATGTAGTTATTATCTTAACGGAATTCATTTAAGTGTATCAAACATAATACATATTTCCTATGCGGTAAAATTATTATAATTTTAAAATTATTCTTTTATGATAATGCTTTACAAAATATTATGAATGTTTTATTATTTAAAATGTGATGATTTTTGTCTTAACTTTAGTCTATACAATAATATGGTTCCAAATTCCAATATAAATACATCATGATTTAGATCAGTGATTCCCAACGTGGGTGGTACCACCCCCTGTGGACTTTTTTAATTTTGAGGGGGCGTCTTATTTTATTAGATTTCAGAATGTATAGTATATGAAAATCCGGGGGGGTGGTGTGAGATTTTTGAAAATCTAAAAGGGGCGTTGGGTAAAAAAAGGTTGGGAGTCACTGATTTAGATGCTTACATAACATATTATTATGTTTCCATAATCTTCCTCAACAAAAAATAAAATATGTTATAATCGCAGAAATTTACAACCAAATTACTATTATAAAACATATATTACTGGACAGTATGTTTAAAAAAAATCGTGAACGATGACGTATTATTTCGATTATGTGAACAAATAGCATGGAAACGCGATAATTTTTAATTATATTTCATAACCATCTGTATGTATAATTTATATGAATCAACTATATCGTAAAATATTAGTGAATATACTGCCTAAATACTACCAATATGCCGTAAACGAACAAACACTACTTCAAAATGTCAACATACGACGCCCTTGAACAGAGTTTTGAGTACATATTTTTCGTTTTAGAGGGTTTTATATAAATATCGTTCATATTTTATAATATTTATTGTTTATAATAGTTTTCTCGCGTCTAGTTTAGGATAATATGTAATTGCAATCTGAGCATATTTTCCCTGCTGTATGAAAATATACACAATTATAATATAATATATTATGAGAGTATATATGCGACCAACTGTCAGGCCCATCCGCAGTAAGTAGCAATAAATGTTAGTCTGAGCTAATACACACAGCATTTACACAATTTTAAAAACACAGTCTGTACATAATGTTCCACAATTTAATGGTACTAATAGTAAAACACATTACACAAAATATCTGTTTTACAGTATAATAATATAATAATGAAACTAAAAGAATTATATTCTCAACTAACAAACATCCGAGATTTCTTAAATTATAATATCCTTAAAATTATAATGTTAAACAATAAATTTTGATCAATCATAAAATAATTAAATATACTATAATAAACATAGTATTATAGTGCTAACGGTAACATCGGCTTAACTATAGTAGTTATGTGATTACATTTTCGGCTTGTCTTATAAGTTATGACTGTAATAATATTTTAAAACAGAATAGTATCCTTCATGATCCATTGAAATCGTAATTTATTGTAAAAGATTTGTCGTATAATATGGTAGGCATCCTTAGGCCATTTGACTTTTTCAATAAGTATAAAGTTTCAAGAATTTCAGCACGGTTCGAAAATAATCGATTTATACATTGCGTTTCCGTCGAGAATTAAAAATTAAAAATACGTCCGTTTGAATTAATGTTTACATTGAAGATCGAGGCACATTTAATAATAAATAAATAAAAATACAACCTACAAAATTATCGAATTGCGTTCACATATTATCTCATTGTATTATTATATGAACATTTCGACGATTTTGTTGGCCGGATCCGATCGGAATTATTTCAATCGTTATTTATTAATAATAGTATTTACACAATGTAGTTATATTAAATTAAATGTCGCAGCTCCGTTAATGTTTTAATATTATTATATTATACGGACGTAGCGGCAACCCTAAGTAAAATGGCATCATCATTAATATACCATACGCGGTGCGTATCGTTTGATATCTGGTATAATCGTTACAATGTGTGGTATCATGTAATTATTATTGTTAATATTGTAAGCAAATACAACAACAGGGTTTAGCAATAAATTATCATCGTGTGGGTGCAGTGTCAAGTAAAATAACAGCTGATCATTTGAACAACAGCAGAGAGTTATTGTTATTGAAAGCGTAAGGCAAGAACTCTGGTTCCCTGAGTATCCTCATGATCCGGATGTTCACTTCCCTTTTGTCCAGAGTCTTTTTGAAGTATCGCTGTAACCGCGACGATACCACCCAAATGGCACCTTGGTCGCGTTCGGCCGATCTGATATCCAATACGAACTGCAGTTCCTCCGGGCTGTATGCCAGCACACTAAAAACACGAATTTGTGTTCATTAAATGTTATGTATTTTTAAAAATTTTTTTTATTGAGTTAATGCTTCAACAGCTATGGTCATTAGCCTGAAGGTTATTTAGTAGGTTTTCAACTGTGGGGGAGGGTACGGTTGATTAGAACACAGCATGTGGAGTGGATTTGTCACTAAAACCCAGGTGGTATAACCCATCCGTGAACTAGTGACACCGGCTGATGCTTGACTATAGAACACGTTTGTGACTGAAGCCAACCACCGCTCCGTTGTGTATTATACTAACTAAATATACATTGTTATCGAAAAAATAATCACAAGACAGTCTTTGGTCATTCGACAGTCGTCGTCAATTTAGGTACTACTGTTGATTAAATATACAATTTATACTTAATCAATGGTACTACGTATAATAGCCAATATAGGTACCTATATAACCCGACTAAATAATAATGTGGTCGTTCGTATATTATAATATTATATAATACTATATCGCACAACAGAGATCTCACGAACGCTACTGACTCTCACTCGATTTTTAATTGGTAACACTAAATCCTCGTTATGATATTACTATAGCAGTTTTTACAAAAACAAATATAAAACCCAACAACAATGAAGTCTAAAAATTGTGCATACAATGACTGCGGTATTAGTGTGAAAGCTTTAAGAGCAGTATTTTTTACGCAAACAAATTGTTGCCATAATTCTGGTTTGGTGGTACTAACTTAGGGTTTTGTAGCGGCACGTAATACGTAAAAGCTACTTGAAAGTTGGATAATACCCAAAAATGTATTTAAAACTTTGTTTAAACGATGGCCAAACTTAAGCTTTACGTGTGGAATA
Organism: Metopolophium dirhodum; assembly: GCF_019925205.1. Classification (NCBI taxonomy): domain Eukaryota; kingdom Metazoa; phylum Arthropoda; class Insecta; order Hemiptera; family Aphididae; genus Metopolophium; species Metopolophium dirhodum. The sequence goes on along the minus strand of NC_083567.1, from coordinate 35,457,983 downwards.
TATTTTTGTTTTACTTCTGCCACATAAAATCACATTACTAACTGAAAGCGTAGTAATTTTGGGTGGGTATAATAAAATAAAACGAGCTACGGAATTGTTATATCGAATTAACCTTACTAGGAGTTATCGAAGAACTTTAATGCAATTTATTTTATTTTTGACATTTATAGGAATTAAAAAAATAACAGACTTGTAGCGCAAGAAAATTCAAATTTTCGTATTTGAATAATGAAAAATTGGTAGTATCACTGAAGTGGATACACTTTAAAAAGCCAAAATAATCTAGGGTTGAATTTTGAAATGGTAGTCAAGTCGAATTAGTCAATGACAATGACACCGCCAAGTATTATAAGATATAACTAACATAATTATAGTATAATATTAAGACTCACCCGTGTTCCACGGATCCCGGAATCCAGGTGGCTAAGGCCGTTTCGGACACCGGACTGAATATGAGTGCACCGTCCTTGGGATCGACGGCCAACGGGGCGGCTTGTGAAGACTTGTGGCCCACCAGCGACACGGGAAGATCGGCATCGTCGCCCAAGTTAGGTCCAGCCTTGAGCGCGGATGTGGGCACAGAGAACAGACGGTCGGAGGCGAACGGCTGGAAGTACAGGCGCCGGCCTACGGATCCGAAAGGCGATAGAGCTAGACCGATGATGCCGTCCATCAGGGTGAAAGATTCACCGGCTACCTATACATACGGAACATGCAAAAAAACAGTTAGAAAATAGTTACCACACAATCGTGATCACAGGAGTGGCGCAAGTCAAGTGATGAAGTACTAAGGAAGTTTCAAAATATGAGTGATTTTTTTTCACTACATAGTATAATAATATTATATTACTATACCTACGTAATTCTCTTCACATATAGGTACTTAAAAAGGCGGCTTACTTAAATTTGGGCAAACCAATGTTCACATGCATCTTAAATTTAAATCTATGGTAATAATAGTACCTATTGCATTTGAAAATTAAAGTCCGGACTGACATCGAAAATGGACAAAATATTTAAATAGCGGATTAAACGTTATCTCCGTTATTTTCTGAAAACTACAGAGAGAAATTACCTCATTTAAATGTAATATAATATATTCAATGTATATTATATATAGAGAGATTTTGATTATAGGTTCACAATATTTTATAACTAATAGACAGCTCTATTCAGAATTTAAAAAATCGTGACGATGCACATGTATAGTTTTAAGTTATAACTTACTCTCGTATACCTAATAGGTACAAAATAATAATTAGCAATCATTGATGGAGAATACACGCGGACTAGGTACACATTATACAAGTTGAGCAGTTCTAAATCTTTTTGAACCCGACAAGCACCACACGACAATATTTTAATTATTTATTTTTTTTTTTTGTGTATCAAAAGTAACGCACCGAGAAGGTTCCGAAGTCTGGGTCAGGGAACATGTACGGATGAGAGAGTCTCCACGCCGTGTCTCGTCGGGCGTCGTATACCAGAATTCCTGGGTTTGTGCTGTCGGTCATGTACACAAACACGTTGTCACAGTCTCCGAGGAATCCGTCTTGCAGATGAGACACTTCGACCTGATCGTCGATCACCAGATTTGTCAAAAGAGTGTTGGGTCTCAAGATTTCTGCAGGCAGTGTCACGCTTCTCACCTGAAAGTTGCAATGCATACTTTACTTATTTGTCGTACCTATACAGTCTTACTTCAAATTGCATATAGCTATTAGTGAGCGATAAGATTTTAACTCGGATGAATACAATAGTACCTATAGTACCCATACACATACATTTTATTGTATCTATAAGAGTTACAAAATTATCGTTCATTTTCCCAACATATATTGGCGCTGACGATAGTCAGAAAACAAGCCCTTTTTTACACGCATAATATATAAATATCATCATATTATTATTATATCCACTCGTCGTTTATATCAAGTCTACCTAATATAATAATATATCTAACGTTTGTTAAAGTACTTACTTTAATTAAATTACTAATGATTATCACGTTATTTTACCCCTAATTTAGCTAAACATTTTTTTTTTTGTTTTTTTACTAGAGTGGATGTATCAATTAATGAATAATTATATGTTTATAGTATTTTTTTGTGTTCCGTCCCGTCTATCTACTTCTTAAGTTTCTCGTAATTTCAATAAGTTATGACCTATGATTATTCCTAAGCTATGTTAGAAAAAAATCAATAAATTTAAAAATAAAAATGTAATTGTAAATTCACGATATTTTGATTTGTTATGTTATATACGTATACCGGTATGATAAAATAAAATACTCACCACTCGGTCTGTTCTCATATCGAACACCAACAACTTAGGCGGGCAGATCGTATTGAAAGTCTCGAGACTGTCCATGACTCCACTGTCCAGCACCCACAGCCTGTTACACCTGTCTGCCCTGACTCGAAACACGGACACCAGACTGGAACAGTTGGGCGTCGGCGTCTTCAGTATATCACCACTGGAAGCTTCGCTGTGCCATTCCCAGTTGGGATACGCCTGCACAAAAGTAATGAGTTTCAATCACCATATCTCAGCGTCACAATCATCATATTACAATAATATATTATTGTAAACGATTCAAAGCACTCAAATGTTAAGTTTATATAGTCAGATATCACTCGTATTTTTAACACCAAAATCCAGAACTTATTTACCTGTAATAATGGCGATTTGTGAGTGTCGTAATTCACGCCAGCTCGGTTGCGTGGCACCCACGCCAGCGTGGCCGGATTTCCATTGAACAGTCTCGGGGTCGTAATGAATATCCTGTCCCAACCTGTGGACAACAAAACAGATTGTAAGTAATTGTTTTAAAAAGAAAAATAATAATTTGGGATGTTGGTGTGCGGAAAGTCACAAAATATAATATATTGATTTAATAAATAATAATAATCACCACAAAACACGTTTTAACAGATTGTCGCAGATATGAAAACGAAAGAAAAGAAAATAATTTACTTGAGCACCTTTACAAAATCTTAGGATCCCAAACAGAAACGACCAACAAAGTAATAACTAATAACATTTTCAAAACGTTCAAAATTATATCATAAACTAATACATTTAAAGAAATAGACATGTTAATTTAAAAAAATATATAATTACACGTCCACACGCTAATGGCCATTGTTGTTGAAGCGAATTGTTCAATAAAAAAATAATAATTGTAATACTTAATATATTATTATTATACATATTTTAATAACTTTTAGATAATTCCGGGAATTTCAAAGCTCTTTTACACCGTGTTTCCGTCCAAATTTGAACAGATTCCTATATGCCTGATTAATAAAGTTTATACTTATTTGTTATTTTGATATATGACACTTCGCAATATACTCTATTCTTCAAAAATAAAATAATGACCAAATTTTATATGTACATTCTCTTGACACACGATTTTCGAACATTTTTATTATTCGTTTAAAAATATAAGTACCTACCAATACCGTAAACCGAAGTACCTACATAACATAGTATCGATGCGATACGTACTTACATAAATATTTTATTACAAACCTCTGGAACGGTTGTCGGACTTCTTATTATTAAACGTGGAGAAAAACAATTTTCACTGTAGGTAAATCCGAAAACTGAAACTATTCTCACATTCCAATTCGAAGTACACCGTCGATTTGTATACAATCCACGTATTTATATAAAAAATATTAACAAACTATAATAATTTATTACAGCAGATGGATACACAATGTACACAATGTATTGATTCCGAATATTTCTCATGAAAAGTAGTAAGTACCGAAATGGCGAAATGTAAATTAAAGCTATACCGAATTTATGGCGCCATCTAGCTTTCATACCAACGGGATTAGATCATCGACCGACATTTTTTAAATAAAGACTAAAAATAGCATTATTATAAACTATTGTAGTTTTCACACAGAAAAATGAAAATGTGTGCAACAATATAATATTATATTCAAATAGTGTAATATTTTGAGTTATGACTTATGACGTTTCAACTTTTATGAACAAAACAGACACGTACATGTAGAATGAAATCAAAATATAGATTTGATTCTCGTAAATCGTGATGACAGATGAGTACTATTATACATTTTAAGTTATATAATATCTTCAAAAATTAAAATAACTTTATCTAATATTACTGGTTACAATAAATATAATTTAATGTCCAAGAAATATTACATAATATAATATAGTATATGTGTTTTTTTTTTCGAGATGCCTAAATTGATTAACTTAATGGTACAACATGTCTGCATTTGAAAGGTATTCTGGTATTTACGTTGGATTATACAGTAGGTAGGTACGAAATATAAGTATAAGATATACAGATAAACGAGTGTCCAAAACATTATTTTCCATTAGACATAATTCGAAACTAAGTAGATTCCTATTATTATTTAGAAGAAAATGTATTTAATATTTTAATAATTTAATTCTTTCTTAAGCCTAAAAAAAATATATGCATTATACATAGGTATTACACATAATATTATATTATATTTTACCTTAAAATATTACATTTTTAAACTTACCATAAGGAATGTAAAAAGATAAATTAATATTAAATTTAACAACCGATTTAATACCTACCTATGTTTTTCTTGAATTTGTATAAATATAGTTTATTATAGACTATAATTCAAAACTAAAAAATAGATAATCCTACTAATTTAGGCTAGGCTTCAATAATTATAAGAATTTACGAAACAAGAATTATTATTATTAATTTATGATAAAAGTATTTTTAAAATGTAATTTTGTAATAATATAATTTTTATAAAATTAATCCTTGTAGTTTATTTAATTAAAGAACATCTACCATTATATTTTATTATAACTAGTAATAATGGATCAGTCTGCTTAAGAAAATTAAATTTTTAACCTTGCTTTTGTTGATAATAATATATACTTACATAAAAAAGTATGTTGTCTGTATATTATGAATATTAATTTTTGAAAAACAGAATTTAAAGCAAGTTACTATAATATCAAAATAGTCATAATTTACAAAAAAATAAATAGATTTTGATAAAAAAATTTAAAGGCATTTATTCAATAGGTGCCTAACTATTATTGTAATATTAAGAGGAAGAAAATATTAAAGTGCTGTTATGTATTATGAAACAGCCGTTTCCAATTCGAAATTATTACGCCATGGTCGTTTTCCTCCGAAGCATATTATTGTATTTCTATATTTTTTCAAGAATAGTAGGTAGGTTCTTTAAAAGTTATAGAGATATGGGTACTTTATCATTTTATATTATTTACTGTTATTTTAATTTTACTATGCAATTGTTTTTAATTTAATTATGAACTGAAATCAAGAGCTATATTTATTACTGTAGAGCAAGGACTTTAATGAACTAAAAAATCATCAAATATACATTAAAATATAATATTATTAAGTACTTATACATAAAATATTCTAAAACATGTGGTTAAGTAGGTATGTTCTAAAAAAAAAATTACAACTAAATAATTATTGTAACATCGTGACGGACTATCCGTAATATTAAACAAAAATAGACGTAATAAATGATTTCATGAACCTATTGTGTTACACTATATTGTAATCTAAACTACTCACTGACCATTAAGATAAAAATTAGTTTGTACCTATGGCCTTTATGACAAATTCAGTTTAATTAAATAATTGCTAACATTGATTTTGAGTATTTTATCAGAAACAGTGTGATTTGTATTTTATACTCACTGAACATACGATAAAATTAACCAAAAAAATATTCAAAGCATGGAAGTCCTTGCTCTACTTATCACGCATCTAAATTTATAAAATAGATCAATCTAAAATGGTATTATATACTATACAACACTATACACTATTACACTGTAAAGTACCTAATACAACTATAGAAGGCATACTTATTCTAGATAATGACTAAATTATGAATTATGATTGAAACCTATTTATTTTTTTACATATAAATTATAATTATTCATCTTAAAACTAAAAAAATGTATATCCTTACATGAATGATATACTTATAAAATAAATTGTATAATTCAGATCCAATTGTTTAAGTTTGACTATTAAAATGTTTATGGTTTAAAGCCTACTCTCAAGTTTCATAAAATAAAAAAAAAGTGTTAATAAAATGGTAACTACTTGTTTCGCATATTATAAATCATCTGATGATAAACATACGAGCGTATTAAGCCAATTGTATGCATTATTATAATAAATTACAAAATATACTTATAAATTATACATTTTTAGAAATAATAAATAAAGTTACTTTAGATCCAAAGTAATCAACTACAAATCTATAATATCAAGTATAAACTGTATAAGTTTAGAACAAATATGTAATCCTTTAAAAGAATCATCATATTATTCAAACGGGTCTTGAAGTATTGATTAGATACTTACATGACAACAACGTATTTACATAATATTTTTTTCTATCAAACTCAATAACTACAGAGACTTTAACGCCTTCGCACACATTACCGACTTTTATCTATGTATGACGGTATGCAATAAGCATAATGCTTATAATTACACAGTATGATTATCATATAATATCAGTACGACGGTACCTATGAGTTAAAAAAAAAAATAATAAACAATTATGCACTAACCAATTTCGATTCCGGTGGATACCGTGACTTCAGACTTGTACGAATCGGCATTTGGGTAATTGAACGGCACATCGTACTTGAGCGTTGTCCATTCGTTGACGATCTGTAGGTTACCAGCACAGGTGACGGCTGTCACGGCTGCGCACGCCAAAAGTACCGCGTTTGCGGATATCATGTTTGAAAAACTAATCGAAATTTGAACACTTCGTGACGTATAACTCGAACGGTTGAAAAAAAATGCACGAGACTTACGACCAAGACCAGACACGATCGGAGCAGGTCTGCGGCGAAACTAACGTTTTGACGTTTTATCAGCGTTCAGCACGCCGTCATCAGCTGCCGGACGGACACTCATGGGTCGCCGCCACCACCACCACCACCACCACTGGAACCGGTCCCGAATCCCAAAGCAGATGGGTGCGCGTGCGCCGAATGAACGCCGTTCACAATAATTACTGGTATCGCCTATTATATTATACTATTATTACTATTAGCGTTGTTATAATTATTATTGTTAATTTAATTACCAAGTACCGATAACGACACATTATGTTCACCGGAACTACTGGATATTGTTCCGGAAAAATGCAAGGTCGGTACGAAACGGTCGTTTAAATGCAAACAAAACTCTACTAATACTATACGGTATAGGTACACTGGACAGGGTGTATATTCTGAAAATATATGATGATGTGAAATATTTAAATACCGCTTCAGAGTGAAATAGTCCTCCACATACACTCTATTTATGCAAAAATATTTTCATAAAGATTTGTGAATTTATTACGACCTTCCAGGAAGACTTTGAAATTTGATCGTTGTGTACATTTTTGGTGAATTATTGTCCCAGCATAATTAATTTAAACAGAACTTTACAATTCTTCGTTACTTTTCTTCATAAATGTTTCCCAAAATCCCATGGGCTATAATATGATAATGCTATAAATTGAGCGTTATGACATGATATAATATCTGTAATTCTATCGTAATAAATTGCTATCGAAATCAAAGAATTGGTAACGGCACGACAATAATATTATACTTATCTATAATATCGGATTTATCAAACTATTCAAACCAGCCCATATATATATATATATATTATAAAGTGTTTAGCGGAAGCGAAGTTCAGGTACCTACTTAAAGTAGATAAATTTGATAAACAACTGGTTATACCATATTATTGAATATTTCAGTAACATTTTTTTTCGTCTAATTACATCGTAGATTCCAACGAACATATTTTTACCTATATACTTGTGTAGATGTTCTATATATATACAATAATATTCAATATTTAATAAATTATATCAATCACTATAAATGCACAGTGTGGAAATAGAAATGTAGTCATAAAAGTTCGTGATAACTTTATATTTGTCGAAATATTATAACAGTTATCCATGTAAAAATAGGGTTCATAATACCATAGAATACTAACTTAAGTATAAAATCTATTTAATGATGCCCCAAGTCCTAACGGCTTAACTTCTTCGTCCTCGTGGCTTCGAATTTTTTCGGTTGAAATAAATTTTTTTACGTGATTAGTATAAAACAAATTAATATGATCATTGAAAACCAATCTTCAGCGCCACAATAATCGATATTTTTTGGTTTTTACGGTCATCATATCCGTGAAGGACGATCAGTCGCGCCCATTATGTAGTTGGTTGAGTCTACTACATTGTAGACACTGCAGACGATCATTAGCAACGATATAATAATATATTATAAATTATAATCATAAAATGTACATAAACGCGATGACTGACGAACCCGTCAAAATAAATCATTACACTTTTTTCTTATATCAATAATAACATTATTATTATTTTAGAAGATGTATTTTGTGTTGTATTTGTTGTTTTTAGTTCATAATTCATATTATAATGTTTTGATATTGTTCCGTCACGATTTTTTGTAGTCCACATTATTATTACTTTCATAAGGAAAGCTATAAAATGACCATTCTTCTGAAGTGTAAAGCTCGAACAAGATTGGAGAACTCTGTAAAACACAATTTTGTGGTCTAATTTATTATAAGTACTGGATTCGGTAAGGGAAAAATAAAATCAAAATCAAACTGACGTATACCTCCATATTGGATACTTATAAGAATAAATCATATTATATTGATGATTGAAACAATTTCATATTTGTTCAGAATGAAAAAAAATATAAAATATAGTATAGTGATTAGTGATCGTCGATCGTGGTTAAGATTAATGGAAATCGACATTCCAATATATATAAAGTTATCGGTATAATAATATATAGCCAATATAGGTATTATTCCTATAGATGTTCATATATTATTCTGCGTTTATACCAGTTTTACGATACTATACTATTAAAATTCCAAATTTAGTATTGGTTCTGAAAAATGTAAGATTGTATTAGTTTATTCAGAAAAATGTTAAAAATGTTTGCGCTTCATTTTTATCTATTGTCGTTTATAAGTATTTAACCATTTTGATAGATATACTATAAAATAAAAGGTAAAACATTTAGCAACACAGCATATTCAATTTAAGTAAAGTAATTAGTTAAGTATCAAAATCTAATCTTTGTTGACAACAAAGAATTTCACTTTCTAACAATATTTTCTAATGGCATTATAATATAGAAAAAATAAACGTGGAGTTAAATTGAACGTAAAAAAGCCGGTTTTTTAAACGTTTATACCTACAACTGTTATTTCACGCAGGAATACCTAACTTATTATGGTAGGTATATTTTAAAAATTAAAACGACTCGTGCTGATAAATAATTGTGCCCTTTTGATTTTAAAACATAATGTCAACAGTCTATATTTTAATATTTGCCAATAAAATTATTGTACTTATTGATTATCACTATGACGCTATCTACAAATGTGTTTATTGGTACAATTTTATAGATACCTATACAAAAACTGTGAAAAAAAGATAGACGTACAACACATTATTTACACAACATGTCTATATGTGTATTTACCGATAATAAATGTGCGGCGACTCGTTGTGTGTACCAATATTATTCTAGCGCAGTTTTCAGATGATGATGTTTTCGTATGGATTTCAATCTTGTTCAATCTGAAAAACGTAACAACTAAAGGTGATATTTCATTTAAATCGTCGAACACAAATAAATGTCTAAAATTGATTGTTGTCGAAAACCAATACATTCACAATCTAAAAACTAACCCGAATTGTTCAAAAAATAAAAAAGATACCTACATAGTACTTACATACAATACCCATACTGTTATAGGTACATATTATATTATATACAATTTATTAGGTGTACCGAAATAAGTAATAACCGTTTTATAATAATTCCCATTGAAATAATAAATGTATTACGTAAAGCAACGTATTTCGTATTATAGAATAGTGTCCTCAAAAAACGTCTAGGATGTACCTACTTTAAAAACAACTCTTAGATATTTCTTTGATTAGATGGTTTCATTGTGTATAGTTGAGACAAGATTTGCTATTTATTCCGTATAGACTATATTCTTATAGCAATTTAGATATTGATACACTAATTTTGGGATAGGCCATTTCAATCAATATTATATTTTATATAACTTTAAATATTATACCACCATTATTATTGTAATAATTCTATATTATCAATCAATCCAATCGAATGATTTATAATAAACTCCCACAGCCTCACCAGTCACCGTCCAAAGATAGATAATAGCCGTACAACTGTCATTACTTCTATAATATAATATAATATGTCTAAGACTTATGATGACAAAAAAAACGATTTTAAGTTATTTAAAATTTAAATTATATTAAGTCCAACTGAAAGTATTTTTCTGTCCATATTCAGAAAAAAAGAAAGCGCTCCATACTAAAATAAATAATTGCACCGCATGGACCATAATTTTAAATGTATTGTGTAGACAGATCGCATTTGTATTCGGTAGGTTATATTATTTATTATTTGAATTAACAAATATATCACTGTATATTTTTTTTATATGTTTTAATGTAAAATACAACAAAAAACATTTGTTTAACCAATTACAACAAAAAGCGCGAAATTAAACAATTATTTCAAAGCGATGTTGCTGCCCACGTAAAAAGCAGTGCCTATAGCGGAACAAATAACTATGTCTATTATTTGTATCATTATGGCATTCAATAATCATTTTTTAAATAAATAATAAACACTTATTCAAAATATATAAACGCCTGAGCGTCGCCATCTAAAATAACATCAAAAATTGAGTAAAAAAATAAATTGAAATTACGCAATATAAATTAAAATTAAAATCAAACCAACTATTTTTTCATAATATATAATATGTATACCTACTTTCTGATGGCATTTGCAATATACGAGCAAATCAAACATAATAATATATAATATTTATACACGTTAGTAAGTCTTAATGTCTAGGGGAACGGTGTTCAAGTCCGTACAAAAATGAAATATTTTAAATGAAAAACGAAAAATAACAATCTAACAAGGTGCCTATAACTACAAAATATAATATACAATATTGTCGTATATTATACAACAATGTGTGCGTTTCGAAAATCTATATTATAAACTGTAATATAATAATAACTACTTTTCGTCGTCAACAAACATTTTATTATTATATTAATAAAATAATAATATAATCATCATATTATAGCTCGGTGAAAGTGGTATAGTCATGTATATAGTGTATTTGTGTGTGAGTTGTAGCAGTGGCGCTCATCAAACGCACAAAATATTATATTATATTATTACCTATTACCATTGAGTATATCATTCTACAATATATTATACTCAATGCTATATTACATATAGTAATAGTAAGTATATTATATACATATATATAGGGGCAGTTACCGTAAACCAGTGATGGCCAATCTATTTTTGATATATATACCGATGGTGTATTTGTCCTTGGGAGATCGACTTTTATAATAATAATATAACAGTGTAATTATTGCAATAAGTACAATAATAATAAAAATACTAATTTGTCTAGGTATAATACATTTAAAACGTATAATTAATTAAGAATAAGTATTTAGTACCTATATCGTATTAATATATAATGCATCAATATGTACACGTATTCACTAGGCATTCATAATTTTAAATTTTAAAATAATGTAACACGATTATGGTAATTTGAAATTTAACACAGTTGCATATTGTAATCGCCTATCGATGCATGTGTAACAGACTTATTACTCGCAAGTGCGTTTATTACTCGATATTTACAATATATTTTAATAATCGTAGGGGTATGTAAAGAAAATATACACACATTTTAAGTAATTATTACCGGAGATCGACTCGGAAATCATTCGAGATCGGAAGTTTGCCCACCCCTGCCTTAGACTTTTGTCAGACGAGCTTAATGACAATGTAATTGCCCTGTGACGCTTTAGTAAAAGGAATATTAGTTGGCAGTAGTTACTATAGCAGCCGTATAATACGCCCTATATATAATAATACGATATGTGCACGCGTAAACATCATACAAACTCCATGAGCACATTTTCCACGTTTATGTAAATCATTTCGTATATATTCACTTTCGCTTGTTGACCTTCGCCAGAATAATAATAATAGTACCGAATAATCATTATATTATAGAATTCGATGTGAAAAAAAAAAAAATAATGTCAACTTAACGATCAATCACGCGACTGGCCGGGTGCGATAGCTAACAAACGACTATCGGAGATTGACGAAAATATAAGCTTTCTGCCGAGTTACGAGTTACGCGACGTCGTCGTTGTGCAGTAAAAATGATAATATATTAACGTCGGCCAAAAAAGTTTTTACTGGCATATATATATATATATATATATATAGCATATCTGTCCATATCGCCATGTATTTTATTATAAAAATCCCTTGTAAAGAAAAACAATTGAATTTTTTCACAGTCAATGCACAATTATTATTACGTCTTGTTCGTCTTAAATTGTGTATTTAAACTCTGTGTGTCAACAAATAAAGTGCGTTTATCAAATGAAAATGTAATAGCTGGTAGGTATTAACAAATTGTTCTTGATGTGTTTGTACAAAACAACATTTCCATAGTTTTATTATTATTAAATCATTAAATATTCTACTCGTTGTTGTATGTAATTAAATAATTTATTATTATTATTCATGTTCGCAGGTTTTTTTTTTTGTTTACTCGTTGTCCGCGATAAATTGACAGAATGAATATAAAACAAAACTCAATAATATTTATCAGTTGAATGGTAATATAAATTTGTAACATTTTAATACACCTTTACCTAATATTTTTTATTGTATTCAGTTGAAGGTTTAGTACATTTTCTTATGCTAAAATTATTTTAAAATTATTAAAAATGTGTCTTTTTAAGAATATAACTAAACATGTATATTGAGCTTAAGGGTAGAAAGCAATTCAGCGTTCTATAAATTAATAGAAATACTTATTTATACTATACTTTATAATATGCTTAATAAATTAACTACAATGTAAGTCACTCCTATATTCAGTTTTATAATTTTATGTTTTAATAATAATATAAAATTGGTAATTTTTTTTCCATTAAAATATTAATAATTATTGGAATAATGGGTTGAATTCTCTAGTTTTTGTGTTTGTATAAATATAAATTATAAACATTAAACTGCTACATGTTTTCTAATAAAAAAAAAATAAAACTGTACCACAAATAATACCGAAAAAAAAAAAAAAATAACAATTATGAAACTTGGAAGTTCGTCGCAATAAAATATTAATATCTTTTTTTATGTTTTTCGTAGAAATTAAGTTTTTTATTTTTAATTATAATATACGATCTATACATTTTTTTTCGTATTTATAAGAATAAATGTTATGTTGTTGTTAATTTTTCAATACGTAATCTTGAGAAATGAACTACTCATTACACACTTTCATCTGTAAAATTGTAAAACGCAAGCAATTACATTATGCGATATCATTTTGATGCTCTTTATTGTTTCATATATTTCTTAAACATGATGATAAAAAAAAGTTAAAAATGATTTTAATTCATATTATATAGAATACCGTAAAAACGAAATATTTTCTTCATATTATTCAATTCCCCGAGTACTATTAATATATACGAGTAGTAGTTGCAAAAAAAGCTTTCATTCAAAATTTAATATCCCTACAGGCCACAGCCACGGTTCTACTTGAAAGATATAATAAAAGTAACGAATATAATAAACACGTAGAATATTGTAATAAATGTAGCATTTTTCGCATCTCTTGACTCGCTTTTATGCGAAATATAATAATGAGAAACTTCAACTGATTTCGCGTAAGATGTACTCTAAATGTTTCGATCTTATCTTCACGTTTGCAGGGACCAGCAATAATTTGAGTACATTATAATATAATATGCAGAGTAGTATAGTTTAAAAGTGTGCGGTTTCTTGAAATTAATAAGAGAATGATACCGCACGTAATATATTAAATTATACATAGTTTTCTCGTATACACACACTGTGCTCCACTAATAAGAAAATTTAATTGGTACAGGTAATTATTAGTTATTATTATTGCTATTAATATTATTTATCAAACGATTTTCGTATTTCATGGGCATACGTTCGACATTTTTTTTCGTATTTATAAGAATAAATGTTATGTTGTTGTTAATTTTTCAATACGTAATCTTGAGAAATGAACTACTCATTACACACTTTCATCTGTAAAATTGTAAAACGCAAGCAATTACATTATGCGATATCATTTTGATGCTCTTTATTGTTTCATATATTTCTTAAACATGATGATAAAAAAAAGTTAAAAATGATTTTAATTCATATTATATAGAATACCGTAAAAACGAAATATTTTCTTCATATTATTCAATTCCCCGAGTACTATTAATATATACGAGTAGTAGTTGCAAAAAAAGCTTTCATTCAAAATTTAATATCCCTACAGGCCACAGCCACGGTTCTACTTGAAAGATATAATAAAAGTAACGAATATAATAAACACGTAGAATATTGTAATAAATGTAGCATTTTTCGCATCTCTTGACTCGCTTTTATGCGAAATATAATAATGAGAAACTTCAACTGATTTCGCGTAAGATGTACTCTAAATGTTTCGATCTTATCTTCACGTTTGCAGGGACCAGCAATAATTTGAGTACATTATAATATAATATGCAGAGTAGTATAGTTTAAAAGTGTGCGGTTTCTTGAAATTAATAAGAGAATGATACCGCACGTAATATATTAAATTATACATAGTTTTCTCGTATACACACACTGTGCTCCACTAATAAGAAAATTTAATTGGTACAGGTAATTATTAGTTATTATTATTGCTATTAATATTATTTATCAAACGATTTTCGTATTTCATGGGCATACGTTCGATTTTATTATCCTATAATATTATATATAGCCATATAGGAGCCGGGAGTATAATATTAAACGCTGAATATTTGAAACTGGGGAACTTAATATATAATACTAGAATCACGTTTTAAAACTACTATAAAAAAATTTATCTAAAATCAATATTTATAGATTAGGATTATAGAATAAATCGCATATGCATACGCTAGCGGCCGGTATTGTGTGATGACAATATTATCGTTCATTATAATATGATTTAGTGGTTTGCATTGATAAAAAAAAAGGACTCGTCGGAGACCGTACGCGGATATCTTCGTCTATTTTTCAAAAACACGTCGACATTATTATCATATACCTATTGTATAGGTGTATCAGTCGCGTTTTTATACCGATGGACACTGCAGATATGTTTATCAGACACTGGACGAAATATTGATTTTCCGTATATTTTCACATGCATATAATACATTGTACATTGGCATAATATTATACATGTTTGGCGTATATGGTTGTAACCTACGCGGTCAAAGTATAATAGTACTTACTATAATATATTATAGTAACTTGTATATTATACATTAGGTACGGATATTGCTTACCTGTTACGTGACGATAAAAATATACTTTTGGAATTCACTGCGGGTAGACAATTTTCGAACTCAATATTATGGAACTTTACATATTTTGTAAGAAATTCCTATATTATGTGACCGTGTATATTTTAAATCACTTAGATCGATACAAAAGTGTTATACGATTATAAATAATAAACACAGGTCTTATTGTGTTGGACATTTTGTGTTTTTTCACAAGATATTGTTTTCGTTATAACCTAGATAATTTTTTCAATGTTTTAATATTTTTATTTGAATCAATTAGGCACTATTTACTTATTCTTATTAATCCATAATATGATCGACCGACGTATAGTGCACATATGACGAAAGCAAGCGTGTTAATAAATCGGTCATCGTTAGGCAACCACAAATTAATAATTATACATCACATTTACATTATAAATATCCGCAATTAGTAAATGGCAGTATCGTATATTTTTTAAATGTATAAAAACTAAGAAAAAAAACAAAGCCTACTACCAAAAATAAACAGTTTATGATAGATGATATGTATGTTGTTTCATGTTTGTTAAAATCTATATATTATTTCCAAAATTGGAAAATTCTAAAAATATAAAACAAAATAATATATTTAAAATTTAGTGTAAATTAACTTAGATTTAAAACTGTTAAATTGAATAAAATTTGAATGCAAATTTCGGTGTTTTTATTGCATATTTTGATATTTTTTTCATGCATAATGTTCCGAACACTGAATTTATATTCAAATATAGGTATTGCATGCACACTAAATCATGACAAAACAATAATTACCTAATTATAATAATACAATATTATTATTTAGGTATTATATTTTGTCTCGTGTAATGTACAACTACCACGACAGTCAGTAATCGAATCTCGTGTATACACGCACATACACTTGCATACTTATATAATAATATTATATACGACCCGACGTACCCGTATTCCAAAGATGTAATATGTATATTATGATACGTGTAGGTACCATTTCTTCTTGAATAAAAAATAATATAATAATAAAACAGAAATGTATATTATATTGTTTTCCGACTGGAGAAACGCATAAAGTACATTCGTAATCGTTCGTTACACTAATAATAACAATTTTATTATACGCAGCTGCATTGGTTGTTAAATATTGTTGGCTTTGCCCCCCCTCCCCTATTTTGAAATCCTGACTACGCCACTGGTTTGATATTTTAATTTAGGTATATCATGCATAATATTATATAGGTTTTCATATAGTCATATAATCATATATAGAGTATAATAGACGTATATAGGAGAGATGTGACTTAAGAGGACTTATCCTGAGTCCTCGCGCAATTTCAAGCTTTGCATTTTCAAGATTATGTATCTGATTTAGATTTTAGAATTTAATATTTAGTTATAATATTATTTTATCACGAGAGTTTTCAATCTTGTATCTATTTATTAACTATAATCCGTAGACTATTAGTCCACGTCCCACGATACCGCAATGTATTTAATTATATTTGATGGAGCGCTGCTTTATATAATTGTGGAGTGACATTGATGAAATTGTGTGCGCAGGGAATCAGGAAAACAGGATGGTAGATGTGGGGGGGGGGAAGAGAATCGTTATATTTTATAACTTTTATTTGATTCTAATATATTTGTTAATCTAAAACACTGAATTATTGGACTTCATAGATGCAACTAGACCACTAAAACGTGGAGTACTATCATTGTAAAATATATGCCTCACAGAGCCTTGGCTCTTCGTTATTAGTAAGTTACAACGACGGTCGATTATAATCTACCGTGGTTGTAACGAATTAATATTTAATATTATGACTTAAATCATCGTTATGAACAATCGTTCATTTTTTGTAAATTAATATTTTATAACTTAAAAACATAAAATTGATGGTATTTCACTATAATAATAATAGTTAGGTAGACGAAGACCTAAAAATACAAGAGGTGCTAAATTTGAACTTGGTGGTGCACTGGTGCTAACGGCACCCTCCTCCCGCCCTAGTTGCGCCAATGAATTGGTATAATATGATATTATGTATAAAGCGTACCTATATTATAATCGAATTGTATGTGTAAATAGTATATTGACATAACTGTTATGCTATGATATTGTCATATTATACACGTTACCAGCGACCAACCAGTGGCAATATTTGTACGTCTGCACCGCATTTGTTTAATACGAACCACCGATTGAGCGACTAAATCATATGAATATAACTTATGAGTACTGAATTCGGTAGGTATTTATATTTTATAATGATTTTTCTACGACGACGACGGCGGTCAAATCGGCTCACAGCGGCGGCGCGTGTCGTACGGTATCACTATCGTTCTATTTCGCACTCGATGACAGACATAATTTAATGATATATTATTATTATTATTATTATTGTTGTTGTTGTTATTATATATCGTAATGCATGGTATAATTACACTTATAATATAGTAACACACACTATTGTATTCAACGCACCTCCAGTGGCGTGGCCTAGTGAATGGTCTAATAAATAGGTAGTGTAATAACTAATAAGAAATAAGAAGTTTATAGATATTATATCTCTCACCATTCATTGCAGTCCATAAGCGCCCCATAAATATTGCAAGCCCCCTAAACTAAAAGCGATTAAAAAATATTCAACTTATAAGTTCTAACCGTACAGTTAATTTTATATTTTAATTGATTTGTCATTATACGAACGAAATAAATTATAAACTATTGCGTATTATAGTTTCGTACACTATTGACAATCGACGAAATTTGGTTTGGCTTGTAGTTTATTCTTTCACAATAAAATATTTTACCATGGAAGTTATCGAATAACTTTGGGACTAACGAAATTACATTTCAGTGTACAATTAATAATAATTATATTCAATATAATATATATATTATAGATAGTCTCAGGTTCTAACTATTGACAGACAATAATTATTTACTTCTATATATTCATATTTAACATTTTTTGTTTTATATTATAATTTTTTTTTTTTATTGATCTTTTTGTAGCTTCGGCGACATGGGCCATTAGCTTCTACATTTTTACATTTGTACATTTAATTTGTTTTTGGGTGACAATTGGTTACAATTGTGGGGGGACTTTATGACTTATGACTAAATGTTACTTAAATATATTTTTTTATTTTGGTGGTACTGAGGAATGACATGACTTTTTCAGGTTGACAGTCGGGACCAATTATTTCATATAGGTTCGTCGGTAAATTGAATTTTTCCCTTTCTTCCTCATTTGATCGGCATTCTGTCATCAGGTGTTTTACAGTGAGAGTAACTCTATATTATAGTATAATAATTACATCAATACTAAAAATATATAGTAATGATAGTAATAAAATTGGTTTTAAATATTTATCATGCATAATATTATAGTATATTATCCATCGTATACGTACTATTATATTTTATGCATTTTTGGTGTATACAGTTAGTCATTGTATATTGTTTGTATATGATTAGTCACGAGTACCTACTTAAGAGTTTTAGTGGTTTTTTTTCCATTTAAACATAAGCGATAAGCGAATCTTGAAATACCAAATCGATTTATTGTAATTATTACTATCAAATATCAATATGATAATTAATCGTATCTTATATATTATTACTATATGAATTTATTGGACAAAATCCCAACAGTACGCAATCGTTATGTTGTGAAACATTTATGATGATATACTCAAAACCTATTGCAGTGATTGAAAAATCGTCATAAGTTTTGATGTAAAAAATAACAGATAGCATGCTTGTAAATTTAAAATAAAATAATATAGGCTTATGATATACGTCAATAGTTATTTAAGTATATTTTCGATGATCCGATATCGAAACGTGCTCTGGGTTCAGATAAACAGTTTAATGTTATCGACGTCGATTTGACCGCAGAATAATATAATCTGTGATTTATAAAAAAAAGGATCGGAATACGATACTAAAAGTAAATTTCGATTATTATATTCCTATAGTGCGTGGTATAGAAAGACGTCTGCAACGATAAAAGAAATAACGACGTGCTCTGATCGCGGTCAAAAGAGAGGCAAGCGTACAAAATAAAATAATATTTTACGTTAGTTTCTTGGCAATACCATAGTAATATATAAAAGCATATTATTTTTGTTTTACTCGCCATGTCCATAATAATATGCCATGTATTTTGCGTTCGTAAAATAGAAAACTACAGTAATTATTTTGTACATTATAATAATATATAGCGATCGCGGGGGAATACTGCAAGCAATATTGTGGAATAGTATCGTTTTGACGAATGATTTGGGGCTATAAAGCCGCTGCAGTAAGTACTTCTGCCCGAAGAAGTACCCATACACCCATGTCTAATATATACATTTCCACCCCAATCCGTAGCTCGTTCCCTCTCTCTTTCTCTAAACAATTTGCTAATCCTGTTTGAGATGGGTTTGTGAATAGTGATTAGCCGAATACTCCAACGTTGATCGAACTATATAGAATTATAGAGTGTATATAGTGCACTACCTATACAGTTAAGTATTTTAATACATTTATAATAGGTGCAGCGTGTACATTCCCAACCACTGCGGTGGATAAAATCTCTAACGTTTTCAACGGTTGTACACATCGAGGTCGCACCACCGATATATATAATGGCGGCATACCGAGTGAAATGAAGAAACATTCGTTTGAACTTGATAGTTAGATAAACTATTTGATTAAGTAAAATAGTTAGAGCAAACTCCAATAAATTTCCTCTATAACGGAGATGGTTAAATACGAAATACAGTACCTACGTTTATACGTAAACAATACACTAGCAAGTAGCTGAAGTGTATAATCCGAAATGTATGTAAACACAATTTAATAATAATTAATATAATATACAATAATGTACTTACCTAGTTACCTATTTTACATAGTGATGCATATAACAACTAATTTAATATTATATTATATTATTTATTGAAGTAAATAATAATAATTATGTTCTATTAAACCTTGTTTGTTTTAATAGTATTTTTAATTAGTTATATTGACAAAATGGCGTAATTAATAACGCATATAACTAGTATTTTAATATTGAATTTATAACTGAAAATGTACGTAAACTTTTTTTTTGTTTGCACATACCAAGTTTCAGTAAACTAACGATTTGATAAATACGCCGTCCAGTATAATTAAACATTTAAACCAATGATAATAATTATAATTGATTGGCTCGTTTCATACATAAAAAAAACAATTTTTGTACATATTGTAATGGAAAAACTGAAAAATGAGAGATTGGGTTTGATATTTTAATATTTATCATATCTCCCGGGATGGCAATATCAGAATTATAATTATTATTTGATTATGTTAAAAATTGTATATAAATGTGAAATGAATAGGTATATCTCATAACTCAGTATCTATTTATAGACAAAATGGTAAAATGCAGTTCATTAAAGAAAAAAATAATGTAACAGAAATTATTACCATATATTATACTATTATTAAATAGCAAACACTGAAAGGAAGTGTTTTTATTTATGATTGAGAGAAATTTTATATGATATAATAATACTAATTAATTCCGTCTCGGAGCAGTAAGCAATAGCTATACTCAGTATATACTTACCATATTACACTCTGCAGTAAACAATAATATAAATAACAGTAAAAAGAAAAAAACCTAATATTGTTTTTGAATTAAGATTTCCCATAGTAAAATATTTAAAACGGTAATAATATTAATTAACAAAATAAGAATTTTCATAAGTTAAAACAAATTTATTATAGTTTTAAATCGTTCTCACTGGAGTAATCGCAATAATATTTTTACCCTCCAACCTTTGATTTGCGTTTTGACTTTTTATGTTTATAAATACTTCGTTCAATTGTTGCTATGTGTAAACACATTACGCCTACAAAATCATGAATTTGAATAAAATGCTATTTTACATGCTTTGGACAGACTGAATATTATCATATGTACAGTATAGGTGTGTATTAAACATTTTTTGAAATTACTTGAGTTTATGCTATACCAATTTGGAAAATGACTAAAGATTTATTTTAAATGGTTGTACATAATTTTTAATTTAAAATTCCACAAACTTTAATAGCTAAATTAATATTTTATAGTTACTCCATAACAAATTGTTAAAAAAAAAGAAAACATTTTTTTACTCACTTAAAAACTGAATAAATTCACTGGTTGTAAAATAAATACGAACTACAGTTGTTATTCCAGACATGAATATTAATTATAATCTACATAAAATATAAAAAAAAGCTTACTTAATTGATATATTGACATGTTTATTTTAATTTTTTTCCAATACGCGATGGTTGAAAATGTTTTTTTTTTATATTCAATATTTTATTTATAAAAATGTATGATGGTAAGTTGACAAAGCTTCGTTTTATATTATCGAATAATTATATTTGGTAAACTTCAGTTGTTTTACTCGTATATAGGTATACCAGATATCTACATTACATCTTTACGTTTCATCAATGTAAACACAAAGTTTTTTTTCTAAAAAAAATATTTAAAAAAAACAAACTGTAAATAAATACATTGTAAAAACTTATATTATTCATTATTATGTTTTTCATATAATATTGGAAGACTGAATATATTATTATAATTTGTTTGGCTGTTATTTTTGTTTTGTTTTCCATTACTTTTTTAAACTATTAAGTTTGATAAAAATTTGGATGATTTTTTCACTACAGCGTAGAAAATGTATATTTTTACGAATTTGAGATGTAAGCAAATTATTTCACATTTTTCTTACTTGTATTTAATGATTGATTGTTTTTTTTTGAGACAAATTGTAAATTGGATAAGAATCCAGATTTTATTTAATAGTTTAATTTTGATATTTATACTGTCAATGGAATTTGGTGATAAATAAAAATTGTATGTGATCTATCAACACATATAAATATATAATAATATCTAAACTTAGATAAGTACCTAGGTACAGTTGAGAAAGATTTTTATTTATAATATTTGTTACGTATATAGTATAGGTATATACATATATATAATATAGGTATCAATATGTATTAGTTGAAATGAAAATAGGAAAATAATAAATATTGCTTTAGATACTTAATTAACTGTGCATATTTTAGATTGAGCGTATCGATGAGTGTTTTTTTAAAAATGTTTTATATATGTGTCTGTTACCATCATTGAGAGCAATAAAAATACTTCAATCTTCAACTTACAATTTCTTTCCTGGTAGGAAAGTGAATATTATTTATACTTTAGATGGTCAAAAGTAAAAACACCCCAGTACATTTTACTTATTACTACACATTATTAATATAATTAGGAAAACAATTAGAGAAAAAACAGGAATTTTTACCCAAAACCAGTGTTTAACTCAAAAACAAATAACCGTAAATATTTGAAAATCTCACGTTATGTTTTATGGCAATTTTTCATACACGATAACATTTTTTAAATATTTTGATTCTTTTTTTTATATATTTTTAAGGGATAAGACATTTTTGATTTTAAAATTATTGTCAGTAAGAAAATTTTAATATTTAATGCAAGGTGCCTCATAAGTTTTTATCTATATAAATAAAAAAAAAAGTTGAGAGTAAATCCACAATAGTTTTTATGATCATCTAAAGCGGTAGAACTTTGACAAAATTCGTCAAAATCACGAATATAACCTACGTACAAATTATTTTGAAGTTAGAAATTCATAAAAGTTTTCGTTTTGTATCTTGGATTTGAAAATTTAATACAAGATTCCTTATAATTTATTCTACTTATATAAAAAAAGAGAACTGGGAGGTCAGATTAATTTTTTATAAGTGTTTGAAATTCAAATTTGTCGACATTGGATATTCACCCGTAAACTAACGATTTTCTTACTTTGTTGTAATTAAAAAATGAATAACCGTAAATACTTTACATTCTTACCAAATGTTTATTTTATCATATTTAATAACATTGTCAAACGGTGGACTCTTTTTGAGCTATTTATAGAGATTTGATATTATCAAATTTTTTTTCTATATTTACTATCGATAAACAAATGAATATTTGTTGGGCCAAATATCTTCAAAATTCATCAAAAGTTGTTATAATAGCAGTTCAAAAATATCAAAGGTACAAAAGCTCTGTAGTACATTTAAAAAATGTTAAGCGTATAGGTAAATCCACATTTTTTTTTACTGCTATAGACATTTTAAGTTCAAATGTTATCAAAGTTAGATATTTATACGAAGAATAAAGATCTTAGTTATTTTGTTGTAGTTTAAAAATATTATTTGTGGGTTATATACTTACTATATTGAGACTTTTAACGTATATTATTATACACATATATATCACATATATATCACTATACACACAATGAAATTTTCAAATGCAATGTTTTCGACAAAAATTAACCCAACCCACTATATTATATTATATACTATAGTTGTAAAATAATAAAATTAATAGCTGTATAAATACAGTTTACAGTATTTTTTGGGTTAACCGATAACCCGATAACGAGGGTTGTACCTATACGTTAATTGCATTTGACCACGTACCTACATAGTTCGTTCTGCAGATGACCGCAGATAATCCACAAGACGGATAATCCGCCCGCGGATAATCGAGAGTACTTAAACACTGGTATACATTGTATATAATACAATATACTTAGTAATATAGACTAACCGCTGACCGACCGTTTTCACTCTGAATCATTTTTCGTATACGCAATAATAATCAAATTAAATTTTAACACATATATTACAATGACCTACCTACTCACTGACGAGATACACGCTCAACACCTACAACACTGTACTGCATAGCGGTTACATCAAGTGGGCAACCTTTTACATAAGAAATGTATAGGATATACCTGCAACCTGCTACAATATACGATTTAAAACATAACATAATAGCACGGAATATGGATGAATAATGTATTAACAACAATACTATAGTGTGGTAAAATAATAATAATATTGTAATTAATGTATGACCTTTTGAAGCTAGTCGACTCATTTCGATTATTCTAAAAGTGCATGCTTTTGCACATTTTATGGTGTTTAGACTTTAGAGCACGTTACATGTGCTAACTTTGAATGTACAAAAAGGAATGCATTTTCAACAGTTGCTTAGTACACACAACGCACAGCCCCGGAATAAATACACGCATTATTGTACTATACGGATCTGTACACAAATCTATCTCTTTGTAATACTGCTGCAGCCGCATATAGGTCCCAGATCGAGGACTGGGGATAGTCTATAGAATTACAGGCATGCACCATTGCAGCCGTATATATATATATATAGTTTCCGGATCCGGGACGTTATATTACAAACTAGTTATAGTTACGATTTGTATTTTGATGGGATGTATACTATTCATATGTGTACAACAACACGTGTCAACAAGACAAGACGATATCAGCTAGTTTTGACGTTTCGCACCGACTCCGGCAAAATGTACATACCTGATATATTATATTATATCATATTGTATTAACAGTATCATTTTTTCAATCGCATTATTAACTCGCACGTGTAGGTAAATATAAGTATGCATCTAGTAGAAAATAATGTACTCGCGTCATTATTTGCACATTTCGGGGTTATACCGTTTTTGTCGTTAAAAAATGAACATGAAAAAACGGACAGAAATAACCTCGTCATTAAAATACAGTATCGCGGAAATGAAAACTTCGAGAAAAAAACTACGCAATACTTCGGTCGACCAGCTACCTGCTGCCCCATCCATATTATAATATTATTATATATTATGTTATACTCGTGTAGACGAAAAAATTGGATACAAAAACTTTTTTTTTAAAAAAAAAAACAGCGCACCGCGGTCGGAACGTCGTAATAATAGGTAAATGTGACATAATAATAATATTATAATTGAGACGTGGACGGATTTGCGGTGGTCCGCGATAGCCTTGCCCTTGGCGACCTTTTCTGCACGGGTCTAGGAGGCAATAATATTATTACAATAATTTCGGTGATATTAATAACATAATATTAGAATATTATAATTCGACCACGTTGTTTCAAATTATGACTTGCGAATTACGACATGATTAAAATAAAATAATATGACGACACGCGTCGTCGACGAGCAGTCCGCGACCAAGCAACGATGACGATCGGTAAATTATAGACTCGACGAAGACGAGCAAAAATACGCTGACTAGAATCGAACCGTCGTCGTTCACCTGTAGTGCAATGCGTTATGGTTACCACACTGTCATTACGAACAACGTGTTATATTGTAACTATAACTGCAGCAACAAAAGTATAATGTAACACGGTAATAAAATATTCAAATGCGCACATGTCGTCGTAAAACGCCACGTCATTCAGCTCGCATAACGGCCGCGCGCTGATAATAATATTATATTTTGATACAATCTCAAAATATGCTCACCGCGACGTATTCGTCCCGGATCTATAATACATATTATATTATTATATTATAGTATTAGGTATAACCGACTCGTTCAGAGGTCAGATCGACGCGCGATTATACATCGTTTTATGATCGATTAGACCGAAAAAAAATGTATATTATAAATATTATGATAGAAGACCTTAAACGTGTAATTATTTATTTCTGTATACGTTTTATGCCTATTGATATTACGTGCAACAATTTACATTAATACCATCATATCGATTATGTTATATCATCCCGGCGCCTCCACCAAATATGCATCGCGTGGTCGGGGGAACCTTGTTACGATATTAGCTATCCACTTATCCAGAGAAGGTTTTCTATTCCTTATGGATAAGTTTTCCGTAGCTACGGGGATTATAAAACTGTGCATGAGGCATTTTATCAATAATAAGACACGTTCGGTTGATAGATCTGTGATAATATTATTATAATATTTAAAATAATACTTTACTAAATACGAAGATGGCTGTTAATAAGTGTATATTTGGGTGAGTCTGCTCCTCTTGATGGTTACTGTCGAACTAACTACCGTCTGTCATTTTAACAATAAGTATTAATGTGTACGGGTCGAAAAGTGTTGAGTGTGTTTCTTTTGTATAGGTCAATCAATATAGTGTGTGTTTAGTGTATAATATATAATGTGTAACAAATGATACAGTGTATATATAGGACATAGGTGCTTATATTATATAGTTATTATATTGTTATTAACTTTTGTAGCATAGTGTGAATCATGGGCGTGCTCAACGGGGGGGGGGGAGTTAGAGGGTTCAAACCCTCACCCCCCATGAACACTTAACAAAATTAATATAATATGTACTTATATATAATTATAATAATTTATTAGGAACAAATCTAGTTTAGCGTCTAAGCAAGATTTTCAATTTTTTTTTTCGGAAACCTATATGTATTACCACGAATAATTAAGAACGATTGACACAATTAATACAAGGCTCCTGATATATTGTTACAATAGTAGTTGAAAAATATTAAAAATACATAGGCAATATTTTTTTTTTACAAGCATTTAAAGTTTAATTTTTTTTAAATTTAAAATTTAAAAATGATTTCGAAATGTATGAAATGTTCAACTTTTATAACTAAGGATTAAAAGTTAAAAACAAGGTTCCTCGTAATTAAGTTATTCTGTAACCAAAAAATCTCAAAAATATAAAAAGACAGTTTTTTTTCTGTTTTCCTAGATCAGAGGTCCTAAAATTTGACCGTACTCTTGTTATTGTTTTTGTAGGCGGAATGCAAATACTTAGATTACAATCTAAGATATTTAATTATATATTATTATAATATCTATCATGTTAGAAGCACATTATTTGGTACATTGGATAGGTCGAAGCCACCAATTAATATTTTTAATAAATCCTTCTATTTTATACATTAACATATCATATATAATTAGTATGTTACATTGTTACAACAACATGTTGTTATTTTGGAAATAACCCTGGGGTATCGTTCTAATCATGTTAGTATAGTTTCTAGGAATCCGTGGGTTTCCTGAAAAGATTTTAATATAATATAATGACTAGGTATTGAAAAAAAAAACATTGATTAAACATCACGGAATAAGCATTTAAGCTTTACAAATAATTCCATTACACAACTACATCATCAATTAAATCTTTTGATTTCCAATCTTTCCTCTCTTATATAATAAATATCACACATCGTCTAAAAATAGAATAATCCATAAAATGCAGAGATTTTTAAACTTAATTATTGTAATAAACAATATACTAAAAAATAATCAAACGGAGGGCCGAGCGGCCGAGCGGATTAAGGCGTCGGTTGCGATGCACACCGGCGCCGGTTCGAACCCAGCCGCGGGTGGCATTTTTCTTCGGGCAAGTCACGGTGTCCGAAGAGAAGTGCCGCCATAACCACCCGGGCATGGCAGATACCTACGGGTGCCCACTAAAAAATCTGCAATACCAAAAACACACGTGTTTACAAACCTACAATTTCTCCCCTACTAACAAAAAAAAACCAAACCGCTAATAACGACCTTAGTTGCCAGGCTTCATGAACAATTAAAAAAAAAAAATAATAATCAAACCTGCAAGAAAAAATTTGACTCAGATTTCTTGTTATCATTGTTATTATATTACTATACTGTTGTTATTTTTAGTGAATAAGCTGAGACTTCATTATTGTACTTCACTATAATTCATTTTTTAAAGTTTATTTTATATTATACATGTATATTTATTGTTTTTAATTATTCCAAGTACAATACTTCCTACTATTATATATTTAATTTTTTTTTATTAATTAACCCGCGGCAACTTAGGCGATTGGGTGGTTTTGAACTGTGGGGAGGGTACTGTAGGTTAAACATGTGTGTTTGTTAGTTTGGCAGATTTTTTAGTGGGCACCCGTAGGTATCTGCCATGCCCGGGTGGGAGATGGCGGCACTTCTCTCCGGACACCGTGACTTGCCCGAAGAAAAATGTCGCCCGCCGCCGAGGTTTTGAACCGGCTTCGGTGTAATATATTATATTATTATATGAAATTACATAAATATAAAATGCATTGTGCAGACTATGATTAAAAGTCTAAATATACTCTACTGAAGACTAAAAGATGCTAGTGAAAAAAGTGATACCTTTTGTAATTTTTTTTATCGCAGTATACTGTTTATCCGTACGATAATGATTTTGAACATCAAAATTAAAACTATATAGTGTTACCACGACATAAGTATACTATTATATACTCAAATAATTATCTCACAAAACTTATAATGCAACGTATAAATACACTCTTGGAATATCGAAGAACTTTCAACAGTTATAAAGGTATCAATATATTATACTATTAAATATTAATCTCAGTTATTTTCTAATTAATTGAGAAAAACTAACAAAAAAAACTACGGGAAAACTGAATAACAATATATTGAAACACCTTGTAAATATGTATCAATATTTTTATTTAAGAATTGTTAAATAGATTGTATGTTGTAACTGTGTAAGGCCAGTATATAATTAACCTTAATTATTTTTATAAATGTATGTAGATCATTGTATGGATAATGGCCTGGTTTCGAAGCTGAAACTTAGTTTTCACGACCAATAAAAAAAAAAATTAAAATTGACCACCAGTTTTTAATAAAATCGATTTGATTCTTTTTGTAGAAATTCAGAAATGAATAAATGTAAGTATATAAAATTTGGACCAAATAAAAAAAGCCAAAAGATAGAATTGTTACATTTTTATTTGTGAATAGCCGTAACAGAAATGTATAGAGACTGATATAATAGATAATTTATGAGTTATAAGTTTCCGCCATATCATTTATTTACGTACCTATAATATTATTTTATTTATATTCCTCGTAGTATGGCTTGAAGTGTATAAATATGTAAAAAAAAAGTTTCCACTGAACGACCGGGTCCGGATGGCCTCTGAGTCTGTAAATCACAATTTATTGGTATTATAATACACAGGGTGCAACGGCTGAAAAATCTGTTGATTAGGTATTAATAACTAGCTGTGATTTTAAAATGTAGTTTCGAAAAAACATGTACATTAGGTATCAAACAGTAAGTTAATAATTACATTTAGCAGTTATATTAAGTTACACCTTGTATATGTATATATGGGTGGAATTTCAATTGAATAATAGAACTTTATCGTGCTTAGAATGTTTTATCATATTGCTAATTTTTTCAAACCTTGAAGATTTATTTAACGATATAGAATCTTGTTCTCTTCGTAATTAGATAACACGGGAAATGTCAACTCCACATTATACGTACGCGAGCTGCAATGCTGTGTATTATATGTGCACTCGATTTGCCAGCAAGGGTATACGTTTAATTAAGTATATTACTAGAGTATACATGTATATATGTACTGATACAGGTAAACGTATAAATGTGTAATATATATGTCAGCAGAAAACATAGTAGAATAAATTTCGAGGTAGAACTAATTCACCCGAAAACCTCCGTGTGCGGAGTACGAAAATTACACACGACAAATTGCACGACTGTTTATTTTTATATAAAATGTAAATATATTTTTTTTCCAACGACGGCAATAACATGCCAAGTTACTGTGACAATTATAAACGAACCTCTTCCGAATAATAAACATTGTTATTTTCTCGCGTGAAAGCGTACAATATATCCGTTCCTGTATATTATACATAATAATGATTTGACCCTGCTCGACTATATACGACGTGTCGTCAAGCTGGGCTGGGCAAGTTATTTTTTGAAGTTAACGAGTTTAAGTTGAAATAGTTTTAATGAAAAATTATCTTTCCGAAGTTTATAGTTGCGTGTTGATATATTGATATAAGAGCAACTTTATAAAGTTAAAAGATTTTGAAGAAAAAGTTATAATAATATATATTTTTTTTTTTGCACCATAACTGTAATTTTCTTAAAATTCATTAAAAAAAAATGCATAGTATTAAAAATTGAAATACATTTTCTTTTCTCATTAAGTAAAAATCATTAACTAACTTTTAAACATATTTTGTTTCTTAACTCCTATAAAATAACTAGTTAGTAATAATAACTAATATATATTTTCCTATAACTCGTGATAATAGCTTAAACTACATGATATTGTTTTAAAAAACTCGTTGAATTCGATAATAATATGTTTAGTGAATATTAAATGTAACTATATATACAGGTATACTATAACTAATATGAAGTTCAAAAGTTGTTGAAAAATCTTGTAACAAAACTTTTGAGCTCGTAAGTAATTAATGAACATACTTGTCGTCGATAATAATGTATATAGGAGGTAGGTACCTTTATATAATATGTTAAAGAATTAAACCAGCTTTTTGGACGTTTGGTACATACATATACCAGCTGTTAGATTCAATACGACCAAATTACAAATTGAACTAAAAATAATTAGAACAAACGCGCGATTGTTGGCAGGGAACAAATACACACAATACAGAATTATTAGTTATAGAAAACACGCCGTATTATTTTAACGATATATGTATAAATGCAGTATTGGGGCCAGTTTCTGATCTCTCCGAAATATTACTACAAGAGTTCAATAATTACGGTAAATGTAAATATATATCTGCTGCTGCGGTTTGTGGTATTTACTCATCGGAACATCTTTGATGGAGATTTGATACTATATGTATATCATTATGATTATCGTCATCAACGGTGCGCAGTGATGTTTCGATAAGATAATAATGATGTATAACAATATTATATTATTATACTACATACCCGAGTGTAAAAAAACGTGTTAAAAAAACTCTAATGATATAATTTAGGTACCTACCTACTTTAAATGTTTTCAAAATAAAAAACAATTATTGTACTATATATGCTATTATATTTTTATGTAATGACAATACGTCGATACGAGATTTATTTGACGGCTGGATTAATAATCATACCATGGATGTATAATAATTGGTAATTATTATTATTATTATTACATAGTACACGTTTCCACTGGGTAAAGCTATTATTGGTAATATACATTACGAGTCGTATAATAATATATAAAACGGCAGATGAATAGACATCGCTTTCGCTTTAACTGGTTTTGTCGTAATTGAAATTATTACTATATACCTGACGCACCACAAACACATCTAAAATCGCCTTTCTACTCGTATAAAAATCGAATTGTGACTTTATTACATACGAATTTGTATTCGAAATTACTACGTCGTACAATGCATAGCAGAATTTCGTGTCACAGCTATTTTCTTATATAAACATAGAAAATAGAAAAAAAATTCAAAATACGTCTTAATAATACCCAAAAAATCTCAAAAAACTTGACAATTTATTTTTTACATCCTCTTCAGGATTATTTAGGTGTTAAACTTTTGAAAATCAAATGAGAAAGCCTATCTTTACGGAACACTATTTAGCGATTTATGCAATTTAATATGCAATATTTTTATATTTACGTATACCACGACGTATAGTTTTTATATTTTTTCATCAAATTTAGTTACAAACCATAATTTAATTCAAAACTCTGTGCCAAAAAATTACACTAATCTCGTTTTCTTTTTCATTTAGAGAATTCTTACGTGAAATCACACTATTTCGAGAGTGACTGGAAATAAATATGTTTGAACCATTATTTTTATTTTTTAATATTTAAGCGTAAGTAGAAATTATACAACGCTATAGTTCGTCAACTATATGTTGAATATAAATCGAACGAAAAGTCATTGATTTATAAATAATGACTATAATATGGACGGTTTGTTTTACATTATTTAGATCTCGTGAGTCATATTGATACATATTATAATCTTTGATATATTTTCGATTCATTCATAAATTACGTCCATGCATACATGTTATAATATGATTATAAATCATGTAAAATTAACATTCACATTGTCTGATAATTATAAGGACGAAATGTATTTCTTGTCGTATTTGAATATTTCGGGTTATTATATATAGGTATATATATAATGACTGGATTAATAAGAAATATCAGACATTCTTCGCACGTCTGTGACCATTGTTTTGGACGGTCCATGGATTCGGGTATGATGCTATTTTACATTTTAAAACAGATCGTAATCGTATCTGAATTAAAATTCTGATCAAAACTTAAATTACTATAGGTATGTAAATCTATGGGGGAGTAATGATAACGCGGTCGGCCTCATCTAGTGGTTCAAAAAGGGGAAATAATATTATAATATGTAAGACTATAAATTCCGTAGGTATAGCATGTATACGACTGTCAACTTCAGAGATTTTCGAATATTATAAACTATAAAGATAAGGTAGTAATAACATAATAATGTGAATAATGGTTTTCAAAATTTGTTAAATATATTATTATTATTACTATGGTCAAAACATTTTTTTAGTAGGTAACTTATTATGATAAAAATGTTAATTTTTCACATATTATATTATTAAATAAGTACTAAGAAAAAGTTATGTGTATATAAAATTAGAAATTACTAATTAGATCCAGACATGTAATACAAGTATAGTAAGTGTAAATTAATTGTAATCCATGACAATGAATACGGGATGAGATGGAGTTGTTTTAAATCTAATGTCTATTATTATGTTAACACACTTAGTGTGAGTACAGTAAAACACTAGCACACATGCAATCGCAGTATAATGTATCGCCTAAAGCAATTTTAAAACACTAAAACAGTATAGCTCATCCACCAGTGTGCGATGAATCTCCGTTTTTGTGTAAACAATGATAATCAAATATCAAAGTACAGAATTTCGTATGTTGTGTTTAGCTTAAGGTTAACAATAATAATAATAATAATAATAATTACTCTGTTAAAAACGTTTCCGGCGATTTCGCACAATCAAATTTAATAATTTATACCCTAAAGACATCACGTTTTCTTTTTCGCACATTAAATTAGTAAATTGAAATAATAATATTATACCAGGAGGGAACCTATTCCTGGTGACTAGAGTGAATTCGTTTTACCTTGCATGATGTATAATAATTTATAATAATACTACGCTGGATGTACGCGCACGTGGCATTTTTAATTCACTAAACAGTAAATTTAATCATGATGACAACTACTGTTGTATCAAGTAGATGTATATTGTACAAGTAACGTGGACTAGTTCTGAGCTTTAGGTAATTATTATAAGTATTGATGATATTGAAGTATTGTAACTTGTAAGTATTGAATCTTGAAAGTACCTACTAAAAGCATTGGTTATGCGCAATCACATAATATATTTTCTTATTATAAACTATTTAACCAAAAGACACAAGCTATACGATTTTCGTGGAGATCTCAAATATATTTTACCATTATTATTAGTTTTACCTTGTATGTATATTATACTATTATAGTATAATGGTAAGTATTTTGTTTTAACTTTAACAAGAAGCTTCTAATATACACTTACATAAGATATTTTTCCCATATAGTCATGGCATTTTTAGAGGACCATTGCTATTTTGACAACTATAAAGTACGTAATCATTTTTGAAGGGCTGGATTGAACTTAACCTAAATAAAAAATATATTATTATAAATCATGAGAAATAAACTTGTTATGAAATATTTATTTATTATTTTTTTTTTATTAAATAGCTTCTAGTTTAAACAAATATTTGTTTAATATTAAATATTAATTATGATTTATGATTTATTAGTAACAGTGTATTTATTTAGTTTTTTATTAATGGACTGCTTACCTATGGAACGTCGAGGTATTTAAGCTTCTGAGTGGAGCGATGAATGTATTGATTTTACTATAATGTGTATTATTATTTTTCTATCTGTCACCACATTTTGGGGCAGTAAAAATGCTTTGATCTTCTACTTCAGCATCTTTAGAGAAAAGTGAATCTAGTTGGTACTTTAGGGTTTAAAGGTAAAATATCCCCAGTAGTTTTCAAAAGAGCACAAGATAAAATTTACAAAATATTTTGACTCTTTTTAAGCTAAATTAATTTTTAATACATTTTGCTGATTTTATTTATTTTGTTGTAATTTAAAATAATTATCAGTGAGGACTTAAAATATTTACGTATATTACACACTTTCCTACACGCAATGACATTTTAAAAATATTTAGATCACATTTAAGCTATTACGTATTTATACTATTAACCTATTCTGTATATTATACAAAATGCAGGAAAGATTCTACGGTAAGGTGGTATTGACTCAAAAGTTAATAACAATAATAAAATATGACAGAAATAATATGCACCATTATACCTATTATAATAATTAAATATTAATTTATATAATTATTAATGCTATGTTTTCGGCAACAATTAAAATATTAAATCAACCTAACATAATACTGCAAATAGCAAAATAAATTACTTTATCAATTTAATATCAAATATTATAATATGAATTAATATACTTGATATAGGCTGACAGCTCCACTCAGAATAGTTTTTTGTATACAATTATATGTCGTTGAATTCAAATTTAACACATCCTTTGAATCATTATTCATTAGACACCAACTATACAGTAAAATAGTAACCACTTGTGTACATTTTTTTTTTAAATTTTAATTAATTTTAGTTTTTCTATAGACGTATTATCTATATACTCCTTCTATCTGCGTCTAAAAATAAGCAGACGTTGTACCTACTTGGCAGAAGCGATGCTTCGATTTTCTCAGTAATTTCCCTAAGCGTTACGATGACTTTAAATAATTACACATTATAGACCACTTGCAAAAAAATAGTTATATTATGGTGATGAAATCTAAACAATTATGTTAAGGTTTCAATTTGCAAATAATAGTAGGTACTAGGTACTAACCATTAGCATGCGTCGTGGTGCAGAGTGAAGCGAAACGAGTGGCTTACAACCAGCAGTGGTCCTGTTTAGGTTTTTATTTTCGAATAAATATACAATCTAAACTAGATATTATATTTGAGTGAAAATTGTAGCTATTACGTTACGGAACTATGTACACTGATTATAACTGTGAAATTAATTAATTTATGTAACATACGTTTTATTATTTACTACCTACTATATAATATTACTATTATGAATTATAAAACTACACAGTTAAGCATAATTTACTAAATATATCTCATGTGAGTCAATTTTAAACCATTGTTTGGATAGAATATTGCGAATAATGACTTACGTAGTTAAACAAGTTCAAGCTAGTGAGTAAAATCTGTATTAGGTAAAGTAATCGTAATTGGATATACAATATTTCAATATTATACTTATATTGAACAATCTACATAAATTTATTTATCGATCTTTTTTTTTTATCAATAACGAAAGACGTTAAGACAAATTAACTTTCAATACAATAATGGATACACCTGGATTTTTTGTAATGAATATAATATTATATACATAATATGCATGGTATATTAATATATGATTAGAAATGAATTGCGTAACGTAACATTGTTTACAAGTGGGACATAAAAATAAATCAAATATAGGTAGTAGGTATTTAGTATTTACCACAGTCCACTGTACTGTCTGTACTTAATATAATAATTAACATTACGTGTATAAGTATATTATAAATACAATGATAATAATAGAAATGATAAAACATGTCGTCTTAGTTAGCGAAAAAAAATATTGTTTAAATTTGAATTGTTCGAATAACAGTTGTAGTTATTTTATTACTTTTTAGTAAAATTATTGAGAAATATTAATCAATAATCATATAGTAATGAGTAGTTTAAACTTATTAATAGCTAATAAGACACAATATTTAATAATAACATCATAAGTTATAACGGTATGGTAAAGAATTATATTCTCTTATCTCTCTCTCTCTCTCTCTCTCTCTCACCCTCTCTCACTCTCTTTCTCTCTCTCACACACTCTTTATCTCTCTTTCAGAGAAATGAATACATTTGATATTTTTAGGACGATAAATTAGAGTTGGTAAAATGATTTGTTACATATTATGTAAAATAGTATAATACCCACTAAATTATAATATTATATCATGAATTAGGGCCAAATGTTTAAATGTTTTTCTACTAGACGCGTTCTATTTTATAAATTATAATACGTATACTAATTTGTATATTATATTAGGTATATAATATAATTACAATTAATTTTGATAAATATGTATTACTGAAATGTTGAGACCACGTACCATACTAATCAATGCATTTCCACGGTCCAAACCAGGTTCAACATTTTCCGATTGAGAGCACCGCGGTCCAGCTTGGTGTCCTGTCCGGTTTAGACTATCTACCCCAACCCCACACACCACAGTTTGAACCACAGTCTGACTCGGCGGTCCAAACACGATAGTGGTGACCATCTAACACCTTTAAACACAAGTATCACAAGTTGCTTCAGTTTATTATCACCTAGTATACCTATATAATATAATATAATATATTATATATGAGTACTGTGTATAGGTAGTTTATTTATAAAAATAGACGTTATACCTAAGACGTAAACGGTAGGTATAATCGTATACGTCTTAATACCTTTTTGGACTCTTCTTATTCTAAAATCTTGAATATTGTGTCTTTAAGAGGATGTCAGCGCACTATTTGTTATCTCTCTCCGTCCCACGCGCAACATAGACAAAACGCATTAACGTAGAATCATTTTTTCTATGTTTTTAAGTAATTTTAGAGTAAAATTACCCATTACAAAAAAGATGGAGAACAATATTTTTGAAGGAATGACATATCGATTTTATATTTTATTGTTATTTGAATTTGTATTCGATTATCAAAATAAACAAAAAAATATTGTAAGTTTAAATTATGTTTAAATGGTTTTGAAAAAATATTTAGACAAATCGAAATGTCATTCCTCAAAAATATTATTCTCTATCTTTTTTTGTAATGGGCGATTTTACTCTAATATTACTTAAAAACATAGAAAAAACGATTCTACGTAAATGCGTTTTGTCTATGTTGCGCGTGGGCCAGAGAGAGAAAACAAATTGTGCGCTTCCATCCTCTTAATATTATAATTATTTAATGTGGAACTACAAATTCGAATCCACTAATAACAGTGCAAAAAATATTCAAAACACGATATGACTTCAGATTCTTATCTTCGTATTTTGATCTCCTACAGGTAGTTTTATGTCGTCTACTCACCTTTTTATTTTCAAAGTAATCGAATGTGGACGGTGGCATGTAGCGAAAAGATATTAAATTCTGACATTAAAAAAAACAAAATAATGATAATAACGACGATAACTACAGCATTATTATTATTATTTTTATTTACTATTTGTTTTTCGTGAAATATTTTAGTAACCGCAGTATAAATGGAACGAACCCGATGGACAATCGCGGTTGGTGGTATACGATGATAAATATTAATTTTAAAAAACCCGGGTTGCAACCAAGCTACCGTAAAATAAATGTACCTACCTATATCAAAAATATTAAATAAATATATTTCGAGCTATTTCATATTTATCGAACGGTTTTCGATAATAAAGTATAATTCGCATAAAAATGCGTCCATTTCCCCAGGGGACTTGATTATATATATATATTTGCATTTGAAATTAAATAATATTATAGTAGTTGGAGTAAATATATACATAATATTATAATATTATACGGTCGCTGTCTCGCGTTGATTTAAAATGCAATTTGTGAAAACCGTCATATCGCGGTACGGCGAACTCGACGTAATAATACACGTTTTAATATTTTACAATAATTATGCGTACTCAGTCGTTTCGAGTTGAAAAATGTAACTGCGAACAAATATCAGGCCGATCACGTCTGCAGACGTATTATAATAATAATAATAATAATAATAATATAATATCACCTTTTATGTTCGGACCCAATTAAAAGCGACTGACCCAAAAAACGATAATTGTCATTACACGTTTGAACAATAGTCGCGCGCACGCGCTCACCTGATGTGCATATACCTCCGCCGCAGCTATCAGCTACAACAACTATAATACGTGATTCAAACAAACACAGTGCGTACACCGTCGTAATTATAATAATTGTTGTGCAACAAAGTCCGTTTCCTGGGCAAAAAATTAAAAAAACAAATACAAAAAAAAAAAAACCAGCGTACGTTCACGGATCGTACATGGCGGGTATATGTGTATATACAAGCGTGTGTACCTGTGGGTACATGCACGGGTAGTGGAAATGCATAAATCTAATTATTAAATATTATACTCCCGCGTCCGTTACGTTAGGTATATTATTTATAGGTCACGCGGGATTTCAGTGCGAAGTACACGACAGGGTGTGGTTCAAGGCGATCTGCAGCGATTATGCCTCCGTTGTTTTATACCATTCGAATGTAGGTATAATAATAATATCTGTTGTCTCTTGTCATAATTTACGAATTCGTGCGCGCACCGTGGACGGTGGACACCGTAGGTTACCTTCGCGCGTGGTGGGTCGTCCGGTTACCTAGCTAATATACCCATACAATGCACACATTCTATTATATATACGTGTATACCTCTATGCGTGACACAACCGCGGCAACCGTAGTATCGGTAACCGACCGGGTAAACAAGAACAACGGAGGTATATGCGCGCGTAGGTACTAATATAATATTATAATTTATAGCTGCATTACGTGGACCACACGACATCCCGGGTCCGACCAAGGGTACGTTTTACGAAAAACTTCGTATAATTATTATTATTGTCTAGCGGGAACGATGGTGATGTTGTGTCGAAAAACGACAAAAAATTAGAATAACGAAATTGTTTTTAATAGGTGTAATACTATGCACGGAGATCAGAAAAGGGTGCGACGATGTTTTGAAAAGTGAATGTTCTACAACATTGTATGTTGTGTTGTACCTTAGTACTCGTTATGGCAATGAATTTTTAGTCGTCGTGTGCAGTCTCGGCTCCGGACCGCCTGTTTCTAACCTTATACGACTGCAGTACCTAAGTGTATTCGTATGGTATGAAACAATAATCAATAATTAATCGGTTTAATGTTTAATGTATTATATTATATACATTATACACGCGCAACATATATTGTTTAATATCAGATTTCCACATTTCCAATACGCACCGCCTCCGCCGCCGTCCCGCGGTATTGGCCAACCAAGCTGTGGATTCGATGGTAATGATAATATCGTTCTATTACAGGTCCCACCGCGGCCGTGGGATTGTGATTATTGCAATAGCGATTTATAATATGCAAATGTTCTTCTATTTATAGTTATTGAGATATTTCGGTTTTCCTTGCTATTACAATATTATTATTTCCAATAATAATTATGCAATTAGCCCGCGCCAGTAAAAACAACACGTTACCTGCTATTATTGCACACTTAAAATCTTGGGCGTATGCGGGAAATGGGTAATTTTGCGTTTTATGTTGGCCGACCGATTTAGATTGCAACAGTAGACGAACTCGCAGGATAAATTATTTTCCTAGAGCATTGAAATTCTATATTTTCCAAAAAACATTATAGAACTTTAGTGTTTTGAAATAAAATAACCACTTTGTTTTTTCTTAAGTAATGCATTATAATATTATACAATATACATGTATTTATTTTTTGTAAAAGTTACAATACTACTTAATATATCTTGTACTTAATCTATACTTAAATTGAACACCTGCTTAATTTATATTTTTTGACAACTAGATCACGCCGTGAAAGTTGAATTCTGTTTTAAAATATATTTTGAATAAATATGTTATATACATAATAAATATTATAATTAATCAATTAGGTTATGATAAAATATTCAGCACGTGCCTTATATTAATACCATTTACAAGGATACACCTGGACAAAACATTAAATATTATATTATGTGACCTGTGGGCTGTGGGTAAAGAATAAATACAGAGGGCGTCTCCCACTTGTCTTCTATACCTTTCCTTCTCACTAAAGTTTAACGACTTACATTACTAACATACTTAATGCGAATCGATAATATTCAACCTTTAATATATTTAGATTTTACATAAATCAGCTCTACTAAATATGCGCGAGCTATAGCGGATATTTAAAAAAAATACCAAAACGAAAATGAAAACTATTCGAGTCTGACGACACAAAAAATATTATGTATGAATCACAACAGTTATGCAGATATTTTAACACGGCAATGGCTGCTTATAATCGAAGAATATGTCATTTCTTACAGATACAAACGCACGGAGACACTGAGTGTTCAGTGAAATGTTTAACCGGAACATTAAAAACTGGACGTTTCGTGGCTGCAGCAGGAAGTCGTTCGGTAGCCGCTGACATCCGCATTATTTGCCACACTGGGCGACGAGGGGCTGCAAGCGGACGTTGGTGCCCAGACAGCCAACCGCACCGGAAATGTAGTCCGGGAAGTTGCTCTCGAGTATCCAGAGGACGCCGCCTTGGTTGTCGGGTGCCACGTGCGTGGCCAACCGGCCGCAGTCGTCGGCCTTCCGGACCAGCGCGAACCTGTCGGGGCCGAACGACGTGCCGTCGTCGGGCCGGTCTGTGTCCCAAGCGTACACGTCGCCCTGGCCCCGGTACCGGAAGTACACGGTGGTCCGGCCGTCCGTGCCCAGGACGACCATCTTGTCGGGCTTCGGGCCCAGGTCGACGACGGTGCCCTCCGAGCACCCCTGCCGCAGGTTGCACGCGTCAATCTTGTACATCCGGTTGCTGGTCAGGTACGTCAGGTACAGGGCGCCGCCGCCCGCAGTGAGACCCCTCGCCAGAGCGATATAAAGCACGTCCCGCCGGCCGGTGCAGTCGTGCGTGATCGCCTTCGGCAACACCACCCGATAGCCGCGGTCCGCTGCCACCTCCCACACGATCACCGCCCGCGTGGCTGCGTCCGACACGTACACAAACACCCTCCCGTCATCCCCGTAGTCGGCCGTGATGTAGTTTAGCCGGCTGGCTGAGCACACCAGCCCCGACAAGTCGATCTGCTTGACTACCTGTGCGCATACAATTCAAACGAAACAAACGTAATACATAATAATATTATACACGCATATGGCCATGTGGGAATATTGCGCGTGCTTGGTTTGAGGGGACTAAGCATCCCCAAAACTTTTAGAGGGTGTCTTAATCCCCTTAAAATATACGATGGTTATTTACCCATCTAATTTTGACTGCCAACGTATTTTCAGATATTGTTGGTTATAAAGCTAATAGTTAAAAGAGACAAATACGTACAAACAATATAGGTATTATCAAATTTGCGTTCGGTCAACCTAACCAATTTTGTGTTGTTACTTGTTGTTTGTTACCTACAGCTTTAACATTAGACTAAATTTATATATTATCAAATGATAAGGTATAAAAACATTATCTGGGTTGTATGTTAGTATTTTTTTAGGATATTATAATTTTTATGCGAGTTGTGTGTAGGTAGGTATGTAAAATATTAAATATTACAATTTAAAAATTGATATTATAACTAGCTTCAAAATAAAAATACTGTAAAAATTTAATTTTCAAACACTAATAATTTTCTTACCTTTAAGTTTAATAATAGGTTAATTCACTCTAATATATTAAAGCTAACATTATTTACACACTTAAAAATTAAAATTTGTAAATTAAATTAATACATCAAAAATCCTAATAACGTCACATCTATATCACAGGACCCCATGCATCTATGATCATCATGCACCTACCCATTCAAAAAAAAAATGCTTTGGGGATTTACTATATTTTATTACCAATATTGGTATTTGGCAGTCGAAATCGGTTACACTGATTCAACGTCCGTTTGGATTTGGCTTTCGATTTTTGAAACAAAATTCAGCA
Organism: Metopolophium dirhodum; assembly: GCF_019925205.1. Lineage (NCBI taxonomy): Eukaryota > Metazoa > Arthropoda > Insecta > Hemiptera > Aphididae > Metopolophium > Metopolophium dirhodum. Next base: position 35,415,772 of record NC_083567.1, on the reverse strand, counting down.
CACTTCAGATAAAAGAGCCTTTGGCGTTTTTCTTTCTTCTTTTATTACTTATTACTATTTATACAGTCATTCACGGTTTGTAAAAAACTTTCACGCCAATTTATTTTTGTCGTTTTCGTCGACATTATAAAATAAGATTTATATATTCCCTCTTTATCCGACCACGTAGGTATTGGCTGTCGTCTATCTATATTTCCAATCACCTGTAATTCCGCAACTCACGATTCAATATTATAACCTCGGGTGTTTCTTTTTTTTTTTGTTCTTTCTTTGTACATGAGCGCATAACGGCTACTACCGATATATCATTATTTTATAATCGAAAATAAGTACGATGATGACAAATTCGACGACCCTATAATGGTTTTATAATAATATTGGGTATAGAGGTACTTAGTGTACTACTTGTCAGTTTTCGTTTTATCATCAGAAACGACACAATACACGATAATATCAAATTCAGAGTGTAAAACTGGTTCATTTTTAACGGAATTCAGGTTACGGGGTTCACTACGTGTAAATGTTGTCGGGTTTTGGTTTACAAGTAGAAACCTGTTTTTCACATTGTTCGATTTTTGGATTAACCTCGGATTTCAAAACTAATTCAACACCCTGTATATATCAAAGAAATTATCTTAAATAAGATTTATGATTTATATAAAAAATGAAAATGAAATGAAAGTAGGTATTTGTATTATGTACAACACTGACTACTGTTCTATATTATATTTTTATATTTCGTTTCAACTACCAAACCCATACCTATGATCCTGTGATCTAGCTATAACTGTAGCAAGACACAATTAAATACTTTCAATGAATACAACATATTAAATGCGTTATGGGAATAATCGATTGTAAAGTAAACACAAAATAATAGTACCACTACACAATTTATTACAACGACAACCGTACATTACAATATTACCATTTACCGCCCACAGCAGATTCCAGTTGCATATTATTTCATGGACCACAGATATCATAATATTATAATATTGTATGCGTGGTGTAGTTATGTTACACATATAACAATATAGTACCTACCTACCAGACTATGGTACACATAACCTAACTATGACGCGTACTATTGTACTGTATAATATATCATACTGTCTTGATATTAACGAAACAGTTCGAAATAACTTTCACTCGAATACAACTCTCAATTAATTGATCGGCAATAATAAATGTTCAGTTATTTTGTTGATTGGCATCTGCGCCAGGATTAAGAGTATCCGACACCGTTAAATACTCGCTCATCTTCGTTTAACGCGATAAATTAGTAGGTAGGTAATCGTTTGGCAATATTATTATTGAGAAAACGTTTGGCCGAATAGCTGACTTGTGATTGATGTCTTTCGGTGTCTGCAGAGAGCTGTTTACTCACTATTTCTACACGGAAAAGTGACGCCAAAAATATAGAGTTTTACGTGACTGGAGAAATGCAACTGCAGAGCAACCGTTTCCAGGAAAGTAAACAATTATTAATAACCGAAATTTAATTTTTATCAAACACTCACACACATGTACCTACATCATCTGATGAGAACAAAAAATATATTATAATGTTTGATGATGTATACCTATAGTATAACTACCTACGCGTAACAAACGAAAAATAGTTTAAGAAACTGCTCCAATTTCTCAACGCCACAACACATAATATCGGTTTACTTCTCACACATTTTTAAAATTAATTAGGTCTTTGTAGTTACACAAAAAAACCTTAAACTTCTTCGAAAAACATTACGACATCGGTCGGTTGCAGCCGATTCTTTGGATATGTTATAACAATATGCATATTGTTTAAACACGTTTAATCAAATTTATAAAGAACGTACCTACATAATACATGATAATATTATAACTTATTAGACGTATAAATAGTAGATAGTTAGTACCTAACTAAAAAAATATCCTATCATCATCATTGTATATTATAGAACGTTTAGTGAAAATCACAAGTTACATTATATATTATACATTATCACGTGTATGTTAGGTACCTCTATTATAATATTATAAAACCATAGGTAGAGACAGCTGGTCGTCGAATTTAATTAACCGCATATTTCGAACGAAAATGTTTATACGTAATTTTACTTGACGTATTATTAGATCATAAAGATTTTTTCTGTTATTTTTATTATTATTATATTATTACTATTATATCACGGGGAGTATTATTAATACTTATAGCTAATTACCGTGACAAAATAACGAAATACGTAAAGGCGCGTCGTGACGCGACCTCGAACACACGCGAGCATAATATAATAATATTATTATCACGACACATATTATTACTATAAATGAGCCGTGATGGAAACGATGGAGCTCATCGATGTGCGCAAAGTGTGAACAGAGACCAGTGTAAACGATACTCTATAGATCCAACTATCACAGATTTATATGTGCCTGCAGATGCCCAGAAATATTGTGTTAGTGCTAGTTCTAGGGGTCGGAAAAGAGGATCCTTAGCCCTTGCCCCGGGCGCCGTTAGCATTGATTTTTATTTTAAAAAAAATTTGAAAATCAAAGCGACCTCGAACACACGCGAGCATAATATAATAATATTATTATCACGACAAATATTATTACTATAAATGAGCCGTGATGGAAACGATGGAGCTCATCGATGTGCGCAAAGTGTGAACAGAGACCAGTGTAAACGATACTCTATAGATCCAACTATCACAGATTTATATGTGCCTGCAGATGCCCAGAAATATTATGTTAATGCTAGTTCTAGGGGTCGGAAAAGAGGATCCTTAGCCCTTGCCCCGGGCGCCGTTAGCATTGATTTTTATTTTAAAAAAAAATTTAAAAATCAAAGAATACATTTTCGAAGAAATACATATTCTCAAATAACTAACTATCGGGAAAAATAATATTATTGATATTCATCATTCTGAAGCTACACTTGAGTTATATATTAATAATGTCATGACTATACAAGAGTTTAAAATGCAAATAGGACTTTGGTGCGTTAGAAATTAATAAAACCTTACATTATATTCTTCTCAAAACTAGTTAATCCGGTAAATATTTGTATTTTTTTTAAATTTATTTATATATTTCACAAATTAAAAGAAAAAAAACAAGTACAGATGTTAACTGTATATATAAAATAAAATAAATAATACAAAGATTTGCATCTCCCCTATAAGCATAGCTTGTGTTGGAAAGTTTATTTGATTTCAGTTAATGACATACTAAATATTTATAAAACCATAGAAATTACATATTACATTTTTGATTTATCATAAATTAATTAGTGTAAAATCAACATTATTTAAGTAAGATTTCAAATCATTTACATTATTAAAATTATATAAATTAATTCTAAGTAGTCTACATAATTTGTTTGCCATTGAAATAGAACTTTCATTCTGACATTTTTGCTGTAAAGAGGTACCTGCATTTAAATTAATATTTATTTTGTTATGTGTATTATATGAACGGTTAACATAAACAGTGTTATTTTAAATATATGAAAAGATAATAATAGGTTTTTATATAATACAAACATTTAATATTAAGTATATTTTACAAATGTATTGTTAGTGAGTCTAGGTAATTTAAATATAAATTTAATAATATTATTAAAAGTAATATTCAAGGAATGAATATGAGACCCATTTTATGCTTGTCCCCAAAAGATAATACCATAGTATAATATTGATTGAACTAAAGCTAAATAAATTGAACGTTTCATATTAATATCAATTAATGTATGTCGTAAATCATAAAAAAATAATATATTATTAATATTTGTATTATATTATTAATATTTATATCGAAATTTTGTAAACGTTGGATTATGATTTTAGAATAACCGATTCAAAAATTCAAATGGAATGGGTATTAATAACATAATAGTGTGATTACATTAAAATCTCTAATTTTAATTTTCAAATTACTGAATGTTCTTACGTTTAGTAAATAAATAAATACATTTTACTGTAGACATAATATATTAATAACTTTGGCAAAGCCTCCGGAAATGTCAACAGCTCTCCTCTTAAAATTAAATTATATGATCATTTCATGGCCCTTTTAAAATATAGTAATCTGGGTGTGGTACTGCGGGTAATTTTACTTTCGATAATTCTAGCCCCTTCCCCCCCAAAAAAAAAAAAAATTGAATAAATAAATAAACGCAATCAAATGTCCACCTAAGGGCACGATATATTCGCCTCATATTATATATCACACAATCAAGGTTGCCGTATACCTACGTAAGTCTCGAATTGGTTGAAGCACATCGAGGACTGACCAAAGTCTCGTATGGATAGCAAATAATTATATTAAGACCGCCAATCCTGGCACGCTGCAATCGTGCGGTTCGGACCATTTACTGCAGGTCACCGCCGCTGATCGCATACTTATAATATAATTTATTTTATTTTATTATCATATGCTAATTTTTCATCGCATAAATAATAATAATATCGTACTCTTATGCTCGTTCAATTGCCTGGGTCTAGTCATTGTATGTCGTTACACGCGGCGGTAATTATTATGCACGATTTATACATAATATTATACAACCGATATGTTTAAATGCATCTATATGTATATATATATCGCCGTTAACACTAATCGTTTTCATATGGGTTACGGACGCTTTACACCGTGTTAAGTTGAAAACAATATATTATTATTATAACATATTATAATGCGTGTTAAAAATATAATATTATACTAAACGCCTGCCGAAGTGGCGCTATTTCCTTGCCGCAGCACCGCCAAACCATGTCGAGTACACGTAATTTGTAAATCATACGACGACAACAATTATTATTCCATTGGTACGAATTCGAAACGCACGTCCCCTTTATTGCTTGCCGAAATCAATTTCGATCGCAGCTGGTGCGCGCGCTCACCTCAGCTTCCGAATTCATACAACACTATCGTTATTATAGATATATTTATGATAACATGTACGTATAGTACTACATACGATTAATAACGGATTAGTGAAAAAAATCTAGACCCATAAATAGTGTGATCAGAATGAAATTTGGCATGGTCGAAAAAGGGGATCAAGGTGGTCGCTATCGTGCAGTATAGGCTATCGAAAATAATAAAACAGGCCACTCATTATACGTTCTTGAGGAACGCATGATCACGGTAAATTAAAATTGGTCGTTATATTATGTTAATAATGTGAAAACGAATACACGCTGGTACCTCGAATCAAAAAATAATAAAAGTAACATTGTCACAGTTCGGTAAGAGATAAATCCCGAAGCTGCAATACGGGTTATATGTTTGCAAAAGATTTAATATTTTTAAATACCCAATGCGAAATATTATGCAAAATTGTATAAATAATTAATATGCTTTTCAAACAAAAAATTTACAGTGTTCTAGGAATGCGATTAATAAACTAATTGGTTTTATAATTTTTATCAACAAATTTAAAAAATAAAAATGGTTTATATAAATTTGTCAGAACTTTATAACAGCGAAAATTGTATAATAACGATGACCGGAAAAACATTAATAATGTTAATAAAAAAAAACGAAATGCCTGCTACGTTTCTGAGCATGATATTTATGAATTATGTCTGTCATGGAGCAATTATTAATCGGTTGAGCCACATATTATTTTAATATTTATAATTTTCAAATAATATATTCCGTATTTGTGTAAATCATACTCGATACTCATTCTCCATTAATTCATTTGTTATGCTCATAATATATTATGTGATCTAGGTCACGTCACAATGTACCTTTCAATGAATCTCGATGTCAATTTGCTCATTAAACTCATACCAAGTGAATGTTATATGATGATAATAAATTCTAATTATTATTGATTCTGTAACTTTGAAAATAAATTTCATAGCCATTTGATTTCGTCCGTCTCTATTTTCATATTTATATTGAAAACTTTTACACGACTATCATCATTGGATTTCGCCTAAAGAACGTATAAATTCAAATTAATTGTGAACACTTTCAAAATTATTTGATAACTTCGAGAATATATTTGCTAACTATTTGCTAACTTTTGGCATAAAGTAGTTTAAAATCGAATCTGGTGGACAAAACGCAAGAGAACAGAGTTATACCGTGAATGAATGTAGCATTTAAGCACCTAATGTATTGTGTGCAAGTATTTATATGATTTAAGTTATTTTCATCCTATATCTGTCGCCGTAAGCTTTTTATTGTGGCCACATATTATGGGTCATGGCTAGACAGATCTAATAAACCGAGGACGTGTAATATGTATATCTGTACCTATATACTCTTGACTTAACGAATTAACCAAAATGATTTATAATAGCAATACTGCAAAGTGCAAGACAGATATCTTTCACAATGTGTATTTGTTATTTTACGACCATAAAATATTATCGCTTTAAAAATCGTTTCTGATTTTATTAATTCTTCCGTTTATTTTTGCAGGACTCAATAAAATATCACTTGATGTAGGTACCATATAAAAGTTTCCGGTGATCAGGGCCGAATTCGAAGGAGGCTCACGCCTATAATAATTGTTACCACTGGCTGCATATTATTCTTATATAATCAACAATATTCTATTATGCCAGTCACATGTCTATAATAGTATTATTATAAATTATTCATTGCTCCTAATTAACAATTATTATATTCAAACTTATATTATATTTACTTATTAAATACGCCTATATGGTGACATACTTCTTATTTATTATAACTACTAGGTATACTAGCATTATGTCCTTATCCTTAATCTAATTACTATAAAATCTATTTACTAATTTTGAATGTAAGCAAGTATATATTTCTTATAAACATAATAATATATAGTCAAACAAACAATAATTTTAAACCAATTTCAAATAGTAATATTTTGGTGACAATTATTGATGCAGCAAAACCAGGATTTTTAAGAGAAATTCACTTGATGTATTTCAACTAGACCAAAAATGAAAATGTAAATAGTACCTATATTATGCAAAATAAGTGTTTTAAATGTATAACACTCATTATAAATTATTAAACCTCTGTTTTTAAGTGTTCAAGAGTTAACTTCTAATTTATTTCTCTTAAATTTTATTGTAAAAAATATAATTTAAAAATACAGATGGCATATTAATGTTACATAATCATTGTAAAGAAATTTTTAAAAAACCGTTTTTGACATGGGTAGATGATTATTGTTTTTTTAATAAAATATAATTGTATCTTAGACTATTTTATGCAAATATCAACCAGTCAGTTAAAAATTAATTTTTATTAACCTGCATAATACCAACATCTTAAGAAAGTTTTAAAACAAACCAAGTACCTATAAAATATGACCACTACTGTACCTATTTAAACTGTTAATTTTATTTGAGATGTGAAAGAGAAAATGCGGTTTTATGTTTCACTGTTATCGCAAGCAGTATAGTGAAACTAAACAGTACAAAACAAAGTCTAATATCGATTAAAAAATTGTTTAGGTTGTTTGAAACTATTTAAGACCTGAAGAGCATATTTTATATTTATGATGATATCTATAATTCTAATCTAACCGTCCGTTTGCTATCGCAAAAACAGCATAAGGTCAGTTTAGTACCTATTTGTTGTTACCTATAGCAAAGATACAATCTAAATCGAGCAGTAAACCAAAAAAAAATGTTTGTTTATAGAATATTATTATTCTGGATGGTTGTTTACTCAAATATGTTATCTTTCGGAACACTGATGGTTTTTATGATATCTGATTAAATCGAATAGGTACTTTAGCTTTTATCTCACGGAGTAATCAGGTATAAATGTATAATATAGTATTGTGAAAATCAATTTTTAAATATTTACACATACAAATATCAAACAGTAGGTACTCATAATATACGTATAAAATATAAATGAATTTAAACATACTGCAAGTATATATATATATATAAATATATTTGATTTTTTTGTGGAGGTCAATATACCCGATAAAATAATATAGGATAGTAGGATAATTTAGTTTATAATATTTCACATATTCGTCAATGAAACATTATTGTAACAATAATTCAAACTATATATTACGTGTGGATAATGTTGAAATTGACAAATTTTCCTACATAGCAAATAATTTGTGATTCAACTGTAGGGTACATTTTTTTAAAAACACAAATAAAAAAGTTTTTGAATTTCCACATACATTTTTTTGGAATTACAGTCATTTTTTTTTTATCTTTTTAAACGCACTGGGTACGTGAAACTATTCTTAACGAGCCCAGGGGCTAGGACTCATACAAATTTCTAATGGCTTATAAAAATACATATCGTTTCAAATAGCTACAAAACCTAGGAATTTAATTAAAACAAACTTATATTAATTTTTTAAATAAGTTACCTACATTTAAACTTGAGCATATAATGTATTTATTTGTACGTGAAATACGTTCTGGTGAATATTGGATATCTACATCGGAGAAATGCAAAAAATATTATTATACAACAGTATGTAAATTAATAGATTAAGTGTGAGATTTTAAAAAGAAATCTGACAGGAGTTTGGTGTGAGCTTAAACTTGAAAAACTTGGTAGAATTTTAAAATTAAAAACTAATGGAAATAAAGCGTATTACATTATATTATACCTTACAAAAAATTAATAAAACTAAAAAAATATGTACAGAGTAATTCACCACTTCACTCGGTATCTTCACCCCTATGTTGTCCTATAATAATGAATTTCTTCAAATTATAGTTTTTAAAATTTTTAATTGTACCATACAATATACAATGTACAAAAGTACTTAAACATACCATATTTTCAAGCACTTAGACTTTTTGTATGCTATTAAGTAGTTTTATTCTGTGTTAATTCAAACTTCCTTTGTACAGTAAATTTTTAAGCAGATGATTTTTTTTTTAAATTTTGATGTATATCATTAATAGCTTAAATAAGTAGTTTTTGAACTATTAAAATGTATATACATACTGAGGATAATAATTCGTTAAAATTATTTTAAAATATTATGTGGTCTATAATGATTTTAGAATTAGTATTTATCTTTTTATAAAATAGCATCTACTAGCATTTTATAATTTGTAGAAATTGTCTGAGGATAATAACTAATAATTACTAGACTAAATATTACCTCTATTTTTATTTTATGTAAAACCATTAGTAAGAATTATTGAACTTAGTCCTAAATTTGTTTAAAAATGTACATTGTACATAGTAACAAATAAGTGGTTTTTATTTGAAAAAAAAAGTTTGTATCGCCACAGGACATTTCTTAAATGGTATAAAAATCTGAGTGTCTGAAAATAAAGTTTATAACTTATAAGTAGGTACCTATGCTAAGCAATTCCAAGTATCAGAATTTTCGAATAGCCCGATTATGCGAGCATACTTGGTGAATCAGCTTGTACCTATATATATATATATATATATACAATACACTGCTAGAAAAATTTCAACCGAGGCAGATAATAGACAAGCCTCAAGCAGTACCTAAATATATTATATGAAAAATAATTTGACCCGAATAAACCATTACTAGTGTGGATAAGAAAATGTGATACCCCCCATATACATACTGTCTCCGTCTTTCTTAAAAAATCTATAAATATAGTGATACTCATACACGCCTCTTAAGTTAAGCTCTGTCGTCTTAAATTATACACAATATTAATTATTATCGTACCACACGATTGTATATTATACACTATAAAGTCTATAATACGATGTATAGGAGGCACCATCACAATACGTATATTATATTATTATATTGTACCGTTTTGGAAGTCGACATGCGATGACGCAACGGTGGACCCCTTTACAATATTATATTACAGATATACACAGAGAGAGACAGAGATGATTTAAATTACAACGACATAAGTTTCGCCGCCCTTACGCAATAACGTAATTTTCAGCGGTGTTTTGGGCACAAGAGCATTTACGATGGGGAGGGGCCGAGGGAGGGGGGCCGGCGAACCGGCAGATATCGCGATTGTCGCACGCGGTTAGTCTGGACTCGACGGGGGGTCAATTGAAAGTGTTAGAGGGTGCGTGTAATGGACAAAGAGAAGGGTTCGGGAAATCCTTTTTGGCGTTGAACAGATTATAAATTATCACGCAGCAATAATATACTCTACAGTCTACATCTAGCAGCCACGCGCAAGGGTGGTACGAGAGACACTTTCGATCGAATATTAATATTATATAATATACAAACATAACTGAACGCGCAATATAAGATTGGATTGCGATACGGTTCCAGTAGATTTAGAGTCAGTGGCGTATTTAGGATTTGTCCAAGTTGCGTACGGTTGGGGAAAATTTAAAAGCCACCAGAAAATTCTAGTTAAAAATAAACCAAATATAAAATATAATAGTGTGTATTGTATCGCAATCGAATAATACTTGTTTTGAAAACAATACTAGCAGACAGTGGCATCGATAATATATCAATAAGCTCTTACAGAGTAAAAAAATGGATTATAATATTATTATTATGCATGTATAAAAAAATAATATACTGTGCACACTTATATCATATAATATTATATTACCGACGTTCGATCTTTCATTTATGTATGGTTTAAATACGTTTATATAGGCACTAAATTGCTACCGCGTATTCAATTCCGTGTATTTTCCATATATTGATACGACACCGCAACAGCAGTCGTATACCAATATAATATCAAATTTATGAAAACGGCTCTTCTCGAGTCGATTTGTTACATAAAACATAACTACGCGTAGATAGTTTAGGAGAAATATAGGGATAAACTCTAAAATTCGTATATACGAGAAAACGATTTAAAAACACTTAGCGAACAACCACAGACTATAAAATGTTCGCGTCGTTGGGATTTTTTTTTTTATTTTTATATACTTAGGGAAATTAGATTCTTATTGGATTTGGTCATGAACTTTCGATACGGCGTGCTACCGACTACAGTTGCATAATGTTTAAATCATTTTGCCGAGTTGAAGACATTCGATACAAACGAAATGCGTATATATCCACCTATATAGTTTCGTATAGGGCTTTGTGTAGGTTAATCGAAATGTCGATGATAAATTTGGTTGGGTGAATGTGACACCAGGGGGTAGGTATAGGTATGCTATTTGAGGGAGTCAGACCATAATATTATAATAGCTATTTGTCTCCCTATTTTCTTGTGTAATATGTCATTGGCCTGCGTCGCATATAATACGGTAATTTACATAATATTATCAATCATAAAGTCTATATATTGGCAATCGTTATTTGAAATATGAATATACAATGGCCTACACAAATATAATACATGACTAAGCCTGGATAAATGGTCCAATAAATATGGCATATCACATAATATCGTGTATAAATTATATTTTGTTGAAAAGTTGTTTTTATTAATTATTGTGGTCGGAAGTAATTAATCTGCAAATTTATCACACTCAACCTCTCAATTTAAGCTAAACGAAAAGATTTATCATACGGAAAAAAAATGTCTTCGATTACAGAAAATGTTGTATGTATTAAATGGGTTCACTCACAAAATAATCACAGTTTAATTTCCGAAACTGATTAAAATATTTACCACTAAATTAACCAATAAACTATTCTTATTTTTACTTTCAGTTGTAATCTGTAAAAAAATTAAATAACAAAAAAATAAGTTAATAGGTAATAATTCTATTCCCAACGATTTCCTACTACCACTTTTGTGCTGACTGCTGAATTATAGAAAATGAGTAAGTATGCATACTTCCATATGGAACTCAAAACACAGTTGTTTATCGTCGTAAAAAATTCAAATGTACCTACTCCTTAAGAATGTAATTCGAAATTCATATTATAATACACGACGCTATTTCAGTATTAAAATGTGTATTTGCCTACCACAGTTCCTATACCTAACCTAACCTTTTAAGTGGACTGAAAACGTATTTATGTGGGGAATATTATATTATTATATCTAACTATTAATGCTGTAACACTGACCTTGTCGGTTTTGACGTCGATGGCAAATATCCTAGGCTGGGTCCGGCGAACAGGCTGTTCCATGGTGTTGACCAACCCACTGTCGAGCACCCACAGCACGCCTGTCGGGTCCAGGTACACGTCGACGGCATTTTGTATGGCGTTCGGATCGCCCTCGTCGTGCAGTGCCCAGCACGGGTACGGCACCAGCACCGGCCAGCACCTGTGCTCGCACTCCAGCCGGACAGTGGACACGGTGAACGGCACGCCGGACCGGAACCTGGGCGTGAGCACGAACGCCCGGTCGCCCCACACTTGGGCCCTAGTGACGATCACGTTCTTGGCCACGTACCGCCCGGTGTCCGCGTAAACGCTCTTGGTGGACGTGCACGGCCACTCGATGTTCTGGCCGTTCAGCGTGTACGCGGCCACGTCCGCCGGCGCGTCCGAGCCGGCCATCCGATGGTCGCCGCCGGATACCACAGCGGCCACTGCGGCCATCGCCAACGCCACCGCGTGGAAACCGGACATTGCGGGTCGACCGGGACCCAGGTATAATATAATATACGCACGTGGTATACAAACTCGCCTTAATTTCTTATACCTACAGTGCGGTAACCGCCGCAGTGGGACGCGGTTACAGCGGTGTATATGTTGCACGAGACCGCGTTAAACTGCACTATTGTTATGCACCGGATCGCGAAGACCAGCGGACGACTTGCAGATTTGACGATCGCTATCGGGCCCGTCACCGTCAATTATATTATAATATTATAATGTATGTATATTTATATACGCATCGCTATCGTGACATACGTGTCAGTATTTCGTACTTATAACAATATATCGGCATTTTGTTGTTCTTATTTCGTACTCGTATCGCGCGTTTATGTATATTATTATTACATATTGCGATATGCTTTTTTGTTTTTGGTTTTTTCGTCATTTTCGTAAACATTTCTCCGCGCCTGCGGTGGCATTGACGCGGACGTGTCGGTCCCGCAGTCTTTGGCGGCGGCGGCGGTTCGACCGAAGGCCAAGGTCTCTGCTCGTCGAGTTATTGTATATTGATCGTGACGATAATAATATAATAGAATATAGTATTGTTAATTTTTATCACCGTCTTATTATTAATTTGCTTTTACGTTTCAAGTAATATCTATAAAATTCATTTCTTATTGGTTTCTCCACTTTCTGATACCGTACCTTTAAAACCGATGGCTTAAAAAACCATGATCGAAAACTTAAGAATTTATTAACCCTAGAATGATACCGAACGATTCGTTCGCAAAACCGAAAACACCCAAGCCGAGACCGTCAAAATGTATGTAGGCGTACAGCATATAGCCAACGATCAGCATATATTGTGCCTGTTGAATTGCATATCCGTCTGATTTACCTTTTTTGTGGGCAACGCGAGTATGCCTATATAGAGTACGCACTACGCAGCCTTTGAAACCGTCGCGAATTCGACGCACTCGATAAAATCCGAGACCGTAGAAACGAAAAATATAATAATAATAATAATAATAATATACGTCATATTGTAATATTATTTCCTGTACGCGTTTAAACCGCAACGATAAAAAAAAATTTCAAATCAGCCGGGCCCGTCGTCGTCGGTTCCGTATGATAACAGTGGTTGCATGCGTGCGGCTAAAAAACACCATCTGCAGCTGCGCACACACGACACACCGTCGATTATAATATGGTTTATATCGTTTTGTTTGCCGTCATCGTATTATAATATTAGGTACCTACCATACAATATGTAATGTACGGTGTCCGGATGACAGTTCACGTCCAGGACGGTCGTGTAGACATAAGCGAAGCTCGTATGTCTGTGTAGGCAATACCTACCTCTACTTTTTTTTTTTTTAATTTCGACAAACTTATTTTAAATACGACCAACTGCGAAAACAAAACGACAATTTTTAGTGCGTGACGAACGTGAATTCACTTAAAAGTATAAGCTTGACGTAATTTTTTCGTGTGAGCTGTCAGTTTTTTGGGTATTTGTGTGCAATATAATATATACTTACTTATATATACTAGCTATATAACACACGACATCTGTGCGTAGGTGTATTACTCTACTATAATAATATGTAATTACAATATTATTATTGTATCACGCGAGTCGGGGAGTCTCGACGGTCTGCAGATAACGAAAATATCTGTCTACATTCCACTATTATTACGTCACAATATTATACGTACATCAAGTAATAATGTTTGTTTAATGGGTACATAAAAATAAAAATGTTTTTTGTTTCATTTTGTCGACGTAAAACAACCACGTATTCAGGTACATGCGTTTAAATGGGTTATTGAAATCTAACAAAATTAACCACACGTGTTTAAACCTCATCAGTCATCACTCTCGTGAAAACGGGCGAAAACAAAATCTGATGTAGGTACCACATACGTTCGACCATAGTTTTATTATACTATCCTAGTACTATATTATGTATTATAATGTATGTACATTGTACAAGGCAGAAATGCATAACGCATACTTTTGTACATTTGACTTGGAAAAATCTACTAGTTTTATAACGTGGTTTGCATTCTAATAATATTAGACTGAGCCCAATATTCTCTTTTTTTATATATTATATTTAAATATTTTTAAATAGGATGTACACAATATTATGTAAATTATTTTTTTTTTTAAATTAAGGGTATGATCAGAGGTACGGGTCAGCATGAACAAGCTGATAACAATAAGTCACCCTGCGGTGACACTTTTTTTTTGCGTAAAAATATTCAAAAATGGATTTTTGTATACCTACCTTTGCATATGTGATTCAAAATACATAATAAACAATGCATATTTCTGCATAATAATTATTATAACAGACAATACGTCATGTATTCGTTTCATCTTAAGGACTAAGAAAATAGTTGAAATTTTTAAAAATATTAAGAAGGCTTGCAAAATACAATGATTTTTGGAGATAACCGTTGAAGCTTACTATCAATGTTTATATTTTAAAGTATCACTTTAAAGCTAAAATAAATGTAAATATTATTATGTATGTAAATGCAAAAACTAATTGCAAAATTGATAGACTCTTCCATTTCTACAAAACCAATAAATTTCATCCATGTCCAGGAATTTCTAATGTGAAACTACTATTCATTGTCTTCATTCATTCATTTACATTTACTTATTATACCATTTATTGTACCGATTGTACATTTTCACAAAATAAACGAAATTTTTTATAAAAACAAAAAAATAAACAAATAAATGTAAAAAAAATGATTTTGAATGCTATTATGTTTGTCTATTAACATAACAGTTATTACAAAAATAAATATTAACTATAATTTTTTGATTATTTTGTACATTGAATAAGTAGATACCAATTTAGTTTTCTTACACCCAGATCATTTTTGAAAATATAATTTTACAAATACCACAAATACGTATTACTTATGTAGCTATGTATAATATATTTCATAAGTTTATTTTGCACATAAATCTTTTGGGCCCTAATTATGATGTATTGGGCAATGCCTAATATTACTATTTTTGCTGTTTACCACTTCCCATCTACGGACATCAGGGGCGTAATTAGGGGGGATCAGGGGGATAGAACCGCCCAAAATTTTTTTTTGCTGCTAAAATGTTGATCAAAGTATTGATAATGACCATTCATGTTTGCTAGAAACGTATATCCCCCCCTCCCAAACCAAGTTTCTAATTACGCCACTGACAGACATCACCGTTCATTATATAATCGGTAAAATATAATAATATGTAAAATACATAATTCGTTGTTGTAGGTCGTTCCTAAACCCACTAAACAATACAATTTATTTATGATAAATTAGACTCATTCCACGCAGTAATTTAAATCGTATATGCGTACCATATAATAGTTGTAAAAGTGGCGTGTACACAGGCACTATATTATACCTACGGTCTACACTCTGTGCACACAATTTATCCGGCATCGCCTTTTACATTCGGAGCACACTCGTGACCGGTTTATAATATATGTAATATAACAGTAGTTGTTGTAACTTCGCGTATATCTCAGCTGATCTACTGTGTATAGTACGATAGGCCTATCACGGACGAGTTGTTCTTTTCTCTCCCGCAGACAACGTCGTATAAACAACGATAAAGGGTTTACGCACGGGGCATTACGTAAACTTCCTTCGCTTATAATATCCACAAATAACTACGCGACACAACAAAAACGAAAAATCTCCAGAATTTTATTACAGTGAACGCCGCCGAAATCTCAACATAATACCCAACTTGGAACGCGACTCGCATTAAACACGGACCGGTCTCTCCGATATTCTTATTATAATATGTTTTAGGCATGTGAAAACAACGATTTACGGACAAATAAAAAATTATTGGTTTACGAGTGATTTCGCGGGCAGAGACGGACTTAAAAGTCAGTACTAAACCCAATAGGCAATAAGTTGCGTATGAGCACACCATATATTATTATTGCTTAATATGACACGTTTAACATAAGCATAAAATGTTTAGTACCTATACCTATTATTCATTTTTTAAATGTACGAAAGTAATTACTATTACTTTAGATATTATTATTTATTTAAAGAATCAGTGTAACAATATTTGTATACAGAATATTATAATAAATTATGACGATCAGAAAATTATGTATATTATCACAATTTATGAGATACTGTTATAACTGTGAAGGTATTAATTATTCGAGTAACCGCATGCACCATCACACGAGTGTCAAAATCATGACGGTTCGTGGGGATTATTTAAACATAATTACATAAATTCTATGTATTATATATTTAGGTAAATTTAATAAATATCGTATACTATTACCTACATAATTTAATAAATAATAATTACGTACAAAAAACTACTTGTTCAGTTTTATCTGGTAAAAAGTAAAAAAAAATTGTATGCTACAACAATAGGTACTACATAGGTACACGACGAGTATAAATTATAAAATATAACAATGATGCATCATCGCACAAAGAACTCTATGACATATAGAGAAAACTAGCAAAGTTCATTTTTTACTGTACAGTATTTTAATTTAAAATCGTTGGACTGCTATTGAAAGTTTTTCTTCATACTCGGGTAAACTGTAGGTACCTACGAAGCACTTCAAAGTACAATATAGATTCAATTCCCCACCAATAGATAGAGCTACACAGAACCCTTTAGGACTTTTTCATTACGTATCAGAAAAAAAATTCTAAAATCGATAGGCACATATATTATTTACTCTCCTCGCTCACACAATCCAAAAATAAACCAAGTAAAAAAACATACGTATTAAATAAATACTGTACATCGTCGATGTCACCCCGTAAATAATATATTATATATTGTACATAATATACTACATATAGACCTGCAGGCCTGATTTACGATTTTTAGGGGCTATAGCTGGTATATAAGCATTAGGAATAAAAGCTATGTACACACCAACAGACTAAAAAATAAAAGCCTCGATCCGAGATAATCTAACATTTGATCCTGTATACAATAATTATCGCTCGGTAAAAAAGTCTGCAATGAACCTCTCGCAAAATGTCGAAGGAGTTTTTTCTCGGCCAGATTTTCTATTTACAGACTTGAGATATCGTACACGCAAGTTTTCCGCGAATCGCGTTAGTATGGAACATAACAAGGTACCGACCGCCAATAAGATTCCAATCTATTTAAAATAATAAATTATGAATTTATGATGATAATATGTAATCTTGTAGCTCTTCGATATAGGGCTAGATCACAATGGTACTCGCTTGATACCAAGATTGTACCTTCTATTGATTTAATAAATAAAAAAAAAAACTGAAGACGACTCTTTTGTTAGAAAAGTATTGTACCGTTAATAATTTTTGTTTCCATTTTTTTTTGTTTGTAATATAATATAATAATATTTTGAAACAGAGCTTTTTATTTTAAACAGTAATATTACATTTATTTTTTTCTTTACTTGTGTCGAATACATCTTGTTTAACAGTCATTTACCTATATATATATATTATATATAGGCATTACCTATAGACGTGTAAACTATACAAAAAGCTTCATGTATTTTTTAGTTTTTATTGAAAAACAATTTCGAACATTTTTTGTCACTTTATTCTGAGATCCATCTCATAATAATAATAATAATAATACTATCTAGATGTTATCATTCAATAAATTACAACACGTCGTTTTATAATAAGTTAAACGATTTACCAATATTCCTTAAATATGTGTTCAATCGTGCCATATTTTATCCATCATTAGTTAGAGGCGAGCGGAGTGCCTATAGGCAATTTTCGTAAGGGGGTGGTATATTTTTCAGCCCTTAGTGGCCGAGTATTTTCTACTATCAGTGTCCGTGACACCCCACCTCAGTGGCGTAAATTGGCTAAAAACTAGGGGAGCAAAATAATTTACCAACCAAAATCAAAACCCAAAGCGCCCCCTCCTCTTTAGTTTAAATATATTTGTATTCTATGTATGAAGACTCATTTTATGGTTTAGATTTTTAGAAACAAATTGTAGGTAGTAGGTTATAAAGGTACTCATATCGATAAATAATATTAAGTATATAAGAGTTCATTAATAAAAAGGTTGACATATGTGGGGGTGAAATGATACCTTTGCCCCATACAAACATTTCAGAGGGGTCAAGTGCCCTCCTTTCCCATATCTCACACATGTGGGATCACGCCAAAGCATATCATATATTTCATTTTATGTTTTCTTTTAAAAAGCAATTTAATAATTGTGACGCTTCATCGGGATGTTTTTCAAAGGCACTCCCTCATCTGCACGCGCGTTTGTCCAACTTATACAAAGCTTTTGTATACAGCGGTATAATAATATATTAATATGTGACTGTAACACCATTTACGACCTTCGCACATTTCTTCGTCATAATATCGATTTAAATCTGCCAAAAAAACCGGTAAGATAATGAGTTATAATATATTATTATTATTTTAGTTTAACAGATGACCTTGTTGTGTTTGCGGAATCACTGAGAGTGTAGTTAAACTTGGGGATATTTACTATTTATACCTACCATGGAATGTATAATATGCATAATGGTCTTAAGTGTGCCGACGGCCGACGGCTTAAAACGACATAAATTAGTAAAAGTAAATGTTGCAGTGGCATCAGTGTATAATCTAGTGAGGTAGGTAATGAATAAAAATAATCGTACCAAATAATATTCGGTATACCAAAATATAATAAACAATCACAATATGTGCTACGATTAAGCCGATCGAGAAGGCTGTACAAAATAATATTCAATATTAAATATTTTCCCACAATATTTATATAGGTACCTACATTTTATTAAAAGTACAGTTAACGCTCATGGCGTTCCAATACACACCTGTCAAAAAACAAGTTTATAATATTATTACGAATGTTGCCAAATACATTTTATGGTAACAAATCTTTTTGGAGAAAACATATTTCGTAACCAACGAAATAATAAATTATAAAATCATAATATTATGTTTATGTACTTATTAGTATTAGGCGTTAGAGATAGGAAACGTATAGGATTCAGAAATATTTTAACTACTATGAAATTTTTTTAAAAATATTTTACTCTTTTTTTCTTGTTATTTCATATTTTGCTAAATTTTAAATTGTAAATGTACATTTTGCATACATTTTTAAATTGGTATTGAATTTTTCTTCAAATATATCAAAAATAAAAATAATTTAAATTGGATCTTCAAAATTGTTGTATAACTTTTACATCTCTATTGCAACGATTATATTATAATTATAGTTGAAATTATTAACCACCACTGGCAATAAATTTGTATAAGTATACACTATAGTGTTTGCGTACAATGTAGTAAAACTTGATTAATTATATTTAATATTTATGTTTAAAAATAAAATTATAAATTGTCTTTGTGTAGCGAATTATTAGATTTCTTGAACCGTGCTGCAGTTATTAAATTACCACTTTCTAAAGCTTATTAATTTTAAATCTGATATTATAAGTACACAATAATAAATGTTATAAAATTACAATATTACAATTTTCACTCAAATTATTTATTGGTAGGTATGTTACAGGAATAAATATGATGACGTCATCGATGCATCACTTCTGTTCATCCGCTATAATTTTTCATGCAGAAGTCTTTATAGATTCATCGCGTAAACCAACACCCTAATGAATATAATATTATGCGCACGGTTACCGTTTAAAAACTGGTTTTGCATTTCTAGCAGTACGATTACCTAACACCCGGACATTAGTTCAAATGCGAATAAAGATTACTTATTAGGATTATAAAATAATGAGAACTTTCGCTTCCTTCCTGTGAAGTGTCACCTGAAGTGTTTCAGTATTGGGTAAATGTGAATGCCGTAACCTAACCTTTATACAGTCAGGTTAACCTATAGTAATAACATTGATACCTACCGAAAGACGTAAATAATTTGATTAATTGACCAATTATTATTATTGATCTTATAATATCGGTCGTATGATGACCTTAAATACACGTAAATATTATTATCGTACATTGTGATCTAAGTTTAAACTATAAAACACCAGATACTAATAATTACTACCTATACTCTCTGCAGAACAAGGTATAATATTAATAATGAACCTATCGTTCTTGACATGGACATTTCCATATGCGTGACCATGTATTTACCATCGTGACCAATATTGCTTTTTTTAATCTCGACAGCCCGGTTAATGGAAATAATTATATTATATTGAATCGCCCGCGATAATAATATAAATAATCAATTAAAATATACTAAACGACATCGAGGCAACGGAATTTGAAATTTATTATAATCCAATCCAGTATAATAGGTTGTTATTCAATCGTGAAAAAGAAACATTATACCTATTACGCATATATATATATATATATATACTTGCAATATCATGCTGTCATTCACTATTTTGAATAATTTAAGGATCGAGAGACCCGCCCACATAATAATATATGCAGTCACGTGTGTTTCTCCGACGGTCCGACCTTTGTACAATTACCCGCGAGCTGATTTCGCGCGTTTGTGATGACCGTTCGTGTTTCAACGGTTATATGATACGACTTTTCCCAGGTGCAAATAAAACCTGACGAGAAAAATAAACGCTGACAACTTATGGTATTACGTATAGTATGTTATACAAAACCTATACAGTATACTGTACCATGACCTGAAGGTTCAAGATGTTTATTCGTAATGGTCAGAAAGTAATTAAATATTATTAATTTAGTGTCCAGATTTATGTGCACCTTATACAACTGTAAAAGTATATGTATTGTGTATATACATAACAAATATAAATTTATGATTGTTCAAATATTTTAATCGTAAGTACGCAAATCAAATTTTTTTTTAGTAAAAAATGATCCTGTAAAAGTATTCTTTGATAATGCTGTTTTATAAAATAATAAATTTCTATATGGGTACCTAAAGTACCTAAAATTGTCTATACCTACAATAGTGCCAATGTTTTTAAAAATAACAAAAATACATTTTACTATAATATGTTGAATGTTCCTAGGTATAGATATGTATATAAATTGTGTTTGATAAATTGGTATTTTTACAGAATATTTTGAAGTTTGTTAATATAAAATATAAATATATGTGCATATTATTTTCTTTTTTTTTTGGAATACAACAA
Organism: Metopolophium dirhodum; assembly: GCF_019925205.1. Taxonomy (NCBI): domain Eukaryota; kingdom Metazoa; phylum Arthropoda; class Insecta; order Hemiptera; family Aphididae; genus Metopolophium; species Metopolophium dirhodum. Next base: position 35,394,187 of record NC_083567.1, on the reverse strand, counting down.
TTCCCGCGTTCTAATATTGTGGTCAAGAAGTGAATAAAAAACTATTTTCGTACGAGTGGAAAACGATAAACGATTTGACACAATCACGTGTTCAGACAAAGGCCACCGACCCCAAGGTCACCTGAGAAATCGTCGATTCGGTTGCGAAAAACGTATGGTTCTTCTTTTTTTTATAGCGTTCAGTTCTACCACGGCTAAGGCCGACAAAATAAACAAAAAATGACGGATGTGTGCAGCGATAATAACAGCACGCGGACACGTATTTGGACAATTCATTCGGATTATAAATACGAACGTGAATTGTACGCAAAAGCACACGCTTACGACTCGCAAAAACCGGTAGAACATCGTTGGACTCTCGTCAGAAAAACACCCTCGCAGCACACGAATAATTCGGTACCATTCTCACTTAACACTATTATACTATTGATATCATATTATCACAGCACCGGGTCATTATTTTAACACTCGATAATTATGGCTTATCTAACCTCAAGACCAAACATGAGAATATACCCTTACCTAACTCATACGGTCGTTGGAGGGTTCAGAAGGAGTGGTTAGATTAAGGAACATAAAATTATCGGGTGCTCTGCTCCTTAAGCGAGTCATCGACGTTCACGGTTATTTTGTTTTCTACGCGATATCCATTTTCACATTATAAACTTCGACTTTTTCTTTCCAGGTAAAATTGTCGTCATGATGTCTGCGGGCCCGTCGTCACTCATGGTTACCGCTCTGCTGGTACTGCATCACGTGACCGCGTTCACTTGCAGCGCTCAACGATACTGCTCCAGCCGATTGCGCCGAAATGCAACCGGTGGCGGCAGCGGCGAAGGACTGACGTGGACTGGCGCCCAGTACCGGTTCGAATGCGACACGGTAGACGCGTTGCTCAGAGACAACGGCCGTTATGTGCCGAGAAACAACATCGCGCTCAGAGCTCAAATATGCGGAAACGACTTGTACTTGGCGTACCCCAGGTGGGTACCTGTAGAGCCTCTACCAATGTTGGACCAAACCGAATGCACCCTGGTCTTATAATATGATAATATATCGTAAAACAAAAAAATACGATTTTCCGGTTTTGTGAACTAATGAACTAATGAATTTAGTTGTCATATGATTTTCAAGACACGAACATAATATTATTAATCCTATAGATTAAAAACCAATGAATAAGAAAGTAGATGAAAATATAAGCTCAAGCAAATGATTAATTTTACACAATTTTTATACTGGTTACATAATCATATTATGTACTGCCCGGTCTCGACTTTAAAATGTCTTTGGCGTTCATAGCAAGACCGATTTCATGCTCTAACATTGCTGTTTCAGGTTGCGATCCGGCGTGCCAGCCACCGTGGCCACGACTTGCCTGTTTACTGCCGACGCGTGTAGTGAGGCAGTAATGACGCCTTATCCTTGCCTGTCGGTACAGGAACAAGGTAAGTCGGATGAGGTACAGAACGCTGTCGATCTGTACTTGGATGCGCAAGAAGTGCTGTGGGTCCTGGACACGGGTGTTGTGCAGACGTTGGACAAGGACGCTGAACCGCTGAGGACGGGACCACCAACCGTATGGGCGTTCGACTTGAATACGCGCAAGGTAATCGTTTTTTTTTTGCCCGCTAACATACCCAAACACAACCTCTGACACTTTAAACCATTGCATATATTGACCAGAACCGTACGCTATGAACGGTCTCCCAAACGTTTCCCATATCGGTTAAGATGGGTTGGATCGGTTAGGATTGGTAACATATTAGTTACCTCATATATTCTTATATGTTATCAATATAGAGACGTGAACACGGAAAAGTTGAACTGGATCCAACTTCATGGTTAAGCCTGTGGTGATAACGTATAACACTCTGGTATACCAACCAATCACAGAAAAGTATTTTTATGCACGTACACGTGCACAGGGAAAACCCACTTTTAGGATATTGTTTGGTTCACGATAAAATAACCGCCCACCCTGCAGTATATTATATTACAGGCACACAGAGTAATAGGTGTACCCGGGCCACAGTCCATTTAGTTTAATATGATATCGTATCCCGGTATATACATCGTGATATAATATAGCATTATAGCGTCGGGTGAGTTTATATTTATGTACCTATATTTGTATGCAACTAGAGCGTGGTAATAAGAGTTCTGTTGAATTCGTTTTATAGGTCTAATTACAATATGCAATCCCCCGCCAATTCAATATAATATATCGATCGAACTTGAAAATATTTTATAACGTTAATTACAATTTACAAACCACGTCGAGGTACGCATATGATGTGGAATAACGATATCACTGCACAAATGCGGTAATAATAATATGTACATTTCGGTATAATATAGGGTGATCCACTTACATGGCTACAGTAATTTTTGTCCACATTTTTTATATACTTTGAAGTATTTATAACACTACATTTTCACATAAAAATATAATTATTTTTTTGTCAAAGTGTGGCTTATAGTTTTATTATGTCCATACCTATTATCATTATATTCCCGAAACTTCCCAAGCAGAATTTTTTTCTTGACATTTGTATTTCCTACAAGTAGGAATATACAATATATTGAGTAAATAGGCCCTAATTGATATTCGAAATATTAGATGAACGAAGTAGCGCATATACGCCAATGCTTTTACGGGGTACCTAATGTTATGATGTTATGTACAATCTTTATATAGGTATATAATAAATAAATAAATAAAAAAAAAACAACAAATATTTACTCGAAAAATGAGTTGAGCCTCCACAGTTAAACGGATCACCCCGTATAGAGTGGTTCGAACAGAGTAAATGATTAATGAACTAAAATGTAGAAATTCGATTTCGTTCGAGCGGCGACTATATACGAGCATAATATATATATATATATAGTTGAGTTTGGGTAACCGTATAGCTGCTGCAGCTCGTTAAGTCATACGCATAGCTGCTCTCGTCGCCGGGCGTGAACGTCAACGGGTGTTGTGCAACGTTCCATGTAGTTTAATAACTTTTATTATTTTTTCTCCCTCTCTCTCTCGACCGCAAGAGACACATTGTAGGTACTATAGTAGGTAGGAGCTCACACTCACAAATCTATATAGGAACCTACCCATAATAATAATACATTATAATAATGGGTTCGGTCGATAATATTATACGACAGCCGATCGGGACGATTGTCTTTGGGCGGGCCTCGTATTATGATTATTATTATTATTATTATAACGCGTCTGGGCACAGATTATAAGACTGGCGTAGATATACATGTATGAACAATAACACTGGTGTATAATCATGTGTATCGGTTTGACGGTCGTATTTTAGGATTTCAAAATAGGTATAATAGCGCTTTACGCCACCACGAAATCCAGGATTAACACTGCTATATTATGCGATGTCCAGAATGGGCGTCCGATTTTGCTTTGTCGATACGTCGTCTGTGTATAATATTTGTTAATTATAATTTATAATTTGAGCGAGTGATGTGGTCATTAACGCGGGCATATGGTTTGGAAATAGTATAAGTGTATAACCTTAAAGAGTAAGAACAGTTTATCAAAATATGTTATCACGTATTAAAAAAATTTATATAATATTCTTGTTTTTCTATGAGATTTCATCATCGGTTTTAGATAATAAGAATAATTTTCGTTTTAATTTATTCTCGTAATGCTCTCATTTTATACTGAATTATAATATATATAATCATTCTGTACTTGACGAAAATTTGAATGAGAAGCAAGGATCATATAATAATACTGAGTTTTTTAATTGAAATTAAATTATTTTGAGACATTGCAATAATTGTACGGAGAGGATCATTAGTATTCAGTGAAATAAGAAATAAATTATTAACAAACTAATGATTTCAGAATCACAATTATATTTTCGGGCAATATGTCACAATTTATTTCAATTGCTCATATTTATTAATTATAGGCTAACGTATGACAATTATTAAAAACATTTAAATTTGTAATATTTTGTGTTACATGTTGCATAGTAAGTACCTAAGTGTATTATTTTAATTTATAGACTTTTTGTATTGTAAATTGTTCATTTGTTTTATATATCAAACCAATAGAAATTTGAAAAGTTTTTTCCGTGTACCTGAATTTTATATTATTTTATTTTTATTTTTTAATATAGAAACGATGTTGAGCTGTTGAGGCACATAATTAAATAACTGTCCGTTACTAGAAACATTTATAAATGTATACAGGGTGATTTATTAAGCGTAAAACCCTCATTATCTCAAAAAGTATTAATGTTTTTGAAAATATTTTTTTACATAGTTTCAAGTTGTTAAAAAAACAACATTTTTATTAAAAAATTATATTTTTAAATATTTTTTATCCTTAAAATTTTTTAAGTTTTTTACTTTTTTGAATGACAGCATAGAGTTTTAATTTCATTTTCCAAAGCAGAATATTTTTCTAAGTATTTTAATACATAAATATCGAATTTAGGACGAGTAGTTTATGAGTTATAAGTATTTAAGGTTTAGACAAGCGGAGTAGTGGACACACATTTGCGGGGTAACCCCATACCACTCCACTCCGCCCATCAAAACTTTAAATGCTTATACCTCATAGACTACTCGCCCTAAATTAGATTTTTATGAATCAAAATACTTAGAAAAATATTCTGCTTTGGAATATGAATTTAAAACTCTATGCTGTCATTCAAAAAGTAAAAAACTTAAAAAATTATATAGATAAAAATATTTAAAAATATAATTTTTTAATAAAAACAGTTTTTTTAACAACTTGAAACTATGTAAAAAATATTTTCAAAAACATTAATACTTTTTGAGATAATGAGTGTTTTACGCTTTATGAATCACCCTGTATAACTGCAGCATAGAGTTACGATTACCTGCAATAAATTAAGCATATGTAAATATTAAATCAATACCTTCCTATATTCATCATAACTGACTAAACAAAGTATCAATGTTCGTTTATCTTTGAATAGGTTAGGCTAATCTAACCTAATCTTCTATTAATATTTGATTGATTTAAATACTTTGAATCATCAATTCTTTTGGTTTTAGAATTGTATTTTAGAATTTTCCGAAAATGTATGTACAGGTAGACCTAACAAATTAAATACCTAACTCTGGTTCTAATCTATATTTTTTATTATTTTTTTTTTTAATATACTATTTATCGACTTGGGTTACATGTATAATATAACATTTTTATTTTTTTAATACTGAAATTTTAATAATTCAAAATGGCCAATTTTTAAACCGGAATTTAGAAAAAAATATTTATTTAAGTCATGTACCTAGTTCATTTTTTACAACTTTTTGATTGAATATGAACTCATTATTTTTGTTAAGCAATGTTAATCTAGTCGTAAAAATCATTTCAAATTCAAAAAGTATAACAATTTTTACGAGAATTTTTGAATAAGTACAAAATCTAAATAGTTTATAAAAAGTTAATACTTTTCAAATAAATGAGTCTTATTTCAAAAAATTTGTATATTTTAAAAACCATAAAAAAATTAACTACATGACTTAAATAAGTGTTTTTACAATCAACATTTTTCTAAAAACCAGATTTACAAATTCATTATTTTGAATTTTTCGAAAAAAAAAACAATCCAAATTAAAAATTGTTTATTTTCAGTACAAAATAATTAAAATGTAATATTATACGTGTAATGTAAGAGTCAATACATTATAAACAACAAAGAAAAAATTAAAAAATATTGTTTATAAACAAAGTTATTTCATCTGTCGGGTCTTCTTGCTGTTACACCATGTATATATTATTATTTTTTGAGTAGGTACTTATTTTAGAAAAGCCAACTTATTTAACGATTTGTTACCTTAACTTATTTACATGTAAAATATATTTACGAACTCGAGTGATTTTCAAGTTAATTTGTTCTGCCTCTGGCGGCGTGCCTTCGTCATCTTTTCTGCCGACTGCATTTCGTACACGCCTTTGACCCAAAGTGTTATCCGTATATTTATTTTATAATATGGACGTTGGTTACGCGTGTCGATACATTAGCATTAAATAATAATTTCAATTTCAATTCAATAAAGCACTTGTTTCAAGCAGTGTTGCTTTTTGAAGACCGAGCGATTGCGCGAATGCCCGAAGATACATGCATTTTTCCTTTTTGACAGATACCTTGCAGATATCTTGCAGTTTTTTTAACACAGAATCGTGTTCTGAACTCGATCAACTTTTTCGAATTCTTATATTTATTCTATATAGGTATAATACAATGAAGTATACAACATTAACATTGCGTAGCTATTAGTTAAGCAAACCCACGACAAGGTTCTAAAACGTTATATTATAGGCAGGTCAGCATAATAGCAGGCTCGCGGGTAAACGCTTAAAATAATATTATTATTATTATTATTATTACCAAATTTTTATTTTTGCTAACCCAAAACGCATCTCATTTTTAGAGTAACGTTATAGACCAAAATATACGCCATCGTCCACGCCCATATAAATCGTTCTTATACGCGATCTATACGACGAGGCCACGAGGCAGTGAAAGTAGGTCGATCGAGGATCAATATTGCAGGCGTAGCCGATGTCCAACTAAACGCAAATCGATGTCTCTGACACGCATGTAGGATGTAGCTGATATTGTATAGTTATATCAGACACGTAGGTACCTATAAGACGGAGTCACATAACGGAAGCGACCACCACGCACCATAAAGGCTAAGTTAAGGTTAGGGCTATAATGTTTTAGAGACATAACCTTTGACGGTATATTAATAGTTTTCTAAAATAGCTGCAATTACGCGATATAAATGATAAACATTAATATTACACCTACGAACACATCCTGTTAAACTGAAATGTATAATTTATAAATTATTTAGTGGATAACTTTTTTGAAAATGTTGATATACCTATCTACCTAATTCAAAATTAGAGCAAGTAGTTTCTTAGTTATTAAAATGTTTGTATCTACTATGCATAACAATCCTTAAAAATGGTTTTAAAAGAATTTTAAATACATGAAATATTAAATCTAGTATTTATTATCCTTGGACCATTTGTATTTTGTACAAATTATAAACATTGATCGATTAGTATAAATTACTAAAAATGTTCAAACAACCATAGCTCCCATAACTTCCTTATAATTATTAACCTATTATCCTTGGTAGGTACTAGGTACTAAAAGTTAAATAACTTAAAAACTCGTTCAAATTTTGATTAATATATGTTCACATTTTCAGAAATATATCCACTAAATAATGTACAGAAGAAAGTGGGGTTCTCATCTGGAAATAAGAGGTTATATCTCCGTAATCCTTTAAGTAGAACAAAAAATCCCAAGAATTTGAAACATGATCTCTAAGTATATTCAAAAATTCATATAATCAGATTTTAAATAACTCCATTATTAAAGAAAAAAAGGAATGAACATGCTTGGCAAATCCCCGTGTATTATAATATGAAATAAATAAATATTATAACCATGAAAACATGTACCTTTTTTCCAGATTATATTGTATTTGAAATAAATACACATAAAATACTTATTTAAACGTGGTATCAGCTGTTGGTGCCTTGTATTTGAATACAAATCAAATTAATCTATTATTTTTTTTTAACAAAACGCATGACCTAACATCAGTGGTGTATCGTTGAGGGGTTTCCATCCCGCTGGGAATTCTATTCCTATATAATATATACTTGAACTTTTCCATGGAAAAAAAGTACCTACTAAAATATAAATTAGAACAATTATTATTAAAAAGACATTTCGGTACTAGGTGGCGCGATATAGACTAAGTGCAACCGTGATTTATAACCATTAATTTATTGTTCACCATTTCATGGGGACTTGTACAATACCATTATCCATCATGTGTAATTACACCCCTCTATACTACCGCCCCCCCGCCGTACACAAATGCGCCGCTGCGTTCAAAAGACATTGCAATGTTGACATGATATTTTATAATCGCGGTGTTTCAGCTGCTGGCGAAGATCGACTTGACGTGCCTGACGACGCCGATGAGCCGGCTCCAGTGTCTGGCCGTGGACTGCGACGAAACGGACGGCAAGTGTTACGTGTACGTGACGGACGCGGCCAACCGGGCGGTGATCGCGTACGACGTGGCCGAGTCGAAGGGTGCGCGAGTGGTGTTGCCCAAGGCGATCGCGGCGGGGTGCACCAAGCGCGACGTGCTGTACGCGGCGCTCGTCCGGGCAGAGTGCGGCGGCGGCGCGGCGGCGCTGATCGTCACATACCTGTCGGGCGTCAGGGCGTTCACGGTCCGGACCGAGTACCTGCGCCGAGGTTCTGCAGGAAAAGTGACGGACTTGGGCGTCAAACCGGACAGAATGGTACTGTAACCTGGCGACCTTGTCGCGCGCGATTTTAATTCTTCGTATTGTAACGCACAAAAGTGTCGAATCGGTGCACATAATATTTCATAGGTATAATATATATTATTATGCGGACGAGAGGGCGTGACCCGCGATACAATTTTTCCCCGTGATTGATACACAATATGTGCGAGAAGTTATACTAAGACATAACATTATAATATTATAACTAAACGAAAGCGCTGTAAATAATTTTAAAAAAAAATTTGTTTTTTTCGCAACACCGCGTTGGCGATCGTTCTCGAAACGACGACCGACACGATTAGCCACAGCGGTCATTTTTTAAGGCGTCGTGCATAGGCTATTCCTTCGTTCCATAGTGCTGTGCCATAATATTATGCCGTTACTGTTTCAAGAGGTGTTTTAAAATATTCAAAACCAATTAAATGCATGGACAGAAAATAGTGATGGATAAAGCTTTTGAAATCTTATAAATTTAATAATAGTTTTGCTAATCTTTGTTTCGCATACGAATATGTAGATGCAAAGTACTACACGTCTTGCGTATGATCGCAAACGTCTTCACAATTTTTAAATCGAACCACAGGAAGTACTTTTATTTTCGTAACGGGCGTTTAGGTTGTATTAATGAAAAATGTATGGGGTTAGTAGGAAGGGTTTGGGGACTCCAGTTAATGCTTTACATCAATAAGAAGAGTACAGTGAAGTATTGCTATGGCTGCGGTCGCGGTAGTGCGGTTTGGTTACTCGTCATTGTGTGGACTATTTAATAATAATTAATAAGGGGTTACAATTTGCAATATATACACACGCTAATAGAAATTAAATTTAAATTTGCTTGTTTGAAGACTACGTAGTCATAATCTGTATTATTAACTTAACATAATATTATTTGAAATTTTTCTTTTCTGAAAATATGAGACCTTCCTAAAATAATACATGGTTAAATGGTAATTTCCAATTTATTTTCGAAATAAATTGAATGATTTAAGTTAAAAATGTCTTTAACTTTAAGTTAGGCTACCTACGTTTAAGATGAAAAATTCCAAAATGGGCTATTAGCGACTTTTCGAAATATTGTTGTCTTTTTTAATGATAAAAAAAAAATATATTGTAGAATAAATCGGTCTTATAACTACTTCAGAAAGCGACTGCGCGTATTAGTATTTTTACAAATTGAACTACATCCGTTCTCTTTTATGAGCATTTATTTTTGTGTTTATATTTTCTACACATCTAAACTTTCAATTTTCTAAGTGTGTGCGTGCGTGTCGTGTTATTGTGTGCTTACTATAGTAACTGATCGTTAGTGTGTGGACTGCAGTGTAAAAGAGATATGAGACACGCACATGTCACCGATCTGTAGTCCAATAGTAAAATATTTCACTAAAAAATCCTGTACGTTTTGTCCATCGTACCAACTAGGTTATAGTAATGCGATAAGAAATGTGAAAACATATTTAAATTCTTTATAAAGTTTACTTTAGATGCCATCTTTTTTTTAATTTCATACAATTGCTGCGTTGAAATCTATTCAATTTTTATATATTTAAATCAAATTTAAGGGATGAGAGACGATATTTAAAAAAAAGCATGACCTAAGTAAACTTTAAAACTAATTTAAATAATGTGGTTTTGGATTTATTATAAAATTACTAATTTTATCGGTCCAATTGCTAAAAGATGGAAATGTTTTCATTAACAAAAGGCCGTTATCAGATCTTCTTAATTTTGAAAATGCATGTGATTCAATAACAAGTTTTCTGTATTAAATGCCAATTTCAATTTTTTTTCCAACTGAAATATCAATGACTTTAAAATTGGTATTTTTGTACTTACATATTTTTTGTGATATTATTATGTATACATATTTTAAAATATTAAATTTGCATGTGTTGTAACCAATGCATATATTATTAATGAATCGAAACTTGTTATAAATATTAAAATCCAAACCAATGTCCCACAATTTGGATAAACATAATATATAGATCTCAATACCACTTTCTATATTTTAATGACAGCAGTTTCCTATTTTATATGCAGATGCCAATAAAATAATTTTGTACAAATGTACATGTGTACCTAACTATGCTGTTATGTAAAAAATGATTATGATAATATTCTGACACTGCAGCAGCTGTTGCATCCTGTTTAATATGCCCACGAGTATGCATTTTTTTCGTCTTTTTACCAAAACATCCTAACCGTGTATCCTTATGAAATCGTCGGCGTTACATCTGTATAAATTCGTCATGCCACATAAATATAATTATTATGCCTACGCTCCATTTTTTCCATAGATTATTCTCGAAATATATTATTTTTTTTTGTAGTATCGATATGTCTATTATCACGTTTTTTTCGATTAAGTGAATATTGAGATATAGGTGAACTACATCCAGATTATACACATAAGGACTGAGTTTGACGACAAACCTCCGACGACCAGTAGTAGTTTTATTTAAATCCAATTTAAAACATTTCTCTTACACGAATCGTCCAACTATTTACAGTTCTAATTTCGTCTTAAATGATATCTAGTCTACAGTAAGGTATAAGTAACCAACTACAAAATTATCGAAAAACAAAACTGCATTAGATAAATAATTGTTCGATATCAACGAAATTATTGACCTACGTGTAAAAACTAAAATTCGCACCAGTTTTATGTGATAATATTTTATTTTTATATTATGTACGATTGACGATGACACGACATACTTAAGGATCGTATACGCAGTACGTAATGATAATAAATAATATCAGTTTGATTATATTTAAAAAAAATATATTACATGTTATACACTATATATATACTACGGCTCCTCGTGCCTAACCTCCCCGTGGGGTCTTCTGGGTAATGTTAATAATCATAATGTATAAGTCATAAATGTACCTACCTATGATTGAAAAATGGCCGATTAATGTCATTCTCCGGTTTTAGGTGATTTTGGGCACGGACGGCGGCTCAAAGGTGTTCTTCCGGTACGACGGTTCACCCGACGTGCAGAAATGGGACGCAGCCCTACCGTTTGTCGCGGAAAATTTCTCGCCGGTCTATCGGTCGGGGTCTTGCTTCCTGGCCACCCAGGTTATGGCCGACCGTGACCGGAATCGGCTCATGGTGCTCGAGACGAACTTCCCGGACTTTGCACAGAACATCGTCGGCTGCGGAATCGTGCACAACGTTCGCGTGCTCGAAGGGTGCTTTTAATATCCACGCTCGTGGCCCTTTCAACCACGCGGTGGAGTCTGCGGAGAGTCATCGCTGACGACTTGTGCTGCTTGCAGCCACCGGTTTCAATAAATTGTGTATATCGGTATTACCGCCATCGAACTCAATTTACCGAATATTAATTATAATACCGTTGATAACTCCTTATAATATACTATTACTACACCGAATCGTTTACATTCACCGGCGTAAACCGGACGGTATACTCGAATCGTATCGGGAGTACACGTATAGCCGTCCGACGTTAGTGGGATGACATATACTTTGTCTTTTAAACTGAATAAATAAAATAAATACTAATTTAAAATCGTATCAAATAATATATTATTATTATATTTACATTTTTACATGTGAAAAATATGCTTAGTTATTTTCATTATCAATTCCTGAGCACGTCCCTGTTAGGAATTATAGAATACAATTCAACATTATATCTAAGTAAGCAACAGTCCATAACATACTTATTGAAAATCATTGTCACTGGAAGAAAAATAAGACATTCTCACGTTAAATTACCGATTACTAATAAACATTTAAAGTAGATGCTGAGCGAAATTTATAGCGTGGACCAAACTTTTCATCTAACTTAAAATATACATGTTAGTTCCTAATACAAAAACTATTAACTAATTTGTATGCATCAACAAAGTATTGTTATTTTCATTATACAATTAAAAAACATACAAAACCTTTACACGATATGACATAATAAAAAACATTTTTTTCGTAAAAATCTAATACTAAAAAAAAAATCATTATCGAAGGAAAAAACTAAAACCCATATGGTCATATCTGCATACATAATAATTCAATTTTACAAAAATCACCTGTTTAGTGATTTGTAGATACCAAATGCTTACCTTTTTATTGAGTTTAATTACTTGACAAATATGTATATAACATAATATTCATTTGAATTTTTAATATCAAAATATTATTAGTACTGATTATGCTGATTATAAATCAGAATTTTTTGAAATAGAAATAAAAAAACGTTAATCTGAAATATATTAGTTATGTATATATTATTCTATAGTTATATTGTTAGTAATACCTTATACACTACTCTAATGAATAAATTAATTAATAAACAAAGGATAGATTTGTATTAATATTTATATTAAATATATTAAAGTTATTTAAAAAAAAATGTTTATATCAATAGCATTTTCAGTTATATCATGTATGTTTTAATTGTCCATAAATATATAACAAAAATAGTTATTGTTTTTTATAAATAAATTATATATTTTAAGGCGTACGATATACTATAACCATGTATACGAGTATACTTAGCAGCTCGAAGAACAATAAACTACTACCTAACCACTACCTACGCAACAAAACATACAATATTATTTTTCTTTGTACTAAAATAAAATACAATTTTTTTTTGTGGTCCAAACTATTTAATATCCCCATAAATGAAAATGCATATTATTTTATTCAGTTCCATATTATGTGCACAAATACTCAACAACAACGCTAGGTAGTAATTTTTTTTAGATTATTTGTATTAATTGTAAAAACTAAAAATCGTTAATAAACACAACATTGTAGTAATATCATAAGCTGATATAAAATTATATGTAATTATGTTCATCAGCCAATTTATTATGTAGTAAAACGATTAATTGTGCAGTAGGCACACAACAAGTAAAATATTGATGTTTGTACCTATAATATCAGCTAGACACATCGCAGTAACCACACGCCCTTTAAATTATTATATTATAAATCCTTATTAATTAAATTAACTATGATAACATTTTGATTTTAGATTTGGAAATCACAACCATAGTCATTTGAATTTTAAATAACTACCTAATTGAATACTTTGTAATTTTATAAAAGTAGGTATTACACCTATTTCTGTCACTACGTTTTAAATATTATAAAATAAATATTATAATTTTTATTTTAAAGAATATTTACCATCTATACTACTATAAATTGTACAGACAAATATTATTATTTATTGAAAACAATGTTTATTTAAGTCTAATAGATATTTTGTGATCGATGTAACTGCATTAATGAAAAAAATTAGTATATCTTCTAATATGAATACAATTTGAAACACTATACAAGCATAATATTACACATTAAATTCAGATCATTTTTGCGTAATGTTTGTTTGTTTAGTTTAATTCAGTGCATGTCATATTGATCATACTAAATGTAAATAGCTGGTATCGTACTGAATACTTTTTGATAATAATTTAATAAACAGTAATATTTGGTCATCATATTCAAATTAACAATAACCATTGTTAGGTCATTAAATATCTCGTTTTTAATAATAATGAATATTTAATGCATGAATAATAAAGAATTATGCGTATTATTCTGAATGTAATAATTGTTGTATATTAATTATAATACTGAAGTATGATAATTAAAATGTAATATTTTATATTTTACTTTGGTCGTTTTGTGACAAAGTCGGTGTAAAAAACAAAAACTTTTACTGAACAATTATCTAACTGAATGCAATTATAGGCCGACAGATTTATGATTTATTTTTATTTTTCAATTTATATTAACAGATTTTTCAGATGATATTTAAAGTTCAAAAAAATATTAATTAGCTAGGTATTCAGTTACTTTTTATATAAACAAAAATAAATATTTATGAAGTAATTGCTTGATGTTTACGTGATCAATATAGAAACCAATAAAGTTGTATAAATATGTTTATTATATAATAATAACAAAATTCACTTAAAAAGTTAGTTTACATAAAATAAAATAGTAACATAAAATAAACGTTTGTGTTACGATTATCTTTGATGAATGTTGAATTGAATTGAGTGAACGAGAATGATTCTTTTAATCTTTATTATTAACTATAATAAATGTCGTTATGCTCTTAGTTTATATTCTTAAATACAACATACAACATACCTACCTAGAGCTTATTTCGATTACATTAAACGTGTATACATAATGATTTTATATTGTAAATTGTAATATGCATACATTTTAACATATTTTACAGGCATAAGGCGAAGTTCCATAAAACTGTGTACCCAAAATTTTTTAAACAACATTTTATAAATGAAGTTTTCTCCTAGATAGGAAAAGCACGTACTTACATTATGTAACCCAATATTTTAAGATTTATTTTCAAAATTATTTTGTGATTTAATTGTTCTGGCACTACGAGTCTATGCATGCCTAATATATCAATAAAGTTATCTTATAAAGTTATAACTATATTTTTATGAATTTATACGATAATTTTCATTGTTATAGTTCGGCGATACTTAGACGCCA